>NC_090927.1:1161871006-1162509571 GCF_040938575.1 Ambystoma mexicanum | reverse complement strand
ACTCTGTGGAATGAGGAATTACCGGCATTCACGCCGCCTGTAATATCCCGGAAATATCCAGATATCCGGCAGCGTAAATGCTAATTCCGTTTGGTGGTTTCCCACCAGTAATAGCGGCCGTACACCATCAAACTCGTAAGGGATTCCATAAAAAACTCCCTGGGAAACTCTGAAGAATGTTTACTTTTTTCACTTTAGCCTGTTGAAGAAACGAGAAATTATACATTAATTGTTACCACAAATACCAATGATAAATAGGGCTTTCATCCCATTTAAAAACAAGTTTTCTGAATTTTTAGCCTTGTTCCCATGAAAGGAACCTTCAGAAAACATGACACATATTACTGTAGAAGGTATCGCAATCTCCAGATGGGAATATGTACAAAGGTCAAGCAAATTGACTTATTTTTAAATGAATGATGGGTAGTTTCAGTTCTATTTGTTTCTTTTAGCTTTGGTTGCAACCTGCACCAGAGCTAAGTTCTCAGACTTACAGGCCAACAAAAATGGCAGCTGGATGCCAAACAAGAAGACTTTTGATGACCTACTTACAATGAAAAATGTAACGATTGCTTGAGGATGGATAATCAACATATGGTAGGAAGACACTGGTGGTATTTTATGACCTGAGAGAGAGGGATGACCACAGTCAAATGGGTTACTCTTGATAGGGATAAGGTGCGGCAAACCGGTCTGAAAGTCTAGCAATTGATTTTGTATGGCTCATTTATCATGATTACCGAAGCCAGCACACCCTTTACACATCCCCCCCTACTTCTGACCCTCTGCATTAGGGTATTTCCTTGTAAGATAACTGAGAAGAACAAGGAACACAAACATTGTTCATTTACATCTACGGTCAGAGATAGTCACTTTTTACTTTATTATTTATCCCACTCCCCTGTCTTATTTTTTTACCAACAACGATACCTTCTCACACGTCCTAATGTTTGAATAGTCCACCTTCTTCAGTTGGCTTGACAGTCTGGGAATAACATTTCGAGCGGTAACAGAAACAGACAATAAAGGAAGCCTACATACCTGCCAGAAACATATACCTGTTCTAAACCAAAACTGCGATGGAATGCCAATTCATATATTAACCCATCACATACTTTTCTCTGTTCTGTGTCTAATCTCTCAAGAGGATCATTCATACATAGTGGACTAACATGCACTCACACTAATATAATTAATTTCCCCCTGCATCTACAACTTCCTTCCCGGCATTAACTCACTCTTACTGCACCCTTGTTCTTGTTCTCCTTCCCAGTAGACGGGACACAATATGCCACGGACAAGGATCAGCGTTTTGAAATTAATAGTGTTAATTCTGCATAGTCCAAATGCTTAGTAACAAATCAAAACATATCAGAGGGTGCCTGACAGAGAATGCATACATAAGGACTGCCATCTGCCTCTTCTCTCTGTCATGAGTAGCCGGATTCGACCCTTCTGGACTTCATGGTCCATGATGCACCGGGGCATAAACACTGCAATTCATCCAAGATGGCTGACAAGTCAGAACCGTTGCGGTCTAGCCTTTGCGTGCAGTCGCCAGCTTCCTAGAAAACCGGCATGCCCCCGCGGCTCCGCACGTCTCAACTCTACCCCTACGAGTTACTAGACGTTATTCGAGTTCGCTCTCTGCATTGCCGTGTATTTCTATCTTCCTTCTTTGTTCCTGGAACCCTCTCCCTTCCAATCCTTACCTTCCTATACCTTCCTTCCTGGATTCATTGACATTTGTTCCTGGAATTCGAACGCTACCGGCTTGGCAGCTGGCTCCCACGTTGGAACCCGAGGACTTGCGCTCCAGCCTGTACAAGTCACGGTCGGTGAAAAAGAAAGAACCCTCATCCCGGAAGAACACAAGCAAGGAGAAAAAGGTGAGAAAGAAAGAGGCTTTTGACAGATTGAGATGCCAAGAACCTGCTACGGAAACAGTATGGAAGCGGCAGTCCAAGACCTCATGCGAGGTAAGCAAGAATTAACTACCGAGGTTCAAAATCTCAAAGCCGAAAATGCTGCTTTAAAACAGCTGGTCTTATCCCAGGATTCCGCAGTCAAAGAAAGCATTTTGGTAGGAGGTATTGTGGGCAAGTATGGTGGATCCTCTAGGTCCCTGCGATCATTCCTAGATTCATGCTTAGTGCACTTCACTTTCAAACCCTACTATTTTTCTACACCACGAGCAAAGGTCGGATTCATGATTTCACACTTAACGGGCAATGCCTTGACCTGGGCAACTCCCTTAGTTAATTCGGGAGATCAGCTCTTGGTTGACTACGAAGGATTTGTGGATGCCCTAAAGGCTATGTTCAATCGACCAGAGCTTGTCTACAGTGCACAAGAAAGACTCCTTGAATTTAAACAAGGGAGTCAGGATATGCTCACTTATCTGACTCGCTTCAAGCAGCTAGCTAAGGAAGCAGAATGGTCACTTTAAGCCAGTTTCACTCTCTCTAGAAAGGGATTAAATGATGAAGTAAAGGATGAGCTAGCCAGAGTAGCACGTCCAGGAACCTTCCTGGCCCTTATGGATCTTTCCTTGCAGATAGACTTTAGGATCCAGGAGAGAAAGGCTGAGAAAAGAAAAGTGAAAACATTCCCAAAGACAACTACTGAATACCCAAGTACCAAAGAGAGCGCTGCTCCACGTACCCCGGATCCCAAACCCATGCAACTAGGCGCCTTCAGGGGTCCAATTTCTCCACAAGAAATGCTCCGTAGAATCGATACGGGACTCTGCATGTACTGTGCCTCTGACAAACATCTAGTCAGAGAATGCCCTATAGCACCACCCTGGCGTTCGGAAAACGCCAGCTCCCGATCCTAAGCGAAGCACAGCTTCGGGAGAAAGATGCCTGCTCCACATCTATTCCTTCCTTGAATACTCCAGGACAGAATACCTTAGTGATTCTACAAACTGTCCTGACATCCACCGAGAATGAATCTTTTCCCATCCTGGCTCTTGTGGACTGCGGTGCCATGGGGATTTTCATTGATCACGAATGGGCCACCACTCATAACATCCCTAGAGAGCTCAAAGAAGTGATACAACCCGTGGAAGGAATTGACGGTAGACCGTTGTCTTCAGGCCCCATTACTCATCAAACAAAAGAATTGCAACTATCTATAAACAACCACCAGGAAAGGATACAATTTGACATCATAAAGGCTGCCCACTATCCCATGGTTTTAGGCATGCCCTGGTTACAGAAGGACAACCCATACATCAATTGGACAGCAGGGTCTGTGTTCCTTGGCTCAGAGTTTTGTATGTCTCACTGTCTATGTCAGAACACGTCCCGGACTCTTCCAGTAAGCTCCCAGAACCACAAACCATCCTCCTTGAGCGTGTCCAACATTATCCATGTACCAGAATAATGCCAGACATGCTCTGACGTATTTTCAACAGATATTGTTCAAGCTCTTCCACCCCACAGACCTGAGGACTGCACCATAGAAACTGAGTCTTCCGCCGTGATTCCATTTGGGAGAATGTTCATATTTTCCGAACCTGAAAAGAGGGCTCTGCGTGATTACCTGGATACCAACTTGGCAAATGGAACTATCCGGCCTTCAAAGTCTCTCGCTGGTGCCTCTGTGTTTTTTGTTCCCAAGAAAAACATAAAAGAGCTATGACCCTGTTTGGACTACCGTGGTCTTAACCAATGTACCCTCAAGGACCGCTATCCGTTACCACTCATTTCTGATATTTTGGAAGCTGTGCGAGGAGCTGTTATTTTGACCAAGCTCGACCTCAGAGGTGCTTACCATCTCATTCGAATTAAGGAGGGTGATGAATGGAAGACTGGCTTTAGAACCCCTCTTGGCCACTTAGAATATTTGGTCATGCCCTTCGGTCTTGCCAATGCTCCCGCGGTATTTCAACGATTCATGGACAGGGTCTTCTCAGATATGTTGTTCCTTTTTGTTATCGTATACTTGGATGATATACTGATTTATTCTAAAGATCCCCAGATCCATGAAGAGCATGTTAAGGCAGTTCTGCAACGATTACGTGAAAACAAACTCCTGGCCAAGCCTGAAAAGTGTCTATTTCATGCTCAGACCGTTCATTACCGTGGATTTGTGCTCAACCCTAATGGAATAGGAATGGATCCGTGCAAGATAGATTCCATACTTTCTTGGCCTGCGCCTACCACTGTGAAACAGATACAATCCTTCCTGGGACTTACACATTTTTACAGAAAATGTATTCCGACATTTTCTGAAATTGTACATCCCATCGTGGCACTTCTAAAGAAGGATGCACCGTTTATTTGGTCTACAGAACAAGAGAAGGCTTTTCAACAACTGAAACGAAAATTCACTGAAGGTCCAATCCTGGCTCAACCCGATACAGATCGAACCTTCCTTGTGGAAACAGATGCTTCTTACTATTCCATCGGGGCAGTCTTAAAACAAGAATTTGAGGACAAGATGGAACATTCTATTGCCTACCTATCCCGCACCTTGACACCCAGTGAATGCCATCATTCAGTCCTGGAAAAGGAGCTACTGGCCATCCGACAAGCATTCACTGACTGGCGTCATTTACTCCTGGGAGCTAAATATCCAGTGCAAGTATGTACAGATCATCGAAACTTGCAAGTACTACAATCCCTGGAATGCAGAAACAGTCGCCTTTTTCGCTCAGTACCCGTTTCAAATAAACCACCTTCCTAGACTCAATAACAGTGTCGCAGATGCCTTATCCAGACGTCCTGACTACGAATCTGTCGAGGTCAGGGTATTTCCCAAGATGTTTCCTAAAATCGTGTTTGTGGCACAAGCTCAATTTCTCCTGGAAGACATCCAAGCTCATACCCCTTCCTCTGATCTCTGGGAAGATTACACCCAGAACAATCAATGGAACTTGAACACTAAGGATAGTTATCTCTTCAAGGACAAATAACTAGTCATCCCTACACAAGAACTGAGAAACAAAATCATGACTTTCTGTCATGACACCTTTCATTCAGGACATCGAGGCATTACCACTACCCTTCACCTCATACAGAGGCAATTCTGGTGGCCTAGAATGATTACTGACATAAAAACCTACATCCAATCCTTTGCTGTGTGCAATCAAAACAAACATGACAATAGAAAACCTGCCGGTCTTCTGCATCAACCTACATTACCAACACGTCCTTGGGAGATCATCGCCACAGATTTTATTGTGGAATTACCCCCATCCCGGGGATATACGACTATTGACTTGTTAACCCATACAGCACATTTCACACCGCTGTTTAAATTACCCTCCTCACTTGATCTTGCTGGGATATTTATCGAACACATATTTAGGCTCCATGGATTACCTTCCAAGATCATCTCCGATAGAGGTCCTCAGTATGTTTCCCAGTTCTGGAAACAACTATGCCGAATGCTAGACATTCAGCGGGCATTATATTCAGGTTACCATCCCCAAACCAACGGGATCACCGAAAGAGTCAACCAGACTCTTGAACAGTATCTCCGCTGTTTTGCAAGCAAGGTCCAGGTTGATTGGTCATTATTGATTCCTGTGGCCGAATTCGCTTACAACAATTCAGACCATTCGTCCATCAAGACAAGTCCATTCTTCTGCAGTCAAGGATTCCATCCTTCAGTTTTACCATCAGTTTTACCACATCCAACCCCGGTCCCTGCAGTTGATTCCTGGATTGAAACGTTGGTAAACGTTCACAGGGATGCCAAGGAACATCTGGAAAAGGCCAGGATAGCTGTTAAACGATATGCAGATGCCAAGCGGAGACCTAGCCCTTCTTATTCAATAGGGGATGAAGTCTGGCTATCCTCCAAACTCCTTCCTCGACATCTACGGCCCAATAAACTGGCTCCCAAGAACTACGGACCTTTCACCATCAAAGAAATCATTAACCCAGTGGCATATCGACTGCAGCTCCCAGAATCCTGGAAAATAATTCATCCGGTCTTTCACACCTCCTTATCGAAACCATATATAAAATCCAATCACACTATTCCTAGACCTAATCCTGTGCTCATCAATGATCAGGTTGAATTCGAAGTCTCCAGGATATGTGATTCCAGATATAGACGAGGCCAACTACAATATTTGGTAGAGTGGAAGGGTTATCCCCCCAGCGAGCGTACATGGGAACCAGTCTCTAACATGAATGCTCCTCGTCTACTGCAGAAGTTTCATCGAATACACCCGAGCAAACCAGGTGGGTCCTGGCTCAGGAGGAGGCATACTGTCATGAGTAGCTGGATTCGACCCTTCTGGACCTCATGGTCCATGATGCACCGTGGCATAAACACTGCAATTCATCCAAAGATGGCCGACAAGTCAGAACCGTTGCGGTCTAGCCTTTGCGTGCAGTTGCCAGATTCCTAGAAAACCGGCACGCCCCCGCGGCTCCGCGTGTCTCAACTCTACCCCTACGAGTTACTAGACGTTGTTCGAGTTCGCTCTCTGCATTGCCGTGTATTTCTATCTTCCTTCTTTGTTCCTTGAACCCTCTCCCTTCCAATCCCTACCTTCCTATACCTTCCTTCCTGGATTCATTGACATTTGTTCCTGGAATTCGAACGCTACCGGCTTGGCAGCAGGCTTCCACGCTGGAACCCGAGGACTCGCGTTCCAGCCTGTACAAGTCACAGTCAGTGAAAAAGAAAGAAGCCTCATCCTGGAAGAACACAAGCAAGGAGAAAAAGGTGAGAAAGAAAGAGGCTTTTGACACTCTCATTACATATGCTGTCTGCCGCACATCCACCTTTCCCACAGACTAATGAATGCAGCCTGAAGAAGGAACTCAGGGTATATTTTCTCACTATAGATGGTGTGACAAATCATTGGATTCTGTGACCTCTCTCCAGGGGGGAGCCTTTCCCTGTAAGGCTAAGCAGGTGAGTCACTACCAATACCCTCCCTACGGGTAGAGGCAAGTGGGACCTCATTGGGAGAGATCCCCCCTCTGGGGACAAAGACTCCTGTTCTGATGAGGAACTCCCTAAACCCTATAATACCAGCCCCTCTTTAAGACCATCTAATTAAAGAAAGTCTGAAGAACAAGCTAGAATCTGATCAAATAAACCCTCTGCCTATGACAATGAAGAAGCACTTGGATGGTACTGAGATTAAGTAGATCACTGGAACAATACAGACTGTAATGCAAACAAAGAAAAATAACTTTGATACTACGCCGGGGATGTCCCACAGCAGCGTTATAATGTTAGGAGGTGGAGACCAGCTAGGAGCGAGAACGGTCAAGTTTCAAATCAGCTGGGAAGCAAACGCTGAATGAAACCTTGATGTGTGGCATCCAAGGGAAAAGAGAAGCCGAGGCACACTTCTGACATGGTGCGGTACAGGAGAGAAGACAAGCGAGAAGCCGAGCAAGAGGCAAGGCGCCCTGAGTCAGAGCGATGAAGAGTGGTGGCATGACCGTATCACAGTGGACCTGGAGGACTGTAAACCAAGCCAACACCACTTTCCTTAAAGGGTCACCAAGCGAGCTGACCAACAGAGGAACAAAGGAGAAAGAGGATGACATGTCATTCGAAGGAGAAGATCCCTACCTGTTAAAAAACCCAGTCATGTTATCCCTGAGTAATTCAGGTAATGGAAAAGCAGGAGATCTGGGAGGGGGACCGAAGAGAATCATTACTCGAACACTCATACTCGTCCAAGTCAAGACAAAGTGCCAAGTATATATGAGAAGGGTGAGAATCATTACTGGAATGTCCATACTCATCCCAGTCAAGACCACGTGCAAAGTATATATGAGAAGAGTGAGAAACACTACTGGAACACTCATTCTCGTCCCAGTCAAGACAAAGTGCCAAGTGTATATGAAAAGAGTGAGAATCATTACTAAATTGCTCATATTCATCCCAATCACGACCAAGCGGCAAGTGTATATGAAAAGAGTAAATATCATTATTGGAAAGCTTATACCCATCCCAGTCGAGATATGATATTGGGATCACTTTAAAGACAAGAGAAGCAATATTTCAGTTCAAAGACTCGACTAAGTGAAGATACATGTTAGATATTAAGTAGAGAGACAATCTTAAGGGGGGGCAAAGAGAGAGAAAAAGAGTTATCCCGTGGAAGGAAATGGATAGCCCTAAATAGGGGAGAAGGAGAAAAGAACATAAAGGAAAGAATGAATAAGCAAATGAAAGAGACAGTTGAGACTGTGAAGAATCCAATATTTGAATTGAACAATTTAATAAAAACAGTCACTAAGAGCTATCTGAAGATACTCTATTGAGGGGAACTTGGTGGAAGAAACATCTCCTAGAAGGGAGACAGTCTCAAATACTTTAGTTGTTCTAAATAGTGGCAGGGTCAGGACAGGGTAGTGCTTGGACAGAGGATGTAATTGGTTTAGACTCTCACTGAAGAGTGACAAGCACCCTAGTTTGGGTAGGTAGGGAACACCTATAGCCTAGTGAGAACTAGGCGTTTTCTCTTTCCTTTAATTCTCTTTTCTTTTAATACAGGAATACTATGAGATAGAAAACCAGAGACTGTGTTCTTCTTCTAACAATGGCTGCATATTACTATACATTGAAATCCTACTCCGAGGTAAGGCACCAACCTGTCTCACCATTACCTAAAACAAAGTCTAGCATGACATGGCAAAAACAAACTCTTTAGAATAACCTTTTGAACATCAAGATGCCAGGCCTTTTCAATTTTACCAAACCTGTTTGACCAGTCCATTCCCTTAGCTTCTGTTACCAACAGCATTCACCTGTAAACACAGTCAATTCTTGAATAGGCCACTATGGGGTCAGGTTTGGCAGTCACAGAATTAACATTCTGGAGTATGACCTGGCATACAACATATCATGATGCATGGGCAAATATGCCACCGCACATCCAGGATTGCCAAAGCACACTCACAAGCCGTGCATGCATCTAACACTAAAATCTGTATGTTGTGCATCTATTCCCCACTTTCCCATTCTCTCATCTTCCCTATGCTCTCGCTCTTTCCCTATGCAGACTACGGTCTGGATACCAGGAGGGGGCAGAGCATGAAACTCCATGGACAATCGCAGGCACTCTGAAAATGCAATTGTGGTGTTTTGGCAGAGTATAATTTCATATTGACATAACATAACATTTTGTGCTGTATAGAAGATGCCTAATATATCATATTACAGAACGTTGAATCCCATTTATTTCTAGTCCACAAAAGTGTCCAGAGGCCCAAGCAGGTAGATTGGCCACAAACAGAAAGCGTGATGCACTAATATCTTATGGATCATGCTTTTTTTTCCGCAACATAATTTTTTTATTCAACCGTTGCTGTGCTACAAACACTGTGATGCTGGAAATGCATCGGAGGGACAGGGCCTCCGTACCCTTGTCCTTTACTGCTTTTTATCGTGTGTTCTGTCATGTTTTCCGTGCAGGAGTTCATGTGGGACTCCTGGCGGTGCAGCTCTCTTTCTTTTGGTTTGGTGAACGGACCCGTGGGATACCCTTATGGCACCCATGGGTCGGGGTACAACCCTGTGCCCCTACTGTATGTTTTTGGGAACCTGTGGGTGGCCGGCAGAGCAGGGTATGGGCTGGTGGCAGCTCCATGCTGAATTCGACAGGTGCGCGGAGTATCCTCCATTTTTGGATACCCGGGCCCTGCCATTGGAATCAGTTGATTCCTGATGGAAAACAAGATGGCCCCGGTGGCCTCTTGCTTTCTATTACCCATTACCTTGTTTTCCCAAAGTCCTGGGAAGCCCTGACTCTGTCCCTTCCCCCTGACTGGCTGTTGGGTGGAAGTGCCATATATGGTGTTGTGAAGGCCCAGCCAGACTGGCTGGAGCCTTCCCGGTGATGTACGTTGTGGGTACCTCCTGTGGGAGGTACCTGGGTGAATAGAGTGTGTGACGAATATGCATTCTGTGTTTTGGATGTCTAGTATCTGGTGGTTGACACAATGACTGAGACAGCCCTGCCCGAAACCGGTATGAATGCAGCCTGGAGTGTTGAATGGCTCGGTACTTGTCCCAATACACATAACTTGTTGTGAGTGTCTGGGGAGAAGTGAATGGCCTCAATACCTCGTGTGCCTGATTGGTTGCCTGCCTGCATGAATGCCCGTAGTCGTGATTGGTTGCTTGAGTGTGACCCAGCGGAATGAATGGGAGATCAACAGTATATCTGGGGACCTCTCACTGCTAGGAATCGTGTTCAGAAGCTGAAGTCCACTACGACGAGTAACTGGAGTAACTGACGCTTGACCTTGAAGCCCTGCTGGACGAGAAGAAGTGCTGTGGCTCTTCTTCACAATCTGAAAGCCGCTTTGCCTCCAAGGACTGACCCAGAGAGGACCTGGTAAGGCAACCTCTTCCCGAGCTACGAGGGACCATCGTGCACAGCTGATCTTTGCCAACGCTCCCTGGTAGACAGACCTTCGACAGGCTGCTGACCCGATATGGGGACTGCTGCGGAACTCCAAGGAGAAGCACTCAGACTGTTGTCCGCCACTGTCGCCGACCGCCGTCGCCGACCGGAGCCGCCGTTCTCCCGTTTGCCTAAGAACTTCCATTGATCATCGGACGCTCTCGCCTGCATCGTCATCCGCTTGTCTCCCGCTGGAGAAGGCCCGACCGTCAACGCGCCGAGGAGTATCCACCGGTGGGTTTCCTGCCACCTAAAGACCACAGAGACGCCGACGTCTCGACGCCCTTGCTGGGCCACAGTTCTTCATCATCTCTTTGCGGCCCAGAACAATCGTCACCGAGGTGCCCCGCACGCCTCTTCCTTGCAGGACGCTCCGTCGTCGACTAGCTGCCACTTCCCTGCGGTAGTTCACCCTGTTCACCGCCGGATGTTCGACGACCCGTGACTACCGCCTTAAAGGGAGTCACTCAAGAAGGATCGGTTGACGCATCGTCGGATAACTCTACTCCACCGGGTACATTGGGGGGTAAAACCTTAATAGGAAGAAGTGAGACTATTGAACATATGGACTGGGCTTGTGCTATATATCTTTATTTACAGGATGCCCAGGTGGGGGGATCTCCACACAGAACGGTGCCTTGTGGTAGGTGTCAGTATTCTGCCTACTGTTTCAACCATCTTGCATTCCTTCCTATCTCTATTGCTGGTTTCCTCGTTATTAATCTGTGTGACATTTTAACCGTACAGTTGATGCACTTCAATGAGATTTGATAACATTGGTGGTACCACTTTAGAATTGTATATATTTATCATTATTGACTTCCGAGTGCAAAGTGCATTATTGTGATCGTGTACATACCTTTGAATATTAATTATATAAAGACTGTGTTTTCAGTAATACAGTGTGTGGACATTCCTTTGTGGGGGTTTGGGCACTACACTGTACTTAAGAATCAGCCTGCATCACCTCCTGAGAAGCTAGGCCTTGATTGCTCGTCCATTGCTACCTTATAGAGAATCTTGGCTGGGGCCTTCTGTGCCTCTCCTCTACCACATAGAAAGCAGAAGTACAGACACCCCCTACCATTCTTTACACACACCAACAGCCATAGACTTCCATTATTACCTGTCATATGAATGAAATCACATATACAGCGATCCTGTCACTTTACAATCATATTTTCACCACACAAATACAATAAATGCATATAGTATACTCCCCAGGATCCAGTAACCAACAAAATCTTCTACCCATCACAAGACAGACATTATTATAACACTGAAAATCGGTGGAGTAGAGGCGGCTTAACAGTCACCAAGGGTACCATTTCTGAGTATTCTATAAAAGGCAGCAATACATTCCTATAGTTATTTACACTACATTTGGTAAAAGGGCCTTCTGGATTTTTCCAATTAAGAGCAATGGTGATCTTGGCGACTGTCAGTGGGTGGACCAATAAACCCAGACATGAGAAACATATCCCCCCCCCCAAGTGTCCCACAGCAGTATAACCCATGGGTCTGTCGGCAGCTGGACTCCAGTAATTTCTTTAATTTGTGCCATTACCTCCTTCCAAAAATGTCTCACCTTACAACATGTCCATAGCAGGAGTATCAAAGATCCTATGCCTGAACACTGCCTCAAACAGTTTGGGGAATACGTTGCATTCATGTTATTCAACCTCTGCGGGGTCATGTACCTGTAACAAATCTTCACTATGCATTCTTTTTCAGCCACACACCTCGAGGATCCATGAGTACGAGCCCAGATACGATTCCAGGCGTCTTTGTCAATTTCCATACCTAAATCTTGTTCCCACTTAACCAAGAATTCATGCGGGTCATATCTTAGCTTTTTTCAAACCAGAACATACGTTCGAACGAAGTCAGTACCCTTGTGCCCCTACCTTTAGTATTTGGGTGAGATGCCCAGTGTCATAATTATACATACTGAAATCTGACATCCTCCCCAACATGGAACTTGCATTCCACAAAGGATAGTGGCCTGACCTCAGTATACAATTGGTGTAGATATTCTACCCCTCCCTTGATCCAGCCCCTAGATCATTTCTAAGTTTTGCCTGGATGAAAGTCCGGATTTCCCCAAATACGAGGGAGTGGACCCATACCCGTCGGGACTCCCCACCACTGGGCCGCTCTATTCCAAAAGTGTATACTATTTTTTGTGGAAGGTCATATGGGTAACTCATCTTTATTGTTGTATATATTCAGAAACGGGATCTGAGAGAGGGGTTCAGGGACCACACCTGTTCTATTTGCTTCTATTTTGGACCAATATCACCTCTTCCCCATGTCAGGATATGTGACAAGGTGCTGCCAAATGATATCAGTGGATCTCCAGGATGCCCAAGCCTCCACCTATCATATCCCTTGGCAAGACCTTCCTTGGTGTAGGCGCATTCTTTCAATGGATTGTGTTTCTCCCACAGATTCCTCATCTGATAGAAATCCTCATCCAGCTCTGCAGCTCAGAAAATTCTTCAACAGGGGGCATAGTGGACCTCGACTAGGCCATCGATCATCGATACCTCGTGCTCGATGCTGAAACATCAGCTCCGGACAGGACATTGGGTGTCATATATATATATATATATATATATATATATATATATATATATATATATATCACGTTACTACACCCCTAACCTCAGTTCCTTTTTTCTGCACGCTCGGTACGCCGTTCTTGAAGAACATAGTGTTGGTCATCGAGTCTGCAATGACATTTTCATCAGATTTTGTATTTTTTTCAACCGCAAGAAAAATACAAAATACGAAATCGAGATTGAGATGTCTGCACCTCAGATTTCAGGATTTAAATGCTGCACTGACTGCGACTCTAAAACGTCAGTGACCGACCCACGTGACAACTGTATATTGTGCCTTGGCATGGGTACCGACACAGAGGGGTGCGCCTTGTGTGGGAAGATGAATCCTATGTCCCTGCGTGAGTGGGCATCCAAGCTCACGACGGGCCGACTGCTGTCGAAATCCCCTGCACGGTCGACCATTCCGTCCTCTGAGGCCGAGACAGAGGGGCTGACCCCTGAAAAAGAAAAAGGAAGCCATCGGGACAAGACGAAGAAGCTACCCACTCACAGAGACACTCTTCCTCGTCATCTTCTCATAACGAGAAAAGGTGCCACCGGCACCAACATGATTCAGACTCTTGGTTGGAGAGAGGTAGTTCGCTGACTGAGCTGACCCCTGGGCAGGATTGGGATGAATTTAAATTGCAGATGCTGGCGATGATTGGGGTGCGGGTGCACCCCCCAAGCAGCAGGCTCCAGTGGCTGCAGCGGTGCCTGGTGGTCCCGAACCCATGCAGACTCCTTTACTGACGCCATCAGCATCAGGAGAGCCTTTGGGCTTGGCACTGAAAAAGGCATTGAAACCCTCGAAGCTGGAGCGTTCCCGACATCCATCAGGTGACCAGGCCTTGATAAACCTTCAATACCAACCATCAGCGATTGTTCCTTCAGTCCACTTTCACAAACCTATTTCTTAGGTGCCATGGCGTCCATCTTTGATGCCAGAAATGGGGACAATCAAGGAGATATCGACCCTATGTATGCAGGAGCTGGTGGCGTCAACTGTTTCAATGACCAGGCATACCTCCTGGCTCTTAGCACATGAGCTGTGTGATGCTAATGGACTGGATACATCCCCAGATGTGGAGTTAAAACAGGCTCAGGCTTACACTCATGCCCAGGCCAAATTTAGATCGCTAGTGGACAGGGTGGTCAACACAATAGGGCTGAATGCTGTGGCAGTCCCAGTCCAGAGGTATGAATTGACTGACATCTTGGTTGACGGTCTAGCTACTGAAAGACATATGCCACTGAACCCAGCTATTGCGGATCCAGTCGTCTCCTTGTGGCAACACCCCTGCTCCAGACCATCTACAAGGTCCCTGTGTGCGTGCAGGTGGATAAGATTTGAGGTGTGGTGCAGAGAATGCAAGATCTAGCCTATCTCTTGCCTCACCACTACAGTGATGGAGTCCCTTCTGTCAATGGCCTCAGCAGGCCGTCACGTCACCACAGTAAAAGGATATTTGGTGGTTGTGTGTGTGTTGAAGAGGTCCACGGATCAAGGTTCCTTTTTTCACGATCCCGGTTATGGACCAATTCCTGAAAGGACCTGTGAATACGTTTTCGCCATTTCCCTTTGTTGTCCCAGATTGGGATTTAAATCTGGTTTTGACTTTCCTTATGGTGGCACCCCTTGACCCCATGCACTCTTGTTCTTTGTGGCTGCTTACTCTAAAGACAGCCTTCTTGGTTGCCATTTCTTCTGCAAGATGGGTCCGCGAATTTCAGACCGTTTGTTGCAAACCCCCATCTTTGCAGTTCTTTCATGAGGTCTTGCTTGAATTAAGTCTTATTCAAAGAAGGTTTGCCTGGCATTTTGCTGCTGGACTGCCCTTGTGGGCGGGACAAAGACTGATATGCAAATGGATATTCACCCTTAGTCAAAAGTACAGTGAGCAAAAAGCGATGGCTGAGTACCCTCAAAGTGGGAAAGAAACACAGAACAGGTTATAATGCCATGTTCTTTCTAGAGAGGGGCACCTGCTACCTTTTTTGTATTTTTGCAAGGAACTCGGGGTTGGACACCCTAGGTTACCAGGTGATCCCAAAAGTGGACCCCTTGCTCACTGTGCTGGGAGAGGCAAAGCTTCACTTCACTGATGAGGCCCAACAAGGCTGAAACACATGTCTGGGGTTGCTCTTGGTACTATTGGTCAAAGGAGGTTTGCCTGGCATTTTGCTGATGGACTGCCCTAGTGGGCGGGACAAAGACAGATATCCAAATGGGTATTCCTCTTTTGTGAAAAGTACAGTGAGCAAAAATCGATGGCGGCAGACACTCAAAGTGGGAAAAAAACACAGAACAGGTTATCATGCCATGTTCTTTCTAGAGAAGGGCCCCTGCTACCCTTTTCTGTATTCTCGCTTAAAGTAAGGCCGGGGTTCCTGCTGAAGGTGGTACCTGAGTTTCACCTTTCACAGGCCATAAACCTGCTGGTCTTCTACCCACCTCTGCACAAAGAAGAGGAGTGCGTCCATCGGTTGGATCCCAAAGGGGCCTTGAGTTTTTATGTTAAAATATTGGCAGATTGATCAATTATTGGTGGCCTACTCTCTATCCAGGAAAGGGCCAGTTGTGACTAAGCAGATGCTTTCTCGATGGATCATCTTATGCATCATAGAATGTTATCAGTCTGCAGGCAGGGAGCTGCCTCCTGGCATCAGAGCACATTCGATCAGAAGGTCTTATGTCCCCAGTTAGGGACATTAGCTGAGCGGCAAATTGGTCCTCACTCCATACTTTCAAGAGGCACTACACCCTGGATGTCTCCTGTGGGGCTGATGCGCGTTTTGGCAGGGCGGTACTACAAAACTTGTTGCTGTGAAATTTCTGCCCGTCTCCCTCCATTGTTCCACTGCTTGGGGAGTAAATAAGATGAGGAATCACTGTGATGTTCTTTCTATGGATTCTTCTCCAGCAGATTCCTCCCCTTCCCTCCCATCCATTCCTGCTCAGAAAACATCTACAATTGGTGTGCGTCTGTCTTGTTCAGTAGACGCCTGGTGATGGTCCTAAGGTGTCTTTTTTCTGTCTAGAAAGACGCATGTCTTTCTCAATCCATGTTTTTAATTTAAAAAAAAGAATGTTCTTGATTCTCACTACTGTGGAAGCCTTCCACCAAGTTCAAGCACCAGGGAAAAAGGCGGTGAGTAATTTCTCCTTTCCTCCGTATAAATTTGAGAATCCTTGCCTGAAGTGTCTGCAGAATGGGATCTGGGCTTTTAACTGCAAAAGTCAAGCATTGGTACAACAACCTGGAGATCAGGTTCTTCTTCATCGCTGCTATTCTGCCAAAAAAAAAAATGTCCTATTTGACCCATCCATCCAGGTCCTCAGCAGGATCGTGCATTTTTAAGAAAAACATTGATGAATTCATTTATTTTATTTCCAAAGCCTGTGTTGCAAATGTAAGGCAGTATTTTAGTGCTATATAAAATACAAAACAAATAAAAAATCAAGTTTTAATAGTATTACCATGTCACAGGAAAAGAGGTACTCTTTAGTGTGTAAGCTTCCTAGTTAGGACACAACTATCAGGGTAATTCATAGAATTTCGCAGAAAAGTGTCGCAAGCGGCTGGCGCAGAGTGTCCGCGTGCGATTGTCTGCGCCAGGCACGTGCGCTAAAACCGATTTCCGCGCACAGCGTATTCATGGATTTCAGGCTCCCAAACCAGCCGTGGCGCAGAGTATCGCAGCGACCCTGCAGCAGCGCCAGTAACGCCCCCAAGAACGCCCTCGCGCAAGGAAAAGCCATCAAAATCGCTAAATCATCGCAAAGGGCTGCGCTAACCCTGGACCAGTCTACAGGGCTGCCAAACAAGGAACGCAAAGCGGGTAACGTGCATATCAGGGGTACGCGTGAAGTTATACACGCGATTAGCCAGGGTACGTGTATTACAGGGGTACGGGAAGTTCTACACGCGATTGGCCAGGGCACGTGTATTACAGGGGTACGCGTGAAGTTTTACACGCGATTAGCCAGGGCACGTGTATCACAGGGGTACGCAGGAATTATCACACGCGATTTGGCTGGGTACGTGTATTACAGGGGTACACGGGAAGTTCTACACGCGATTCGGCTGGGTACGTGTATTACAGGGGTGCGCGGGAATTCTCACATGCGATTTGGCCAGGTACGTGTATTACAGGGGTGCGCGGGAATTATCACACGCGATTTGGCTTGGTACGTGTATTACAGGGGTGCGTGGGAAGTTCTACACGCGATTGGCTAGGGTACGTGTATTACAGGGGTACACGGGAAGTTCTACACGCGATTAGGCTGGGTGGGTCCTCACAGGTGTTCCCTGTACACCCTCCACGGCCCCTGCAGGCAGCCCACAAAACAGGGGACTACCCTGCACACCTGCTCATGTCCCCCTGCACCCCCACCCCCCAGCAGTGCAGGGGCAGCCTCCACCAGGCCCCCACCCATGTCTCCCAACACCCCCACCCCCCAGCAGTGCAGGGGCAGCCTCCACCAGGCCCCCACTCATGTCTCCAACCACCCCCACCCCCCAGCATCCAGGGGCACCCTCCACCAGGCCCCCACCCATGTCTCCCACCACCCCCAACCCCCAGCCACCATGGGCACCCTCCACCAGGCCCCCACTCATGTCTCCCACCACCCCCACACCCCAGCATCCAGGGGCACCCTCCACCAGGCTCCCACCCATGTCTCTCACCACCCCCACCCCCCAGCAGTGCAGGGGCACCCTCCACCAGGCCCCCACCAATGTCCCCTATCACCCCCACCCCCCTGCCACCAGGGGCACCCTCCACCAGGCCCCCACCCATGTCTCTCACCACCCCCACCCCCAGCAGTGCAGGGGCACCCTCCATCAGGCCCCCACCCATGTCCCCTATCACCCCCACCCCCCTGCCACCAGGGGCACCCTCCACCAGGCCCCCACTCATGTCACCCACCACCCCCACACCCCAGCAGTGCAGGGGCAGCCTCCACCAGGCCCCCACTCATGTCACCCACCACCCCCACACCCCAGCAGTGCAGGGGCAGCCTCCACCAGGCCCCCACTCATGTCACCCACCACCCCCACACCCCAGCAGTGCAGGGGCAGCCTCCACCAGGCCCCCACTCATGTCACCCACCACCCCCACACCCCAGCAGTGCAGGGGCAGCCTCCACCAGGCCCCCACTCATGTCCCCTATCACCCCCACCCCCCTGCCACCAGGGGCACCCTCCACCAGGTCCCCACTCATGTCACCCACCACCCCCACACCCCAGCAGTGCAGGGGCAGCCTCCACCAGGCCCCCACTCATGTCACCCACCACCCCCACACCCCAGCAGTGCAGGGGCAGCCTCCACCAGGCCCCCACTCATGTCACCCACCACCCCCACACCCCAGCAGTGCAGGGGCAGCCTCCACCAGGCCCCCACTCATGTCACCCAACACCCCCACACCCCAGCAGTGCAGGGGCAGCCTCCACCAGGCCCCCACTCATGTCACCCACCACCCCCACACCCCAGCAGTGCAGGGGCACCCTCCACCAGGCCCCCACTCATGTCCCCTATCACCCCCACCCCCCTGCCACCAGGGGCACCCTCCACCAGGCCCCCACCCATGTCTCCCAGCACCCCCACCCCCCAGCAGTGCAGGGGCACCCTCCACCAGGCCCCCACTCATGTCCCCTATCACCCCCACCCCCCTGCCACCAGGGGCACCCTCCACCAGGCCCCCACCCATGTCTCCCAGCACCCCCACCCCCCAGCAGTGCAGGGGCACCCTCCACCAGGCCCCCACTCATGTCTCCCAGCGTGCTACGTGTATTTCAGGGGTGCGCGGGAAGTCCCACTCGCGAATAGCCTGGGCGCGTGTATTTCAGGGGTGCGCGGGAAGTTTTACACGCGACTTCAGCAGGGTACGTGTATTTCAGGTATGCGCGGGAATTCTCACACGCGCTTTGGCTTGGTACGTGTATTACAGGGGTGCGTGGGAAGTTACACACGCGATTAGGCTGGGTGGGTCCTCACAGGTGTTCCCTGTACACCCTCCACGGCCCCTGCAGGCAGCCCACAAAACAGGGGACTACCCTGCACACCTGCTCATGTCCCCCTGCACCCCCACCCCCCAGCCACCAGGGGCAGCCTCCACCAGGCCCCCACCTATGTCTACCACCACCCCCGCCCCCCAGCCACCAGGGGCAGCCTCCACCAGGCCCCCACTCATGTCCCCTATGACCCCCACCCCCCAGCCACCAGGGGCAGCCTCCACCAGGCCCCCACTCATGTCTCCCTGCACCCCCATACCCCAGCCACCAGGGGCAGCCTCCACCAGGCCCCCACTCATGTCTCCCACCACCCCCACACCCCAGCCACCAGGGGCACCCTCCACCAGGCCCCCACTCATGTCTCCCACCACCCCCACCCCCCAGCAGTGCAGGGGCAGCAGGCAGTCGGGCAGCAGCAGGTGGGAGCGTGCTCGGGCTCTGGGGGGCAGTAGTTCGGCCTTCCGGGCAGGAGCGTGGTATTCCGTGTGCGTACGCGTGGCCAGCTTGGTACGGAGTGATTTTGCACGTGAAAATCCTGCACGTCAGCGTGAAAACTGAGGAAAGGCCCTCAGCGCGTAAGCGCGTCTGTGACGTGACCCGCACAGGTGTTTCCCACACAGCACGTGATGACAGAGCACACGTGGAAAGACTGCACGTCAGAGTGTAATCACGTGTGATTGGTGGAAATGGCCCTACACGCAGAAGTGACAAAGCATGTAATAGGTGGAAATGGCCCTAGCGCGTACACGCCGCGTAAGTGACGCTGGACGTGTGGGCCTGTATAAAAGGTACGTGTAGAACACGTTTTCCTTGTACGTGCTTTTCGTGGAGAGCGAGTGGGTGAATTCTGTACTTCTTGTCGTTTCACACGCGATTTACTTCACGGCGTTTCTAGTTCGTATTCCCTGTTACCTCTGACAGCTTTTTCTCTTTTTTCTCCTTTACTGGTTTACCTGGGCCTGTTCCCTCAAACAGTGTTCCCTTCTACTGTTGTCCTGTCTCCTCAGACAGCGGACAAATCTTCTTTTGGCGGGGGTGTTGCTAACCAAACGTGCTCCTTTTACACGCTCGTTTACCTGGCAGACGGTGAGTCACGCACGTATCTAACATCTGTGCTAGCCCCGTGTGTAGCCTACCCCTTCAGAGGTCATTCTAGGCTGCGTGTGACACGCATACGTTCATTCTTGTGTTTCTGGGTGCCACAGCGTAGTGCAGGTTTTTCTTTCTGCACACGTGGTCTAGGAGGGGTTGCGTGCACGTCATCTCCCTTTTTTGGGCCTCCTGTGCGTTGCGTGACCCGTCATCTTTCCCCAGGGGTTACATTCAGCCTTGCTAGAGCACTAGGGTACAATTACCATCTGGTACCCAACCCCTTTGACCCCCAATTGCCCAGGACAATAGTCTACATCCACTCCCATACGCACATTAACATCAGTGCCATGGCTGGGAGGCGAGGATTCCGTAAGGGTGGCAAAGGTGGAAGAGCCACAAGTGGTGGCCGTGGTGGATCCGGTAGGGGACGTGGTCGTAACTTGCAGGGTGAGCCTGTCCCCCCATGTGTGGAGGACCAGTCACGGGCACCCATAACCCCCCCCCCTCCCATTGAGGCTGATGTGGATGACACCATCCATGCTCAGCCCTTGTTGGACCAGCCCATTGTGGCACCAAACCTGGCTGACTCCATGGCTGACTTCCAGGTCAGCAGGGCTACGACACGTGCGCTGGTGCACGTTGATGCCATCATGCCACGTGGATCTGGGGCAGCAAGGTCATCTGCTGCACCAAGTAGGCAGGGCGGAGAGGCTGCAGGGGCAGCTGCGGCTCCATCCACCCCAGCCCCCACACACCCATCCAGGACAGTGTCGGTCCTAGTCCATGCTGCTGACATTCCCCCTGACACCATCACACTAGAGCTAATGCCTGCACCAACTCCCATGCTGAGTGTGCAATCCCACACTCCTGATACAGAGTCCACCAGGGCTCCTGCCCCTAGTGTCCAGAGCGGCGCAGGACACTCAGGATCACCACCACCTTCCAAGCGGAAGAGGAAGAGTGCTCGTCCGGCACAGGCTGATGCCCCAGACACGGCTACATAGTCCGGCCCGTCCAGGAAGCCCAGCTTCACGGATGACGAACTGAATGCACTTGTCGAGTATGTGTCCGGACATGACAACGAGATGGTCATTGTTGCAGGATCCAAGACCACACCTGCACAATGCCAGGCACACTGGCAGACCGTTGCGGACATCGTAAGTGCCCTTGGAATTGTGAGGCGCACAGCCAATGATTGCTATAAGCGCTGGAATGACCTAAAGCGCAGGGCAAAGAGTAAGCTGGCCTCAAGTCATGCCGCAACTCTAGTGACTGGAGGTGGGTCTCCAGTAGTAGACATGGAACTCACTCCACATGAGTCAGTCGCTGGGACCTACGTCACGGAGGAACAGATCCAAGGCGTGGGAGATCTGGCTGATTACAAGGCATTGTCCGGTGAGTGCACATGCATGTGTGTGTCATCCATGTGCATGGTGTGTGTGTGAGGGCTTCTGTTCGGGTGCCAGGTGAGAGTGTGTGCGCCTGAGTCGTATGGGTCAGCCATGTGCTTCATGCAATCCTTCCTGCGCAGCTGCAATCCTTCCTGCGCAGCTGCATTTGGCCATAGCAGTATCCCTTCTGCCAACAGTAGACATCTAGCCCAACTGCACGCCAGTTGCCCTTGAAGTGTCACCTTGCCACAACATATTTGCTTCTTTTTCACTGTTCATTCAGTCAGTTTGTTTGCATTCCACCACTTTCACTAGGCATGTCGCTGTCCACTAGTCACATGTCTGACATGGGTATGGTAAAGTGGAGTGACTTTGTTACCTGGATATCATTTGTACACACATGTCCCTGTGCAATTGGACCATTTCAGACTGGCAGCTCCAGGTGAAAAATCTGACCTGTTAGAATTAGAAAAGCTATTACATGCGGGAACTGGACTGAATGAATAGGTGCTGCCCTCCTCTCCATCTTCACTCAATAGCAATGGTACATGCCATCTGTGTGATGGCATGTGTGTTTCACCTGCCAATCACAGGCCAATGTGTGAGGCCACTGCCAGGCAGCATGCAGAAAATGTGTTCATCTTCCATCTTGGTGTCATCAGTGTGTGCCATTTGCCTGGACTTCATACGCAGTGAGGGTGCATGCATGGGAGGGTTTTAGTCATGTGGGACATGTGTCAATCAAGTACTGGTTCTCTTGCTTCTCAGCCCTCAATGTGTGCCATGGTGCTAATGCCTGTTTCCATTTCTTTGTTTTCATGTCTTTGCAGGGGAAGACGCACCTGATACTGCTGGGGTTGTGGAGATGGTGCAGACCCAGGAGGGGTCCGAGGGCCGACCAACCACCAGTGAGGGACGTGGTGTGGTGGTGGGGGAGAACCCACAAGTGCTGCAGGTCGTGCTCTCAAGGGGTGTCTCTGGCTGCACCTCCCCCGAGCTGTACTCAGGTGTTGATTCGGATGAGACCTACGTGCCGTCGCAGGTGAGTGTTCCAGGGAGGGATTCTGTTCTGTCTCACCCACCTGCACCAGGGTCAGAACCCTCCATGGGGATGTCAGTGTTGGCAGCTACGCCTTCGGTGGTTACGGATGCAGGGTCACACTCCGCGACATCTGATCCTGTTCCTGGGCCAGCAGATCAGAGGGGGAATGCAGTCCTGCAGCCTCAGGCAGTGCCGGCACAGCAAGGCGCAGTTCGCCTTGCCCCAGACAGGTGTGGTGCCCGCCGACGTGGTGGCCGTACGCCACCCGGCAATACCGCATGGGAGCAATCCATTTACGGTATGGCAACCCAACAGGCTGCATCATCCGAGATGATGGCTCAGGCCATGGATAGGGTGGCCACTTCCATTGTCCCCCCAGAAAGGCTGATGGAGCGACTAGAGCAGGCAACCGACTCCATCTGCCAGTCACACAGGGAGGACATGTTGGGGTCCAACAGGGACAGGCGGGCGGCACTGGCGACTCTGCAGGAGGCCATCTCCATTGAGTCCCAGGGCCACAGGGAAGCCCTGAGGCAGGAGCTCCTTCACCTCAGGACGACTCTTGTTGAGCTTGAGGCTTCAACACACCAAAGGACAGAACAGCAGCTGGAGCGTCTCACCCGTACGCTCTCAGCTGAGATGCAGGCAACGAGGGCGGAGGTCCGGGCATCCCGTGAGTTGTTGCATGGGGACCTCCGCACACTCATCCTCCAGAACCAGACCTACCACACCCGCATGCTTGCAGCCATGGAGGAGCAGACTAGGGCCTTGCGTGGGCTGCCTCCCATAGTGCAACCACCTCCGGATGCAGCTGCACAGGGTGATAATAGCGACAGCAGTGATACTCCCACAATAGGGTAGCCGTGTGGGCCATGAGCCCATGGAGGTGTTTTATCTTCCCAGGATCCACGCAGGTGGGTTCTGGTGTGCATCCTGTCCTCGGACCTCCTGGGTGGCCTCCCCAACCCCCCCGGGCCCATCAATGGCCATTTTTGATTGTTTCTTATTTTTATTTTTATTTTGATTTCTTTTATTCCCAATTTTTTTGGGACGATCTGTTGGCTTCCGTGGTTCCTGTGGGCATACGCTGCATTGTGGCTGGGCACATGCAGGCTTGTAATGTATTTGGTTCAGATGCTTGGGTTTGAGTCACACACACCCCTCCTGCTTCCCGTTTCCATGGGCTTGTAAAGGGTGTGCCCAAGTGACAGTGAATTACACAGTGACGTTGGACTCCCATGAGCTGTGTGGGCAGTCTGTAGTCAATACTGTGTATACATTCCTAGTGCATATTGCTGTTGTGTTGTACACTGCATGTTGCATTGATGTGTAACTCTTCTTCTGTGTCTACCTCCCAATTTGCAGGTCCCTTCCTCATGTCCACACAAGGACCTCTAGTCTGGAGATGGGGTCCATGTTGGCAGCAGTGCACCTACAACTCTACATGGCGACAACACTGCACAGTTGGTAGTGGTGGGAGTGCAGGCATTTCCAGGTGATGAGACTAATAATATGTAACATTTGTGATGTCATGTTAATGGTACTACGTGCTCAAGTATGTTGTTGGTCCGGCATTGCTGTGAGCATTTCAGGTGTTGCAGGTTTCTAATAGTGCCACTGTACATAGTGAGACTGATGTCATGTTGTGGGGATTACTTTGTTTACCTGCAATTAGCATGACATGGCACGGTGTGTCGTGTGGCGGTGCTGGGGTTGGGTTGGCTGACATGGCACTGTCCTCTTGTTGCATTTTGCAAGTGGGTATTCATTTTAGCTGCTTCAATGTGTAACTTCACAAAACTGCATTGGTGGTGTCTGTGTGGGTAGGGATGCACACATTGTGACACTTCCAGGTGAACAATCTCAGGCTGATATGGTTTTGACGGTTCATTCTCCAGACATTCAGGATCAGTGTCAGGTTGAGTCATCATTGATTGTCAGATGGAATGTGCCAGGGCAGTGTGCACTCCACAGGGGTGTGATTTCTATGTGAAGTAATTAGCCACTAGCTGTGTACGGGCTGCCTCCCCCCGTGCCCTTTCCCCTCCCATGCGCAGCGGCTGTGCATGTGGTTGGGGATGTGGGGCCACCACCATGTCCACGGCCAGGCCCCGGCGTGTTGCAACGTTGTGCAGGACACATGCTGCCACTATGATCCTGCACACTACTGGGGGAGCGTATAACAGCTGCCCGCCAGAACGGTCAAGGGAGCGAAAGCGTGACTTTAGCACTCCGAATGTGCGCTCTACTATGCCCCTGGTTGTAATGTGGGCTGTGTTATATCTTACCTGGGGTGGCATGGTGGGGTTCCGAATTGGCGTCATCATGTGGGGGCTGAGAGGGTAGGCACTGTCCCCTGTGGAGGTGGTGATTGGTATCATTGGTGGGGTTGTGACCTTGCTCAGTATCCAACATGCATGCATGTGCAGTGGCATACATACTCACCAAGCAGCCATGTATCGCCATGCCGCCCAGCTTCTAGGTCCCGGCTTAGGGTGGACATTCGGTAAATGAAGCTGTCGTGGGTTGAGCCGGGATAGTTGGCATATACTGAGGTGATGATTCCCTTGGCATTACATGCTACCTGCACGTTGATGGAATGCCAGTGCTTGCGGTTCCTATAGATGTGCTCAGATGCCCTGGGGGGACGTAGAGCCACATGGGTGCAGTCGATGGCACCTAGCACTTTGGGGAATCGTGCCACAGCGTAAAAATCCAGGGCGGCAGCATGCCTTTCTGCAGGTGTTCTGGGCAGGTATATGTGCCTGCGGACTGATCGGCGTGCAGTGATGATGTTCAAGACCTGGTGTAGGCAGCGTGACTGGGTGGCCTGTGACACCCCACCCACTATGGCACTTGTCCGCTGAAATGATCCAGTGGCTAAGAAGTGCAGTACATTGAGGACCTTCTCCAGGGGGCTGAGTGCTTGGGAGCACAGGGTGGGTGATGTGAGGTCATCCTCCCACTCACTCACCAGGTCCAGTATAATGTGTGGTGGAAACCTGTACCTCCCATACACCTGGTCATCAGGCATCCCGAAAAGGCTGGTTCTGGGTGTGAATATTCTGGCCCTGACTATCCTCCTCCTCCTCCTTTGGTAGCCCACTGCCACTGCTGCTAGGAACGGTATGTTCATCCTGGCGTCTGAGCTTGTTATTGTTAAAGTGCGCAAATTTATGCTTTGCGCGTGTTCTAGGCGAGCGTGTGACCCGCGCACCCCTGGAATCCAGTTCCCGGTCCAATAGCGTGTGGAAATTCACACGCACCACGGGATACAGCGTGTGACCCGCGCACCCCTGGAATCCAGTTCCCAGTCCAATAGCGTGTGGAAATTCACACGCACCACGGGATACAGCGTGTGACCCGCGCACCCCTGGAATCCAGTTCCCAGTCCAATAGCGTGTGGAAATTCACACGCACCACGGGATACAGGTTCGCTGACGTACTTGCGTGTGTAAGTGCCCGCGCACCCATTAAATACACGTACATAGGCCAATCGCGTGTACGCGCACTTTTGTCCAATTACACGCGATGACACTCTGACGTGCAGTATCTCCACGTGTGCCCCGTCATCACGTGCTGAGTGGGGAACACCCGTGCGGGTCACGTCACAGACGCGCTTACGCGCTGAGGGACTCTGGTCCAATAGAATCGCGTATGCGTGCTGACGCGCTTACGCGCTAAGGGCCTTTCCTCGGATTTCACGCTGACGTGCAGGATTTTCACGTGCCAAATCACTCCGTATCAAGCTGGCCACGCGAAAACACACGGAAAGACCACGCTCCTGCCCAGAAGGCCGAGTTACTGCCCCCCATGCCCCGAGCAGCCTCCCACGTGCCATCTGCTGCTGCCTGCCTGCCTGCCTGCTGCCACCTTGCCCTGCCATTTGGTGCCTGCACATCAGCCATCTGCAGGGGTCCAGTTGCTGTGTCCACCCCTGCTGGAACTGAAGACTCCCGACTGGGATTACATCGCTCCACAGCCCAGCCCCAGGACCCAGTTGCCCACCCACACCTGCCTCTGGGGTTGCCATGTCGGGCACTTCCACATCTGGCACCAGTGGCAAGCCCAGGCCAGAGGGGCAGAGGGGCACCAGCTTCACTGTCACCGAAGTTGGTGTCCTGGTGGAGCATGTCCTGGGGCAGTATGATGCCCTCTTTGGATCGTCCCGCGCCAGCAAGGAAGGACGGCAGAGGATCTGGGCCGACTGTGTGGTTGCCATCAACGCGGAGGGGGTGGCAACCCGCGACGTCCTGAAGATCAAGAAGCGCTGGGAGGACTTGAAGTCCAGGACCCTTGTGAAGGCCCGGCGCCTCGTGGAGGGGGGCCGGGGCCGCATGAGTTCCATCCAGATGAGGGTCCTGGAACGCGTACGCCCAGCGCTCCACGCCCAGATCCTTGAGAGGGAGGCCCGTCTGGAGTTGAGCGGTAAGTGTCCATGCATTACTGTGTGAGACAGGGCATGTTGCGGTGTGCTGGTTCTATGATACTTGCCTGTATGTGTGCCATAGGCCATGTATGCATGTATGTGTGCAGGGACATCATGGTAATGCATGTGCGACCAGTGATGTGTGACCCACATGGTTGTTGCATGTGTTCAAATGCCGCATGGGGAGCCCTATGCAGATTTTGAACATGAGAGCATGCCAGTCTCTGTACCTGGACATGTGTGGGGGTGAGGGATGGGTGCTGATGCCAGGTACATATATGGTAGCCATGTCTGTGTGCCTGACCTGCGTGTCTGTGACTTGTGCATGCCATGGATGCATGACACATGTGTGTGACAATGCACAGATTCAGTAAAGCAGCCAAATTACCCTTGTATCCGCTGTGTTTGGTGTGTTTGGGGCCAGATGGATGTGACTGAGGTGAAGCGTGTGCATGTGATAGGCATGAGCCATGATGCATGTGAGTTACATATCATTGAATGTTCCAAGAGTCCATTGGACATGCATGGAAATGTCCATGGCATGCACCATGCCTGTTACTGTGTGTGTTTTGCCTGGACTGACCCATGTGTTGTGGAGGGACATGATGGAAGTGTACTTTGACAGTGGTGCTCATCTGCTATTGCTTCCTGTCTAGGGGACCATTGTACAGTGCCCTGATGCTTGTGTTCTTTGTCTCCCTCTACGCAGCGGCTAGTGAAGAGGAGGGCGGAGACGGCGCTGTGGAGCAAGGCGGCGGGGAAGCCCCCACGGCTGCAGCGGAAGGGGTGGGTGAGCCCCCACAGGGGCCTGCTACGGTGGGAGACGGTGAGGAGCCATCCAGGTTGGTGGTTTGCACAGAGGAGGAGGAGGCCGCCACTGGGGCACACATGGGGCCTGGTGGGGGCATCTCTGCTGGTGCAAGTGGTGCAGTCCAGGGCCAGGGGCAGGAGGCAGCACAGGTCACCGTGGAGGGGCCTGTGCATGTCGCTGTCCCTGACCCTGTGAGTGCACCACCATGCACCAGCAGGGATGCCCCATCCCAGGCCTGTCCGCAGGTAGAGGGGATGTCCATGTCACCTGACTCCCCTCCACCTGCGGACGTGGGAACCCCTGGCCGTGCGGAGAAGGTCCTGATTGGGGTCGCGATGCGCACGGCTGTGATTCGTGATGCCGTGCGTGCTTCCCGGGAGGAGCACGCACGGCATCACGAAGTGCACCGTGCCGACGTGGCCCAATTGGGATCGGCCATGTTCGGGGGTTTCCTGCATGTGTTGGCCAATGTGGCGGCCCTCTCCTCCTCTGTGCAGGCTATCCACCAGTCATTCTCCTTGCCGTCTTCCAGCCCAGATGCCACCTGGGCCCCCTGTGGACCTGCCCCGACCAATGCAGCCAGCTCGGTGGGGATCCCATCCCTGCCACAGTCGGGAGTCAGTGATCCAGCAGGGGTGGACACCAGAGCAACTGGACCCCAGCAGATGGAGGATGTGACGGCATCATCGGGCAGGGCACGTGCACGACGGCGTCGGTGGTTTCCATCAGCCTGGATGCCGTCGTGCTGGCACAGGCAGTTGCGTCGGAGGCAGCAGCAGGCTCAACGTGGGAGGCATCATGGCTCGGGGCCATCAACATCAGGGGTGCAGGCATCGGCCGGAGGGCAGGAGAACCCTGGAATGGGAGTGGCTTCCGTGTGGGAGCGGTTGTGCCAGCGGATAGGTGCGGAGCGGCAGCGGGCAGAGGAGGAACGGCTCACGATGGTCAGGGCGGAGGACTCCATGCGGAGGGCGCTGAGGCGGGCTGAGTGCCTCGAGGGTCTTCGCAGGGAGTTTGAGCTTGACACTGCGTTAACCCTGCGGGACCTCGGGGCCAGGGAACATGCCCGCCTCCAAGCCATTGACCAGGAGTTCGATAATGCCCTGGCCCATGACAACAACCAGTGAGCCGTCCGAATAGCCCGCTGCCTTTGTATATAGTTGTATAGTTAGGGTTAGGTTTCCTTTGTTTTTTTGATTTTTTTTGGTAGCGATTGGACAATGCACCACTTTTTTGTATATAGTTCAGTTTTTAGTTAGTAGTCATAGTCAGGTTTAATTTGGTTGGGCTCATGGACCCAGGATGATCTTCTTCATGGTTCTTCGTTGCCTTATTTTTATTTTTCAGATTATTTTCTTGGACATTCATCTTGTTTTGTTTGATTTGCTTTGTGTTTTTTCTTATTTCATTTCCATTCTACTTGCTGTTCAATACATTATTTTTTTTATTCTTCAATGTGTCGTATCATCTCATTGCTTTCAGGCATGTCATGTTGGGTGTTTTTTCATTCACTTGCAGCCATTGTGTGTGACAGACATGTGTTCAATTGCATTATTTAAATTGGGGGTGTAACATGTAATTGCCTTTGATATGTGGGTGGGTGTGATAGTTGGTTGGGCCTTTTGGCAGGGGAGGATGGGCATTACGGACATGATTGGGGAATGTTGGGACTCAGGTGCAGGGGGGCATGGATTGGACATGGGTGGGGGCCTGCTGGCAGGTGTCCCACAGTGCTGGGGGGTGGGGGTGGTGGGAGACATGAGTGGGGGCCTGGTGGAGGGTGCCCCTGGTGGCTGGGGGGTGGGGGTGGTGGGAGACATGAGTTGGACATGGGTGGGGGCCTGCTGGCAGGTGCCCCACAGTGCTGGGGGGTGGGGGTGGTGGGAGACATGGGTGGGGGCCTGGTGGAGGGTGACCCTGCACTGCTGGGGTTTGGGGGTGGTGGGAGACATGAGTGGGGGCCTGGTGGAGGGTGACCCTGCACTGCTGGGGTTTGGGGGTGGTGGGAGACATGAGTGGGGGCCTGGTGGAGGGTGCCCCTGCACTGCTGGGGTGTGGGGGTGGTGGGTGACATGAGTGGGGGCCTGGTGGAGGCTGCCCCTGCACTGCTGGGGTGTGGGGGTGGTGGGTGACATGAGTGGGGGCCTGGTGGAGGGTGCCCCTGCACTGCTGGGGTGTGGGGGTGGTGGGTGACATGAGTGGGGGCCTGGTGGAGGCTGCCCCTGGTGGCTGGGGGGTGGGGGTGGTGGGAGACATGAGTGGGGGCCTGGTGGAGGCTGCCCCTGCACTGCTGGGGTGTGGGGGTGGTGGGTGACATGAGTGGGGGCCTGGTGGCGGGTGCCCCTGGTGGCTGGGGGGTGGGAGACATGAGTGGGGGCCTGGTGGAGGGTGCCCCTGGTGGCTGGGGTGTGGGGGTGGTGGGTGACATGAGTGGGGGCCTGGTGGAGGCTGCCCCTGCACTGCTGGGGTGTGGGGGTGGTGGGTGACATGAGTGGGGGCCTGGTGGAGGGTGCCCCTGGTGGCTGGGGGGTGGGGGTGGTGGGAGACATGAGTGGGGGCCTGGTGGAGGGTGCCCCTGGTGGCTGGGGGTGGTGGGAGACATGAGTGGGGGCCTGGTGGAGGGTGCCCCTGCACTGCTGGGGTGTGGGGGTGGTGGGTGACAGGCTATTCGCGTGTGGAACTTCCCGCGCACCCCTGAAAAACACGCGCCCAGGCTATTCGCGTGTGGAACTTCCCGCGCACCCCTGAAATACACGCGCCCAGGCTATTCGCGTGTGGAACTTCCCGCGCACCCCTGAAATACACGGGCCCCGGCTATTCGCGTGTGGAACTTCCCGCGCACCCCTTAAATACACGCGCCCAGGCTATTCGCGTGTGGAACTTCACGCGCACCCCTGAAAAACACGCGCCCAGGCTATTCGCGTGTGGAACTTCCCGCGCACCCCTGAAATACACGCGCCCAGGCTATTCGCGTGTGGAACTTCCCGCGCACCCCTGAAATACACGCGCCCAGGCTATTCGCGTGTGGAACTTCCCGCGCACCCCTGAAATACACGCGCCCAGGCTATTCGCGTGTGGAACTTCCCGCGCACCCCTGAAATACACGTAGCCCGATACCCCAGGCCCGATCGCGTGAGGAACTTCACGCGAAACCCTGTAATACACGTAGCCCGCTACCCCAGGCCCGATCGCGTGAGGAACTTCACGCGAACCCCTGTAATACACGTAGCCCGCTCCCCCAGGCCCGATCGCGTGTGAAACTTCACGCGAACCCCTGAAATACACGTAGCCCGCTCCCCCAGGCCCGATCGTGTGAGGAACTTTACGCGAACCCCTGTGATGCACGTACCCTGCTGAAATCGCGTGTTAGACTTCCCGCGCACCCCGGTATACACGCACACGTATTTTTTGTCAGCGGGTGTCCGTGTTTGTGGGTACCCCTTTGCACGTCATTTTTCCTGGAGGGCCACAGTATGGGACATTCATCATGGCAGTATATAGGTGCTATTTGTTGGCGCACCTTTTGGCGCACATTTCTTACAGCCGCAGAGACGCTACCGCCTGCTTTCTTGTGGCGGTCGTGTTTGTGCCTGTGCGCTGGTTTGAGCATGCGCTTTTTTGCCCTATTCTATTCCATGAATACGTGTTTTAGGCGAGCGTGTGGGTGTTCCGCGCACTTGTGCCGTGTACTTCCCCCGTGACGCCCACGTTTTGGCATGTTGTTCCCCATTCCGAGTGTTACGCCCGTGTTACGCCTACTTTTGTTGCGTGCGCCGCGCTATGTGCGAATTTCGCTGTGGCCTGTGCGATTTTCGCTGTGACCTGGCGCACGCTGTTAGATGGCCTGTGCGCCAACGTGCGCCATGCACTTTTTTATCGCACATCCGCTGGTTTTCTCGCGCACGGACTTCCATGAATCGACGTGCGCTGCTTTTCGTGCGATTTTCGCAATTGCACTGCGATTTTCGCTATTCCACTGCGATTCGCACGTTTTTGCCCACTTGCGCCGCGCTAATTATTCCATGAATCGGCCTGTTAGTCCATTTGTAGATTTCCTAACAAACATTATTCAATATACTTGTTTCTTTCTTTTAAACATCAATATGCATAATAATGGTTTGATGCTAATTTAGTCCAGAAAATCCAAGTTTTGATACATTTTGTGGATTTACTGAAAATATTATGCTGAAGTAGTAGATGCATAAGGTTTGAAAGTCACGGAGACAAACAAGTTACTTACCTCTGGTAACGTTCTTTCGACTGGATGTTCCTCTCATGTATTCGTTATCTTATGATATTACCAATATGCAGTTTAGCTGCTTCGGAACATGTTTCCAGCAGAGGGTGCTGCGTGCCGATGCCTGTCGATTCGATGTCCCTCGGAGGTCTCAGTATCGATGTCGACGTCACCAAAGGTATATTTAGCATGTGTAGTGTCCATTGGCTTCAGTTTCTTTTAAACGAGTGTAGGATTTATCCCATACCTGGCAGTTACTCTTCCTAAGAGTGCGCAGACTGTAATAGCAAAGGAAATTCTACTGCAGGGTAGGTTGGGAGGGGCAATAAGGAATACGTGGGAGAAACATCCAGTCGAAAGCGGCTTACCAAGGGTAAGTAACTTGTTCTTCGAATGGATTGTATCCTCCCACATATTCCTTATCTTATGATAGACTCCCAAAGCAGTTCTAGTATTCCTGGCGGATGGAGTCCGAATTTTTCATGACAATTTAGGAGTTCTCATAGGTCTGTGTATACAGAATGCAATACTGCCTTACCAAATAAGCCTTCCCGGCTTGAAGAGAAATCCGAACTGTAATGTTTGATGAAAGTGTGTACGGATGACCATGTGGCAGCCACACACATTTCTTTAATTGGTACTTCCCTCTGTAATGCAGAGGAAGTAACCATGCCCCTGGTCGAATGAGCCCGAATGCCCTGTGGGGATCTTTTCCTGCTAGTCTGTAGCATTCAGATATTGCCATTATTATCCATCTGGATAACGCTTGTTTAGTGATTACCATACCCAACTTGTGGCCTGTGTAGCCAACAAACAGTTGGTCATCTTGTCTTAGTCTTGCCGTTCTGGTGATATAGAACCTTAGTGGACGTTTAGGATCAAGCCTGTGTAGCCTCTCCTCCTCCTTCCCAGGGTGTAGAGGAGGGTACAAAGATGGTAATGTAATTTTTGGAGTCAGATGGAATTCAGATACAATTTTGGGTAAAAAGGTGTGTATGGAGGCTTGCAGGATAAAGCCTGAAGTTCACTCGGCCAGATGTAATGGCCATTAAGAAGATGGCTTTTAAGGTTAGCAAACTCAAAGGACACGAGTGTATAGGCTTGAAAGGAGCACACATCATAAATTTCAACACCAAGTTGAGATCCCAAACCGAGAATTGAAAAGGGACCGGAGGGAAAACATTTGTTAATCCTTTTAGGAATTGTATTATTAGAACAATTTTGAGGTAAGATACTTCCTCAGAAGTGTGCTTAAATATGGAAAGCGCTGAAAGATATTCTTTAAGGGTACCAATCTGGAGCCCCAGATTAGCTAGTTGTAACAGAAAGGATAACACCGGAGGTGTACTGCATGTAAATGGATCAACATTCTTATCTCTGCACTAGCTGCAGAATTTGTTCCGAAGGCAGCGGTACAAAGACTTAGTTGCTGGCTTTCTGGACGAAAGCAAAACCTCCATTACATCATCCGGAAGGTCTCAAGCCTTGTATCTCAGCCTCTCAGAAACCATGCATGAAGGCTGAGTGTCATGGCCTCTGGATGGAGAACCCGACCTTCCTCTTGCGAGAGAAGATCCTCTCTTTTTGGAAGACGTATTGAGGGCAGATGGACATATCCAGAAGGTTGGGGTACCATGTCCTCCTAGCCCAATCCGGAGCAATTAGGATCATGGATTTCCCAAACTTTCTCAACCTCCTATACATGTGAGGAATGACGGGGACTGGAGGAAATTCAAACAGGAGTGGAAACTCCCAGTCCACCACAAACACGTCTCCTAGAGCTCCTCTTGGGTGATATTCCCTGAAGCAGAACAACTCACACTTCCGGTTGACACTGGTCGGGAACAGATCCACTTGAGGGGTTCCTCAAAGGGTGAACATCTCTTGAAGGGCTTGCTGAGATAGTTCCCACTCGTGGGAGACTGTCCTCTGCCTGCTCAGAGCGTCCGCCGCCATATTCTCTTTTTCGGCTAGGTGAACTGCATTAGAGAAGCTCTTTCTTGAATTGCCCAGAACCAGAGCTGCATTGACTCTCTGCAGAGTGGTAATGACCCTACACCTCCTCTCTTGTTGAGGTAGTACATGGCCACATTGTTGTCTGTCATTATCAGGACATTCTTCCCTCGCACAGAGGGCAGAAAGGCCTTCAGTGCCAGTCTGATTGCCCTCAACTCCAACAGGTTGATGTGTAGTTTGTACTGCGATGGAGACCATCGACTGCTGATTGTCAGGCCGTTGGTATGCGCTCCCCTCCGTGTGAGTTAGGCGTCTGTCACTACTGTTATCTCCGGCCATGGTTGCCAAAATGGTTCTCCCTTTAAAATGTTGTCCTCGCAGGCCCACCACAGGAGATCCTTAGTGACTCTGTTTGGGTCCTGAAGGAGATCTGACATCCTGCCTGAGAATTGAGACCATTGAGTCCTGGAAGCCCACTGGAGAGATCTCATTCTCAGGTGTGCCTCTGGCACCAGAAAAATACAGGATCCCATGAGGCCGAGCAACCTCAGAAAGTCGAAGGCCGGGGGATGTTGGGCACTCTGAAATTTGGTGACCATCTGCAGAATGTCTTGAGCCCTCACCCTTGGTGGGAGGGCTTTTGACAGGGATGCATCTAGGACTGCTCCAATGAATAGGAGCTTCTGAGATGGTATCATGTGAGACTTCTTGAAGGAGAGGGAGAAGCCCAGTCTTTGAAGGGAGTGATAGGTGGAGCTGAGATGTTCCAGGGCATGTTCGGGAGAACGTGTCCTGATCAGCCAATCGTCTAGGTAGTGGTAGTTGTGAATCCCCCCTCTCCTAAGACTCGCTGCCACCACTGCCATTAACTTGGTTAAAACCCTTGGGCGGAGGTCTGCACAAATGGCAGAATTCGAAACTGATAATGAGAATCGCCAACAGCGAACCTCAGGTACCTTCTGTGCTTGTGATGGAATGGCACATGAAAGTAAGCATCCTGAAGGTCCAATCATACCATCCAGTCCTGAATCTGGAGGATCTGAGAAAGGGTAACCGTCTTGAACTTTTCCTTCCTGGGGAACTTGTTCAAGTCTATTAAGTCCAAGATGGGTCTTAATCCTCCACCCTTTTTTGTAATTAGAAAGTACAGGCGTACCAATCATTGTTCCTCTCTGCTACAGGTACTGGCTCTATAGCACCTTTCTCCCGCAGGGTTGATATTTCCTGCACAAGGAGCGGATCTGGAACTTTGAAAGAGCTGTTCCCAAGTGGATGACTCTGAGGCTTTTTTTTTTTTTACAAAAGGAAGGCAGTAACCCTAGGCAATTGTTTCCAATGCCCATACATCTGAAGTAATAGCCTGCCATTCTTTCAGCTGCTGTGAGAGTCTGCCTCCCACGGGGGCTTGTGAAGTAAGTCCTCAGAGAAGCTTTGAAGTGGTTGACGCAGTGGCTGATGGCAAAGTAGCCTCTGCTGTGGCGGTCCTAGTACCTCTTCCCCGTCCACCACAGGGAAATATTCTTTGGCCTCTTTGAACTGACTGTCCTCTCCCTCTTCCAAATGTGGAGTAGTGTCTACTCCATCCCATTGACTCAACCACTCTCGACATTAAATGCCTGTAGGGTACTTCTGCACGATCAGATGGGTCTGGTCTGCCAAACTCTACCTCTGGTGAGGTGTCCAAACCACTGGCAATATGTAGGCACTCTTGAAGGTCCTTTATCCTGGATTCCTCAGATAGTAGGGCCTCAGGAATTGATGGTGTTCCATATTGGAGCCAAAAGGTCTTGACTCATCAGATAATGGTTCCAAGTCCTCATATATCAAGGAAAGAGATTTGAAAAAATCAGCCCTAGGTAAAGTGGTATATGATTTTTTAAAGATACCTGATGGTGTCATGACATTCGTCGACAAAGGTGGCAAAATTGTCGATACTGTCGATGTCGGGGGATTCGATGCCTGCATCAACAACGTTGACGTCTGTAGCATCGAGGAACTCGAAGCCCTGATGTGTCAATTACTTTTTCTTATGTTTTTGTGTCGATTGCATTGAAGAATGGTCTTTTTGCACTGATGGCGTCGATGGTGCGACTTTCAGTGCTGATGGCGTCGATGAAGAGTCTTTCGGCGCCAATGGCATCGACGACTGGGTCCAGGAAGGGACTTTTTCTCGACTTGAGAGATCCTTAGAAGGCTCTCGAGGAGTTTTGCTTGCCGGGCCCAAAGGCGCATGGGTCTTACTCTTATGCTTATCGGGTCTTTTGACCTGAGCATGGCTTTCAAAAGTACTGAAGGGGGTCTAGGCAGCATTCTCAAATACTTTCATCTTCAGCCTAAATTCTTCCCACTCAGGTGGGGAGGCTGTTTTTGTTGGACATACAGCCCACTCTAGAGAGGAACTCGAAGACGACGAAGATAGCGACCTATGGTGCTGTTTCTCTGAGTGTTTCGACAATGATGAATGGTGGGAGCCATTTTGTTATCGGGATCTTTTAATTTTTTTACGGCAAGAAGAAATAGCTCTCAACTCATCCAATATCTGTCTTTTCGACAGAGTCGTCGATGGGGATTTATGGATCCTACTTGCCGCAAGTTTCCCTCTGCATACTCTCAGGGCTTTCGATGTCATGGACGTGCAGTCTTCACACTCAGACGAAGGATGAGCGGATCACACGCACCACAAGAATATTCTGTGGGGGTCCGTAATGGACATCTTCGACTCGCAGTCATGGAATTTCTTAAACCCCGACTTCGGAGTAGCAGACGCTGATGATGAAGCCGTTTTTCATCGAGGATTACTCTCGAAGATTCTCACAAAGGAACTGAAGAGTACCGAATCTGAAGCGTTAGTGTGGAAAAATGGAACTGAAGCCGAAGGAAAATGCACGCACTATATATACCTTCAGTGACTTTGAGATCGAGACGGAGGCCTCCGAGGCACATCGAGTCAACAGGCATCGATGCACAGCACCATCTGCTGGAAATAAATTCCAAAGCAGCTAAGCTGGATATTGGAAATATCATAAAATAAGGAATACGTGGGAGGACACAATCCATTCGTATTATTATTATTATCATTAGGGGTTGTAAGAGAATTCAATTCAACACTACAGCTAAGTCAATGCCTAGTCTGGGATACTGAATGGAAACCCTTATTGATATATCTTTATGTCCAGTTCATGCGTTCTGGATGACTACCCCTATATAACACCCCTCTCTTGGAATCCCCCTGACCCCACTGAGCCAAGAAGTAGTTCTGTTTTGCAAGTTAAAAGGTTTATTTGAGAATTTAAACAATATATATATATATCACACTTTATAATAAATTAATAATTGAATATCGAGTGCGTTTTTCGCGATTGCGGCAAAAGTATAGGGAATAGGAATGCGGTTCTAGGTTCGTTGAAAAGCCAAGTTTCCCAGCTTTCAGAGGAAAGTTACCGCAAGTCTCTAAGACAAACGGTCACGGAGATATGAGCGATATGGTAAAGGTCGTTTTTCAGATTTGAAATTTTAAAAGTTCAAAGTGACAAGTTACAGCTAGCAACTAGAAATGACAGGTGACAGCTTTGCAAATGACAGGTGACAGTTAGGAGACAGTTCTGGTTAGATTAAAATAGATTGAATTATATTATTTTAACTAAGAGATTGGTTCTGCACAGTTCTGCTAGGTACTCACAATATATTTAGAAATAGAATGGGCCTCGCCACGGATCTGGTCAGGTTTTCTTCACTCACCACGGACGGTCTCTGTGCACAGCGGTCTGGGACAGCTCTCTGGTTCTGCGAACAGCGGTCTGGGTCAGCTCTGCTCTGCCTCTGGTTCTGGATACTGCTCTGCTTTCTCTGGGTACAGCACTGCATCTGGATCTTTCTGCACAGCTTTCTCTGGACCCAGCGCTGATCTGCACGGCTCCTGGATGCTGCTATCGCTGTTAGGTTTGCTGGATGCTGAGGCCCACTGAGAAGAGTTCTCAGTTTGTGGGTTTAGGCCCTTGCTTTGAGTTCTGAATCAAGTTCTTTGGAGTTTTAAAGTCTAAGTGTTGAATCTAGTATCTTCTGGATGTTGTGTGGTCCGCCAGAGCGCGTTGCAGCAAATGGAATTGATTGTCCCTATCTGTCCTGACTGTCTGCTTTTATGTGTTTTGAAAGTGGGTGGAGAGGCTAGCTTTCTAGACCCTACCCCTCTCCACTTGTCATTGGCCACTTCATCCTCTTCCCCTTGATTGGGGGAATGAAATGAAGTGTCATCATGATGAGGTCTGTTTATGATACAGAGAACCCACCCCTGTCAAATTACACACAATCTATATTTTGACCCAAAAGACATATTTGCACAGGTACACATTTGTTTAAAATTACATGCACCCATCACATATCACAGGAGGTATACCCTGTCCAAATCTGCTCTTCCTGGGGGCTTGCATTCAGAAATGGCAACATTTGCACTTTTTAACTGGTTTTGCAATATCGGACATTAACCCAAATTTACACACATGTGCGCAAGGAGTATGGACATTAATTGATGAAGTGTCAGATTTTTAACATGCATACATTTTAAGTAATACCCTCTTAACTGCTAGCTTGCCCCCAGATCATACCACCGGTTCTAAAAACCTCTTAAAATGTGGGCAGAAAAATCACAAGAATTATGGTATCATTTATAAAATTTTCACAAGTCCGCTCTATGAATGATCCATCTTTTTAGAGTTATGTTCTGGCCCCAAAGGGGTGGGGTTTCCCCCCAGCACAAGGTTGAATTTCTGGTTTTTCCAGTTCTGCCAAGCCAGCTTGCTCTCACATGCAGTGCTCCTCCCCTTTCCTTCCAGGAGGAAGCCACATTTACGACTCCCACCAATAAAACATTTGCCTGAGTCAGGACAGGGCTTTGTTCAATTTCCTGCAGAGCCCAGGTAATTCAATCAGAGAAGTGTCATATCCCTTTTGGTGGGAACAGCAAAAGGCAGCTAGGCCTGGGAACACAGCTGTTGTGCAAGTCTCATCTCCTGTCGGGGGTAGCTGGTGGGCAGAATTCAGTTCCTTAAACCAGGCCCCAGCTAATGTCACTTTTAGTTACCCAGTTTTCTGCATTCAAATAAAACTAACCATTTTTACATATGCAGCTAGAATGCTGATTCTAAGTTTAAAACTATGACATTTAAACAATTGAAACCTATGTGACACTCAAAAGTAGGTCACTCATTTCTTTTAAACATTCAGATTTTTAGTGTCTTTCAGTCCAAATTTACTTAAACTGCTGAAATCCACAGCTCAGCCAGTCTTGTTATAAACCTTCAAGTCACTTCAGAATATAACTTTACATTGGATCCACCTCTCAGTAAGTCTTTCTTTGGCCTGCTTTGGGTTCATTTATTCAGTTTTACACAAAAAAGTCTGGTGTTGTTTTAAAACGCCAGCTTTCTGATAGTGGTGAGTACTGTTAATGCACCCATTTTTGGGATTTAAGAAAATGAATTCCTCACAATTCTAGGTTGCTTTTGGCAATCAGCATTGCCATTCCCAATGGTTTCAGGCTACTGTGTGGGTAGTCCAATGGTGGTTTTAGGCAGTGCCCTTCTGTGCCCATAACATCGGCAAAAATGGGTGGCAGCCTATTCTTCATGCCTTTCCCTGGGCATTTTCTGGGAAGCTCTGGCCATCATGATGTTTTCAATGCCAGTACTGCACAGTTTTTGAGGTAGGGCTCGGATGCATGGGTAAAAACATCCCACAGGGTCACACGTTAAATGAGAAATGAAAGAATGACACACAGGACTGGACACAACTTTTACATAGGAAAAAAATAAGAAATGTTCCCAGTTTAAATCGCAATTGGCTACCGGAAGAAGTAGACAAAGAATGCAGTTATGCATGGCACCTTTATCTGCAATGTGATTGGAATGAAATAGGCACAGACTCAAACATGGTGAAGCAGTTCTGTACGCCAGTGTAGGGAAATTACATTTCAAGCTGGGCCACGTCATTCAACCAATGTTTTGCTTGTAAATGTTTAATGTGTCCAAACAGCTAAGCACAAGCAGTCTGATAAGTGGGAGTATGAAAAAATAATGGTGATGCTTTGTAGAGAAATTCCAAAATGTAGGATTCAAAGACACACCTCTTGAGAAAAAAGGGATATGCTTTTTCACACCTTTCCTGTTCAATCTAAAATTTTTCACACATACCGTAGGCTTAGATTTCCAATAATTCAACCAGTAGTTCAACCAGAGTTACATAGGCCTACTTGTATGAATATGGAAACCAATACATAAATAGTCCCTCATTTTCCAAGGCACCATGTCATATTTTATTCCAGTTGTGCCTCCTGTTTGACAGTGGCTTACTGACTTACATATAAAGTGGTAAATACATTGTTAGAATGCTGACATTTCCATTGTTGCCTGAGTGCGCCTCTTGCTCAATAATGAGTACCAATTACTTGTGTCCAGATATCCAAAATTGCCATATGTTCTGCTGTGTCCTCGCTCATTAGAGGTTCTGAAACAAACATTGTGTCCACCAGTTGTATGTGAGAGGCGGAACCAGCGGGTCATTTTCTGGCACTGTTGATTTGGTTGCTTTGAAGGTCCCAGGCTCAAAGTAGGTCATAGTGTGTCATAAATTCTGCATCTATGTTCAGACCACCATTCTTCAGGTTGAGAAGCTTTAAGTGCTTGAGCACCGACATACATCATTGTGTGGTATACGAGAGGCCACCTCTCACTGCTATCACTGACAGGTCCTCCTTACAGTGAGTACCGATTCTGTATGAAGTATTGATGCTGAAACATAGCTCCTTCCAAGTCTCACTCACGTACTCTTCGCAGATGTCTTGCATTAGATCTGTTATGTCACATTAGTCAATTTGCAATTGTATGCCCCCCTGTGTCTGTGAAGTTTGGTTCTGTGGAGATGTGTGGCAGGTGCATCTCCTAATATTGAATAGAGATGTTCCATGTCTTATTTGTTCTTGATTTGGTAAAAATGTGCTTCTGGTAAGGTACTGTGCTAGATTTTTTGGATGCTTATATACAATTATGGGTGTTTCCTTGAAAATATCCCACAGCTCCCCAGACCTGTTAAATATTTAAGGGTTTTCTCAATGCACGATCAAACTCCTTGTTAATTTGTCTGGCTGAGTGGCCCTTTTGCAATAAGGATGCATGGAGTCTGACAAGTTGATTGTCCCATGTCTTCCTTCTGGAGCATATACGTTTATGTCAGATGGTCTGGCTGTAGAAAATAGATTGTTAGAATATCCCAGGAGTCAGACTGTTTGGTGTCAGGTGTTGTAGATATTCCTCCACACTGCTTTGAAGGGACTTGATGATTTGTTCCTGAGTTTCGTTGTACTCCATGGCGAGGTCATCAGTCAGTTCCTGGTAATGCTCTGAGTCAAGACGTTATCTGTATGCCTTGCCCTTATATTTTGAGATATCCATGACCACAGAAGCTCTGCCCTTGCCTGCAGGGTTTTATTATGATTGCCTTTTTTGTTTGGAGGGTTATTATTGCTTTTCTTTTCTTGGGAGGCAAGGTTCTGCTTAATTATAGGTTGATTTTCAAGTATGTCACATTATACCCATTTTCTGAGGCATCCGCTACGGGCATATAGAGGTTTCCTATTTGAGCATTGTTTGTGGCATCATAGGGCCAACACTTCACTGTTTTGCCGATGGAAATATTAGTTGAGACCTAAGCATTCTATCTACTCTGCGATTTCCCCATAAAGGTGAATTTTGTCTAATTTCTCGGTGGGGCAGAATGTCAATCCCTTGGAAAGTACATATTCATCTTCATGTCAGGGAGGTTGATTAGTTGTAGTGTCGCCTATTGAATTCTCAATGTTCGTTTTGTCCGGAGTGTGGATCCATAATTTAGGTTTTTAAACTCATTCCTCAGTCTTGTTCTATTGGAGTAGAGCTAGTGTATGATATGATTCCTTATTTACTCTGATTCTTTTCTGTATGTTTGCTCAACATGTGCTGAGTTGTGTGGCTGTGTTTAAGACCCTGAGTCCTTTTGGTATCAGATTCTGTTTCTTGCAAATAGTCCGAAAGTACATGTCCCTGTACAGCTGTTCTTCTTTCCTCCTAATTTGGCAGATGTGGCATTGTTTCGAGAGCATTTCGGCCTCTGTTATAATGTGAAGAAAAGGGTTTTGACACCTTGTAAATCCAGTTTTGAAATCAAATAACATCTAGGTTTTGATGCCTTTCACTGGACTAACTGAAGATATGCTGAGAGGGCAGATGCATACGCTTTCAAAATCCCAGAGACTTAATCAGCTGGTGGTCACATGATAAATGAGCAACAAAGCATATCACAACCAGAAGTGGACATATTTTTCACATAGAGTAAATTAATCAAACAATTCAGCCACTTTACACTTTATTCACTGCAGAGAGCAGAACACAAGGAATGTGGTCCTGCTAGGCTGCCTTATCTGCAGGGCAAAAGAAATGGAAAGGAATAGACAGCTAATTAAACACCGTGAAGCAGTTCTTATCCAGGGTGCATTTCACATTATTCACCAAGTGTTTTGCATGTAATGTGTATGTGTCCAAACAATTAAGCATGACAAGACGAATAAGTAACAACCAGAATGAAAACAGTGATGCTGCTGGTGAGAAAATAAAAAATGTAGACTTTAAAGACATTTCCAGCTCTATGTGTGGTTTTCTTTGCTGTTCATTTATCGTGTGACCACAATCTGATGGCAGAAGTCTCTGGGACTTCGAAAGCTTATGCATCTATCATCTCAGCATAATATTTTTAGTTAGTCAAAAAAAAGGCACCAAACTTGGATTTTATTTGATTTTAAAGAACAAAACTGTTGTAGATTGATATACTCAAAACCTCGATGCATCTATAAACAAAAGTAATACAGCAATTTAAACAAATCTTTTATTCTGCAATCTTTTGTTTCTTTTTTGTGATGTAAAACATAGTGCACACAAACACATATATATCAGTGAAAAACGTTGTTAAAGGGACATTATGATTAAGTTGTACTTATAAAAACCTATGAAATTCAATGAAATAACTTTGTTAAAAGGATGTTATGGTTACAAGTAAAACCGATACACCTCAGTAATTGGCCAGTTATGGTTAGCTAAGCAACCATAACTCGCTCCACCACCGTGCTCTGCTAAGACTAACACCCAGGACATCAAATATGATGTCACAAATGTCATTCATGACATCACTGATGACATCACATATCTGGGCCACTTGTTTTGTTCACTGATATATGTAGGCCAGGTGGTTTTGTTCACTGACAGTGAGAATATTAAAATTCAAAAGGTGCTATATATCTGGACATTAACCTTGTCATATGTTCTTAAAGTACTTCCCTTAGGGTTTGGTCTCAGCTCATGGTGCATATACATGGGGCAATAAGCAGGCCTCAAACACACAATTCATTTGTATACATGAAGATAAACTTTTATGTTATTAACATTTTCTGATGATGCCGTTTCTTTCTTCCTTACTTTAGTTTCCCTGTATGTGCCTCTGATTTGTATGCATTGTGGTCTTCATATGTATTGTTTGTACCAGCACAAGTGTGTAGTAAGTCTTGAATTGTTATCTAGTTATTACATGTTCAACATTACTGAAACCTCTGATAAGGTAGCATTCATTATTTTACTATCCAAAATTACAAGATTATAAATATTGTACTTCTATGGTGCATGCTGCAGCCATTACCTATGTCCATGTATGATAAGGTTCCTGTATTCAAAACAACACTCCAATACTATGTTGTTTAGATCAGTACATGCTTTAATAGATTAAGCAGTTCATGATAGGTCTCCCGATCACCACTGTCATCGTGTTACCAACATTGTAAACACAACCCCTTGTAGGGACTTCTAATAAAAATTAATTTCACATGTGATTCCATCAGTGATGTCATCAATGACATTTGTGATGTCATCTTTGATGTCCTGCTGTTAGTCTTAACAGTGCATGATGGTATTGTGAGTTATGGTTGCTTACCAACCACAGGGACGAAGGGGCAGGTGGAGCGAGGAAGATGTTGGGTGGGACTTAATTAGGTAGGGGACAGTGTTTCTCGTGCTCATGGACCGCAGCCTCAAAAGCACTTTGAAACTGCTCCATACATACTAGTGGCAGAGGGTATGAAATGGTAAACAACGCCATTATGGCACAAGAAACCCTCATTGAAAAAGTTTCTCCAACAAACTTACAATCAACACTTGATTCCACCAAACCAATCCATCCAGTCTACAAATGGCCCTGCACCGCAATGTGTAACCTACGGAAATCATCCTTCAAATCTTTATGCCAATTGCTCAATCACTATGTGAAAGTAAAACAAAAAATTAGAATAACATCTTTGGAAACCATGGACTCATGTCCAGTGCGCAATTACACTGGACTGCGAGGACATTCATTAATATGCATTTCAGGACCAGCTTGCAAAAGCACCTCCCACCACATAAAAACGTTAGCAACACACCATTTCAGTACACGGAATCTTGTCTAGAGACTGTACTATGCAAAAAGTCCTGCTTTAGAACTGCAACATTTTAATAATATTCTCCTACTTGGCACAGCCAAAGAACTCCTTCAACAAATATTTTGGAAGTGAAGCTCACTTAGAAAACCCAGTAACCCAGTAACTTTAGAGAAGACTAGTGAAAACCTTACAAATGCCAATCTTCCAATAAATACGTACAAAAAAGAAATAGCAAAGTTTAAAAGCACATCTGCTGAAGTACCAAACCAAGTATGCTTGTCTTGTTGCAGAATAGCACCAAAACTGTAGATATAATGTAAAAAAAATAGAAGACAATGAGGAATCCCAATGCCTCCAATTAGCTCTATATCTTATAGCAGAAAACAAATACAAAATTACTAACCCCTCAATACTTTGCCCATACTGCAATACAAAGCTTGATAATAGCCAAATGCCTTCACGGGCTATCACTAATAACTTGGAAATATTCTCACTTCCAAAATCTCTCCAACAGCTGAATTTTTTATGAGAGCATTATAATACAAACAGAACACCCATTTCAAGCTGTAATACGCCTTCAACCCAGGCTATAATACGCCTTCTACCCAAAACAGCCAAATTGCCACCTTCTGAATTACTAAAAGGCATTCATGGCAAAATAGTTCAGGAGTGCAACAACCAATAGATCAATCTTTGATTATTCTGATGAATGGTGAACCAAAGAAAGAAAGAAGAATTGGCAACAACTAGTAGACTTAAACATAGTTAGAGAGGCCCTACAATATCTTAAAGAGAACAATGAGTACCACAAAGAAATAAGCAATGAGCAAAGCCTAAGGGAAACCACCAAAATAATTCAGGATTCCTCACAAACTTGCCAATTTGAACTTGTAGACCCTATTACAGCATCCAATATTTTAGACCAGTATACAATTCACCCACTACACTCCAAAGACACCATAGATGATCCACTAGAAACATATCAAATGCGTCAAGCCAAAGGATCACCAATCAGCATATGGGAATAAAATGTAGATGCACAAGCCTTTCCTCTACTCTTTCCTACAGTAAAAGTGGGAAGATATGATGAAAGATGCACACAAATAACAGCATCAGAATACCGCTCTTTACAAATGTATTCTGAAGACCCTAGATTCAGACAAAACACTGAATACATATTCCACCTCCTGTTTGAAAGTGATGTTACAGTTGCACACACATTGAAAACAGGTCCAATATTTTAAACATGTCTGCTACACAACTACTTCAAAAGATAAAAGACAAAGATTAAGTTTTACAGTCAAGTATCACAAATCTCTTGGCAAACATGCATGGTACAAAAGAGTTCTGGTCCTGATGTCATGCTGATGTACGGTGTATGCTACAGAACCTTGGCCCACGCACATTGTTTGTCACTTTGAGTTGTGCAGAGTATGCATGGGAGGACTTGCACGACTTCCTATGCATAGCAGACCAAAACAAAGAAAGAATAGACAAAAGAACACCAGGAAAACTCTGCAAATGTATCAAGATACTTTCACCACCACTTTATTGCCATGCTGTACTTCATCTGTAATAAAACCATTCCTCCCATCGGAGAAGTGGAACACGGCTTTTGGAGAAAAGAATATCAATCCAGAGGAGCGCCACACAATCACATGCTTTTGTGGATAAAAGATGCTCCTAAATTTGGTCATGACAGTGATGCCACTGTTTTTCAGTTTGTTCATAAATATATAACCTGTGACATCCCTTCAGAAAGTACACATGGTGAGCTACATGCACACATTTTACGCTTCCAAAAACATAAGTGTGGCAAATATTGCCGACACACATATAAAAACAAAGGTAAATACCATACCAAATGTTGCTTTGGTTTCCCTAGACCGGTTTCAGCAAAAGGACAAGTAAACAGCTTCATGTCTTCTATTAGACACAGTGTGAAAGGCAAATCGCCTAAAAACGCATATTGCATTAAAAGAAATGAAGCTTCAAAGTACATCAATGATTACAATACAATCATTGCCCTCTTGTGGAATGCAAACATAGATATACAATATATTGCAGACAATTCCACTGCTGTTGCAAGATATGTCACAGCTTACCCAATCAAAGCTGAGTAAACAGAGCTAAAAGACCACTGGTAAGACATATTATCTGACAAAACACTGTCACAAAAATTGTACAACTTCGGCATAAAAATGCTCTCCCATAAGAATGTGGATGCTACGAAGGTGCAGACTGTTTAACAGGCACAGCCTTATATGGCAAATCTAAACGCATTGTCTGGCTAAGCCTTGGTCCTGCTGCATCCAGAAAAAGAATGCTGTAATCGTACCAAGACAGAAACAATAGCCGAAAATGATCCCAACAGCCAGGACATTTTGAAAAACAATTTATTAGACACATACTACCCAAACAGAATTTGTACCTTGGAAAACATGTGCCTATACTACATAGCCCCTTGTGAAGGCAGCCTCTTCAAACTTATCAAATCCAGCCTAATTAATCATGTAAAGTTATAATTTTAAACTCCACAACATAGAGTACTTTACTACATGTCCCTACTCCAACTTTTTAATCCATAGAGAAAAGAAGAAGATTTCTTGGGCACCCATGACTCATTTGAAGCTGCATTCCATGCAAATGAAAGCAGTATAAACAATGCCAATTTCATGCAATTCAAAAACATGTTGGACAAGGAACGCCAAAAAGAGGAAGAGGTTCAAGCACAACTAAATGAAGACACTCCTAAGGGCAATCAACCTTATGTTACAGGAAGACAAGAACCACTTGGAGAGACACTCATAGTAAATGAAGCAGAATTAGCCATGACTGAAGTAGAAAACACCATGTATCATAATGAGCAATCAGAAGAAAACTTGGCACTGCTGAAATCACAATTCAATGATGAGCAACATAGCATTTTCCTAGAAGTGGCTAAAGAAATGTAACATGGTTTGCAGAATGAAAGTTGTAGCTGTCAAAATTATAATTATAAACCTGTACTCCTCTATGTAAGTTGTGAAGCTGGTTCAGGCAAACAAAACATTCTTAATGAAAGATCATCAGCAAATTCCTCCAAAAGTAAACAAACAACAAGCTTTCAACTGTTGTTACAGCCCCCACAGGTTCAGCTGCCTACAACATAGGAGGTGCTACTTTATAACCACTACTGCTCCTTCCAGTAGATCACCAAAACATATTAAGAGTACTACAAACTTTCAACAGAAGCTGCTACTGAACTACGCAGAATTCTAAAACAAATGAACATTTTCCTAATAGATGAGGTGAGCATGGTCTCCAACCTAATGTTGGCTTTAATTCACCTCAGATTATAAGAAGTCCTTAAAACAGACTACGAAGAACTCTTTGCAAGAAAACATGTTATTGTTTTTGGAGATCTCCTACAATTAACACCAGTGAAAGGTGAACCTATTTTTAAAACCTTAGGACACAAACAATGCTGCAACACACTTGGCAGAATCTTTCTACGACTTGGAATCAGTTAATTGGTATAGTAATAATGATATTCAAAGTTGAGCATCTTGTCGCATTGTGTATGGGCTGTGAGAAGACCCACTACTCTCTTCAATGTGGAACAAAATAACTTGCCACCACGCATATTGTGCCAGATTAAATCATTGAATAATTGATGTGCTCTATGGTTAACACGTGTTTCGGCTCCTGGCCTTTTTCAAAACTAGACATTTGCCTAATAGTTGAGATCTTGACAATTTGAAAGACTGTTCTTGGTGAATCATTCAGTACCGGGGAAATCCTTATTCCTGTATATATCTGAAGCTAAAATCTCCTTTGGCCGCATTGTAGACAAACACGTGTTAACCATAGGACACATCAATGATTAAATGATTTAATCTGGTGCAATGTGTGTGGTGGCAAGCTATCTTAAATAGTAGACTCTTCCATGAGCTATATGGGCATAACACATCTGCCCCAGATGTCATGGAACAATTAGCACAACCAAAATGTGAAATGTATGTCCTTAATGCCAACCCTAGCAAGCTGTATGCAATTCAATGAGACAATGTTAAAAAAGAAAATACAACCAATAGTGCATATTAGCTCCACCGACAAACTGGAAGTGCACGGCATGACACTCCCTATGTGTCAACAAGCAACAGCATGACTAAATAGCTTAGAAAAATGTTTGGAGAAAATATTTTTCACCAATGGCAATATCGCCATATCATCTAGATTGAACTCCCCTAGCCTATCAAGCCCTGCTTGTAGTCACCAAATAACCCCAAACGTGTTTCTCCAACTGCCTACCAAACAATTACTATTATTGTAATTTTAATTGTATTACAATGGTTGTTGCCAGATTCTTGGTTGCATGACCGTATTACACTGTGGTAGATTTGTGCCAGTGCCTAGATTCTCAGGTGCATGGCCTATTTTTAACCTATGCAAACATCCTTATATCATCTACATTCCACTACCCTACCCTACTAAAGCCTGCCTGCAGTCACCAGATAAGCTGCCCGCCCAAGAGTCTGTCCGCGGACTAATGCAGTGTTTCGTGGACTGCCGCGCCCCGCACGCTCTTCTTCCACCTACACAAATAGCCCCATATCATCTTTCTTTCACTCCCCCACCCTTCCCAGCCTCTCTTTCCAACACCAAATGACCCAAACAATGTTTCACACTGCGATGTCTGTCTGCTGTAAGAACATTGCGGGAGTTTCAGAAAAATATGACCCACCTCATGCTTTTCACTAACCAATTAGCGGGCGCTTCTGATGTCCGCGGACATGATGCTGCCCTCCGGACTAATAAGAGTCCTGTCCATGGAGCGTCTCAGTGGGCGCATCTCATGTTCGCAGACATCACGCCGCCCTCCGGACCGATCGGAGTCCTGTCCACAGACCGTACAGGGAAGGGAGTCCGTGGACCGGACCCAGATAGCACTAATTTTTTTTTTTACTTACATTTCACCCCTAGCAAGCTGTATGCAATTCAATGAGACAATGTTAAAAAAAAGAAATGCAACCAATAGTGCATATTAGCTCCACAGACAAACTGGAAGTGCATGGCATGACACTCCCTCTGTGTCAACAAGCAACAGCACGACTAAATAGCTCAGAAAAATGTATCACCAACACAGCTGGTTTGGAGAAAATACTTTTCACCAATGGCAATATCGCCATATGATCTACATTGAACTCCCCTACTCTAACAAGCCCTCTTGTAGTCACCAAATAACCCCAAACGTGTTTCTCCAAAATAATTGTTATTGTAATTGTATTACAATGGTTGTGGCCAGATTCTTGGTTGCATGACCGTATTATACTGTGGTAGTTGTCCCAGTGCCTAGATTCTCAGGTGCATGGACTATTTTTAACCTATGCAAACATCCTCATATCATCTATATTCCACTCCCCTGCCCTAATAAAGCCTGCCTGCAGTCACCAGATAAGCTGCCCGCCCAAGACTCTGCCCGCGGACTACCGCAGTGTTTCGGACTATCATGCCCGCAGGCTCTTCTTGCACCTAAACAAATAGCCCCATATCTTCTTTCTTTCACTCCCCCACCCTTCCCAGCCACTCTTTCCAACACCGAATGACCCAAAATATGTTTCCGAGCCCTGCTCCTCACCGCGATGTCTGTCCGCCGATAGAACATGACGGGAGTTTCAGAAAAGTATGACCCACCTCACGCTTTTCACTAACGAATTCGCGGGCGCTTCTGATGTCTGCAGACATGATGCTGCCCTCCGGACCAATCAGAGTCCTGTCCATGGAGCGAACAGGGAAGTGAGTCAGTGAACCGGACCCAGATATCACAATATTTTCTTTACCTACATTTCACCCATTTTAAAGAAAACTACTGGACGGATTTACACCAAATTTACAAAAGCACGCTTTCGGGACCAAGCTGCAGCTCCAGCTCCAGCTCCAAATTTGGTGAAAATCCATTCAGCGGATTGGGCTGAAGGCGTGAGAACATTTTTGTTTCCATTGTGTATATGGAAAAAAAAGAATGTGGGTCCCCCCGTATAACTTTGCCCCCCCCTTGACAAACCTCACCAAGCTTGCAAAAAAATTCACCATATGCTTTTGTTGCAAAGTTTGGTAAGGATTCGTACAGGGGGAGCTAAATTATAAGCCGCCCACAAAGTGCTCTTCCTATGAGTTGAGCAACTTAACCATAACCACATGGTCACAACTGCAGGCCCTGTAAAATATATATATATATATATATATATTGATGTTTTCCCAGTACACTTGCGATTGTATTTCTAATTTTCCATCTACATTATTTCTGGCAATAGGAACTATCTGTGATAAGTATTTTTTTTTGCATTCACTTCTTATAACATTGAAATCTGTTGCATTTAAACATAGTAAAGGGTTAGTGCAGGTATTTACAATCTTTACTGTTATAAAATGGTATATGTAATATTTGTAGGTGGCACAGCATAAAAAAACTTTCATTGAATAAACCTTAGTTATGAAACAGTTAAGGTGAATCAGCTGAAATCCACAAAACCTTTAGGATTCAGTGGAACAAATCTTCAAGGTGACGCTTAAACACAGTACAACCCCTGTAACTCAGCATGTGTTGGTAGCGGAGATGACATTGCATATCACAGCCCGCACAACATCACGGATAACATCACTTATGGCATCTTCATGGTCATCCTCCGTGGCATCATTGTGTACCACTAGGTATGGTGAAGAATCCCCACGTTCTCTTTCAAAACATGTCACACAGACCATATACTTGTGCATGTGATTCATACAAACCTAGATGCAATACCGACTCTATTTCAAACATAGCTAACTGAATGGCAAATGAATATTCTTTTTTGCTAGTCAAACAATCAAACAGTACATTTTTAATAGGATTCCATGCCTTACGTACATGGCAATTTAATGTACACTTCAAACATTACAACAATAACCAGCAGACTATGCTGTATTTCTTTGTATTAAATACACCATCTACTTCAAACGTACATTTGTATTGACTAAGAATTGTCCTGCACAGCTCTTTTCGTGTTAAGCATTTCCTTTTCACATGTTTTAGTCCTACATGATCCTTAGCTAAATCAATGGTTACCTTTCTACATTAAGAGTAAGAAAAACACATGTAGTACTGTTTCCTCTCGTTTGTGTTACTATGCGTGTCACAAGTGCTAAAAATTGAATATGTACTCTACATTATTTATAAGTATGATGAACAAAACTAAAAATACTGACAGGAATGTTGGAGTCTTACTGATGCGGGCGGTTAAATAGATATGTGCTTTCAATACTTCCTGAAGGCTAAGCTTGCTACTTTGTCTACCATATTAAACGAAGACTATGTTTTCATACACTTATTTGTTTAAAATCAAACTGACAGACTCCCTCCGCGCCTCCAAGTTACCCTCTTAACCTACCTCTCATCTGCCTGCTAACTACCATCTTTACTACGCCACTAACCAGCCTCTGTCCCTCACTTACTCTGCCTCCACTCTAGCACTTCAGCCATCATGGTCACATCCCTAGCACAGCTGACCGTACTGCTTACCTGCACTTAAAAGTATCTAATATTGTTTGCCCTTAATCTATGCATGTCCACCCATGTATTGTCCCCAGTGACTGTTGCATTAACTCCCCTCCGCAACCTGGTCGGAATGTCCCTCAAACTCACCCCATTATAAGAAAGTCAATGCTTCCCTTCAAATCTGATATCGTATCTAGTGTGCGTTCTTTTATCTCTATCACAATATCAAGGTAGAAAAGTAAAAGTAGGTTTAGGTATGAAGTGTAGCCAAAGAGGATAATTGACTCCATATACTCCAGTTTTCTGCATGTTGTACTGGTTTTCTTTTAAATTATGCCACTCTCATGTCCTGGTGTAAACTCTTTTGCAGTGAACTCAGAATTGAAGTCATATGTGACTTCATCTGCAATGTCATCCTTGTGCTCATGGGCCGTGCAATAGCAGGCTTGGAATTAAGGTGGCTATTTCTGGGGTTGTGTCTCGTTACACCATCCCTTTCGCCTATATGGGAGGGTGTTGCGTACCTCCGCACCACCACGTCCCGGAGATATGGGAAAACAAATTGTTTTATGCCTTGATAGCCTGGGCCTGCCTGTCAAAGGGTTAACCCTGTCCTAAAGGTCGTGGTGTGTTCCCACCATTGCATCTGTGCGTGCATTGTCACAGGGAATCTGTCCGGTCGTGTTTTGTCCCAATTAACGCTGGTGGCTGTGCTTTGTCCCAAACTTGGCTTCAGCATGATTAGTCTGAAAGGTCTGAAGTGGGCGGAGTAAGAGTTGTTTCTGTGCATGTACAGTACTGGGGAAGAGGAAAACATGCCATAAGAATTCACAGAACCGCATAACACTGCACAACGGAAAAAACAGACCTCCTCCACCAGCTGCGTAAAAAGGCGAAAGAAACATCACTTGATTGTCACAATGTCTGTGGCTCAGGTGGACGTCTTCTGCCCCAATAATGAAGTGTACACGTGCTATTTTGTTACATTCATTTCAAAGACGTGCAGTGAAGGCACTGCTTATCTAACATTTGACCCTACCGAGTGCGAACCTCCCTTTTTCACTTTCAAATCTATTCAAAGCCATGCCCGCGTTCCTCCTTTGCTCGTTAGATAGAATACATGTTAATTGGCCAATTCCAATTTTTACCTCGTCTGAAAGCTATTTTAGACCTCAGTGCGTCATCGTAAAATTATGAAACCTATTGTCAGTTCCCGAGAAAGGTCTCTCGGTTGTCGGCTGTGGTTGTATGTCCAGCTTGATTTGCTGAGGGAGACCTCAACACGCGTACAGTGCCGCGCCTGTCTCTAGAACATGTTTTTACAGACATACATTTGATCGGTCTGCATCATTTGATGATGTGCCAGTGAGATAGTGTTGTTTATGTTTTCTCGTAAAATCTTGTTCTCTTAAAATATCATTCTAGTTTTGCACTTGCGTTTTACCTATAAACAAACACACGCATAGCAACGTACGCTTCGCTAGTGATGCGTGCATTTTCACTACTACTTTTAGAAAATATCTGGGAAAACATAATGGCTGTTACAGGTCGGTGGGGGAGTCCCTGGCCCCCACCGTAGCGCTGCGTGAGCCCCGGGCCGCCTCCCTCTGGAATGACTCACCCAGAGACAGAGTTCTCTGCTCGTGCTCCCCCGTCGCGAATTAGGCGGCCGGGAACGCGCCCTTTATTAATAGCACATGTGGCGGCGTGCAACGTCACGCCGCTGCGTGCGTTCCCTTAAAGGGGACAGCACCACACTCCATCTTTTTCATGAGGACAAATAAACAATAGAATCACAATGCACAACTCTAAATAAAACAATAAACACACTTACCCCTTAACAACCCAAATAAGTAAACTTTCCCAATGAGCCCCTTTATTCAAAGCCGCCCCCTTACCCCACTCAGCAGGTGTCTCCAGGCCAGGATCCTTCACGAGTCCTGTACAAAGTCACTGAAACAAGCAGGTTCCCTGCCCTCAGGGGGTATCTCCTGCTCGCCTCGGGGTTGGGGGCCACATTGTCGGCTGGCGTCCTCACCGGGGATCGAGGGAACTGCACGGCACCCCCGCCTTCGTCGGTTATGTCCACACAGTCCTGGTCGGCTGGCGCATAAGCCCTGGGCTCACCCAGCTTCTTGAAGAAGCTAACGTTCCGGGTGACTGACGCCCGACCGTCAGACGCAGTCACCATAGACCCCTTGACTGCTACCACGTCCAGCGGCTCAGGTTCATAGGGTAGTGACATCTTCCCACGGGGTGCCTGTTTCTTATCAAGACCTCGTCCCTGGGCACAAGTTGTTGTTGTTGTAGACCTCTCCTCTCATTCTCTTGTGCGGTTCTCAATTGCCGCTCCAGCGCCACCTGTTGCATGTCGATGAACGCCGGCTCCTTATCCCCCACCTCAGGTATCAGTCCTCTCGGACATCGCTTGAAAAGAGCTTTGACAGGGGCTACCCCCGTTCAGGTGTGTGGGGTTGTTCTATATACCCTCAGGAAGTGGTATAGCGCCCTCTCCAGACCCCGTCCTTGTCCATGCGCGATCCGAAAGACTTTGTTGAGCGTGCTCATCATCCTCTCTGCCTCTCCATTGGCACGTGGCTACAGGGGTGTGACCTTCCTGTGATGCACCCCATAACCTTCCATTAGGGCTGCAAACCGCTCTCCTTGAAATGGGGCACCGTTATCAGAACAGAGTATTGTGGGGAGACCCTGGGCCGCAAACACTTTCTCCACCGCCACCACCACGTGCTCAAAGGCCACCGACTGGATGAACTCCACCTCTGGGTACCTGGAGTACTCATCCACAATCACCAGGAAGTGGGTCCCCTGCGACGTAGACCCAAAGTCGGCATGGACCACCTCCCAGGGTTTCGTGTGGCGTGGCATAGTCTCTATGGCAGGCTCCCTCTGGGCAGGTGATTCTGCCTGGCACCGCACGCATGAAGCAACATAGTCATCCACTCGTTTTTCCAGCTCAGGGAACCAGACTTTGAGGCGGAGTCGGGCTTTGGTTTTCGCCGCCCCTTGATGGCCTTGGTGTGCGAGGCCAATAACCTCCAGTATTTTCGCCTGCGGGACCATGATTCGGTCACCTCTGAGCAGCAGTCCATTGTCTGAGAATGACAGCTCTTCTCGCACTCTCCACAGCTGTTCGAGGGCCACCTTCACTTCCTGTGTGTGCCCAGCAAGCGACTCCAGGACACTCTTCCATGAACCCTGCTGCAGAGCCGCCTTTAGAATACGGAAGCACTCATCGTTAGCCGATGCGGCTTCCAGATCCTTTACCGGCAGGGCATTTGGAGTGGCCGCTTTGACCACCAGCTGAATATGGTCACTGGCCTCTTCCGCACAGTCGTCCTCTACGCCCTGGCGTCTCCCCGGATATCGAGAGAGGTAGTCGGCCGTGTTGTTTGCCCCCAGCCGATACACCAACGAGACCCCATACTCCAACAGGGCAAGTATCCACCTTTCGATCCTCGCCGGTGGCTTGGAGGATGAGCCAGCCAGGATCGGCAAGAGGGGCTTGTGGTCAGTCACCATAGTCACGAGCCTTCCCAGGATGTAAAGCCGGAAATGTCTGCACCCCCATAGGACCGCCACCGCTTTGCGCTCTATCTGTGAGTATCGCTGTTCAGTGTCAGAGAGGGCCTTGCTGGCATAGGCCATGGGGCAGATGCAGGAGTCCTGCCCCACTTGCATCAGAACCGCCCCAAGGCCAAAAGGGCTGGCGTCTACGACAATCTCAGACTGCAGGGCCGGCTCGAAAAAGGCCATCGTGTCTTCCTCAGTGAGGGCGCTCTTAATGTCCTCTAACGCTGCCTGTTCTAACGGGCCCCACTGCCACGCCGTCAACTTCTTAGTGAAAGCCTGCAGCGGCTCTGACCTGGATGCAAGGCTCCTGATGAACCGGCCACAGTAAGTTACCATCCCCAGCAAGCTTCTCACCACAGACACATTCTCGGGTGGTTTAGCTTCTTTGATGTCCTTTACCTTCCTGGGGTCCGGCGACACTCCACCCTCCTTGAACATAAAGCCAAAGAACTCTATGCTCGTCCTCAGGATTTACATTTCTCATGGTGGAGTGTTAGGCCCAGCGACTGAAGCCTTTCAAACGTCTTTGCCTGTCTCTGCAGATGGTCAACCTCTGGCGTGGCGAACACCAGGATGTTGTCACTGATGTTGAGAACACCCTCTAGGTCTGCCAAGGACCACCTGATAATGTTTTGGAATACCTCAGCCGCGGAAGATACCCCGAAGCTCAGTCGCTTGTATTGATACAGACCTGGGTGAGTCGTGAAGGTCGTGATGTACTGTGACTCTGGATGCAGAGGGACTTGATGGTAACCTGCCCTGAGGTCAAGCTTTGAAAAAAACGAGCACCCTGCAGCTCAACGATAATGTCATCAATCGTGGGAGTTAGATGGCATTCTCTCTTGATGGCTTTGTTGGGAAGCCTCATATCCACACCGAATCCGGTTGCTTCAGCTTCCTGGCGATCACAATTGGGGACACCCAGGGTGTCGGACTTTCCACTTCTTCTATAATGTCCAGGTTCACCAGATTGTCAAGTTCTTTGTCCACCTGATCCCTCAGATTGAACGGCACCCTGCGATGTTTGAGTGCAATTGGCTGCACCGACTCATCAATGTGAAGTCGTACCGGGCGACCATTCGGCCAATTCCTTGGAAAAGCCCTGAGTACTTGTCCAGGAGCGTTTGTATGTCTTCCACATACACGGAGTATGCAAAGCACACCAGTCCCAGAGCTTCCGCCGCCGCACAGCTCTGTAAGGTGTTGGTACTGACTGGGATGACAAAGACCTGGGCCTTGATTTCAAAGCTTCCATGCCCCACCCGAGCCACAAATGCACCATCCAGGGGAATAGGATGTGATCCCCCGAATGTGAAGATGCGCGCTTTCCAGGTTGACAGTCTAGGGGGGCAGGGCATGGCATCATAATGCTGACGGGCCATAACGTTGACCGAGGCCCCAGTGTCCACCAGCACTGACACCGGAGAGTCATTTACAGCAACAATGCATCTCGGCTGTCTTCGGCCCTTGGACTGGAGGGCGTCAATGCTAGAAACAAAGAAGATGTTCTCCTCTTCCTCCTCTTCTTCATCCCCGGGTTGGGCAGTTTCCTCCCCTTGATCTACTTGGGCAATGTTGGGAGGGCGAGATTGCAGGAAGAACCCAGACCGGACTGGGCCCCTAGGGACCATCACTGGCAGGGCCGCTCTGCACACTTTTGCAAAATGGTCCATCACCCCACACTGTCCACATGGCCTCCCTGCAGCTGGGCATTCCCCGGGGTTGGGCAGGTCGTACCCGCACTTGTGACACGCCTCGCCTGGCTTTCCGCCCCTGTCACGGAAGTTCCCAGGCGGTCTTCAGGCACCTCTGCCACCCCGGCCCACCACACATACTTCTTCTGAATTGGCTGCACAGGACCCCGCCTCCATCTGTGACGCGCGTACCTCCGAAATCTGGCAGCGGCCCAGCTCAAGGCTGTGGGGAAGGGTGATGCCAGGTTCCCGTAGAACCTGTCTCCTTAGCTTGCCCGAGGAGCACCCTTGAATCAGTTGGTTCCTAATCATGTCATCGGCGTTGTCCCAAGCACAGGCCACAGAAAGCCTCCGGAGGTGACCATGAAATGTGTCGAGGGTCTCGTCCTCCTTTTGCTTGGTGGAGAGCATTACAAACCTCTCGTAATCTGGATTGGCCAAAGGGGGAAGTAGTTCTGCAGGGCTACTTTCGCTGCCGCACAGGTGTTGTTCGCTGGCTGAAGAGAATCAAAAATCTCATGGGCCGCTGGGCCGGCGGCATACAGCAGCATGGCCAGCTTGCTGTCATCGCTGGTCTCCATAGTGGCCCGAAAGTACATGTCCAGGCAATCAACCCATCTCCTCCACCTGGGCCCCAGGCTGGATGGGGGGCCTGACACATCAAATTCGGGAATAGGTGGTAGCGCCGCCAGAGGCCTCATCTGGGCCATTGCTGGAGGTTGTGGTGGTGGGTTAACGTGTCCTTGTGGAGCAGCCTGGGCCCCGTCCTGATTGGCCTGGTCATTCATGAGTTCAAGCGCACAGGTACCCCTTCTTCATGCACAGGGGCCGCAACGCACCCAGCCAGCTTGATCTTCACCTTCCCCACCAGGATCACTGGCCTCCAGGCCACCTTGATCTTCAAAAACCCCCAAGAGCCTTCGTCCAGTGTGCACAGGCACTCACCAGCCTCCAGCCGTAGTGTTGGTCAAGTGGCCAGCAGTTGGTTTCCAGTGAATGAGGATTGTCCAAAAATTGAGCCAGTGAAAAGCCTATGTCAGGAGACACAGAATAGCAGGCCTACCTCCCAGGGCTTACACTTCACTCGGTGAAAGTGTCCAAAAAATCACAAAAAGATGAGAAAATTTGGCATCTGCATGTAGGGAGAGCAATCAGCTATCAAATGCTCCAAAAATTATGCCTGGTTGGCACTCACAGGTCTCACCGGAGCTCTGAGAAGCTCCCAGTATCGGGACAAAATGGCCGCCGCCGCGTGGGCTGCCCTTCCCCCTGCGTAAGGAACAAGATGATTTCTCCCTCGTTCAGGAAAAAAATTGCAGAAATTAATTCAACGCCGGGACCGGGCATAGCGCGCTCTTTGTCGCCACTGTTACAGGTCAGTGGGGGAGTCCCTGGGCCCCACCGTAGCGCTCCGTGAGCCCCAGGCCGCCTCCCTCCGGAATGACTCACTCAGAGATGGAGTTCTCTGCTCGGGCTCCCCGGTCACGAATGACGCGGCTGGGAATGCCCCCTTTATTAATAGAGCACGCGGTGGCGTGCAACATCACGCGCCACGTGCGTTCCCTTAAAGGGGACAGCACCACAATGGCCAACTCCAGTTCTTACAAACCAACACACATTGCTTGTTTATGGCCATCATCTTTTCACCATAGATACATCTAAGTGTCCTTTTATTTTACCATTGGCAGGGAGCTAGAGGTGATCCTCTTTAAGGCAAAGTTATGTGCGGAAATGGAGAAGGAAGAAAGCAAAGCATGCCTAGCTGCCAAGTAGCCCTATCTCATACGCATGGAGGGCGTCAGGGCCTTTCAGAATTATATGCAGTTGAAAGGGGCCTCAGGGGGCCCACAGCAACTGCCCCTATGTTGTCAGTCAGTAGTCTTAAAACACAGCAATATTTTCCTTTTTACATTACTTTTGTTCTGGGGCTTTCAATTTGCACTTTGGAGCACTCGTCTTACAAGCAGTGTTTGCTGGAGCGCTTCCAGCCGTCACCTCCCTTGGCGTATACAGAATTGTTATCACCTCGTTGTCTTTTGACACTGGTTCCTTCACATCAGCCAAGTTACTGACAAAGAAGGAAATATAGCTTTTCAGTCAGCATTTAGTGTTTCGGCTCCCTGCTGGCTGGCCATATCGTAATAATAGGCAGCTATTAACCCCTGGCTTTATTTCTTTGTCTCAAACACTAAGCAAAGGGGTTCCCCAAACATCATGTTAAAAAATGGGGCCTGACACATGTTCAGTCGGGCCTGCTCATGCGTGACACTTTAAACCAGTCCTGGTTTTGAACATCGCATGCTGGGGCTTGTAGATTTCATTTTTCAACTTGAAAATATAGGCATACAAACTCCAGCATGCAACGTGCAAAAACGGTACAAAGGTATTATGCATGATATGGAGCTAATTGGCATCATTGGGCATGCTGGAAAAGAAATTGCATCAAACTAAGAAGGGAACCTTTGATTTTAAAGTGCGTTCATACAAGGACAGTATGGCCAAAATTGTCACAGCCTCCATTATGTGGTCCATTGATTATTGTAATGGAATCTGTTTAGGGCAGCCCGAATTTCTGATTCAGCGGTTACAACTCTACAGAATTCGGCAGCTCGTCTGGCCTTGAAGGCACGTAGACTGGTTCATTCTCAGGCACCCCTGCGTCAGCTTCATCGCTTCCGGTACAAAGCCCCATTCAATTTAAGGTTCTTTGCCTTGTGTATTGAGCCACTCATAAAGAGGGAGCGGAATTTCTACAATCCAAACTGATTCCGCAGCTCTCCGGTCGGCTAACCTTTCCTTGCTCTGTATCCCACGAGCCCGTCGAGCACGGGCTTGGGGACGTTCTTTTTCTGTGTTGGCTGCTCCCTTATGGAATGCTCTCTCCTTAGAGATTAGGCCTACTCCCCAAGTTCTCTCCTTTGGCAAGCAGTGGAAAACTTTTCTCTTTTGAGTACTCGTGCTGGCTCTATCCTCTTGATTCCCCCGCAGCACCTTGATGCCTTTACCGGTCTTGTTTTGGCTTTATTAAATTTCCTTACAATACAATACAGGCATGGGAGACAGTATGTGTAGTCTTCCTCACCAGTTCCCTTACCTGTCACTATAGTGCCTGGTTGCATGACCGGGGACTTGATTCTTCTGTTTCATGCAAAGGCTCTCTAAACACCACAGAGGGATGACGTTGAAGCATCATTATGGATTCCCCATTGGTTTAACATTGGAAAAGGGTAAGTGGCATAAAGTGCAGCGCGAGACCCGTGATGAGTTGGAAGCCACAGAAGAAATGCAACATTGGGGTCAGAGTTGTGAGTGACTGGGTGAGAGGCACAGTTACAAAGAGGGCAGGACTAATGCTGCAAAGTGTAGCTCTGGGCTTGATGCACAATGCTGAAAGACAAATAAAAGACTCTGAAACCCGCCTCAGGCCATTGCGTGCTGCTTCTGTGTGCTACCGCTCTTATGTGACCCCTCATTCTACCTGCACTTTCATATCCCACGAACCTGAAGGATCAGCCCCTGCTTTCATGACCGCCTGATGGGGTTCGCCACCATATAACACTAAAGGTGTGTCACAATGCAAAGGTTACATCCGTTTGCTGTTTAAGCATGATTGCTCCCAAAGCAATTTAAGGCTGAGTAACAGCAACTGACTGAATAGAGTTAAGAAGACGTTGCTCTGACTTACTCACGAGGAGAGCAGGATGTTACCACTTCGTCTCAAACAGACCAAATTGTACAGACCTGCCCATTAGAAACGACCAGGATTGCAGCCTAAGAACGGTTTCCAAACAGCAGCAATAATTTCTGTGACTCTAGGTTAGTCTGTGGTCGGCTGTCGTTTGCTTCTGTTTAATGAGCGCCACAATGACATTAAACAGTAGTGTTAAAATGATATGCTGCCGGGAAACATATGCTGCCATTTCTATTTTATTTCTGTCAAGTGGGAAATGCTTCAACTGGACATGATGGATGGGCTTCGTTGAAATTTGGAACAATCAATACAAGTCAAATGCAGGGAGCTTTGAATACATTATAAATACTATGTTGCGTTTCAGGCCTTCATTTTTAGCCTGTGACATTACAGAAGGATACAAGCATGTAAAAAATCAGTATTGGACCCGACAAAAAGGGGCATCATGCTGGATTTCTAGGTCACATTAAAGCACAAGATCTTAAGCAACCTCTAACCTGTTTCAACCTCGTTAGGAGTCAGCAACATTGTGTAGATTGGGGCCACACCTCGTAGCCACATCTAAGAAAACCTATGAAACTTAGGACGACTTTGAAACAACCACAAATAAGCTTAAGTAATGCTTTAAATACATTACAACTACTGAAAATCCCTCAGAGCTGCTCTAGGCTGCTCTGGGTCCATCAATTTATTTTACAGATCTGGCTAATCTTGGCCCCATCCCAATATGGGCTGTCCTGCCGAAACTGCTAGGCAACAACCAGAGATGTTTTTATGGGAGGGCAAAATGGACACTTGCCCAGGGCCCCCACCTTGGAGGGGGCCACACAAAGCTGCCTAATCTAAAGAAGCAAGATTCCTTTGTTCACCAGAATTAAATAGCACACATCATGATATTTTGAGGCATGGTGCTGAGAGTCTAAACCTATTGCCTGTCTGTTTTGGCAAGTACATTCTGCCTCGATCAATTCACCATGTAATGATTTCTGTGCTCACGGTGCTATATTTAGTTTGTGTGTTCCTTGCGGCACAACTCCTGTAGCATTCTTTCCCTCCTCTGGGAATTATGTTGATCAGCGCAATAGCCACATTTGTAATGCATATTGGTAAATTGAGTGCCATAATGGTTCAGATGTTAGCTCAGTGTGTTAAGCACTCATTGCAGAAATATGTGTTCCTCTGCAAGATTAGAATAGTACATTTCTCTAAGGCGGGCTGAGCCTTTCCTATGTCTGAAGTTTATAAACCTGCCTGCATATGTACTTGGTCTTGCAGCACAACAGGTGCTATTATCAGCAATGTACCTGCACCATATAGGGTTTGCAATAAAAACAAACATGTCATCCTATGGTGAAGGTCTAGAAATTGGTTTGTTCAGATGAGGTGTTGTAAAACATATGCCATCATCTCCAATGAGGAGCATAATATGTCAGTCCAAGAGATGAATAAGTATCCACATTTGGCACCAAAGCATTCTTGAGTGTATCCTGGCTTTGCCAGCAGACAATACAGTGATCCTGGTCAAATCAACTAATATCTCATACATTACTGTACTGTCTTCAGTGCAGTTTGTCTTCTCGCATGTTGGTGGCATTGTTTAGCCCATTACTTGATCTTCTTTCTTTCGTAGGCCATTTGAGTGGAAGGGGTGGTAGACAGAAGGGTGCGGACCATATGGTGCAAGACCCCGGCAAGCATATTTTAAAGTCTGCTCGTTTGGCACAAAGCACACTTTGCATTTTTGTAAAAGTCAATGGTTTTTCTGCATGTTTATAAATGACAATTTCACAAGTCAGTGTTTTGGAAGTATGTAAAGCTTTAAAATACAAGAGGCCAACCCAGATTAAATCTGTTAAATCACACCGATTAGTATGCTGGTACTTATATACTTTTCTTGTTGGTGGAAAGAATGAAGCTAGAATCATTCTGTGTTATACCCTTCTATAATATTTTGTTTTTAAAAATGGTCATGTTTGGTAATGTAATTGGTGTACTTTCTGAGCCAGTTTTATAAAAATTGTATTATTTTAGTTCATGGTAAGAACTGGTAATGAAAGAGTTCAAATGCAGAAATTGCAGAGTTGGCACAAATCCGAGATTCATCCCTTTATTATTGTGTGTAATACTGGGCATCTAATGTAATCTTGTATTGCCTAGCCTCTCGAAATTGCCAGTCCCTAAAACTTACAAAATTGTCATCCCTTCAGAATGATTTCCTTCCCAGGGTATGATTGTCAAAACAATCTCACTCATGGTGTCACTGGCTATAGTGTTGTTTTCACTATAGTAGTGAGCATTGATATATTGCACAACACAGGCACTTATTATTTTGATCTCTAATTGCAACACTATTTGAAAACCATGTCCCACTTCTAATCTCAGTCTGTCTGGATACAGACACCTTCCTGGTAGCTTCCAATCAGCATCCACTATCCATGCTCTGTGTAGCTTTCTCCGTCCTCCCAATTGATCTCCTCTATTCATTCTTGACCATGTTTGCGTTCTGTGAGGCAGCAAATGTGAGTTCTCCTGTCTACTCTGGGTTACATGTACATTTTACATACACTCCTGCATTAATACTACAGGCTGCATACCTTCCTGGATGCTATTGATAAAAAGTCTCCTGTATCTATGCTAGAACAGAGGTAACCTCTTCATAGACTGATAATGATGGCCTTAACATGGTACTTGTTCATCATTCTGATTAGAGCAAGAAGGAACAGGGTAAAGGGACTTAAAGGGAGTAAACATGCTTATTTTTAATGCTGTGAGGCAGCATATCAACCTGTGGGTTGTGATCGCACGGGGGCAGATATTCTTGATCACTTCATTCCAAACTACATTCACGTTCTCTTGGAGGAACATCTGCTCTGATTCATGAAAACCTCTCAGCAGTGAGTCATCACATTGTGAACAATGGTCTGACCTTGCAAACATGGCCACCAGCATGGTGCTGGCTAAGGGCGGCTCATCAGTTTCATCAATAGCAACTGCCTGTGGATGTTGGGAAAGTAGAAGGATATGCGAGACCTGTTTACTGGCTACCAGGTGAAACAGCCACGTGCATTTAGTCACATGATTATTTTTTTGTTCACACAATGAAATAACTTAGCATTTTCGATCTTTGTTGCAGACATATTGACTCATAATTGCCCGTAATCCATTCTTGCAGCTCTTAGTAATGCGAGGACCTATTAAGAATGGTGGCGGGCAATACCTTCAACATTATTGAATCAATTTGCAGCAATACTAGTTGTCATTTCAAGGTTTTGAAGTTAGCAACTGCCTATAATGTAGAAAAAGTGAACTAATAACGAATATTGACAGCAAGTGCATAATAGATTTTAAGAAAGGTTTACACAACTATTTTGAATTATTTTTAAATGGCACGGTACTGCAACATGTGTGCCATTCATAGCATAACAAACAATATAATTAAAAAGCAAAGATCAAGGGGCCAATTCATGGAATTATTTGAGTGGGAAATCGGGGATCTGCGCACCATTCTGCAGCGAAACCACGTTCGTCTATTCATGTAATCGACTCTGCAGCACTTTTTCGAGACGTGTGTGGAGTTCTCACAGGTTTAGAACGTCTCTGCGAGTGGTCGAGTGCCTTGCACGTGACACCTCATAGAGCGTGGGTGAGGCCGGCACAGAGGGCGGAGTAGAGGGGGAACTAGAAAAATGAGGAAGAACAAGGGAACAAGTGGGCGTTACAAGGGACGGGCCACAGGCAGTCCATAGCACTCCCACAAATGCGCACGACAAAGCATATTCATGGATGTGACCGTGCAACCTCTCACCTGAGAAATTCCCACGCAAATCCTTCCATCTCTCCGCCATCCGAAGGCAGGCATAAGTACAGTTGTGCATTCGAATCACAGCGGAGAGGTAGGTTTGCATGTAGGATTTAGGGGTGCATGTAAGCAGCGCCGGATCCGATCGGACTTAGGTGTGTGCCTACACAGTGTAGTGTGGAGCAGGAACGGATTACGGGGGTTTGCAGACAGATTTTCTGAATTTTACCTGAGTTACGATCTTTTGTACGCATGTTGTCAGGGTGCCGTTAACAGTTATGGGGACCCAGCGTAGTGTCCCCGAGATGCAGGCTCGCGCAAGGGAACCCCACCCACTTTTTGAAGGGTGCATGCATTTGCACCCAGGAGAGCGCACAAAGGTAGCTGTTCTTGTTGTTTTTGCTTTGTGTGGGGGATTCTTAGCGGCGTTCCTGTCACAACTTGCGTATATGGTTTCTTTGCGCAGAACATTCCATGAATATGCGGGATGTGCATTTTTTATTCTGTCAGCAGGCTCACGCAGCTCACTCTCGGTGCTTGCCCCTTGTGGGATTAATGTGCTCTCTTCCATGAATTGGCCCCACAAGTATAGCTTGCGAAATGTTTAAACTGCATGTCGAGTGTTTTGATGGAATATTAAAATGTAAAATATTTTACAGACTATTTTGCAGTTGTCATTAAAATGATGATAGCAAAAGTAAAGGTACTGCTAGTTACAATGTACACATCTTTACATGATGGGTCAGTGCTATCCATGTTTATTCTCTTATCAACTAATTCCTAGGGAGAGTGATAAACGTTAGGGTAGTGTGTGTTTGTCTGCATTGGTGCACGCACGCACAAACACTTACATCAGAAAAAGGAATAGTTAATCATCGTAGTGACTACTATACTCCTAGTCCATAGGCCCCTTTCCTCCATACCTGTGGGTTATTCCGTCCTTCGAGACGGGACCTGACCATTTTGTAGCACCATACAAAACATTCTCTGTCCTATTTTTATGTTGTGGGCCCGAGCCCAGGCCTGGCCATAGGCTCTGCATCCCCAAACCCCACCTCCGGGCTTCGCACTTCAGTCTTTTTTAAACAGCATAGGGTGGTACGACGTAATTAACTGAGGCCATTTTAGGGGAATGGAGAAAGGGTGAATAGAGGAAAGGGGACTATGGACTAGGAGTACAGAAGTGACTATGGTGAGTAACATTTCCTTACTCCTACACCCCATCCCCTTTCCTCCATACTTGTGAAAGATTCACAAGCACATGTCTCCCCAAGGTGGAAGGCTACTCTTTAGCCAAAGAGATTTCTCAATATCGCCTTACCAAACTGAGCACCGGCTCTCGAGCTCATGGCCAGGAAATAGTGCTTACAGAAGTCTGATGGTTAGGCCCAGGTTGCTGCCTTTGCAATAGTGTCCCACACAATGGGTTTTTGAAATGCCACCAAGACCAGGTGGTAATGAAGAACATTTGGTGGCAGCGGTTTCTGTATGGAATTGCTTTCCAGGACGGCTGCCACAATCCACCTGGCAATGGTTGCTTTTGAAGCTGATGCACCCTTGCTTGTCATTCCAAATGTAAAAAACTGTCAGGAGATTTCTTAAATTCCCATGTCCTTTCAATGTAGATTTTAAGGGTTCGCCTAACGTCCAAGAAGTGAAGAACACTCTCTCTGACTCAGACGTTGGATTTGGAAAAAATACCAGGAGGCAAATCTCCTGGTTAATATGAAATTCAGAAACTACCATGGGAAGGAACGAAGGGTGTGTGCGTAACACCAGCTTGCCTCGATAAAAGGTTGTGAAAGGCTCATCTACCGCTAGGGCCTATATTTCACTTCTCCTCCTGGCTGATGTTATGGCCACCAGAAATGCTGTCTTCAAAGACAGCAGTTTAATATTCTCAGAAGCCATTGGATCAAACAGTTTGTGACATCTAAATCCCATTGGGGATGAGGAGGCTTGCCCACTGGAAACAACCTGTGCAGTCCCTCAAAATGACGCCTTAACACCAGAATACCGATGTAGAAGGTTTGGCTGTCCGAATTCAGGTAGGCACCCAGTGCCGACAAGTAAGTTCTGCAGGTATCGGGTTTATTGGCAGACTCCGCCAAGTGAAAAATAAAGGAAAGTAAATCATCCAAAGCAGGCGATAAAGGGTCGTTGTGGTGTATCTCTAATGACCAGTGTCAGAATCCTAGCCACTTACTCTTGTACTGTGCCCTGGTGGAAATCTTCTGGGCCACGTATAAGATTCACATGTTATCATCTGATCGCCCCAGGTGACCTAGGGATCTGACCCCAGGAAATGTGTGAAGTGGTATAGATACTGGTGTCTGCCTCATCAGGATGACTATAACAAAAAAACAGAATCTGGTTGGGCACCATGGTGCAACTAGAATGAGCGAACCATGCTCTGCTTCTTGAAACCTCTGCAGGCCCCTTTGCATCAGTGGAAGTAGGGGAAAGGCATAAACCATCATCCCATTCCACTAGAGCTCTACTACGACCCCCATAGAGGTCACTCCCTGACCCCCTCAAATGCCAAGGCAGGACAGTGGCTGTTCAGGCTAGAGGCGAAAAGATCCAACTCTGGAAAACCCCACGAGTGGAAATATTCCCTCACCACCTCTGGGTGTAGCTGCCTCCCATGGTTGGCTTCTGCAGGCCAGCTTAGTTGGTCTGCTTCCACATTGAATGCTGTGGCAGGTGGACTGCCTGGAGCCACACTTTGTGAGCGACTGCCCATTTCCATAATTCCAGGGCTAGACGTATGAGGGGAGGAGATCTTGTGCCCCCTTCTTGTTGACGTAGAAGATTGAAACAGCATTGTCCATCCATATGGACACTGTTTTCCCCCGAATGTTCGGTAGGAAAGCCTTTAACACCAGAAAGATGGCTATCAGTTCCAAATAATTGATTTGACGGGAATAGTCCACCCCGATCCACAGGTCGCATACTTGGAGATCATTCATCATTGCCTCCCATCCCACCAGGGAGGAGTACATTGTGATGGACTCTTGGGGCAATACATAGAGATCTGCCCACCGCAGAAGGTCTTGAGTCACGTCCTAAGGAATGTACATCAACTGTGACTGAAGATTCACCCCCTACCACAAGTTAGCCTCAGCATCAGCTGAGTCCTCCTCATTTTCAACCTGGCTAGCAGGACCACCTGGAGGCACGAGGCCATTAGCCCCAACAGCCTTTAAAACCACCATGCCGTGGCACTGCTGGAACAAAGAAACAGGAAGAAGGTTTCATGAATGTCCGCTACCCTCTCTGCTATCAGGCAGACCATGGCCTCCCGAGTGTCCCAAAGGAAGCCTGTGAAGGTCAAGTGTTGACACAGGGTCAGCTTTGACTTCTTTCAGTTAACTGAAAGACCTAGGTCGTAAAGTAAGTCCGGAAGGTAATGAAGATGAGAGTTCACTTTCTCTGGGGGTAACCCCTTACCAGCCAGTCATCCAGGTATGGGTAAACATGAATACCATGGAGACAGAGGAAGGAGGCCACTGCACCCATCCTTTTTGTATGCTGAGTTGAGACCAAATGGAAGGAGTTGAAATTGAAAATGCTGCTCCCCCACCGAGAATCTCAAAAACGTGCAATGAGGGGCCCATATAGGGATACGCAGGTAAATGTGGGGATGGGAGGGAGGGGGGAGGAAGGAGCCTGAACCCCCTGCTTGCAACAGACAGCACCCATTAGTGACTGGTTATGGTCTTCCAGGCCTCCCAGAGGAAGGAGATCCTTCCCCCAACAGAGTCACGTGGGACCGAACAAGGTCAACGTTTGGTGGCCTTGTCAGTGGAGGAGCTGGAAGAGCTGGTTGATGCATCTTGGTGGGAAAAAAAACCCGGTAGCCGTTTTCTGCTGCTTTTTTCGCTGCACACTGGGCAATATGTCCTGCAGTTTCGCCTTTCATTCCTGGAATCCCCTGAATCCAGAAAAAGACCTGGACTATGCCTCAAATTGGACCGAAGATGTTTGATTGGAAGGGGCAGACTTTGTCAGCACTGACAATGACTTTGCGGTTAGGGTATTGTCTTTCTTTTTAGCCAGCTCATTGTCGAGCTGTAGAAAAGATCCACACCCTTAAACGAGAGGTTGAAGCACCTTATCCTGCACCACCTTTATGAATTTTGTGTTGTGCAGTCACACCTGCCTGCACGTGTCTGTGCCCAATGCCACATGCCTAGCTGATGTTGCGACATGGTGCGCAGCTGCTCCGAGGAGGTCCTGCACAAGCATTATAGCGTCCTCCCTTGAACTCTTCCAAGCGCAATGAGGAATGAACTTCTCAAACTCTGTGAGATCTTTCCATAGCCGTTTATTCATTGCTTCCAACGCGCTGTGGCGATGGGTTGCCTGAGCTGCAAGGCAGAGTTTGCAAACACCTTCTTGCCCAGGCCCTCAAGGACACAATCCTCCTTGATGAGCACTTGTGATGCAAAAGAGGACGACGCAGATGCTGGCTTCGCTAACATCGCTGCTGCCGCGACACCTGAAGAAGATGGTTGCAGGCAGGCCGATAGCTTGACCTCCTCAGTCTGCAAAAGCCTACAACAGACAGAGGTCATTTTTTTATTTGTTGTAGTGACTGAATGCGACATACTGCAGATTCTCTTCACCTCTTGCTTGACTGTGACCCCGAAGGTGGTGGGTCTGGGACTGGGATTTCAAGAAACCCCATAATGTTTATGAGCCTGTCATGAAAAGCCATCACTGACAGTGGGATTTCTTCACCCTACTCCATGAGATCCGGATCTGCCGGGGTCTGCAAGTCCAGTGCCAGCAGGAGAGCTGGTCCTTGAATCAGAGGAGCCACAGGAGGTGCAGGGTCACAGGGGAGTGGAGGTGTAGGTTGGGGTTCCAGCATAGGCAGATCTGGGATCCTTGGAGGGGTTGGTATTATCTCTCCACAGATGCCTTTGAAATACTTCTTCATTGGGTCCGAATGCATCAGCATCTGGAACCTCTGAAAGAAGTCCTCTTGCAATTGATTCAACCTTTGCTGAGGAGTAGGCCTCTGAGTTGGAGTAGGCTGTGACCATGACTCAGTAGAAGCTGGCTGCCAAGTGGGCCTGGACAACCATGGATGTACATAATAGAGCAGTGAGGACGTGACTGGCAAAGATAGAGTAGGGAGCAGAGATATTCTAGTCGGAGACAACCACTCTACCCGGGGAGCAAAGGGATCATTCCCCCCAAAGCCCTTGGAACCGACCCCAAAGGATCATTTCCTAATGACGCACTAAGAGTGGATTTGGGTCGCTTCTTTGGCACCAAAGACACAGACGAAGTCAAAGAAGATGGAACATCTGAGGAGGTAGAGCCCATTTTGAGCTGAGACAGCACTGACTGTTTTTTGGTGGTTGGAACCTTTTCATGCTCAGCCCTGTGCCAGGGAACCTCAGCAACGCTGGTATCAGACTTCTAGCCCGCAAAGAGGGGTCCTCGGGGGACTATGGAGGGAACCTCATGGAGAACCCTGGTACATTTAGCCCCCACCGGGGAAACCTCAGCACTACCAGTAGGAGTGCTAGCCCCTGAGTGCGCCGGTATCCAAATTACTCTCAAAGGGCCTTGGACGAGTACCGGTACAGCTAGGGCATGAGCGTCCCCACCTGCAACCAGGAGCCTCCAAAGAGGAACCGCCAGACTGGGGTACCCTCAAAAGAAAGTCAATTACCGGTCGATGTTCTTCAGAGACAAATTCACAAATGTGCTCCGGCACTACCTGACGGGAGACTTCTTTCTAGCACTGGAGACGTCGAGTGAGGACTCGGGCTGAAAGTGTATCACAGGTGAAGCACACGGGCCACCGGTTATCCAGGCCCAGACACTTCAAGCAGAGCCCGTGCAGATCCGATGCTGAGTAATCTCTAGAACACAACGCGCAGGAAGTGAACTCCTTTTGCCCCAGCATAAGAGGGACAAAAAAAGATTGCAATGCTGGAGATGAGGGGAAAGAATTCTGACAGAATAAAAAGAGCAAGGAAAGTCACCTGATGGTGCTGAAGCGTCTGGCCTCAATTGCGCGGTGAAAAGGCCTGAGGTGCGAGGCTCAGAGGCAGGGCTTGGGGAGGTAGACCCTGTGGCCAAGCATACAGCCAGGCCAGCAACATAAATATAGGACAGAACATTTTGTGTCTGGTGCTACAAAAAGCTCCAGTCCCGTTCTGAAGGACGGAATGATCCACAAACATGGAGGAAAGGGGACGAGACTTAGGAGTATATGAGATATGTTTACATTGAGATACACACAATTCACTGTAGAGGAAGGTTTTTGCAAACTGGAAGCCTGTAATTGTGTTTAAAGAGCCATTTTTGTGAGTTATTCTTTTATTCAGGGGGATTGAGCACCTGAGCATTGCGGCTAGAAAATTGTTGCAAAGTGCAGGTGCCATTAATGAAATCCATCTAACCATTACCAATATGCACCCCCAGTTTTAAACTACATTTTGAACTTGATGTGCGCCCGAGATAGTACTGGTGGAAGAGAGCCCTGCTTAAAATATGGGTAACCACTCGATCAAATGAGAAAGCGTTGTTGACCAATATCATTTTAGACCAGATCATGGCCCACCCCAATGGGAAGAAGTTCCCATGGTGCAACCACGTGATGAATTGTTTATCAGTTGTTCGAGCCACTCATTTGTGTTGTACCAGCTTTACTTTTACAAAGATGGAAGTTTGGTGTTGCAGTCAAGGAGAATTTGGCTGACGGTCTGGCTTTGAATTGGAGCCATAATTCATGGCATTTCAGTCTATTTCTTTTCCAGGTATGCAGCTTTGCTTAAGCTCCCCTTTGTATCTGTACGAATGCTGACCTGAGCAGTGAGAAGGATTCATTTTAATATACTGCCAATAAACTCCTGCCTTTCCGCGTTGAATCAAGCACCAGTTACTGCTGAGTATCTATTGCCCTTTTTGTCACGATAAAATGGTGGAGTAGGGCCTACATTTTGCTCTTTTATGACCAAAATATGCACATTTGCATATTCAATATTTGTTACCAATACTGAAATTAAATAATGTTAGGAAATACTACCCTGCTTTTGTATTCCTGGTATCTTGCAATGAACTGTGGGTGTTTTACTTATTTGAGAAAAGCTCTTATCAAAAACGTGAAATGTTATGGTATAACATTCGTTGGGTTACTGTATTCCCTCGGGGTATTGAGGATGCCTCTATACGTACAGTATATTTTTGAACTGCTGACTTAAACCTTGTTTTTACATTGTACTATGTTTCTATTTGCTTTGTTATTATAATGATGAATGTTGCTATTGTGACAATGGATGATTTTTATAATTACATTTTATTGATGTTCTTATTGCCCCATGTTCTGTGATTCATTGCAGATATATAATTCGAGTAAAGTTCTATACATCCATGGATACTATTTATGATTCAATAAAAGATGTCAAAGCAATGAACAAATACACTCATGTCAGTAAATCTACATGAAGGTTCGCCTGGCAGCTTCACAGAAGAGCAGTGAAATAGCATGAAGTTATGGACCACCAATTCAAGTAGCTTCATGACTGGGGACACATATTGTCCACCACTCCAGGGTTGTTGCTAGGTCTGGAAAAGATCAGGGGCTGCTCTAATGTCGGGACTGCTGGGCTCGGGGCTAGCTAGCATTTCGGTTGTAGCCCCTGAGCTTCTATCCGGGCTACAACCAAAAGACTCAGGGCTATAGCCTCCTCAGCCCCTCCCTAGCAACGCCTCTGCACCACTCTGTACAAAAACAGGAACAATATCAGTGGCAACAGAGCACTACTATTGCCAGAGTTCACTGACAAAAGAGGCACACCTGAACAAAGGGCCAAAGTTATTGACCACTGTGGAGCAGGTAGCAGGTTGGATCGACTGGGGCTGTTTGTAGGAGTGCTGCACACAAAATGTACCAAATGATTATTACCTCACTCAGCATCTGCACACTTCAGATGCAGTTGGAATGTGCAAGCATTATGCCCCTGTTAAACAATAACATCTTAAACTATTACAAACCAAAATCAGTGCATATTGGGTCAACAAGCCCATAACCACTTGGATGTGGAGCAGGCTCAAGAACAAACCCAGAAAGGAAACAGCACACACCATAGAATAGAGTGGCCAGACATTCTAGCAGTAGACAGGGGCCAGCAATCAAGTATGGTTTCACAGGGCTTGTTTGCTTCTTTCAAAACATTGGATCACAAATTATTAATCATTAAACAAAAAGGAGCTTTTTACCTAACTATTTCCAGTAGGTGAGCATGTTCGAGATCGCCTCAGGTGTCGGACCTACTGAATATGGTACGGCATAGGGCTGTACACTCTCACCATCATCTTTAATGCCTAAGGAATATTGACTTGAACATTTAAACCTTTGTGGACACTCACTTCTACAAGGATTCAGAGGGACAATTGTTGCACCTAGGTTTAGGCCTGTAGGAGTTCCATGCTTGAATGTGCTAAAGCTGGTTGCATTTAAATAAGGGGCAAAGGGAGATAATTTCCTTTGAGCTGCCCAGCTTCCCAGACAAAAACGTTTGATATAATATCTCTTTCAAAGTATAGTGCATCAGAATCCTCCCCTTGCTCCTCCATATGAGCATTCTAACCTACTAGCTCCTTCCGGCCTTCATGCTCCTGTTGCCACTTGACCTTCCCTGCCATTCAAAAGGTAAGCACCGCCCTACAACTATACCTTAGATGCTGGCAGAATTCATACTCACCTTCCCTCCTTACTTCTTGTAAGGAGGTCCTCATCCCATTGTTCTCCACCTTAAATACTCTTACTTTGCCTCCCCTCTCTCTGCTCTCAACCCTGCAAGCGCCCAACCCCTTCAGGCCATGCCTGCCTCTCCTCATTCACTCTCCATAACCTCCTCGAACCCATCTCATTACTTTCATCTCTTAAACAATCTCCAAGGTCCATAATGCCTTACTGTCCTCCTCTCCCTCCCTTTTTCTCTCTAAGACCCTTTCAACCACCCCTTACATCTTCTCAAAGTTCTGTCCTATATCGCTGGTCAGACTACTTCCTATCTTACAGTCAGCCAGCCTCTCTTGCGCTCCATCGATTTGCTTGTAACTCAGGTTGTAAATGAAATATTTCTCTTCACAACCTCACATCCCTCCTCCCCACTCAACCTCTCATCTCTTCTGGGATCTTCCCAGCCTGACACAAAGAAGCAACCATTATCCCTCATATGAAGAAACCAATGGAAGAGCTCTACAACACTGCCAACTACCACACTGTCTCTCTTCTCCCTTACTATTCCAACATATACGAGTAGGTGTTGTTAAACCAAATCACCTGATATCCGAAATCTCGTGGACTCAATGACTTTCTTCAAGCCGGCTTTCTTAGTGGTCACTCCTTGGAAACAGCCCTCACCCATGCCCTAATTTTCTCACCATTTTGCACCACTCCAATCGGTCATCATTAACTTTTCATTGTATTTACTTAATGTGATATGGTAACAAGTAAACCTTTCACATTCATACCAGTGTAGTCCATATACATTTATATATACCAAATATAAAATTACATACACAAAATACAAGATTAAAACAATAAACATTTAGAAAACTCCTCTGCAAAAACCTTACCACAGCTATCATCAGTCAAATTTAACTTCCTTCTAGAAATCTCTGCCAGAAACCCTTAGTAGTTAAGATAGTTGTATCCAACACACATTGGGGAAAGTGCAGAAGTCTTAAACACTACAACTTTGGACATTCAACAAATGTTCCAATGTTTAATTTTTTTAATAGTCCTGCTGAAACAATCATCGTCTCGTTGGAATCTTAGGCCTTGCACCAATAAGTTCAAAGGTTGGGAAAAGGTTCAAACATAATCTTAACATTTTTTTCTGCCATTTTGTAAGGGGAAATTTGTTAAAGTACAGAGGAAGGCAATTTGTTTTAAAAACCTTGTAATTTTAAAAATCATTTTGAGTTTTAAACCAGTCCAATTATCTGAATTTCCTTTGGGCCTAGAACTCATGGTACTGAAAGAAGAGTTAAAAGATAACAATAGGATTTGACACTGTACAACCCAAGACATATATTCTGAGAACACACAATGGTCTTCGGTTACTATCAAATTACAAAAAAGTGAAGGTTTCGGTAGATTTAGGAACTTGTTAAGGAGACAATGTTTCCAGTTCACAGAGCATTTTGGAGAAGATAAACCTAACTCTTAGCGAATTGCAGAGACTTGTGTGCCAGAGTGCAGTTTTAGAATGGGTCTCCAGAAAAGCCCTTCTAGTTAGTCCAAGGAAAGATACAGGTAGGATCAACCCATTCTGCCCCTTTAGTTTTCATGGGAATAACCTAGGCTTTATAGAATTTTAACACGGGAAGGAGCGAGAAATGCCTGCATTTATAATAGTTTTGTTTTACTTGGGATATTAATATTTTCATTTTGCTCGCAATTTGTTATAAACAGAAGCTGTTGTTTTATTTCCATCTTTTAAAAAGCAGAGGTATGTCAGCTGATTTGTCACTTGAAGCTTCAAGGTATGTCAGCTGATTTGTCACTTGAAGTTTGCCACCTTTTAATTGAATTTTTGATTCAAGAGAATTGATTTTTAGTTGATTATAAGTCATATAGAATTGTAGGGCATTGATTGAACACTGAAGATCAATTGGAGACTGATCACTCAACACAAGATCATCTGCATAAGCCAAATATAGGATGGCTGTACAGCCCAAATGAGGAGAAAAAGATCTAGTTTCTGATTTCTTCTACATCAGAACTAAAAAGGTTAAACAAGGGTGGGGCTAAGACACATCTTTGTCTGAGCCCCCTACATGTCACAATTGGCCTGGCCATAGATCCCTTACTAGTTAATCCCACTTGGATGGCAGTGTTTGAATGAATATATTGCAATAGTGGAGTTTCCTGCAGCCATAACTCTGGTAACAATAAAATATCCACCTCTAAAGAATTAACCAGGTTTAGTAGGTTATTAAAAAAATTGCAGAAGACCTTAGTCTGAATTCTAAAGTGTATACTTGTCATCTGAAATTCCCATAGATGCTATTAGAGCCAATACCAGTCTTTCAGTTTGGGGGAAGGATCCTTTCAGTTTAAATCAACAAAGGAGATCTTCCTCACAACTGGATGTTTACCATCATAGGAAACCTGCAATGGGAGTTGCATATTCATCATCAGTGCATTGGGGCAATCTCCTCTTTGTTAGACCAGGAAAACTCAGTGTAAGAAGAGTTTTCCTTGTATGGGTATAATTCATATTCCATCGAGAGAAATCTTGGTGCTTCTGTTTATTGAGTTTGATACACCAAATGATAGAATACACCTGGAAAATGAGTTATTTAAGTGGTCATCAGATGAATTAATATAAGACAACGCAGGTATCTCATTTAATAAAGCTAAAACATTTGTTTCAGTTTAAATTGGTCTTGTTACACATAGGAAAAATGATTCTAAACCAAGGCCATTCTGGTTAAAAGAAGCAAATTAGTAATTTTGCTTTAGAGTACGACTAGGATTTCGATCTTTAAGAGCAACATTATGTAAGTCTGCCTGTTTTTTTTCCAAGGTGCGAAAATAACTCTGTTTTCTGACTTCTGTTAGTGTCCTCAGAGAAAAGTGGAGCAGAGTTTTTAATGGAACAGAACGTTTTGTTAAAAGAGTGGCCATTTTCTGAGTAAATTGAGAAATTAAGCAAGGGCTCAGGATTTCACAGAGGAAGATCAACATTAACATTAGTATCAATAATTGCCTCAGAAGACTGATCCCGAAAGCCTGGAGATTCTGCTTCTTCAATAGGGTCCAGGACCGTCATAACTTAATTTTCCTTCTTACCCTTTTTTGAGTTATTTGGTATAACGTCTAAAAGTTTAGTAGAATCACGATTGTTAGTCTGATGAGTACGTTTTCAAAGGAATTTCCTGGAACCAGTATTTTTGCTCACTAGAAAATTGTTCACGTTTTTAGACTTTTTTGGGGATGGAAGGAAATCTAACTTTGTAAGATGCTTATTTCTTCTTTTCTGAAAAATTCAGGACTTTCTGTCTGAGAATTCAAATTAGAAAGGACTTTGTTTATGAAAATACATTTGATTGGGATACAAACGAATCGTTGTCGCAATCCAGTGGAATTAGACCTGCATTTGGCACAATAAATGTTTCCGGACTTGAAGACATGGTAGTTGTTGGAATTTCATTAGCTGGCCATGAATCAAAAAGAGCCCATCGCTTAATATTATTTTACACAATGATAAGTCCTTCAAAAATGAAGTTTGGAGGTAATAGTATGTAACATAGTTTGTTGTTCTCTTTGGTTGAAATTATATTTTTGCATAAACGCACCAATGAATTTTATACAAAATTGAGAGTAGAAATAGACAACGGCCCCAGCTTTGTTTCACCCTGGGCACCATGGGGATAATGTAATAGTTGTGAAGATTGAAGGTGTGTTGAAGTTTGAGAGGCATTAAAAGATTTAAAGTGCAGTGAAGTAGCCAAATTAACTTGTGCATCATTCCTACAAGTAAGTGTAGAAGTATCTAATAAACATGCATGTGCATATAAAGACTTGTTAAGATCAGCCAATACAGGAATACGAGGATCAATGTCTGTGTTTTTTATAAATAGATCCATCTGTAATTTCAGAAGAAAATGGTGAAAGTGGGGTAGTCGTAGAAATCAATGAACCTGAACCAACAGGGTCAGAAGCAGTAAGATGTAGTGGAACATTGTAATCCAAGGAGTCCCCTTGCACACACGATATAGATTTAGTCAGAGGTACTACCCCTTCATTGACAGAACTGATAGTATCCAATACAGCAATATCGATTTTTTTGTTTGTTGAAGAAGGTCATAAGTTTTTCAGTATATGTCTGGGAGCGTCCTTTCTTTGACAGGAAATGAGAATGAGATTGGCTGGTACGTAGAAAGTCAGACAAGGTTTAAGGCGCTCAATTCAAAGATTGGGATTAATCGGACAAAGAACCAGGTTTGCTACGTAGATTATACACAGTGCAGCAAATGGTTTGAAGTAGTTATTGAAACCCCCAATACTAATGAGTCAGAGCTTCCTTACCCGCTTATTTCCACTGTCCTGCCTCTCCAACTGTTCCAACTGCGCTCTGTCACTGAACTCAGTGCGCACACTCAGCACACGGATGCAGGTTAAGTATATTCCTCCCACAAGAGAAGAGAACGTACACAGACTTCAGCAAAAATCAAAGATCCTTCTGGTAAGTTAAGAGGAGCAGTAACACACGTCTGCTCTGAACAAACATCTGCTCTAACTGCATTCTTTCATCAGACTCCACACGGGTGCTCTGCGCTTGCACTCTGCACATGGCTGCAGTTTAAGTAGTTTCCTGCCAGGAGAGGAGAGAGCGTAAAGAATTTTCAGTTAAAATTGTATATCCTTAATGTAAAGTTAGAACAGCAGGAATACAAGCCTGCTGTAACTGTACTCTCTCACTGCACTTCCCACACACGCTCCATGCAAGGCTGCAGGTTAAGTAGGCTCCTTCCAGGAGAGGAGAGATTGTAGATAGACTTCAGAGAAAATCAAGGATCCATCATGTAAGGCAAGAGGAGCAGGAACACACATCCGCTCTAACTGCATTCTCTCAACGCACTCTGTGCAAATTCACATTCCATGCTTGGCTGTAGGTTCCACCCTGGAGAGGAGAGAACATAAACAGACTTCAGCAAAAATCAAAAGATCCTTCAAGTAAGGTAAGAGGAGCAGTAACACATGTCTGCTCTAAACACACGTCTGCTTTAACTGCATTCTTTCACCAGCCTCCACATGGGTGCTCCGCGTTTGCACTCTGCAAATGGCTGCAGGTTAAGTAGGTTCCTCGCAGGAGAGGAGAGAGTGTAGACAAGCTTCAGCGAAAATTAAATATCCTTAAGGTAAAGTAAGAGGAGCAGGAACACATGACTGCTGTAACTGCACTCTCTCACTGCACTTCCCACACACGATCCACACAAGGCTGCAGGTTAAGTAGGCTCCTCAAAGAAGAGGAGAGTGTGTAGATAGACTTCAGCGAAAATCGAAGACCCTTCAGGTAAGGTAAGAGGAGCAGGAACACACATCTGCTCTAACTGTACTCTCTCAAAGCGCTCTGCATGCATGCAGGTTCCATGCACAGCTATAGGTTCCACCCAGGAGAGGAATGAGGGTAGGCAGGCTTCAGTGAAAATCGAAAATCCTTCAGGTAAGGTAAGAGGAGCAGGAACACACACCTCTGCTCCAACTGTCATCATTTCCAATGCTTCTTGAATTCTCTGCAGCCTTTGATATTGCCGACCACTTCTCACTCCTTTCAACTCTCATTTGTTTAGGTATGCCAGAGGGGACTGGGGTTCACGATACGCAATCACTATTCAGAGCACCCATGGCCCAATGAACCCTCCACGGGTATACAAAAAATGGACGACTCAGCCAATTGGGCACATATAGAGGTTATTCTACTAGCCCTGGCATGTAAGGTAGCATGCCTGACCCTTCCCCAAAAACTATCTATTACATTGTTGCAGGGTCTCAGGATTACCACTGGCCCTTGCCCTCTGCCATCCACCCCTGGATTTGTGTTCCCCGATTGGCTGGAGCTGATCTCCCCAGGCACAGTAACCCCTACTTTACTCCTTCACCCCTTTTGAGAAGGTCATCAATTTTGTGGTCAGCAGCCTCTTCATTCTGCGCCGATTTTGTCCCACCTAAGCCATTGACTACAGCTAGGGTGGCTCTCTCTGTGTAACCTTTTCCTTTTCAAGGTTTTGCTCATTGTCTGGATGACAGGATGAAAACGCCCGAACAGCATCTATGCACCACAAAATGAACAAATACATGGAAAGGAACTCCTCAAAACCAGGGACTAACTGAACACACCCAACATGAAGCAAGACCAATCAAAGGGATCTACCCCCATCAACACAATCCAACACAATAAACCAAGTTAAAATGCAACAAGAGAAAATGATCTGAAAAGCAGGGAACTCAACCACTAAACATACTCCAGAAAAGGCCCTACTCTAATCACCTGAGATCATTTACCAACCAGCATTTAGCTCTCTCGCACAGGCTAGCCTTATTCTACATGTAGCCTAACTGTGTAGGTTGGCCACCTCCACACTTGCTCTGTGTGTAAAGGTTGGCTCTCATTCTGCATCTGGTGTGGTGCGGTAACCGGGCCTTGTGCTCCTTGCTGTGCTCTGGGGCATGCCCTGTGTGGCTTCTGTATCATGATAGGTTGATTGAGATGGACTGCATGGGGTGTGAGATGAGTCACACTTCGATGGACTCTTGGGGGCAGGAAGGGTGTCACACCTGGAGAGATTGTTTGGGGTTGAGGAGTGTGTTGCACTGGGATGGACTGCAGGGGATGGAAGATGCAACACATATGGATTGGTTTCTGGAGACAAAAAGGGTATCATACATGGATGGACGGTTAGGGATGGAAGATGTATCTCACTTAGATGGAACGCCCGGGGTAGGAAATGAAATGCGTGGCACTAAGAGGGATTGGTTGGGGGCACACACCATGCTGCACTAGGATTGAATGCTGGGGACAGGCATGTGTATTACCCAGATGAATTGCTGGGGGGGGGTACTTCACACACTTCACATCACCGGACATGAAAATAAACCATACACAATCACATCTCAACACCACATGACGGATACCAACCCGAAAATGCACCAACGCTCAGTGACCGGTTTCTCTGAACTGAAGCAGCCAACAGCGTATCAAAGCTCTCTTGCTCTTCTCCCCCTCACCCCCACTAACAGATCCTACAACCCTCTTTCCATTGCAGATCTGCCAGACGCCAAGGGACCACACAAGTGGCGACAGTGCGTGGTACAAGACCCATTAAAATTAACAAACATTAAGTCATGTCTTCATACCCCCTACCTGTCTGCGTCCACCTCTTGACACTCAACCCTCCCACTTTGCAATCTGCAGCTATCCTTAATATCCCTGTTCCCTGACTCACTGTGCTATTTCAATATTACGTTCCTTTTCACTACTTTCTCCAGACCACTGGCACTCTCTGCCATCAGACATCGAATCTATCCACACAGTGGCTAGCCCTAAACAAATCCCTTCTTCTCCCTGAACGGTATTTCGCCACCCCACGTCCCTATGGTTCCTGCTCCTTATCCTTCTATCCCTTCTCACTTGCCCCTCAAATGCAGTGTCCACTCTATTATAAATAATTTAAAACAAATCTGTATATTTTCTCTGCCAATCCTCACCCACTGTAAAAATCCCTTGTTTACATTATCCTGCCTCTCTGTTTCACCATTCCGTACTACAGCCAGTTTATTTTTGTTCATTCCTATTCCACTCTTGTATTACTGTACAGCACTCTCCCCTGGGTTTGCCCTGATACCATAGATGCTCTCTAATCTTCTTCAAAACGCCCTACCTTTGAATTAACTAAATATGCAGAAAACATGTTTGATGCTGTGTTGGCCCAGTTTTAAATCAAACAAAATACACTTTTTGATACCTTTTATTATGATAACCGACCGTTTAGTGGACTAACTGAACATTTTTGCTGAGATAGTAAAATACATAAGCTTTCAAAGTCCCAGAGACTACTTCTCCACTATCTGAAAGAAGACGTTTCTGGAACATCCAAAGCTTATCAATTTTACCATCTCAACATAATAATTTTAGTTATTCTAGTAACATGTATTCACATTTGGATTGTGTTTATTTAAACAAATACAATTCATTATATGGTGTTTAGAGTAAAGCAGGAATGATAGAAGCAAGGATTTGTTAGGTTCTAAGACCTGCCAAGTAAAGAGCACACTGGGGTGTTTCTATGGTTTATATAGCCCAACTAGACTGTGACTGATCGTACACAAGCAACAATCTGTGTCCTCAATGAAGAAGATTCCTTTTCTTAATGATTTTCTAGGACAACAATGAGATGCCAACTGATTTCTAAGTGCCACAATTTTTAAGACTACTAGCGACCAGACACAGCCTTGAAAAACCTGTGCTGAGAAACCCAAGAACACAACATACATACCATACTCTCTATAGGATCCTCAACAAACTCTATTTGGAGTAAACTCCTTCCTTACAATTTAAATGAACATCCTGAATTACTAATCATAACTTCAAAAAAATCAACTTTTTTCATATTCAATCAAATCATCTCAACAACTACTTATTATCTTTAATTAGTATATCCTTTTTCTCAATACACATTCATTATTTCTTGATCTGACACAATACTTCTTAAATTATTTATCATGTATACAGGAATATCACTCAATCAAGTTTCTGCAATTCAGTGAAATTATTCATCATATATATAGAAATATCACTCATTCAAGTTTCTGCAATTCAGTGATTCTTCAATTTCTTCAGTTGATAGCAACAGATCAAAATGCTTTGGAGTTCAGCATTTCTTGTCAACCCCATTAATCTACGTGTTTCGGACCAATCATTCTTCTTCAGGATCACTTCTGATCTGCCTTCCTACAACAATTAATAGAAACATTGTATTTATATTTCCTTTTAAAGTTATGCTATCTTATCATTAGTTTACCGTCCCCAAAATCCTCCTTGTCTAATCTTAATGCAGTACCTCTTGTTTTTTAATTCAGACAATAGCAAACTGTACAAGCAGTGCTCCAGATAAGATTTTGAGGTGGGAGTATTTTACACATGATTTTTCAAATTAGAGCGTAAATGCATTTTCAAGAAAGTAAAAATTAGGTTTCTCCTCTGCAAGAGAGTAAAACATATCCAACATACACCCAATGCATACGTAAAATCAGACCCGTAGCCCAAAAGAGTTGTAGATCAAAGTTGTCTGGCTTGGCGTTAACCATTTTATTACACTTGTGGAAAATATTCTGCCATAAAATAACTTACAAGTCCCTGGTGCTTACAAAGCTTCATTTTCAAAATTCTAGAGCCTAGAAACTCTGTTAAGAAATAGTTTAGATTTCAAGGCCTACAGTAATGATGTCTTAAAGAGTTTACTTCCAAAAACACAAATTGCATAATAACACCACATGGCAACATGTAAATCCTTACATCAACATGTTAAGCCTGAATGGTAAACTAGAAGTCCTAAAAATCTAGTACTGTACTTTCAGTGATTTAATAAAAGAAGCTGTGTAATACACTCAGATATGGAGATTATTGCCCTCTACTGCCATCTAGTGGAGGAAAGTATTCTTTTTACTGAAAATAAATACAGCGTAAACAGTACGCAGAAGAAAATTAAATGCTCCGTAATGGCTTTAATTACATACGTATAAAGCCAATATACGCACCTTATGTGTAGGGCTGTGTACAAGTGTCTTTGGGACCAAGCTAGGAAGACAGTGGATATGTATCCCAAAGAGAAGGTACATATTTTTAAAAAGTGCCATACACTAACTCAGCCAACTTACAAATAAGAAAATCCCTACACTGGCACGATATGCAGATTTCTGAAAAGCATTCTGCACTGGTGGAAGGTAATAGGAAAGGATTACACTCCTCTTGATGATCTCAATTAACCATTAAACAACAGAGTGTAGCAATCATAATCTACTATTGAAATAGGTGCTGCTCCACTTCATATTCGTACATGGATTGTTGTTTCTGTTCAAATATCAATAGAGTGACAATGACACTTACCTAAAAGCGGTATGTGGTCGGAAAAGCTAGCAATCACCTGTGTTAACAAGGGACAAATGTTTTTCTGTTAAACACTGGTGAACTGACGGCCCCAACAGCTATATGGGGCCCAGGGGTTCTTCCACACACATACTTATTGACAGGGATACATGAGCCAGTATACACGCCCGAAGCCCAGCTGTTGTTGCTCTCACCTGCCCAGCTGCTCACCATGTGTCTGTGGAGGGGCACCCCATCCCTCTTTCAAGTCCATCTGATTACCCTCACCCGGCAGCTATAAGGTGGAATGTGATCCCAAACACAGGGTTGCTTCCCTCTCCTTGTCCCTACGTTTTTTTGGGGAGGCCCACAAACCTCCCAGAATGTGACAGAAAGCCCCATATCCACAAAATACTGCTCCACATAGCCCCCTGCAACACTCAGAAGGTGCCCCATGGCAGCCCCTTTTAATCCCCCTTAACCTCCTGCCTGGTCTGGTTGATGTGTCCCTGCCGACTTGCGCTCTCTTTGAGGACTGTGCATGGCCTCAAAGTAAAGCAGCAATGCTGTTGAGCTGTTGTTTTTTGTGGTTGCTTTTGTTGTTGACCGTTCACAGCACGCAGGCTATCTTGTGAAAAAGATTAGATGTCTTCCTTACATCTCAGTTACATAATATACAGTGGGCCTCATTCAGGGTTCAGCGGTGTGGGAATAAATGGCAGTACATTGGTGATAACAGAATTACCACCACTTTCCTTGACTTTTCCACACCACCAAATTCCAAGATTGGAGGTCAAGGAGAGGATTTAACTCCAACATAAAGCTGCAGGTAAATCCTCCACATTACCTAAAAAACCATTGGATATACTGCCTCAGAATTACTGCTTGTATTAAATCCGAGGAAATCCCTATGGAGTCCTATGGAAAATTGAGACTGGTTCTAGCTGTTAACCCACTTGTAATCCTGCAGTAAATTTGCAGGATCGAATAGTAAACAAGTTGGCAATAATTCCTCTGGAATTGCTCCCAAACTCCTAATGAGGCTCAAGTGGATTCTTTCACCTGAAAAGGCATTCACATTCTTCTTTAGGTTAAAAAAACATTTGGCAGTATATTTAAGGGAAATGTGTTAGTTAAATGAAATTCTGGTTAATCCATGGGAAATGGTTCCAAGCAAAACAAGCATTGGCAATGCCAACGGTTTTGGCTTTTCTGTAGGCATGGGAAAGGCACATGCCAGGCACAGCCATAGTGCTATTAACTGGCCATTGATGGTATAATTGAGTGGATGAAGGCCACCTGGTAAAGACAGGTTTATTACACCAGTAGCAGGGTTAGAACCCCAATTACGTATTTAACTCTCAAAAGACTGATTTGCAAAAACACTGGCAGCCACTTTGAATACAAACTTTGATGGTAAGGCTTGGATAAAGGGAGATCAAAGACTTCCCATGAGGTGGTGTTTAAAACTGGGTGGGAATAGCCATTTGGGTTTGCATGGCCATGTGCAGTCAAAGGGTGGGCAAATAACCAAACACCAACAAGCTATGTGTCCCTCCTCATATGCTATTTTTCCCTATCTGTGCTCTAATGCAATAGTTTAGGCTTATAGGTATTGCAAGCCACACCTACTAGCCCAAACTAAAAACACTGATTGTGGAACATTTCATTTGAACCATTTATAAAGTTCACACCCTAAAGTCCATGAGCTGAAGACCAAATTAAAAAAATGTGTTTTTTAAATAATTAAAAATAATTTGTAGAGTTAGCTTGCACCGATTAATCCACATATTAGTCAAACGTAGACTGGACAGGGGAGGTGCCAAATCCACACTCCAAAACACCCTACCAATCTTGACGTTCAGCAGCAACTACCTCCAAATCAGAAGAATGATAAATACATTGGCCTCATGATGAGTTTGGCAGTAATCTGTGTGAAATAACAGGCCACGGTGAGGGCGCATACTCACGGTACATGGCTGCCATGGAAATAGAGGGCAGGTTTCCATGCAGAGCCCTTCTTCCATTTCAGTAGCATTCAGGAAGGGCTGTGAGGCGGGCACGATGTGGCAGTGCTGCAATATGCAGAGGTAAGCATGGGCAGGGGTGGGTGGGGGCAGGGTTGGCAGATGCAAGCAGCATGCAGCTTGCACTGAACCCAGCCTTGCAGTGTTAGATTCATCCTGGGGGTTGGTGCAACCTCAATGGCCGTGGCACCCACCCACCCAGAGTGCTGAGGGCATGGATAGAGCAGGACAGCAAATTCGATTTTTGAAAATGCAGTCTGCAACTACACGTTAGTGCGCCGCTCCATCTGGCTCAGAACAGTGAAGAAGCCAAGTACTGCTGAAATTAGCTAGGTAGCTGAGGGGGCAAGCCGGAGCGACATCCCTAGTGAATTCATGGTAATATTGTTATTGGCCTTTAAGCCAGTAAATAATGCCAGTTATTATTTGTTTACTCTCATGCAGAGCCACCCATGGCTCACGCCTATAACTCAGGCTAGTGCCAATAACTGCATTATTGATTGTATGACCAGCATACAATGTTCAACACAAGGCCCTGGTCACACCTGATTTGATATAATTGTAAAAGAGGTACTGGGAAACAGGTGATCTTGCTCTCAAAGGTCAAAATGTCAATTTCCCAGGTTGCAGGAAGAACAGACGGACATCCTGTTAGCAGTTCTGAATATGTTTGATCATGTCTGGTCTTTCAGGCCTTCACAATCAGGACCCTGGTGGTCAGTCAAACAAAATTATGCTAGCCCTCTACCACACCCATTATACATTTGCATACAATACAGGGGAGCGAGCCAATCAACTCCCTGGAAGTTCCGGCCGAATCCAACGATGCAGACCCATTCTCCCAAGCAGCCAGATGCTGCCCCCTCTGTGCAGGGCACTATTCGCCTGCCCCCCCCCCCCCCGATACCCCAACCCCTGCTTGCCTCTGGTGCTCTGCTCCCACCCCACTCTGTCCCATATCGACTCACTCTTGCCCACCTTCCACCCACCAGCAGCACCCTCACTTACCACCGACGTACTCTGCCAGGCCCATTTAGTCTTCCCCTGCACCACCATGGAAAGTGAAGAAACAACCCACTCCCGAGACCCTTTAGCATTTTCATTCTTTCTCCAAATTCATTATTCTCTGCCAAGATGTCAATCCTTTTTGGTCAGAATCTAAGACACCAATACTGGATGTGAACGGCAACCTTCTCTGGGTGGAAGGCGGGTCTGACAATTCACCAAAATGCTCTTCTGAAAAGATTGTGAGGGGGCTGGGGGCGTCAGAGATGGTCGAGAAATAGAATAGAATACTTTTCTTGCAGTAGACAGTCAAGCTGGACTGTTTTCAATAATGATCTCTTCCATTCACATGTGGGAACCACATTACCTTGTGTGCCCCTCCCCTTCTTTTCAATAATTTTGTTCAATCATTTCATTAGTTACCATGGGGTGAAGAAGCTACATTTCACAATTTCCAGGATAATAAACAAGGGACCTTAGGACTGACAGGTCATCCTTGATATAATCTTGTAATCGTGTTAGTTTAAATGAGCCCAAAACTTCATTCTTGCTGATGGTGTCTCAAACCACCACACAGAAATGTTTAACACGATAGCCACATTTCTCTCAAATAGGCATTGCTGTCTTCTCCCAGAACAAGGCCTAGGACCTCATTACAAGTGTGCCGGTCCGGTAACCACAGTGCCGGTAAATATACCAGCACTGTTGTTAACGGACTGGCACAGTACGAGTCTGTGGGCGTGTGCCATCCTGCCCGCTAGGGTCAGACCTGGTGGGCGGAACGGCACCCGCCCGCAGACTTTTACTTATTAACTGTGCCAGTGCTTCCGTCATCCCGATTCCCATTGAGTCCTATTAGACTCAAATGGGGATTAACAGTTTACCGGCGCCTGATTTCCCAGATCACCGGGGTCATAATCCCCCGGTGTTTCCCGGCAAGCCAAGTGCCGGTTAATATTGCAAGTCCGGCGGCAACTCCGCCAGTAGCACCGGCAGGGTTACCCCCGGACTTGTAATGAGGCCCTAAGTCTTTGTTTTAATTGTGTACTCTACTCTATGCATGCAAACCAGGGCCAAAAATGGACGGCGGGCTGTCGACCTGCCACCAATTCTGGACAAGCCAGACCAGTGAAAATAACAAGCACTACCCCAGCTTAGCTACCACAAGCAGCTCTGCGAGCACTCTGAGGCTGGCTTTAAGTGAACTGTTAAAAGGAAATGGGTTTCCCTTTGATAGTTCAGTCGTACCCAGTAGGAATTCCAAATGAGACATATAAGGCTAGGTCGTTTTGCTTCCCAAGCCTTGCATGGCATATTCGGGATGCAGCAGGGGTATTGCAGGCCTGAATGTCTGAGGGGTGCTCTTGCACCTCTCTGCACATCCAGGGCCCGAAGGGCATCGTGATGAAACTGCTCGGGCTCTATTACGCATATGCAACAGGAGACAAGAAGCACTCTTTTCTCGCTGGTTCCTGATGCATGCTCCGTGGAAACCAGAGAACCTTCATTACACCAGGAAGCGCAAGGCTGAGAAGTCCCACCAGAGCAGGGATGCAGGTAAGAAACATTTTAAAACAAATATTTGTGTGTTCCTGTATGTTTTTAATGGTTTCTGTTTTTAAGCAGATGCGTGAATGAGAGTCTATCGGCCTCATCAGGAGTTGGGCGGAGTTGGGAAATGCGTCGGTAACGCTATCACCGCCACACTTACCGCTCTGCCCAATCCCGAGTATGGTCCTACCTGGACGCATTCACCTCCAGCTCTGAGCTGGTGATGAATGTAGCAGCGGTATGGGAATTTTCAGTGCTATTACCGCTGGTAGTATTTGCGCCAGCGGTAATTGCATCACCTATCCCCATTATGATATGGCATTTTTAACGCGCCTATACACAAGTGTTTCAAGGTGCGACGAGGCAAGGAAGGGGGAAACGGAGGGAGGACAGAGACAACGATCTTACTAGGCCAAGTGACATTGAGATCGCGCAAGTGCAGGGGAGGGGGAAGGGCCAGGGGCAGTGCTGTGCATGGGATCAAAACAATAACAAGAAGTGCGGCCACCAGGTGGCAGGTGCAAGGGTAAGTGCAGACAGCAGGTGTCCAAAAGGGCAGGTAGGAGGACTGTAGTGGTACAGATACAGACCCAAGTGCAAGGGTTGCCGGGAGGCAGTGCAGGTGTGCAACTGGGCGGGTAGGGACCTGGGCCCGAAATCAGAGGGTAGCCAGGTGACCAGTGTAGTATCAGACAGGAAATCAGCAGGTGAGAGGAAGAGAGAAGGCAGAAGCAAAGAGGAAGGTCTTGAGGTGCTTTCTAGAACCAGAGATGGTTCTCCTCGAGTTTCAGAGTGGAAGGGAGGCTGTTCCAGAGGGAGGCCCCAGCTGAAGAAAGAGATCTACCACCAACTTGTTGCTTGGAGAAGCGACTGACCTTGAGGGAGTTGGAGGAGCGAAGAGCTCGAGTAGGAAGGTATTTACAAAGAGAGAGTTGGAGGTATTGAGGACCCAGGCCCGAGAATGCCTTGTGGTCAATGCAGAGGGTCTTGAACCTAACCCTTGCAGCCACTGGGACCTAATTCAGAGATTTCAGTGCTGGAGACATACCATCCCTGTGCTTGAGGCCAAGGATAAGTCTCGCAGTCCTGCTCTGGATGAGCTACAGAAGGTGGAGAGTAGAAGCAGGCAGGTTTAGAAAGAGGCTGGTGCTGTATTCCAGCCTATAGAGAACCAGAGCTCTAGAGACAGTGAGCTTCTGGGGTAAGGAGAGGAAAGGAAGAATACCTCTGAGGAGAGGCAGTTGGTAGTTTGACTTCTTAGAGACATCAGAGATGTGAGGAGAAAAGGAGAGTGTGGAGTCCAAGATGACCCCGAGGTACTTAGCCCCACATGTGGGAGCAGGAAGAGGGCCGAGGGAGGCCGACCAGGGAGTGACAGGTTTGCAGATGAGGAGAATCTCTGTCTTACTGGCATTAAGGCAGAGATTGTTGGCGGCACACCACACCTGGATAGCAGACAGACAGTCAGAGATGAGAGAAGGAGAAGAGGTGGCAGAGGGGAGTCTGAAAACGAGCTGAGTGTCATCTGCATAGCACTGAAGGTTGGAGCAGAGAGCAGCAATGCAGTTGGCGAGAGGTTTCAGGTATTGGTTGAACAGCCAGGGAGAGAGGTTATACCCCTGGGGAACACAATGGACCCAATGGGGAATGGGGATTTACCGCCTTACCACTATTAGTGAACCGGTGCAAATTGCGCCAGACAGATTAGCAGTAACGCTAATTGCTTTGGGCGGTATCACAGCCCAAATACCGCTGGGGTACTGCCCAACTTGTGATGAGGCCCTATGTTCTTTGAGTGCATGTTTTCTATGTGAGAGCGTATGAATGCTGTATTAGTGTGATGGTGAATGTGAGTGAGGAACGTGGGCGTTGCTAGGTTTGTAAAAGATCAGGGACTAGAGCCCAATGCAAGTTTGGACGTCACATAACTATATCATATGAATGCATACTATACTGCTCATACTCCTTTGGCTGTACTGCTAACATGTAGCTATACTGCCATTCCAAAGTCTGAACATTCATTCTGTAGTGCTAGGCAATATTTTATGAGGTTATATAAGACAAAGAAAAGCCTTTGGACAAGACGGCCAAACACTTGCTGTGGATTGAAAATTGTTTTAAGTAGCAGCTGGAGAACTACCTGTTTGCCACATTTCCCATACAGTCACTTACTGCTGGTTGTTGGGCTGACAAACTGACATGGGGGGGGGTAGCTAGTGGGCTTAGAAAGTGGTGAGACATAATTGATGTAAATGTAGTGAGCGAGCGCAGCCAGTGAGCCTGAACTTGATCAGGGTGGTATGGGAGTTCTTGCCCCGTGAGAACATTTTTGAAAAAACCCAGTCAAAATCACACATATTTCCGCATGATTTTTTCAAGATAATTAGAAAAGTGCATATGTTTCTCGGTGACCTAAAGGGCTACGGAATACTGTACCAGTAACAAGCTGCGGCCAGAGGTAGGTGACAGCAGCAATCATGGAGTGGACACAAGGAGCAGGGAGAGGAAAGCAGCAACCATGGGGGACATAACGGGAGGGATGGGACAGGAGCAATTAGGGCTAGGGGACAGATGCTTGTGTTGGCAAACAAATAAGGAAATCCTTATTTCAAGTTATGCTGGGCATATGCTACCGCCTTGCCCCCACTCAATGCACCCCACTCTACTCAAACCACCCTCTACCCCCACTTCACTATTCTAACTCCTCTATCTACCCCCTGCAGCTCCTTGTTGCTGTGCGGCCCTTCCCAGCCCACTACCTCCTCACCCACTCCACTTACCTGCTTCTGGTTGCAGCGGTTCCCATGAGCAGTCTGTAGACCAGGAACCAGAAGCCTGATGCAGAGCACAACATGATTCTGTGTGCAGCCTTTTGGGGCTCGGGATTCCGGTCTCCACGAATGTCCACCTCACCCAACTCTGCCCCATCAACGCTTCCTCCTCCATCCATTTACCCCGTCTACGACTCTGGAGCACCACTCTTCCCCACCATTCTACCCTACTGCACTGGTTCGCCTGAATCTATCTGGTCCTGAAACCGTGGCCTGGCTCAGGAGTTGTCTGGACGACCTAGGTGCCTGGATGGCAAAAAATTCACTTAAACTAAATGGCAGTAAGACGGAGGTCTTAGTGGTTGGCACAACTTGCCCTCTCCCCTTCTGGACTCCTGAATTCTGGCCTGTCTCTCTTGGTCCTCTCCGAATCCTGTATTATTCAGCGAGAAATCTAGGGGTTCATCATCTCTTTCTATGGCAGAAGAGGTGGGTCACTTTAAATTACGTACCCTGCGGAAGGTCCTTCCCTTCATTCCTTGTCACTTTCATAGTCCCGTGGTGGCGGCTTTGGTCCTTAGTACAGTCGATTATTGTAATTCACTGTACTGTGGCTAACCTCGCTATCTGCTAAACTGCATACAAATGCTCCAGAATGCGGCGGCTAGAGCGATTGTACGCCCCCAGCATGAACAAACATTTCTCCACACCTGAAACAGTTGCACTGGCTCCCCATTGAAAAACGGATTCAGTTCAAATCTATGTACCTGGTTCATCAAGCTTTTTTATAAGGGAGGAGCGGAATATATTCGGGAGAAGTTTGTTCATTATGTCCCTGCCCGCCCTCTCCGATCCCAGTCTGCCCTTCTGCTCTCTGTACCCCATATTAGACGGTCTTGAATGCGCTATTCGCTACTGCATTCCTCATCCTACTGCTCAGCACTAAGATGCCTTTGGGCGTATGTGTGCTCTTATAAATGCATATTACATAACATAACCTCGCAATTCTACCTAAGTGAGTGCTCCCCAGAGATGGGTCACACACAGCAAACAGTTAATGAGCATTAATAGTGGTTTACAGATATGCCAGTGAAGGGGATCTGGATAAGATCAGCAATATTGGAATCCTATTTACTCTGAAAAAGAAAGTTATAACTCTTGTGGTGAGTGGAGGATCGCTCCCAGAAGACTCTGAGATATCCATCCAGCTGGATACATTTAGCAATTCAGACAATAGCAAACTGTACAAATGTCTTTGGGACCGAGCTAGGAAGACAGTGGATATGTATTCCAAAGAGTGGGTACATATTTTTAAAAAGTGCCATACATTAACTCAGCCAGCAACTTACAAATAAAAAAATTCCTACACTGGCACGATACGCGAATTTCTGAAAAGCATTCTGGAATGGGGGAAGGTAATAGGAAAGGATTACACTCCTCTTTATGGTCTTAATTAACCATTAAACAACAGAGTGTAGCTATCATAATCTACTATTGAAGTAGGTCCTGCTCCACTTCATATTCATACATGGATTGCTGTTTCTGTTCAAATGTCAATAGAGTGACAATGACAGCTTAAAGCGGTATGTGGTCGGAAAAGCAAGCAATCACCTGTGTTAATAAGTGACAAATGTTTATCTGTTAATCACTGGTGACCTGACGGCCCCAACAGCTACATGGGGCCCAGGGGTTCTTCCACACACATACTTAGCGACAGGGATACATGAGCCAGTATCCACCCCTCCCCCCGCACCCCAGCTGTTCTTGCTCTCACCTGCCCAGCTGCTCACCATGTGTCTGTGGAGGGGCACCTCATCCCTCCTTCAAGTCCACCTGATTACCCTCAGTCAGCAGCTATTAGGTGGAATATGATCCCAAACACAGGGTTGCTTCCCTCTCTCTGTCCCTATGTTTTTTGGGGAGGTCCCCAAACCTTCCAGAATGTGTCAGAAAGCCCCATATCCACCAAAGACTGCTCCACATAGCCCCCTGTAACACTCAGAAGGTGCCCCATGGAAGCCCCTATAATCCCCCTTAACAACCTCCTGCCTGGTCTGGTTGATGTATCCCTGCCGACTCGCGCTCTCTTTGAGGACTGCGCATGGCTCCAAAGTGAAGCGGCAATGCTGTTGAGTTGATGTTTTTTGTGGTGGTTTTCGTTGTTGACTGGTCACAGCACGCAGGATATCTTGTGAAAAAGATTAGGGGGGTAATTCATGGAATAAATGTGCGCCAAAATTGTGGCGCAAGCTGGCGCAAGCGTGCAAAAGCTGGCGCATGTGTGCGAATCGCACGCGTGCGATTCATGTAAGGCCCTGCGCATGTATTTTCCTAGATGTGCGCCAAATCTGCGCTTACCTTACATATCACTGCGACTTTCCAAACGTGTGCGCGATAGGAATGGGGAAAGCGCACAACTTCTCGCGCACACACCTAAAAAGGGGGCAGAACACGGGAAATGGGGAACAACGCGTGAAAAGATAGGTGTAATGTGGGAAGTACCGCTGGGAAAAACACACAATGCCCACACGCTAGTGAACAACACGTATTCATGGAATCGAATAGGGAAAACCCACGCATGTCAAAACACACGCACACGCACAAATACGTCTGCCACACGAAAGCAGGCGGAAGCGCCTCCGCGCAGCATAAAAGTGTGCTCAAACAACAAACAAGCATATACAGCTACGATGAATGTCCCATTCCTCGCAGCACTGATCGTGGGACAGCGCAAGAGGAGGAGAATAGCCAGGGCCCACATTTTTTTGCCCAGGACCAGCCTTTTTGGGACGCCTGATGACCAGGTCTATGGCAGGTATAGGTTTCCACCTCATATCATCCTAAAGCTGGCCAGGGAGTGGGAGGATGAACTCGCATCACCCACCCTGTGCTCCCAAGCATTGAGCCCATTGGAGAAGGTGCTCAATGTACTGCATTTTTTGGCCACTGGGTCATTTCAGCGGACAACTGCCATAGTGGGGGGCATCTTACAGCCCACGCAGTCACGTTACCTACACCAGGTGTTAGCAATCATCACTGCGCACCCCTCAGTCCGCAGGCACATAAACATGCCCAGAACACTCGCTGAAAGGCAGGCGGTGGTCCTAGACTTCTACAGGGTGGCACACTTCACCAAAGTGCTTGGTGCCATATATTGCACCCATGTGGCCCTATGTCCACCTAGAACCACTGAGCACATCTATCGAAACCGCAAGCACTGGCATTCCATCAACGTGCAGGTGGTATGCGATGCCAAGGGAATCATCACCTCTGTCTATGCAAACTATCCTGGGTCCACCCATGACAGTTTCATATTCAGAATGTCCGCCCTGAGCCGGGCCCTGGAAGCTGGGAAGCATGGCAACACAAGGCTCCTAGGTGAGTACAAATGCCTGTGCACATGCATGCATGTCACACACAGACAAATACACAAGCCCAACTAATGACAACCATTATCACCTTACCAGGGGACAGTGCCTACTATCTGAGCACCTACATGATGACGCCCATACGGAACCCCACCACACCACCCCAGGTAAGATACAACGCAGCCATATTGCAACCAGGGCCATAGTGGAGCACACATTCGGAGTGCTCAAGTCACGCTTCCGCTCCCTTGACCGCTCTGGTGGACAGCTACTTTATTCACCCCCAGTAGTGTGCAGGATCATTGTGGCAGCATGTGTCCTGCACAACGTTGCAACACGGCATGGCGTACCGGTGGACATGGTGGTGCCCCCACATGCCCAACCACACGCAAGGCTGCTGCGCATGGGAGGGGAAAGGGCATGTGGCGAGGCAGCCCGTACCCAGCTTGTGGCCACATTTTTTACCTAAACTCCAACCCCTGCGGAGTGCACACAGGCCTGGCACATACCAGGTCACAATCGATGATGAGAAATGGACAGTTAACTGTCATAACCTTACCACTCCGAGAATGTGTCCACGGGAGTGCCACATTGTGTGCATCCCTAGCTACTTAATCACAATCAATCCCATGTGACCCAAGGGACCACATGCAAGGTGCATATCCCCACCCCTGCAAAACAGGGCATGAATGTACTGGTATGCCACCCAAACCCTCCCAACCCCCATGACCCCCATCTGAAACACCATACCATGGTATGCAACGGCAAAACATCAAACCATATGCACAACACATGACACAATCATGTCAGTCATGAAGTGCCACGTGAGAAATGTAAATAAGCAACAGACAATCACACCTGACATGGAATCTGAAGAAATGACTGAACAAAACCTCACACCCTGAAAACGGTGACACGAATGCATGCCACCAGTGGTGCAAGAAACAAAAGTCAGAATACCTGTTGCCATGTACATTGGGCAATCGAAAATTGCCATATCAAACATTGTGTGCTGTGTGTGTGTCTCCTGCAACACACCACTCACTGGACAGCACCGTGAGTGTGCACTGCGTTGGGGAAACCCCTTGAGCATCATGTAAAACAAGTGCAATCAACCAAATAGTACCCTGTCATGCATGTACAAGATCAATGACTCGGAAGCGAACATGGATTGTCGGGACAAAGCTTGCTTCAGAAGGCAATCTGGGTGCATGTGTGTGCATGGTGTCAACGTAGTTGGTGTGGGGGGGGCGTTGCCTAAGCGTTTTTGTCAGTAGGGACATGCATCGAATACATGCATGTGAAATGAAGTGAGCCTCAGTGTCCTGTACACAGCACATGTGAACATTGCACTAAAGGACCCCCCTGTGTGTCAAACCACACCCATCCCCTGACACTTCAAAATATAACACAACATAGGATCAGCAATTGACCAGCAGAACATATCATGTACAGAGTACCCCACATCGACAATGGCAGTGAGCAATCACTGATTCAATGAAAATCCTCATAGGACCTACACACAAAGTTCATCAAAGCGCCTCAATGATGGAGGGAACAAGGGAGAAGAACGGTACATTCCTACAAGTCCTTCAAACAGTCCACAATGTGAAAATGAACTATCAAATCAAAGTTCATATTACAAGTGCCTGGAACAATAAGGGAGAGTCTAGGGAGGGAATGTGGGAAAACAAAACTAGCATCGACATTGCCTGACGGCAATAGTTGCAGTGCTGGAGTCACATAAGGAGGGGAGTGAGGGAAGAGGAGGGAATAGGTGAGGAGAGTAACAAAACAAGTGACAAACTGTGGAAGGTCAGACAAAGAATCAAGATAGTGCTGGGGAGGGGGAGAAGAAAGACAGAAGGAAAGGGGGAAGAGACGACCTGTAATCAGTGGTGGAGGGATCAATGATAAAAGTGCCAAAATAATACTAAAAAAGGGTAAGGTGGGTGGCGGATGGACGGAGGCAGAAGGGGAAGTGTCTGCAAAGAACAAGCGGCTACGTATCACCATGCCTGATGGCAATTGGGGTAGTGGTGGAAAATGACAGACAGAGGAAAAGGAAGAGGGGAAAGGGTGGTTGAGAGAGAGAGGGAGGAGAGAAGGGAGAAGTGGGCTAAGGTCAAAATGCATGAAGGGGGAGATGGGGAAAGAAAGCACACACAGGGGGCAGAGGGAAATAAGACGGTGCAGAAGGGGAGGGGATGTGATGGTGAAGGGGGGAGACAGAGGGAGACTGGCAGGGGCGGGGGAGACAGGGGGACAATCAAGGGACCCAGAAGGCTGTTGGACAGGGATAGACAGGGCCTCCATTGTGGGCTTTTGGTAGTCATGGCACGCTCCAGCCTCCTGGTTGGCCGAATTGTCACAAAGGCCAAGTGCAACCAATGGGAGGGGGTAGCAGGTCCAGGACACAAACATGACAGTCAAGTCAAAAGCAATGCAGCCATACTTCAAATGGCACATCAAAACAGCAGGCAGGGCTGCAAGATGGCCAAAGCGGAGCGAGCAGGGAATTGGGGATCATTGAAATGCGTGGTGACATGGATAACTCAGCGTGCAGCCTTCATGTGGCATATCAAAATCACCTTGGGGAAAGGGTCCCAATTCAACATTGTCAGCACACTGACCCCTCCCACCATCAGTGTGAGTTACACAGCCAAAGGGTGCATGGTACCACCTACAGCAGGAAGTGCATGAACATAGACAGTCAATACATAACAAATATCATAAGCAACATGATGAAATGCACAGTCAACAGAATATTCACCAAAGTGAGGTGCAGACATGCATTGGAGAAGCCATCCGGAATACCCGCTAGGGGTGGACACACAAGTAGGACTGCAGGCTGGCCACAGATATGACAGAAGCCCAATGCCCCTGTGTGAGATGCTGTTACGCCGAGCCATCCTTGCGAGCCCATGGAAAGGGGAAGCAGGAGTAGCATATGTGTCATGACCCCAAGCAAAACATATACACAAGACAAGCCTGAATGGGCCCAGCTGGAACACACAGTGGATGCCTTCAAATGCCACAAAGCACCACACTGTCACATGAATGCACAATAGACAAAAGAAAATGCAATAAATAAAAAACAACAGAAAATACAAATCAATAAAATAATTATTTGCAAGAAAAAAATAAAAGTAATCAGTAAATAAAAAATTCAAAAAATATATATTTTAAAAAAAGTAAACAAGTGATAAAAAACATAAAAAAGAAAAAAAGAATTTAAACAAAAATGTGCATTAAAAAATAAATAAATAATCATACTTACCAAAAACGATTTTCTTTTTCTTAGGAAAAAACAATTATTTGCAGGGAAAAAAAATGTGCAGGAAAACAAATATCAAAAATGGCCATATATGACCCGGGGGGTCTGGGGGTACCCAGGAGGGGGGAGGTACAGGGTGCACCTCAACACCCACATGTGTAGATGTTGAGATAAAAAAAAAACTCACTGGGCTCAGTGCCTGCACAGCCCGACCTATGTGGGAGGTAGATTGTCATTGTCACCCTCTGGATGGAAATCAGAAGGTGGACGTAGCTCAGTTGCCTCAACACGCCTAGCCGCGCCTTGCCCCTCAATGGCAGCAAGCATGCGGGTCTGATAAGCCAGGCCCTGCATGGCAATGGCACATAGATCAGCATTCATGACCTCACGTGTCACACGTGCTTCCTCCTGCAAGGACTGACGTGTAAGACGGAGTTCTGCCTGCATGGCCTCACATGACAAACGGAGAGACTCCCGGCTTGCATGGAGTTCAGCCGAGATGGTTCTTTCAAGCTGCACCATCCTGTCTTCTGTCCGCCTACTCTCGTCCATCCAGAGCGCAGCCAGAGTAGATCGGACGGATTGGTCTTCCACCCTCAGGGTCTCACGGTGTGCCTCTGCTTGCGCATCAAGTGCTTGATGGAGAGCCACCCTTTCAGCCCGGCGCGCCCTGTCAGACGTCGCCATGCCCAGTCTGAGTGAGCAGCACGTGGACCGCGTAGCCCGCTGCTGGAGCTCCACTTGCCTTACAGAGGAGAGGATGGAATAGGCCACACTTTCCATACCTTGAGCAATCATCTCAACTGCTCCCCCCTGTTGCTGTGCTATGGCAATCATGGCACACTCCCACTCAGTTGACCCCGGTGGCACATGGCCACCGCGTTGACGGACACCACACCTGCTGGGCCCAAGGAGCCGTGGTCCTTGCTGGGTTGGTGCCGCCCGCGGCTGCAGGACTGCATCCCTCCATCGACCTGATGCCAGAGGAACATGGCCAACTGGTGTTGAGTGTGACAGTGCACCCGTAACCACCACAGGCGGACATTCCAACCCTGCCTGGCCCCCTACTGCAGGTGTCGCGGATAGAAGATCATCCAACACAGGATCGCTTACCGGCAACGACACGTCATGATAAAGACCCGGCTCAACATAGTGGTCAGAGGATACATCAGAGCCTGACTCAGAGTCAGCTTTGGACACGATGGCCTGGAGAACCAGTGGGTTCTCGTGGGCTGCCACCCCACAACCATCACTGGTGCCTGGTTGGTCATGTGAACTGACCACCGTGTCTGGGTTGACATCTTCATCCTCTGCCGCCAGTGCGTCATCACCTGCAACATAAAGAAAAGAAACATGAACACCCATGTCAGTAGCACATACCACACACATACAGATCACAACATTGACAGCCTTCTAATGAAACAGCCATGTCACAGGCAACTCAAACCCCAACATGCATACAGTGGCATTGCAATGCAAGGGTATCCCCAAAGGCAGAAAAGGATGTGTGCAAAATGTGAAGGCAACACATGTATTGCATGTTGCACATCACCTGCATCACACACACCCTCTAGCAGGCACATATCCAAAGCAGAAATGAGAGATGGCAACAACGAGATGGCACGTAACATAAGCATGGGGGAACACACAAATAGCCACAGCTAGAAATCAAACCAAACACACCATGACACATGTAACATGCATGTTCATGTGCAGCACTCAACTACCATCAACTATGCAGAGTACATGTGTCACAGGAGGCACCTACGCTAGTGCCTTTCTATACAGTGAAAGGAGGGACATGGGTACATATATGTCAGGTCACCATCACACAGCAGCATTGTGTTTGCATGTTGAAGGGCTGAACTTGGCACAGGAGTGGGTGTGTGCGGTGCAGTGCATGTGTAGCCCCTCAACTTCCAACATCAACACGTACGTAGTGATGACAATCTCCAAACATGACGGCAGTGTAAGGGCAATTGCAGCCATCAGGTGCAAATGGCATGCACCATGTAGCATGGATACCGTGAAACACCCACCCTCTGGGCAATAGCAGGGAGGCACTGCATGGCAATGAAAGGTTCCCCACAGAACTGTGCATTGGCAGACAGTGTTGGCATGCGTCTATTGCATTTCGTCATTCAAATGTCACTACAGCCGATGAGAAGTGGACATGATGGAGGACAGATGAGGAACCATCAATAGTACACCCATGCATGTAGAAGACACAACACCAGTTGAAAAGAGGCAGTGGGCCTGTAACAGGTGGAGCCATGTGCATGATACAGATGTGGACAGCCTAAAGTCGTGCGTGATGACACACAGACCCACAGTGAGCATGACATGGCTGTCCAAATGAGATGACACTTGGATCATCCTGGACACATACTACAATGAGCAGGTGGTCAAGGATACATAGGGGCATACATGGAATGCACATGGAACATGATTGTGCACACATGTGCATGGGGAGCCACTGCAATCAGCACAGTCAGAGTGAGACACACTGCACCAAGGGCAAAGGATGTATATTACATGATATGACATCTCATCAAGATTGCACTCGTACACAAGTGGCTTAGAGCACAAACAAGCAAAGGGAGGGGAACAAGGGAGAAAAGGAATTCAAAACAACTATCATACTGAGCACAGTGACATTGAGAATACGCACGTGCATGGAGAAGGGATAAAGGGTTGAAGACCCTGGAAGGGGGAGAAGTGGAACGTGCCAAGCAGAGAAGACCAAAGAAGGAAAATGAAGTCCAATGATAGAATAGGCATTCAAAAGGTGGTAGTGCAAGATAATTTTGATAGGGCAAATCTGATGAGTGCAGAAGAAGAGTGGTGGACTGTATGGGTACACGCACAGGACCCATTGCAATGGGAGGCCTGGAGGCAGTGCAGCAGGGAGGCAGGGTGAGCAGGTACCTGGGCCCGAAGGACAGCGTGTGTGCAGGGGCACAGTGCCAACAGAGGAAACTGTTCAGCTGGGGAGAAGAGGGGATAATGCAGGAGCAAATAGGAAAGTCTTGAGGTGCTTCCGGAAGCAGAGATGTTTTTCTGCAAGTTTCAACATGGCCAGTTGGCTGTTCCAAAGGGAGCTCCAAGCCGTACACACAGATCTGCCCCCAGCTTATTTATTCAATTAACGACTGACCCCGAGGGAGTGTGAGGTAGAGGAGCAAAGGACTCAAGAGGAGAGGAATTGGCAGAGGGGTAGTTGAAGGTATTTTGTACCCAGGCCCCAAAAATTCTTGTGCACAATGCAGAGGCTCTGAAGTATCATCCTTGCATCCACTGGTAGCCAATGAAGGGATTTCAGAGCTGGAAAGATAGGATCCCAGGGCCTGAGGCCAAGGACAAGGCTCAAAGTCCTGTACTGGATTAGTGGTAGAGGGCGGAGTGTGGAGGCAGGTAGAATATTGAAAGAGCCTGTCATAGTACTCCAACCTTGAGTCAACCAGAGCTTGAGAGACTGTGAGCATGTAGGCGAACGATAGGAAAGGCACAGTACCCTTGAGGAGGTGAAGCAAGAAGTTAATCTATCTCAAGATATGTCAGTGATCTGTGTGGAAAAGGAAAGTGTGGAGTCAAAGGTTGTTGGTCTTACAGGTGGAGTTAGGAGGAGGGCCAAGGGGGGCTGGCCAGAGAGTGAGGGGAAAGGATGGCAAAGTGTAGAGTCAAAGGTTGTTGGTCTTACAGGTGGAGGTAGGAGGAGGGCCAAGGGGGGCTGGCCAGAGAGTGAGGGGAAAGGATGGCAAAGGTGTACAGATGAGAAGGATGACAGTCTTGCTGACATTTAGACAGAGTTTGTTGGCAGTACACCAATTGCAAATGGCAATGAGGCTATCAGAAATAAGGGAGGGAGAAAAGGTGGCCAAGGGTAGCCTGGAAATGAGTTGGTTGTCATCAGCATAGCACTGGAAGTCGTAGCAGAAAATGAAAATGCAGTAGGCGAGAGCTGCCGGATGTTGTTTGTAAAGTCAGGCCGAGAGGTCAGACCCCTGGTGAACACCACAGGTAGAGGGGGAGATTGAAGAAAGGAAGGAGCCAAGTTGTAGCTGGGAGGGTCACACATGCCAAAAACACATGTCATTGAGTAACACGCATCAATACTCAATACTCACCAGACGATGCATCATAATCCATCCTCTCTCCCACTCCACGGATTTGTTCTTCTGGGATGAACTCTGCAGCAATCTCTTCATGCTGAGTGAGTTCATCCTCCTCTGGTGTTGGCCCACCACCAGTCACTAGAGACATGGAATAACTGGAGGCACACTTTTGTTTACCACTGCGTCAGAGGTCATTCCAACGCTTGTAGCAGTCCTGAGCCGTGCGCACCTGGAATCCCATGGGTGTCACACCATCTGCAACATGCTGCCAGTGGACACAATGCTGGTGATGCGTTAAATGGCACTGTGGGCCCACAAGCATATCGCGTTGGTGTTCCGACACGTAGTCCACAAGGAAGTCCAGTTCCTGCTTGCCGAAAGGCTTCTTCCTTTACTTGGCGGAGGCCGGCGCCGTGTCTGGGGTCCCAGCCTCTTGCGCAGGAGCACGCTTCATCCTTTTGGCTGGTGGTACTGACCCTGAGTGGCCAATGTGGCCCTGATCAGTGGGGGCAGTGGCGCTGGTGGACTGGACCAAGGCACTGGGTGTTGGTATGAGGACAGAAGGTCTGGCTTGGGTCTGACTCACTGCCGGGGTGGTGTTGGCTGCATCTGCACATGCAGTTACCACTACCTGGCTGCTTGGGACAGCAGATGTCATAAATGCCCCAGATACGTGTGCCCAAGTCACAGCTACACCAGACCCACGTGACCCGTACCTCCGGACAAGATGGAAATCGTCCTGGGAGTCCTCGTCACGCAATGCAACATGCACTGCCTGACCCAGAGCCCGGGTGGTGGTGCCCACAGCTGCACCTGCAGCTACCACCACTGGTGGGCCTGTGACAGATGTAAGTTGCTGTTGTGTCATATGGGCGCCAGGTTGTGATGCAACAGCTGCATCACCAGGAGCCACCGGAGGTGGTGGCATGTTTGCACCAGCACGTGGCTGGACATCCTGCCTCAGTGGGACACCCCTGCCTCTTCCCCCTCTGTAGCCACACTGGCCACCCTGGACTCCCTGTCCTCCCTGGTCTGTGCGCCCACGTGCCCGAGCACACCCAGCCCTGGGAGGACGCCAACTTTGCCACCCTTAGCCTTTGGTGGCCTCCCAACCATGGCACAGATGGAAAATAGCCGATGGGAGGTGCACTCAACAATTGTCTTGGGCAATTGGCTAGAAGGGGGCAGGGTACTGGATGGAATAGGTACCCCAGAGCTCCTGCAAGGCTGTCTGTGACCCCTGGGGAAAAATGACGGGTCACGCAACGCTCAGGCCCCCCCAAAAATTAAAAATACATTCAAAACTTGACAAAATATAAAAAAGAAATTGTAATTTTACAAAAGAAAAATGTGCACGCGACCCTGGTAGCCCACGTGCGTGAATTTAACCTCCAGCGGTATGGTGTGTATGGTACGGTGTGACACCCAGGTGTGGCACCCAGGGACACAAAAAACACATACGCATGGAACACGCGGGCTACTATGACCTCGAAAACGGTACGCGATGCAAAAGGGGAACCACAGTGGGAAAAATAGCGTGCGCGACTCACCGCCTGCCTTGCGTGGAAAATAAAAACACACGCCCTTGTGCGCATAGGCAACACCCAGCCAAAAGAAGAGGTACGAACTTCAAATGCTGTGAAGTAATCACGTGTGATTCCAGAAGAGTAAACACATGCGTCAGTCTCCGCGAACAGCACGTACAGTGGACTGCTGGCCCGCGCTCATCTTTAACCCGTGCTGGAGGCAATGCCCGCGCGCAAGGCAATGCCCACGTCATTGGCGTGCATACACACTAAGGCCCTTTCCTCGAATTACACGCATTCACTTGCGGACGTGCTGTTTTTGCACATGCGGATGCACCCGTGCCGAGGGAAACGCCCGCGCAAGTAATGTCACTTACGCGCTTACACGCTAAGGCCCTTTCCTCAAATTACAAGCTGACGTGCTGTTTTGTCACGTGCCAATTCACTCTGCATCAAGCTGCCACGCGACAACACACGGAAGACCATGCTCCTGCCCAGAAGGCCATTTACCTGCCCCCCAGACACCTGGGGTGCCTGCTACAAGCCATCTGATGCTGCCTGCCTGCTGCCAACAGTGCCCTGCCATTTGGTGCCTGCACATCAGCCATCGCCAGGGGTCCAGTTGCTGTGACCATCCCTGCTGGAACACAAGACTCCCGACTGGTGTTCCATCGCTCCACAGCCCACCCCCAGGACCCAGTTGCCCACCCACACCTGCCTCAGGGGTTGCCATGTCCGAACCAACAACATCCAGCACCAGTGGCAACCCCCCTGCAGAGAGGCAGAGGGCTGGGGGGTTGCCATGAAGTTGGCATCCTGGTGGAGCAAGTCCTGGGGCATTATAATGCCCTCTTCTCACCCACTTCTCACCATTGTGCGCTGACAAGGAAGGACGGAGGAGGATCTGGCCGGACATAGTGGGTGCCAGCAATGCGGATGGGGTGGCACCCCGTGACCTCAAACACGCCCAGAAGCGCTGGGAGGACTACAAGTCCAGGAACCTCAAGAAGATCCGGCGCCTCTTACCAACCAGCAGATGAGGGTACTGGAGCGCATTCGCCCAGTGCTTCATCACCAGGTCCTCAGGATGCAGTCCCGTCTGGAGTCGAGCGGTAAATGACCATGCATTGCCATGTAAAACAGTGCATGTTGCAGTGTGGTGGTAGTTAGCTACATGGCTGTATGTGTGACATGGGTCATGTATGGATGTGGGTGTGCAGGGACATGATGGTGCTGCATGTGAGTCCACTCAGGCATGAATCACATGGATGGTGTATGTGTTACAATGCAACATGCAGAGCAGCATGCGGAATGCACACATGTATGCATGCCTGTCTCTGTACTTGGACATGTTTGGGGTGTGAGAGATGGGTGCTGCTGTCATGCACATGCATGTGCATATGTCCTTGTGTCTGAGTAGTGTGTGTGTGACTGGTAAACGCCATGGATGCATGACACATGTCCGTGACAATGTGTTGATTCACTGATGCAGCCTAGTCATCCTTGTATCCACTTAGTCTGGGGGTATACGAGGCCAGATGCATGACCCTCCGGTGATGTATGTGCATGTGATCAGCATGTCCCATGATGCATGTGAGTTTCAACCCACCATTGGATGTTTCTACAGTGCCTTGGTCATGGATGCAAATGTTGGTTGCATGTGCCATGCCTGTTTCTGCATGTGTGTTGCCTGCACTGACCCATGTGTTGTGGAGGGACATAATGGAAGTGACGTTTGACAGTGCCACTCATGTGCTATTGGCGAGTGAAGAAGAGGGCAGAGACGGCGCTGTGGAGCAAAGCGGCAGGGATGCCTCCACCGGCCGGCGACGCAAGGCCCAGTCACCCTCCCAGGAAATTCCATCATCCGGGAGCGAGGGGACTGGTGCCCCGTCCGCCACTATGGCTGCAGCAGAAGGGGAGGGTGAGCCCCCGTAGGGGCTTGCGACGGCAGAAGACGGTGCAGAACCATCCAGGTTGGTGGTGTGTACAGAGAAGGAGGAGGCCGCATCCAAGCTGCACATGGGGCCTGGTGGGGGTGGTACCACTGGTGCAAGTGGTGCAGTCCAGGGGCAGGGGCAGGAGGCAGCACAGGACACCGTGGAGGGGCCTGTGCATGTCCCTGTCCTTGACACTGTGACTGCATCACCATGCACCAGCAGGGATGCCCCGTCCCAGGCCCGTCCACAGGTAGGGGGGAGGTCCATGTCATCTTGCACCTCCTCTATCTACCCCCTGCAGCTCCTTGTTGCTGTGCGGCCCTTCGCAGCCCACTTCCTCCTCACCCACTCCACTTACCTGCTTCTGGTTGCAGTGGTTCCCATGAGCAGTCTGTAGACCAGGAACCAGAAGCCTGATGCATAGCACAACATGATTCTGTGTGCAGCCTTTGGTGGCTCGGGTTTCCGGTCTCCACGAATGTCCACCTCACCCAACTCTGCCCCATCAACACTTCCTCCTCCATCCATATACCCCCTCCACGACTCTGGAGCACCACTCTCCCCTACTGCACTACCCCACCCCACCCCCACTACTCTACTCTATCCCATCCCATACCCCCTCTGACCCCCAAATCTACCTCACTCACTCTACCTCTCCCCTACTCTATCACACCCACTCTACCCCCTCATGACCCCACTCTATCCCGCCTCACCCAATTCTACACTCCACATTCCACACCTACCCACACACCTCTTACCCCCTCTACCCACACCAAACCCTACCATGGTATATCCATACTACCCTACTCTACACCTACCTCATGCTACCTCTACCCCTCTACACCTTCCACACTCTAACCCACCCTTCTCAACCCTCACCTACCCTCATCCCACTCTCCTTCTCCCGTCCTACATCACCCCTCTCTATTCCTCTATTGCCCCACCACACACCTCTATCCCAACTCTTCCTCACGCCTCTGAACTCTCACCCAATCGTTCTCACCCACTTTCCCTTACCTCTTTCGGCCCCTACGCACCAGCCTTTCTGACCCCTCTGCACCCACCAAACAACTCTTCCTCAACCTCTACTCATACCCACGTTTCTTCACTCATCTCTACCGCACTGCGCTTTATCCCAAAACACTATAAACCAGCTACCATCCCACACCCCTTCTTAAATATCTTCACTCAGCCCTCTCGATCCAAATACTCTCCTCAGTTCAACCCTCTATACTTCACACCTCTTTTCCCTCCAATTCCCCTCTAACGTGACCCAGGCCCCATGTCATCTCACCCAACTGTACTCCATCCCACACCACCTCCAACCCATTATACCTTCACCCTCTCTACCTTACCACTGACCACCTATTGTATGCACACCCTGCCCTACAAACCCTCTGCTTTCCCACATTAGTTCACCCCTATCTACCCACACCCAATCACTCTAGCTTACCACGGCCTATCCCCAGAAAAGGTACTCACCCTAGCTCGCCCATCTCTGCCATGGTCACTTCTACCCACTTCCTGCCACCTTAGCCCACCCCTTCTCCTATCCATCATGGTTCAACACTCCTCCTGCCATCCTAACCAATCCCCCAAATCACAATTCTTACGTTAAAAGTTCCAATAATGTATGTGAGCTACTATTTGCTAACATGTAACTTTAGTAATGTGGACAGTAAAATGGCTCCCGCAGACTGGAGAAAAGAGAAGTTGCTACTATGTCTATTAATAATGTGGTTATAGACCCTCCTCAGTGGGATACTTCCCCAATAACAGGTTATTTGAACCATGTTCCTCCTCGTTAGAGGGGTTCCCACACTTGTGTACATTTTGTAAAATTTGAGCTTTTACCCAAAATCTCTAAGGGCAATCGAGACATGGCCCCTTGCTCAATGTGTCTTAGAGAGGATTGGCTTAATCTCACTGATGAGGCACAACAAGGACTAAACAATCGGTCTGGAGTTGCTAATGGTACTCTGGTTCAGAGGAGAATCGTCTCGTTTTTTGGTTCTGATTGCCCTGGAGGGTGATATGCAAATGATATTATTCTCCTCTTTGAAGGGTGCATTGAGCTGAAATAGGTTGTGGTCTCTCCTAAGTGGGATAAACCCCATAGAACAGGTTATTTTAACCCTATTTGTCCTTTGTAGAGGGGCTTCCACACTTCCGTACCTTCTGTATAGTCACTTAGGGCAATACAGGCATGCACCACTTACTCACTGTGCATTAGAGAGCCTCAGCTTCACCTCACTGATGGGGCATAATAAGGCCAAACATTGTGTCTGGGGTTACTGATGGTACTCTTGTTCAGAGGAGAATTGCCTAGCATTTTGGTGCTGAACTGCCATTGTGGGTGGGACCAGGTTGATAATCAAGGTGATTTTTCTCCTCTTTAAAGGGTGCAGTGAGCTAAATCTGGTTGTAGACCCTCCTGAGTTAGACGCGTACCATAGGACAGATTGTTTGAACCATGTTCATCCTCAGTAGAGGGGCTCACACAGTTCTGTACTTTCTGTAAAACTTGGGGTTTTAAGTGCTATTTATTTTCAAAAAAAAATAAGCACTAGCTGCTGTTTTTTTTCTAAGTTTTCCGGGCTGGAGGAGCCCGGAAAACTTAGAAATAAAACCGCAGCTTTAAAAACATTGTATTTATGTTTGCGGTCGCTTTTGAAGCGACCGCAAACATCAATACAACGTTATTGTGTTGGAAAACGTTGCGGTTTTTATTTCCAAGTTTCTCAGGCTGCTCCGGCTCAGAGGAGCCTGAGAAACTCGGAAAGAAAAACCGCAGCGTTTTCCAACACAACCGTGTTGTGTTTCTGCTTGCTGTGGCTATCACTTTGGGTCTCCTGTGCTCCCAGGGGAGCACCGGAGACCCAAAGTGAAAGCCAAGGCAGGCAGAAACACAACACGGTTGTGTTTACATGCCGCGTAGTATTTTTGCCTACAGCTGATTTCCCCACAGCTGATTTCCCCGTGGGGAGCCCGAGAGCCCCAAATGGGAAAGCAGATTCAGGCAGAAACAACGCGGTTATTTTCCGCAATGCCGCGTTGTTTCTGCCTGAATCTGCTTTCCCATTTGGGTCTCCGGTGCTCCCCGTGGGGAGCCCGAGAGCCCCAAATGGGAAAGCAGATTCAGGCAGAAACAACGCGGTTGTGTTGGAAAACGCTGCGGTTTTTCTTTCCGAGTTTCTCAGGCTCCTCCGAGCCTAAGGAGCCTGAGAAACTTGGAAAGAAAAACCGCAGCGTTTTCTAACACAATAACGTTGTATTTATGTTTGCGGTCGCTTCAAAAGCGACCGCAAACATAAATACAACTTTTTTAAAGCTGCGGCTCCTCCAGCCCGGAAAACTTAGAAAAAAAAACGCAGCTAGTGCTTATTTTTTTTTTAAATAAATACCACTTACCGAGATTCAGCTGCAGCTTTCCTGTTCTGGTCTCCGGTCCCCGTCCTCCGCGTACAGCACTAATGAAGGGAAAGCCACCCAGCGGTAGCTTTTGTTTACTACAGCTGGCTGGCTTTTCCTTCATTAGTGCCGCAAAATCAAAAGCCAGCACAGGAGGGCCTCCATTTCACAAAATGGATGCGCCCATGTGCTTGCTTTTGCGAATTTTGAGCTTGAATAGCTCAAAATTTTACATAGGAAGTTTTAAAAAAGAGAATGCTAGTATTTTTTTTTTATGTTGCCTATCTATTTTTTAAATAACATTTTTTACTAGACCATGGACCTCATTCCGAGTACGGCGCTAACCAATGGCGCTATTAACGCCTTGGTTGATGCCGTACCCGGACCGGCAGCGCCTTGGTGGATAGCGGAATCACCGCCCCATTCCAAGGTTGGCGGGGCGGTAATTCCCCATTCACCAAGGCTCTTCCCCATTCCCAAATGAGCCCCCATAGGGCTCAATGGGAATGGGGAAGATGCAAATAACGGTGACCGTTCATTACGGTCACCGTTATTGGCTTGGAGGCCCCTTTGCGCCCTCGACTTTAACACCTGCTCGAAGCAGGCGTTAAGGGCGAGGGCGCAGAGGGAACTCGGAGTATGGCGGTAAGGGAATACCGCCACTGGTCTCGTTACCGGTGGCCGCTATCCCTTACCGCCATACTCGGAATGAGGCCCCATGCCTTTAATGACTGCGTGACAGGATAAAGGGTCCGTTATAATGCCGGCAGTCAATTTCCAGCGATCGACCAGCCAGACTGTTGGGCCGAAATGTATCTGCTCAGCAGGGAAAGGGGGAACTTGGTTTTTAAAGCCATCTCTCTTAAGTGAGGGCACATTGCTGTTCCCACCCTGTGGAATGGGTCAGCTGTAGGCAGACCTGAACCTCACAAAAAGAGGTTCGATCATCTCTCAAACTTTTTCAAGAGAGTTTTGAGAGCTTCAAGAATGTCTGAAAACGCCCTCAAATGCAGCTCAATCCTCAAACCTAATGAAATTCTTGACCACTAGAGACATTGGTGGTGATTTTATGGCCACAGAGGGATGTTTTGGGTATTTTCCAGATCCCAAAAGACAAATAAGGTAGCACAGCGATGTCAACATACCTGCTGCAAACAATTGTGAGCTAAAAGTTGATTACAGGTTAGTATGTGGACAGGGAAGATTTGATTTTAATTTTAAATATTTCTAGCGTGCACCATACAGACTGAACTATATACGAGCACATATGTACTATTATAATGGCATTTCAAGGTATGCATTAATTATGTATTCTGTAGATGAAGTCATTCTGAATATAAAGGGTTTCAGACTCTTTCTAAACAGTCCCAGAGATTTGCATGCTCTGATCTCAAAATGTAATTGATTCCATAGTTTCGGCCCAAAAACTCCAAATCTCGTCTCCCCTAGAGACCAAATTGGAGCTAGGTACACAAATCAGAAGTTTGTCTCCCAAGCAGAGATTTCTAAGTGGACAGTACCGAACAATCTTATCCACCAGATATTGAGGGGCAAGCCCATTCAAACATTTATAAATATAACATGCCACCTTTAATTGTATCCTGTCCTCCACCATTAGCCCGTGTAGGGATCTCCGTAGGGCAGACACGTGGTCACTTTTCCTAAGGTGTCCAATCATCCTAATTGCAGCGTTCTGAGCCCTCTGTAATCTAGCAATTTGTTTTTCTGGAATTCCTGCCAGCAGGCTTTTACAGTAGTCCAGGTGGGGGTTCGTCATTGCCGTCACCACTGCTTTATCTTCCACTGGGATAAAAGGAAGCACAGTCCTCAACCCCTGCAGTGCATGGAATACTGCCTTCACCTTGGCTCCCACCTGAGCTTCACAGCCAAGACTATCATGCCAGGTGCAGGCCACATTTTGAATTTATTTGGCATATTGAAGTTGTTGCACCAAAATCAAACGGGGTAACCTCTGTCTCTCTGATGACATTTTGCCCTTTGGGCCAAACAAAATCACCTCCGTCTTGGCTGCATTCAGCTGTAGGTGATTGTCTTCCTTCCAGCCATTAGACTCGACATTATGTGGAAATGAAAAGAGTATTACTGATTACTACTCAGTTTGGGAAAAAAACTAATATTGCACTTGGAGACAATTACATTTGTGGTTTCACAAATATACAAGAGGCTAACTTTCTCCCCTGAGCCAGTCATAAGAATTCATAGAAGCAGATTAGAGAGGGGGCTAACTGTCCTCTGCTTGCGGCTCTGAGGAGGCAAAGAATGCCACCAAATCTACACAATAGAGGGCAGTGCCTTAAGTGGCACTACAAATCGAGCCAGGGCCCATCGAGGGGGCGTGGCCTAACAACGGGGGTCTTGATGGGCCGTTAGGCCACGCCCCCTTGACGAGCCCCGGCTCAATGGGCTACTGGCACCCCTGCCAGGCAGCCTTTTGTAGAGATTAGCACCCTCTCCCCTTTGGGGGAGAGGGTGCTGATCTCTGCATTTCTATTCTATAGGCTTGCCTGGCAGGGGACAGCGCCTCTCCTATTCAGCCTTAATGGTGGTGCTGCCCCTCGCCAGCTGGGGAGGGGCAGCGTCACCATTAAGGCTGAAAGGGTGAGGCCACTGGAAGCAGAGGCCTTTTTCCTAAAGACTGAAACTCCCGAGAATCCACGGGAGCTTCAGTATTTAGAAAGCAAGGCCTCTGCTTCCAGCGGCCTCACGTTTTCTCCATAATGGTGGCGCCGGCCCACGTGCATCCCTTGATTAAAGGGATGCCTCGCAGGTGTGGCGCCACCATTATGGCTGAAAGGCATTTTTTTCTGAAGCCTGAAGCTCTCGCATACGAGCGAGAGCTTCAGGCTGTAGAAAAAAAAGATTTTTCCTGTAGTGGCCGGGGCTGACAGGGGAGATTAGTGGGCCCCGGCAGGGCCCTGCCTCAAAACGAAATTTCGGAGACTGCCGGGGCCCAGCCCCGGCAGGCCCCGGCCCACTTAAAGCCCTGATAGAGGGATAGTTTGAGACTAATGACACAGAACACCATGTGCAGCTCCATAGAGACTCCTGGTGAACTATGTAGTTCACCTCACTGTCCTTCCTTTCGCTGTGCAAATCCTGTCCCACTTGTTTCCAGACCTCTCAGTTTAATAATCTGTTGGTGGATTTCCTCTGATCATGCCACTCTTTGATCAGTTATTGGCTAGCCTTAAAGCTTGACTTGCCTATTGACATGAGTTGGTCCATTTGTATAACACATTGCTTGTGGGGCTTTGCGAGTTTCCTTCACAACCTTCCTTTACCAAGGTCAGGTGACCCCAATGAGAGAAAATAGGAGGGTATCCCATGTTTACCCCAGGGTATATCCTAGCGCACCTTTAATGCCCTTCAATACCTTGTTGCAGAACTCCACCAACCAATCTTTCTTGCAGTTGACAGCTGTGAGGAATTTGTAGGAAGAAAAAAGTGTTCTTGGTTGTTGGACACTCCCGTCCCCTGCACACGCTCTGGGCTGGTACTCTAGCCAGCAACATGTATCTACAGAGTGTCACATTTTGTAAATCAAATGAATTCATCCAGGGATGAAATATCTTCAATGATTTAGAATATATTGAATACATTCAGTATGGTACAACCATCTTATCAATGTTATATCAACACTATTTAATTATGACATTCAAAAAAAGAATTCACAAATAGTGCAAGTAACATATGAATTAAACGGAGCTCGACGCGTTTCGGGATAAAAAATCCCTTCATCAGGAGCAAAAATAATTCATCAAAAATTGATCTACAAAGTAAATTAAAGGCTAGTGTCAGTTTTTTGGTCATTCAATCTATGTATAAACTTGTTCAAAGAGTAAGTAAAACTTAAGGGTATCACCTTAATTAACTGTTGGTGGAGGTATAGCCATCTGGTATAGGGTACTGTGGTCCCAAGAGTAGCAGTCGTTAGTTCAGTAGAGTTGCTCGAGGTCTGGCATAAAATACAGAGACCAGTCAGTATGGAAATATATTCAGAGTATATGTATCAAAGACATAGGATGGAGGATTAAACGCCTACCTCTGTTTTCTTTTGTGCGCACACACTGCTATACTTGTAATAATGGTAGGTAGTCTTGTTCCGTTCAGTGCTCGTTCATGTGGTCACATAGCATCTTAAACCTGTGGAATCTGGATTAAAGACATACCACCAAGTGGTGAGTATTTCAATGTACACTCTCCTGCTGTCACTTGAGTGTAGATATATCAAGAAAGGGAGCTTACCCGCTGGTGGTATGTTAACTGGCTCGGATGCAAATCGCTATTCCTCAGAGCGGAATTTGTAGGTCACCTCACATTCAGTCCATAATGTTTTCACAGAAACACAAGAAGTTGGAAGCCCAGTTTGAAAACCAACTTGGGTACATTTATTTTATTTTATTTAGTTTTATTACACACCGAAAACCGGACTAACATCAGGGCGTGGAAATACAAAACACACAAGACACTAAGTCAATGATATGATATGATAAGATATAATATGGCATTTATAACGTGCCTATACACAAGTGTTTCAAGGCGCGACGAGGCAAGGGCCGGGAAACAGAGGGAAGACAGACAACGATCCTACTAGGCCAGGTGTCATTCAGATCGCACAACTGCATAGGAAGGGGAAAGTGCAGTACAAGGAATAATAGAATAAATAACAATAAGAAAAGTATAGCATAGCCAGCAGCTGGCAAGTGCAGGGGTGAAGGGTAAGTGCAGGCATCAAGTGTCAAGTGCTGGTAAGGGACTGTAGGGACACAGACAAACAGTCCCGAAGTGCGGAATTTGCAAGGATGGCAGTGCAGGTGTGCAACTGGTGCGGGAGGGGACGGGGCCTGGGATCAGAGGGTGGCCAGGTAGACAGTGCAGTGTCAGTTTCAGCCAGGAAATCAGCCGGGGAGAGGAGGAGAGAAAGCGGAAGCAAAGAGAAAGGTTTTGAGGTTACGTAAGACATGTCCCCAATGGTGTCACCTGTAGGGGGGCCAAGTAATGTCTATTCGGGTAGAATATGATCCCAATGACAGTACAATCTAACAGAAGGGTAATCACATTCTTTCAGAGCACTGCCTCAGGGAACCTGGTTGAGTGTTTCCTAGACTGATTTAGGTTGTCAATGGGCTGGCAATATCTAACATGACTATTGTTAGGTAGGAATTGGTGTAGTCACACTGTGTGAGACTACACAACACTTATCTGCTTGGTATTAGGTAAACCACCTTTTGGTATAGGTCTGTACTACATATGGTGGTAGTGCGACTGAGCAGCCAGGCCTATCTCAAGAGGGGTACATGTGAGCTGTAGAGCTGTACAAATGAAATCCGTAAATGCAAATAGCCAAGCAACACTTACACTCAAGGTTTCCGTAATTAATTAATTATTTATTTAACATCAGTTTTAAAAAAGCATTCTTTAAAAAGGCAATTGATTATAACAATTCAAGTAAACTTTGAAATTACTTTTCAGAATGAGTCAAGCTAGTGGACAATCTTTGGATACGCGTCACATACTTCTCCTACACCCTTAGGTGACTTCAATTACAAGAATAGTATTTGCATTTATCTATCACACCAATACTTTTGCAAATTCTGAGTTGCAGAAAGGAAAGGTTGAGGGAAATAAAGAGGTTAGAACAGTTTCTCAGAAGAAATGTGAGGACAACTGAATCCTCCAATGAAGTCTAGATAAGCCTTTTCCTGCAGTAACAGTATAACACAAGCTACAACCTATGCGGGACAAGCGATATCAAACTCAATGGATTTACAACAGTGCCTTTAGGGAGCCAGGACAGCCCAAGCCATTCGGACAAAGCCTATGATTCTGATGAACGTCTTGGATAAAACTCTTGCACAAAGTTAGAGAGTTCAGAAAAATCATTTGTAGGAACACAAGCTGTTAAGTCTGTGCAAAGGGCGTTGAAATCAACTCGAAAAAGCTAAGCAGGTGAAAGTCTCAAGTGAGACCACACGACTTAAGGCGGGAAGGTAAGTAACCGCAAGCCTGAAAAAGTAACTTTGGTTAGAAGAAAGGAGTCCAGCTGAATTCCGTCTTGCTACAGCCAAGCGGGCCCTGGTTCCCGAGCCCCAGTTATGGGGACAAGAGGGAGGACGTCAGGAGGGCTCCTGCGGCTGTACTTGGGTCAGCAGCTATGGGTTCTCTTCAGGTCAGCGCCACTTCGTGGTTTCAGCGTGTAGCAAACAGCACTAATGCGGAACAGTGGACACCGGTTGGACTTTCTGTGCTCCCTCGGTCCTGCACTCTGATGAGGGGACTCTGGATCTGGAGGTCTTGCTTCAGGAGGATCCTTAGGAGGCTCCTGGAGCTTTTAGCCGGTTTCTTTCCACGGCAGACGTTGCACTCGACTATGGACACTCGACCCCTGGCATTGGGCTTCTGCAGCAATGGAGAGGCACAGCAAGGCAGGGATGGTGTACAAGAGGAGTTTGTCTCGGGTTAGTTGGTCCCACTAACCCAAGGGGAGAAGTCGTTCCATCCGGAGCTTCTCTGTCGAGGTGAAATTAATCTCTCTCAATTATTCACTTGATTTCTTTGCATTCTTAATAATGTTTATAACAATTTTATGTTGGGAATAAAATTATATAATCTTGAAGACACACCTGTACATTTCTCCTTTTCCTTTTTGATGACTCTTTTGAGCATTGGCCTTTTCTAAACCTTTATGATTAAAACCTCTAAATAATTTGGTGTTGATATGTGGATTTCTTTTCTACTGTTTGAATATTGTTTATTGTCCCCTAAATCCACATTATCAAACTGGGACTACCCTATTTTTCGTGTACCAGTTAACCAGCAACCCACGTTGTTTAGGGCTTGCTATTAACCATCCTATTGAATTAGGACACTGCTGAGGAGTTTTCTCCCGGCTTTAAAATATTCTCTTTTGCTACTTTCCGGCAACATTAATTGCAGACTTTCCTCTATGGTGGCTGAGTTGATAAGTACTTTTTAGTTATTAACCATACCACTGCTAAACCCACCTGAGGATGGCAGAAGGCCAAACTTTTAGTCACATCCTAGAAGAAACGCCAGACATTATTCAAGGTCCCTCACGCTTTGACACTTCTGGTTCCAATCCAAATAGACCAAATACACCATGAAGTACTGATGTACTGAAGACGAAGAAAAAACACTTCAGAACCGAGCTCCATGGCCATTTCTTAAACGAATATCTTCGCTCCAACATGATCCCGTCAGGCCTAATCGTGCGCAATGAACCGTGCCTTTTCGTAGGAGATAAGAAATATACCACTACCTTTAGCCACATAGCCATCAAATGCAGTCGAGACCTTATGGTCCTGACAATCAGAACAGCTCAAAGGATAAGTAAAGGTATCCTAAAAGAACTGGAGGCTGAGGAAGCTACATTTCTTAAAGCTACCACCACAGCAGACGCTTGTGAAAAACTTACTGCAACTAACAAACTCCTTGAAGAGTTCAAAAAAACTAATATTGCTAAGAAAACAAAAAAATTGAATAAAGATATCCAAGATTTCAAACTTGAGGTAGTTTTTCCGTACGCCACGGATAAAGCAGTCGAAAAAGCTAGAACATCTCAGCCCTCACAGAAACCACCCTAAGAAAAGATGCGTTTCTTTTTCAAACTCCAGCAGCAGTGGTTTGGGCGATCAGAGACTGCAAAATCTACCACCGGAATTTGGCAACTATCAACAGCCACCACCCCAACCCCAACATTTTTTAGGGGGAGGCGGCATGATGGGAGGACCCGGGTGGGGTCCACCATGGTTCCACCAGTTCACCCCTATGATAAGGACACGAGGCCGCAGACGACAAATTCGATAAGGAAGGTCGCCATCCCCATAATTAATCTAGCCAATCTCGAGTTAAACCCAGCACAAACATCTTTATTATCTAAAGGTCTCTCCTATGTACCAACACACCAGACAGACTGGTTTAAGACAGAGTTAGAAATCAGAAAGTTCTTTCAAACACTACGTCTTAAAGTATTCTTCGAGGAACAAAGCCTCTTAGAAAACGAAGCCGACTCAGGAATACATGTCCCCTCCACTTTTTGTCCTCAGGACAACCAAGTCCCACCGGAAATTATCGCCTTTGAGAAGTGTGTAATGACAGACCTTAACAAGCTCAAAAATACCAAACAGAAATACCATCATAACATTTCGAAAGAAGAGAAACAAGCATTATCAGAACTGTCCAACAATAGGTCAATAGTCATCAAGCCGGCTGATAAGGGGGGCGGAATTGTCCTGATGTCTGTTACACAATACAAAGCTATGGTCATGATGTTACTCACAGATGAGGAAAGCTACAAAAAAAAACATGATCCCACTTTGACTATCTCAACTGAAATCAGTGAAATGGCTAAGTATGCCCGAGATCACCAATGGATCTCCACCAAGGAACTTGAATTTCTAACCACCAATCAAGGGAGAATTCCTTCTATTTACATACTCCCCAAGATTCACAAAAATGTGGAGAACTCACCCGGACGACCAATCGTTTCTGGCTGTAGGTCAATTTTAGAACCCATATGCCAATTCATTGACTCATTCCTTAAACCTATCAGCACCATGACACCAACGTATCTATGTGATAGCACCCAGACAATCCAAATCATTGAGGGCCTCCCATTCAACAATAATACACATTTATTGGTGCCTATGGATATCTGTTCCTTATATACGAGCATACCCCAAACAGAAGCCACTGAATGCATGCGCAAATAGCTGATTCAATCCAACCTGCAAAGTAGAGTCCCTGAAAACTTTATAATTGAGCTACTGACTCTAGCTTTATCCAAAACCTATTTTGAATTTGAGGGACAATTTTATTTTCAGATCAAAGGTACTGCAATTGGGGCGACCTTCGCCCCTAGCCCTGCAGTAATCTACATGGCAGACTTTGAGGAAACCAATGTCCTTTCCGCCCCCAATCCCTTCAGAGACCAAATTACAGAATGGAAGCGTTATATCGACGACATTCTCTTTATCTGGGCTGGCACCTCTAATGAACTAGTAACATTTCAACAATGGCTGAACACTAGAGATCCGAACATTGAACTCACCATGCAATACAGCAACGGAGAGGTGAACTTCTTAGACCTCAAAATCCAACACAACAATGGAACTCTGAAATGCAATCTCTTCAGAAAACCTCGTGATAGGAATACTCTCCTACACTTCCTTAGTGATCACTCCAAACATACATGTGAAAACCTCGCCTATAGCCAATACCTCGCATTAGGAGGAACTGCACAGAGATCCAAGATTTTTATGAACATGCCTCTGACCTAGACAACAGACTCTCAGAGAGAGGCTACCCTCGGCACATCATCTCAAGATCCAAAAAACTAGCAAGTTTTAGCAACAGAGAAGCCATGCTGAACGTAGACAGAACAGAACACAGAGCAGGACATGAACCAAGAACTACCTGTATCATTACCCACGGGTTACACGCTCCCCAAATCCGCAAAATACTATCCAAACATTGGGCCCTCACAAGACTGAGTCTACCTGACGAACCTCTGCCTCGCATCGCCTATAAACGGGTGAAGAATTTGAGAGACCATCTAGTTCATTCCAAATTCGTACCACCGCCACCAAGACTTGGTCTCTGGAATTTGAGAACTACTGTGGGCCACTTCCCATGTGGCAACTGCACTGTGTGCAGATTCACCAAAACAATCAAAGACTTTACAATAGGAGATCGTGTTTGAACACTACGTAATCTTACCAATTGCAAAACCAAGCAAGCCATTTATGTAATAGAATGCCCATGTGGCTTGCGTTATGTGGGCCAAACCATCAAACCCATACATGTGAGAATTTGTGAACACAGATCAAGAATTAGATGTAAAAATCTAGGTGCACCTCTGGTAAACCACTACATTGAAGCCCACCATACTGTAGATGACCTACTATGGTGGAATATAGACACCGTGAGTAACTCAGCCAACATTACCCAATGTCTATTAACCAAAGAAGCCTGCTGGATCCATAGGATGGATACCTTCAATAATGGTCTCAACAAGGACTTTCTAGTTCCTATTTAAAGTTTCAACTATGCGCCAACTCGGACCGACCCTGCTCGGGTCCAGATCCAGCAACCGCTACACCCCAAGAATTGAACCTCTCCAGCGGTACCACACCCACTATGGTCCTATCCCTTATCAGTCTCTTGGACCTATTACTCTTTCTACCAGCATGGCTCATCAGGCCACTCATCTGGACCCCTGGTAGAATGCTAAAATTAGTTAATACCCAGTAAGGATACTATTTGAACCATCTACTAGATTAGCAGTCTGTCTTCCCCTAGGAATTTAGCCTCATCTCATTATGATCAACGTCTGCTCACACCACGCTATGATCTTCAATCTCCATAGTATCATGCTAGGTTATTTGGCACTAATCACCTTACCCACTAGCACCCTTCTCGCCCATTGTACACTGTTTGACCTTACAGTGCATACTATATTAGCTGCTCTGGGTCCACATGACCACTCCATCCATTCCTTAATTTTTAAATCCCGATCCTCGCACTGAAGGGAACTTTTACTATGTTATTTGCCAAGATGTTCAGTGCGCATGTGTATACCTACCAACACTAATCACTAGATCACAAGAGTCTTCGTTATCCATTCTACGCCGTTTGATTCCATAAACAATGCGTCTCACATCAGCCGCTCTGGGCTCATATGTCCAATTCTATCCAGTATGCAAATCCAATACTCAGATTCCATACATTACTACCTCTTTTTAGATTAGCGGCTCCGCCCGAGCCTCAACAGGCAACACGGACGTCTCCTTGGCAACCAACCCAGCCATTGTAGATAGGGACCATTTTGCGCATGCTCCCTACTGAGCAGCTTCTCTCCTCCATTCGGCAAGGACGCTTTCATACTGCAGACACAGCTCCTGTACCAGCCGATACAGCCCCCGTACCGGCCGATCTGGCAACGTTGTGAGACTAACTAAGTAAGTCCCCATCTAGACCGAGGGTCTGCCTATACACATATTTCTCTGAGCCACCAACTATAATTGTCCTTTCTCCATCAGTAACAGATTTGATCTGTTTTGTTTCTTTCCCCAGCGCCTTGGTGTTTTCTCTACGTGGTGATTCTGTACTAACCTTAAAGTATACCAAATCCCCAGCAGCATTACCGAACTTGTGTAAACTCTCCCTTCATGATTCACGTTTGAGTTCTACTCCGTGAACAGAGATCTGGTTCTTTCTAAGGTAGGAACCCATAAGTCACCATTTATAGCACCTTGAACAATCTCTACAAACAGACTTGTTTCTCTCAACCTAGACTAAACCTGTGTTTCACATTAGTGAGAGTCTGTTTGAGCATTTGGTTCTAACGGCTCTTTCCAAACTGACCTTAGGCACCATTCTTAACCCCACAGGCAGCTGTACTCATCACCTGCCGGGGTATCTTTCCTGGGTCAAGTCACATACCCCAGGAACCACCAGTGCCAGCTCAACAGGTAAATTATTTTCTAGCAACATCAAGTCACCGAGCAGACTCAGATACAACAGTCTCTATGACTAATTCGAGTTGCTGATCTTTTTCTTTCGCCTACACCAGAGAGGCTCCTGCAGCCACTGACAAATACTTGCAGATATCAGCAAGGCCATACCATAGGAAGTCTGTGATTCCGGGATTAAGACTTCACCTCCCAAATACCCCTGTTACAATTTCAGGGTGAGTATAGAGGTGACCACCTTTCTGCAAATGAATTTGGTAGCGTATGTCTAGACCTCTCTATAAGGAAAAAGTAATTACAGATGTGCCCTTCATGCACTACTGATACCCCCTTTTATCTGTCTTTTTTCTCTGCCTTCCCCTCCTTCCCTCTCTCTTTTTTAGGAGACTGTGGTCCTTCTTTTTGCCCTGAGGAAGGCTGAACTTAGATGCTGCCAATTCCGGACAGCCGAAACGTGCTACAGCGCTTCACCTAACCACATCAATTCCCTTCTTTTTCTTTGTTAAATAGATTGTAGTTTATTACTTTAGGAAGCTCTGTTATCAATACTTTGCAACACAGGCAAACACATTGGCAGAGTTGGCAAGTTAACAAAATCAGATATGATCAGATCCTGATCATACACACACATACTACTTTTACTTCCACATATGCAACCAGCTAGACAATATAATTCTAACCAATGAATGAAATTGTTGGTCCATAATTAGTGGTGGATAAAAAATACCTAATTATCTTTGAACTTCATTGCATTGCTTTCATCACAAAAAAAATGATTTTATGTTATCTTCTTAAATGTTGTTCTTTGTTTAATAATGTTTTTATTTCCCATTAATCTCTCTCAATTATTTACTTGATTGTTTTGAATTCTTATTAATGTTTATAACAATTTTAGGTTGGGAATAAAATTATATAATCTTGAAGACACACCTGTACATTTCTCCTTTTCCTTTTTGATGACTCTTTTGAGCATTGGCATTGGTATTTTCTAAACCATTATGATTAACACCTCTAAATAATTTGGTGTTGATTTGTGGATTTCTTTTCTACTGTTTGAATATTGTTTATTGTCCCCTAAATCCACATTAGCAAACCGGGACAACCCTATTTTTCGTGTACAAGGTGAAAAAGGAGGTCAGCACAGCAGCAGGGCTTCACCGGGCAATTCAAAGGTACAGGAGGTTACAGCGGCTTCTTTCACAGTTTCTTCATCGGTTGTTTCTCCCAGTGGTCGACTCTACCTGTAGTCCCTAAACCTTCACCTTTTAAGCAGGTTTCTCTCATTCATGCACAGCCTAGACTGTGAATCACACAGCAGGGTGGCAGTCCTGAGAGAACAGCCAGCCAGCCAGCCAATCGGGATTAGTTGCATTCAGGCATTCCTAGAGACAAAGGACAGGGGCGTTTCGGGGCTCTCCCTCACATCCTGTCCTTCCAGACACACTGGAACCAGGGGCAGACTTCAGGGCTGAAGCCCGCCAAGGGCAAGACTAACAAAGGGCTCAAACCTATCTCAAAGCACAGAGTAAAACCCAAGAAAGACCTCACCAACAGAAAATGCTGAAAAAAGAAGACAGGGACATTTTGACAAAATGGTCACCCAAGGGTGCTGATTAACAAGGGGGGTCGTGGGAGTCCCTCTGCCAGACATTAGTCATGGTTACGAGAGACTCACCCAGATTCTTTAGCTCACTATCTTTCACAGAGAAGAAATATCCCAAACATATCAGTCTTTGTCCTGCCCTGGGCAGTCCAGCACCGAAATGCTAGGCAATTCTCCTCTGAACAAGACTACCAACAGAAACCCCAGACACGTGTTTCGGTCTGGTTGGACCTCATCAGTAGGGAGGAGCTGTGCCTCTCTAAGAATAGTGAGCAAGGGGTCCACGTCTGGATTCCCGTAGTAATTTAGGGTGAGATCCAAAGTTACTTAAATATGCTAATTAACAAGGGGGGTCCTGGGAGTCCCTCTGCCAGACATTAGTCCTGGTTACGAGAGACTTACCCAGAGTCTTTAGCTCACTATCTTTCACAGAGAAGAAATATCCCAAAAATATCAGTCTTTGTCCTGCCCTGGGGCAGTCCAGCACCGAAATGCTAGGCAATTCTCCTCTGAACAAGAGTACCAACAGCATCCCCAGACACGTATTTCGGTCTGGTTGGACCTCATCAGTAGGGAGGAGCTGTGCCTCTCTAAGAATAGTGAGCAAGGGGTCCACGTCTGGATTCCCCTAGTAACTTAGGGTGAGACCCAAAGTTACTTAAATATGCTAATTAACAAGGGGGGTCCTGGGAGTCCCTCTGCCAGACATTAGTCCTGGTTACGAGAGACTTACCCAGAGTCTTTAGCTCACTATCTTTCACAGAGAAGAAATATCCCAAACATATCAGTCTTTGTCCTGCCCTGGGGTGTTGTACTGCAGCAGAGGGTTCAGCCTGTGGTAGAAAAGCACAATGGTAGGAAAAAGTAAATCATTGCTGCCAGACATTTAAAGTAGTAAGGGTATCATAAATATGTTACATGGGAAATTAGGGTAATGGGCTACTAGGTAACTGCCCCAGCACTCCACATAAGATGGGGTGTGCTGGACCTACAAAGAGAAAAGGTAAGTAAAGTCAATTTTACTTGACTATTCTTGGGAACTGCAGTTCACACAAGAAAGGGTATTTAAACCTTATGAGAAATCTAAAGGATTTTTCAAGGACACTGCACTGAAGGTGCTGTGTGTCACCATACAAAAAGCAGATGCCTATGGAGTTTGTCAGACTCCAAAAACAGTGAAAACACGAAATCCAAATCAGGTAAAAACACAGGAGAGAGTGAGAAAAAGGGTTGACTCACTACACGGTTAAAAAAAAAAAAGTTCTAAGTCCAGCAAAAGAGCTGGGGATTTCTAAGGTTAAAGTGAATTAGCACAGAAAATAAAATACTCCCTAATAACTATATCAAATGGTAAGCCTTACATAACAAGTAGTATTAAGGGGGCATTCGGTTTGTAAATTGGACTTTCTAAATAACAGGCAAAAGCAAATCGGATACACTCTGAGCTATTTATAATGGCAGGCTTTGAATCTACCTTTGTGGAACCATTAACTCTTCATTCTTCCTACCTACTAGTTTATTGTCTTTTCTTCAGCTTTCCTAACACCTCTCCAGCCCTAGCTCACCCTGTGCAGGGGTAACGTGGTGTCAAGCCGTCCTTTGTCTCTGACTCCAGGATCCCTGGCAGGAGATGAACCCACTCACATCACAGTAGTCCAACATCCTCTCCACTTAATCAATCATTTAGCCCCCATTTCCAAGATGCCTGTCTGCACCTTTCCATTTATCTTTGGAAATGTTGAATGCAACACCGGTGGAACCAAACACAACAGGGAACAACAAATATATTCAGTTTAAAGGGACGCCTACACATTATTTATCTAAACTTATGTAGCAATATTCAGTTCCTACTGTATTCCCGGTCCAAGGTTGGAGCACCCATAAATGACAAATGTCACAGTGGCTGTGATATACCTAACCACATCAATCAATCAAATTGATCTTTCTGTTGGCATTCCAGGGTGGGAGTGTATATTCGGATAGAAAGCTGAACGCATTGTAATGCTGTAACCCCAAGAGGTGTTGGGGCGGTACAGCATAAGCAGGTCTGTGCTTAATTAGTTACCAGATCTCCATTCACGTGTGGAATATGGCACATGTTTTGGTATCAACGGACTCACTCTGTGATGATTCACCACACAACATTGCAATTTGTTCAGCAAATCTGCCAGGGGCTCTGCTGGCTGCGCCCCACCTGCCAGGAGTTCTGCTGGCCATGCCCCTTTTTTGTTTAACTTCGCCTGCCCCCGGTTGCTGGGGGTGTAGAGGAAGGGGTGAAGCCCCGGGTGATGGCCCCAGTAGCGTGCGCGATGAGATACACATGAAGATTGTTTAGCCCGCTGGAGGGAGACGATTTTCCGCCATGACGCCGCAGCCTGACGACATCTGTAAATCGCAAACATCCGCAGGTGATTTCATCACTCTGGAAACGGAGCTCGAGGCAGTGACATCTATGCAAGTAGGATCGTGGTTCAGCCGTGCTTGAAGGAGGGGTTTTCACAGCGTCCTAAATTGTCGAAGAAAGCTGGGATAAACATGATTAATACTTATTGGAAGGCCTTTGGATCCATATGCTGATATTGTGCATAGTGTGAGCAGTGATGTCTGACCTTAACTGTTAAAGCATGTCGGCCCCCTGGTCAGTTCATCCGCTATGTCTCTCTCTGGCAGTGGCTGACTGAACTCCCTCGCTCACCCCCGTATCAGTGCCAGCATTTGCACATAGCAGGCTGATGGTTAAGAGAACAATTCATCCTATAGGCTTTCCATTTTCTCAGCACGCCTGACAGTCAAAATCGCATCCGATGGCAATGCCTTTGGGAGAAATCCATTCACTTATTAGTGAAATCAATAATTCTCTGGATGCATTCAGTGTCCCAGTGAGCCCGAATCCCTGGAGGGGTGGGGGGGGGGAGGGGTTGTGTACTCAATATTGAGACCCCTACTAACATCAAAAATTCTGCATTTCCACAGACAGATACTGTAGGCCCTGTGTGACTGCACGAGCAGGACAAGGCTCCAAATACTAACTCTGATAATCCAGGGACTTGTGATCATTCGACTGTCTGTGACTGGTGTCGTTTAGGAACAAGTTGATGGGTTGATGGCTTGCAAATTTCGAGGTCTGCGATTGCTGCCCAGTAGGAACAAGAGCACTTGGTGGGGTGATGACTTTCAAATGATTTATAAATTACTGAGAACATAGTTCATGGTCTGGTGAGAAATAAAAAGTGGATTCCTTCCTGTGGTTTAATAATTAAAGCAATAGATCATAACCCCAAGAAACACATGAGAAACCCAGGAGGGGAAGGCTTTGTTCTTTTAATTTTCCTTTTTTTTTCTCAAAGTCAAACAGAGGTATTTCTGTGCATTTGAACCAACACAAATATTTCACTAGGACATGGGTTGCTGCTGTTCCCAGTTGTTCTCCACACTGTGTTCTCATTAACTGCCTCACTGGTTTTTTGTATACTTAACACCGCTTTCGACTGCGATGAACAGTAAAACCAACCCTCCTCCCCCTCTCCCCGGTGCAGTGATCACACAGTTTCACCCTCAGGTGCAGCTTTCTCTTGGTTGACTAATAATCAGGCTTATGACTTACTGTGCATGATATGCAGACAATGGAAAGGCCAAGGGGCCATAGTGAGATGATTGCAGGAAGAAGAATATATTGAAGGCCAGGCTGTGGCGGATACACAAGTGGCCATAAGGAATAATTTACTAAAATATTCCCTACAAAAATGTAAAGATAACAGAGTCAGAAAATTCAGAAAGTATATGGACAGATGTCTTGTTATGACTTCTTGCATAGTGCCGCAACATGCACAACACAACACCCTGAGGCTGTTTTCGCCTCGCCAGTTGCATTTATCCATGGTTGGGAGATGGCAGAGGGCATTCCAGTGTACCGCAAAGCTGCCTGGCACATGACTATGTGGCACCAGGTGGTTCATCGAGATGGCGCAGAAGGCAGTCTATAATCCGGCAGTTGCTCAGGGCATGTGATTTTCTCTCATTCCATACAGGAAAGTCAATACACTCAGGGCCATTAAATTGAGAATAAAACACACCCTTTATTATAGTGCTTAGAAGAACAAAAATGATCATAGTCTGGCCAGGAACCACCTAATGTGGTTGTTTCACTTGAGCACTGTTATTTATGTTTTCATGTAAATCACAATTTATCTTTTTCTGCTACAGTAGTTCACCTGTTTGGAAAATACTGCATATGGAACCCTTTCTTTCAACATTGAAATAAGGACATTTCAGAAGAATGCACTGGATTTTCAAGCAAATTACTGGAGGTAATCCTTTAAGGAAGTGGAGCGAAAAAAGCAGTTTACACTTTCCTGTTAGGCCCCACTTTCTTTTCCTGTCCTACTGAGGCTTAGGGTGGCAGCAAAGTGTAGATAGCATCTCTGCTTGGATTTCCTCCTCCATCTCTTGGTTTTACACCGGCATGGGATTTTTATGCAGGTGTAAAATGAATTCATTAATGGATTATGCCTCTCATTATGCTAATGAGCCCGAAGGATTTCTTTGGAATTCATTATAAAATTCTGCCTACACAGCGTATATGCAGGCAGTGGCCCTCATTACGAGTTTCCTGGTATGGGAAAAATCCCAATATAATTGCTGGTAATTCCAGCACCAGCATTTTTTCCGTACCGGGAAAACACGAGTTTGCTGGTGGGAGCCACGGATCAACCTCCAGTCCTGACCTGCCGGTAAAACAGGGCCCCACCATCACAAAAATGCAGAAATTACTGGCACCGGACACAGGTTATTATTTTATATCCCCTATCCTTTTTGGGAGGAGACCTGTTGATATTTTGCACTGGCATGGCATTGTTTCAGGGAGCGGAAGACAGATGGAGCCAATGATGGTACCTGCTAGAACATCTAAAAGTATCCAACTGCAGCTGCTCAGTGTCTGCATAGGAGACTGGGTGCAACACTGATGTGGTCATCTGAGACCATGGCTTGCCCGCTTGCAATTTATAAAAGCAGACAATGTCAGCATAAATGTAGGGGGTCGGCTGCAGTTACACTTTATAGTGTGGGAGCGAAAGCAGCCTGAAATTGACACGGGTACTACTTCTAAATAATACTTTTAAAAACCATAAAGACCGTCTGATCGCAAAGCTTGGCCCCACAATTTATGGATAAAGAATTCTAACCCGTCAGTTAAAAAACAAGCAGTGTGCAGTGTTCACCTTCTTTCGTTTAGCAGAAACAGCCGGAACAAAGCCTCAGCCATTGTAGTCTCAGATGCTTTTCAGTCCTGGTCAAGGATGTGACCCTACTGCTGGTAGAGAGGAGAAGCTGAAAACTGCAACGCTCCACAGCTTTGAGAGACACAGACCTTGAGCTGTATCAACTGCAAATGGCTGAGCCTACAAAGACACCAGAAAGTAGTGTACTAATCTCCCCTGCTTACAAAGACTACATTTGACACCTTTGGAAGTTCTCAATAGAATGACAGATTCATCTACAAAAAGCAGCATGGGGTACTCCTTATCCATTATTTTTTGGAGCATCTCTTGTTTGCGCTCCTACCTCTGCTGTTAAGTCATCATAAACATAGAGAGAGAAAACTGTAGAATTTAAGAGACACCCTTACTTCACTCACCTAGATAATGGAAAAGGCTTACTTAATCTACCTGAATGGAGATTGTAATTTGTGCCTTGGTAGGTAGACTGGTTTGGGCTCAGCGTAAATGGTTCAATGCCTGTTTTGGCAAGCGTAGACCATAGTTTCAAATGATTTAGCAGATCAAATGCACTGCTATGATCTAAGAATGTTGCATATGGTGGCATGCCTTTCACAGAACTGTACTTGTGGACAACTTGCAAAAGGCTAAAGATCTGATGAAATGTAGACAAACCTTCTCTGAAACAACTCTGCACTCAATTTAAGATGTTTGCACTTTTCAGCCAGTCTTGCAGAACATACAGAATTATATCCATGAGAACATTTTGTAATCGATATCTATTAAACTGTCTGTAAAATATAGTGTGAGGCAAGGGGACTTTCTTAAATGAGAGTTGTAATACTTCATGCGGACTCATTTTTGGACATGGCTCATTTCCTTTGGAAAACGTTGCTATTGCCTCTCCGAGAAGAATTTGAGGAGTTTATGACTTGATATCGTTTTCCTGTCTCAACAAGCATTGCAGAGGTGGCCCATCAAGTGAGGTCCATGGGATTATGTTTTTGAAGATTTCCGTGAAATGATCTATCCAATTATTTAGCTGCATTTTTTCTGTCTGGTCTTTCTTGTGGACTTGCTCTTTGTAAATAGGCCTACGAATTTTCTTTTGTACCCAAAAGATGCTGCTTTGGCATTATCGTCCCATTTCCAATTGAAATCGGGCGGATTTTTTGCCTCACCATGTTCCAATAGGCTTTTTCTTTTGTCTTATACACTAGCATTATTTTTTTATCCTAAGTTCCGTCTTGAGGCAATTTCTTTATTTGACAGCATTTCTCGTCCAACAAACACTCATATATCACTGATTTTGTATGATGCTTGTTGCTGCTGACTTTTTGTGACACCAACATAGAAGCAGATATTATCAATTGACTATAAAGTTTGTGGGCCGTTTTTCACTTTTGGCTTGCCATTGGTGCCACAGTGTCTCAGAGCACAGCCATGCACAGGAGCAACTGATCCGTCATGCCTTACACATACTTTTTATCGCTCCAGGTAAATCCTTCCTCTTTTGGACCTCTGGCTCCACCTTACCCTGATTTGTATTGAGATCCACTCTTCAATTGATGAAACAAACTCTTTTGTAGTCAAGGGAAATACCTTAAGAGCCCTCTCTACTCTTTGATTAATCGAGGATTTCTCATATCAGCACCAAACATATTCATGTTAAGAATGAGTTTTGGGAAATGTGAAATGAGCACCAAGGTTAGAGGGCCTACTGTGATTTGTGGTTCAAGCATACAATACATTTATCACAGATAAATGTGAAATTTAAAGATCTGTGGGAGTTCTAATCTTCCCAAAATGTTCTATGACTTTCTGCAAAGCAGGCAGGAAACCTGTGACGAAATTAATAGTTCTCCACAGGAGTACATGGATGAGTAGTGACTTAAGCGCCTATTCAGCCCCACACTACTACTAAACCAGAAGTGAGCCCCAATCATAAAGTTGAAACAGCTACATCCTGCCTATACCTTCTTCGCCTGTTAGGGTAGCACAGCCCGAGGGCAGGTTATGCTCTTCTGGAAGAGTGTGGCTTGGTACAGAAGCAACACAACTACGGGGGCACCAAAATAAAAAAATGTCCACCATTGTTCTATTAAAATAAGATTTTTAATTAAACTAACAAAATGCACACAACAAATGAAAACAATAGTACAATACTTGTCAAACCCTGTAAGGGAAAACACAAACAAAGCAGACTTAAAGAATAACGGGACACTCGGGTGTTGTAGATAGGGGTGCATAGGTAAAGATTTTGGCAGTAAAATGTCAAAAGTAATGAATATGACATGCAAATGGGATCGAAGGGATCTTAAAAGTCACTAGAATCCTTTAATGAGGTCAGGACGTCTTCAAATATCTTTCGTTTCTTATCTTTGAGGCTCAACAGCATTGAGCCAGGCTGCTCAGTGGGATACTGCAGTGAAGCCGGTGTGTAGATGATCTAGTTGTGCTTTCCCAATGTTGAGTCCGCATTGACACTGCTCGGAGAGCAGGTAAGCAGTTCAATGTACTAAGAGTGCTGAAGGCAGCACTGCAAGTCCTGTGGAGTCTCAAAGTAAGTCAAGTACTATCAAGCCAGCTCGAAAAATGATGCAAGGTTGTAAACAGGCCTTGGTCTGCTTTCTGGGCTTTGTAGTTGCTGGGAGAGTCAGCCCAAGGAACCAGGAGCAAGGTGAATCCTTACTGCAAGGTGAGTCCTTCTGCCCTTCCCAACCAGGAAGATTTGTAGAGTCACATCTCTAGTTCTGTCACTTCAAGCAAGTCCAGTCAGCAGGTCCTGCAAACCCGTGTTTCAGTTGAAGCAGGCCTTTTCAGGACAGCTGTCCATCCCAAATTGGTCATTGGGACTGTAATGGAGAAGTGCTTGTCTCGAGATTGGTGCAAACTGTACCCCCACCAGATTTCCAGGTAAATCTTTTTTCAGCAATGGTCCAGCTATGAATCGATGAAGGGGAAGGGCCAGAAAATATGGGGGCCTGGGGCAGCTTATCCATAATGGAGGAGGGGGTGTCGACCCATCGGGTCTTGGCCCTCTCTCACCCATCATGGAGGATCCAGCCTAGTGAAATACGAGCAGTCGCCCAGCTGCTTTATTCAGCTGAGGGAGCGCTCTTAGCTGTCAAACATTTCCAGTTACCTAGCCCTGTAGGCTCAATGAGCCATGCAAGGCTGGGGTGTTTTGCTTCCTCCATCTTGCATGGCTCCTCAGAAATGCTGGCTGGGGAACCGAATGTCTCTATGACTCCGACCTTGCGGCCCTGGAACGCAATTGCAGGGTGGGTCAGAGGAAGTGGAGGGCTGTAGGTGCATACTCTGACAAACTGGCCTGCCGCCAGCTCCAAAGGCAACACAGACTCTCTGTCCTCTCCATGAAGAGGGTTAATATCCAAGCCTGCATCTCTGCAGCCTCTAACAACACGGCCAAACTCTTTAAAATCTGCAAGGAGCTGGCCAATCGTACTGCAGTTTCCACCTCTCTTTCTCCTTCCCAGGCCCTCTGTACGCTCTGGCCTCTCATTTCGCCTCCAAAAAACAGGACATCCTGTCCTCGCTTTCGTCTTCCTCTCCCCCTACCTCTCTCAGGCCCCCTTTGGCCGCCTCGCCCTCACCTTTTCCTTTTTCCTCCTTTTCTCTGGCAACACCTTACGATGTCTCTAGACTAGGCTGAGCTATGAAAGTGCCATCCAAACAGGTGCTTGCCTGCTCCCCCAGAACCATCAAGGACCATATTGTCACCCTCGCTCCAGCCTTGGACGATTTCTGCAATCATTCCTTCACCACTGGATCCTTCCCCTCTCTCCTCAAGCACTCCCTTGAGCAGTCCCTTGAGCACCCCCTCCTAAAAAGGCCTTCTGCTGATCCTAGATGTCTGGATAACTATCGACCGATTTCCATAACTTCTTTCCTGGGAAAACCCCTGGAAAAGCTGGCCATTTCCAAGCGTACCCTCCACACTGAATCTGTTGGCTGCCTCCATGACCATCAGCCTGGCTTCAGAGCAGCCAGACACAGAGAAACTGCTCTCCTGGAACCCGTGAAGATCTGCTCTCTTAGCTCGACTCCAGCTCTCCCTCTATCCTCATCCTCCTTGGCCTTTCCTCTGCTTTCGACATTGTGATTCACACCACCCTGATCAACAGACTCTGGGTGAACACTTGCATTTCGGATCAGGCCCTGGCGTGGCTCACTTCCTTCCTCCTCGGCCGTCCCTCCCAGGTCAAACTTGGGTCCTTTCTCTCCTCCACCTCTCTCTCCCTTGTGGTGTCCCAGAGGGCTCTATCCTCTCACTCTGGCTCTTCAATGTTTATCTGGCCCTTTTGGCCCACCTGATGTCCACCTTCTCTGCGAACTTTCAATGTCATGCATATGACACTCAGCTCTTCTTCAGACTTCCCTCAGCCTCCTCTTTTCCCTCACTCATTCCTGACTGTCTATCCATGATTCAGGATCGGTGCACCTCCAATGATCTTTGCCTTAATGTGAGTAAGAAGGAGATCCTTCCAATTGGGACCCCTGATCCCACTTTCCCTCTCTCACTCTGGCCACCCTCCTTGGTGTCATCCTTGACCCCACTCTCTCCATCTCTCCTCACATCATGGAACATGCCAAAAGGACCCACTTCCAGCAGCACCTCCTCAGAGGTATTCTACATTTTCTCACTTTCCCCCAGAAGCTCACTGTCTCTAGAGCCCTGGTTCTCTCCAGGCTGGAGTACTGCACCAGCCTCTTTCTCAAATTGACTACCTCTACTCTTTGCACCCTGCAACTAATCCAGAACAGGACTGGAAGACTTATCCTTGGCCTCAAGCCCAGCAACCATATCTCTCAAGCCCTGAAATCTCTCCACTGGCTCCCGGTGGCTGCAAGGATCAAGTTCAAGACCCTCTGCATCATCCACAAGGCTTTCTGGGGCTTGGAATCACACTTCATCCAACTCTCTCTTCCGAAATATGTTCCTTCTAGAACCCTTTGTACAGCTAACTCCAAATCTCTAGGGGTAAAATGCTTCTCCAAGCACATAGTAGGGATAGATCTCTCTGCTCTGAAGGTGCATCCCTTTGGAAAGGCCTCCCTGGCCCACTCAGACTTGAGCTGGACCACCTGAAGTTCCGGAAGCAGCTCAAGACCCTCCTTTTCACCTCTGCCTTCTCTCTCTCGCTCCCTTGCTTACTTACCTGTCTGCGTCTCCGACTGGTTTGATTGGTTTCCTCAGAATCCCACTCGGTACCAGGTTCCTCCAAATCAGAGACTAGTATTCCTTTGCACTGCCTCCTGGCCTACTGTGCACGTAGGGGCTGTAACTATAACCTCTACATCCCTCCTGTCTCCTTGCACTTTTCCCAGATCTGCGCTGCCTGGGCTGCACTTACTTGAGCCATTCTGCTCTGATTGCACTTCCCCCTTTTCTTCTCCTTTGCATTCCCCCCTCCTTCGCTTTGCACTTCTAGTATTGCAGCACTTGCATGATCTGAATGACACAAGGCCTAGTTGTATTGTTTGTCTTGTCCTCCCTATCTCTCCCCTCCCTTTTCTTGTGGTGCCTAGAAACACTTGTGAACAGGCACGTTATAAATGCCATATCAGGGGGAGCTCCTGCACCTCCTCGCACATACAGACAGAGTAGGCTGGAGTGGGGTGTCTCGTCACCCATGCTCAGGCACCTGCACACATGTGCAGAAACCAGGAAGCTTCCTAATTCCTGTTCATGCTAGCAGGGCCCTGAGCGCTGGAGAGGAACGACCCACGGCAGAAGGTAAGTTTGTTTATGTTCATGTTTCTTTTTAATTTAAATTATGAGCATGGATGCGTGCATGCTCGTGTTGTTCGTGAATGAATGTATGATGATGGAAGCTGGTGTGAATGAGAGCATGATTGCTGTGTGAATGTTGTGTAAATGTGTGTTTTTATGTTCATTTATTTATTATTTAAATATGTGTATGGTTGAGTGTATGCTTGTTTTATGAGTGAGTGCATGATGGGTGCTAGTGTGGATGAGATAGAGAGTGTTTGCAGTGTGCATGTTGTCTAATGTGTGCATTTGTATGTTCATTTATTTATTTAAATATGTGTATGGAGGCGTGTATGCTTGTGTTATGAGTGAATGCATGATGGATGTTTGTGTGAATTAAACAGAGAGTGCTTGCTGTGTGTATGTTGTGTAAATGTGTGTGTTTGTATATTCATTTATTTATTATTTAAATAAGTGTATGGATGCATGTATGCTTGTATTATTAGTGAGTGCATGATGGGTGCTCGTGTGAAGGAGACAGCAAGTGTTTGCTGTGTTTATGTTGTGTAAGTGTGTGTGTCTTTGTGTGTTTGTTTGTGCTGGTCTGAACTGATTTTGGCAAGTGTGGGTAGGAGGTTTGAACAACAAATGCATTTTAAAAAGCCTTGGTTGCTCAATCCCGTCCCCACTGGCCAAAATCAGCTCTCCGTCTGAGGTGTTGTGGGTCCCAGGGGATAGGGATTGTATTTTTTAATGGACATCTATGATCTATGTCTAGTGAAAATACCATACCTGCCCCCGTGGCCCCCTAGTGCCCTGCATACATACATAATCACTTTGATTGTGTGGGTGTGTTGGGCCCTGTGGAGCGCAGTGGACAGGGATGGCATTTATTTACTGGACATCTATCATAGATGTGTATTCAAAAATACCATGCCTGCCCACTGGGCACCCCAGCATCTTGCATACAAACATAATCATGTTGATTGTGTGTGTGTGTGTTTGGCGCTGTGGGGCTCAGGGGGCAGACATGGTATTTTTTACTGGACATCTCTGTAGATGTCCAGTAAAAAATACCATCCTGCTCCATGGACTCCCACTGCCTGGCATACACGCATAACCACATTGATTGTGTGCGTGTGTGAGGAGACGTGGACCCAGGATATAGGCATGTAATTTTTTTTACCTGACATCTATGATAGATTCTAGTGAAAAAAAACTATGCCGGACCACAGTGTCCCGCAGTGCCTTGCATACACACAATCTCATTCATCGTGTGAAGCACTGGGACCCAGGGGGCGGCATGGCATTTTTACTGGTTATGCCCAGTAAAGAAAACCAGCCCATTTCGCTGGCATTCATAGAGCCTCTCAAGCTTGACCCTTAAGCCACCCAGTGCCTTGCATGTACACACAATTGATCATCTGTGCATGTTAGGCAGTGGAGGGCAATGAGGGAAGGAATGCCATTTATTAATGGGCATCTGATAGATGCCCAATAAAAATGCAATGGCTGTACCGTGGGACCCCAGCTCCTGACACACATCTGTCCCCTGAGCCCCCCAGTGCCTCGCAATCACACATAATCACATTCATCATTAACATGATTATGTCTGAGTGCAAGGTGCTGGTGCACCATGGAGCAGGCACAGCATTCTTTTCTGGGCATGGTTGATAATGCAAGCAGGAATATGTTATTATGTAGCTAGACTTGCATGTTAATGCAGCCAGTTTAGCCATTTCTTATTGTGGCATGATCAGTGGTAGTATTCTTTCTGTGCATTGACATTTTGTATTGGGCAGTTTGGTAAAGCAAGCATGGTAAGTGTTATTACGAAGCAAGGCTGGCATTTATTATGCAACCAGTCTAGCCATTTCTTACTGAGTTATGACATTTTGTATTGGGAATCTTTGATAAAGCAAGCAGGATCAGTGGTATTATTCTTACTGTTGCATGACATTTTGTATTAGGCATCTTTGGTAAAACAAGCACACATGTATGTAGCTAGACTGACATTTCAATGCAGCTAGTCTAGTAATTTGTTATTGTGGTATGAGTTTTGTACTGGGCATCTTTGGTAGAGCAAGCATGATAAGTGTTATTATGAAGCAAGATTGTCACTTTTATGCAACCAGTGTAGCCATTTTTATTGCGGTATTACATTTTGTATTGGGCTTCTTTGATAAAGCATGGGAATACTAGGGTTTAATGGTAAAGTCGGCATGGAAATGTATGGGCACAGCCAGTGTGAAAAGGTTTTATACTGGCAAATTATCATGAAGAAATGTGTTGGAAAAATGCTCCAGTGCACTGCTGGTGAGTTGCATCAATTGGATTTTTTCATGCGTTACCCTACAAAACCAATTGCAAACTGTTTGGCTTTTTACCCAATTTTTCTAAAAAGTGTGCTCTAAAAAGCACCATTTTAAACCATTATTTTTTCACAAAATCTAAAAAATCTACAACGTTATTGCTATTCCTAAAAAAGAAGAACGTTCTTCTGGCAGCTAAAAAGAAACAAAATAAGTCTAAATAGTGTCACTTCTCCTTGACACCAGTGTTGCGATTTTGTGCAATGTTGGCATCTCGATGACTGGGATTTTGTTACCTATCTGGAAGGAATCCTATGGAAGAGGGTTGCGTCTACCAAAATGTGTACCGATACCTCTGTTAAAATTTAACCTATGTTTGACTTCCCTAACAGCTTGGATGAACTGGAATAAAAATGTTGTGTTGTCCTCCTAACTCCATGTTTGATGTCTTGAGCACATGTTCTTCCTCCAAGTCTTGTGATCAATTGATGTACAAACGTAATGCTAGTTTGCATGATCTTGTGATTCCCCCTACATGAATTTAAAAATAATGGATATATTGCAAAAGATTAATTAAATTGCGGGACGCAGATTGGATGTGCACAATCAATTCCCTCTCCATTTATAAGCTGCATAGCCAAACATTATGAATTTAAGAAAAGTAGAAGCCCTTCAAAGATTGTCTGGAATGTTTCCCCTGTCAACTTCTTGCAACATCTTTTTAAGATTTTGCCTAACTGTACTCCAAAATGGTGAAATTAGGGGCATTTGTTCTTGAGTTCCAAGATCATGCTGTTTTTTAAATCAAACTAGTCAGTCTCAAACATGGCACCACATTTTCAGGGACTGTGAAGGTATCATTCAAATAAGAATATTCTACTTGGAAAATATGTACATAATCCAGGGTTTCTATTAACTGAGAATTTTTGGTTGAGGCTACTTGAAGGTTGTACAACCTCCCTAACAATTGCTGTGATAAGAACTATCATAGAAATTCTGTCAATAATAAGTCCAAAATTAGAGATTTTGGTTTATGATGTCAGACTTCTTTTGTTCCCTTTGATGTGGGATTTTTCGTTTTTTCCTTTTTCCTGCTTTGATGAATTGTCTTTTAATTACATATAATTTGTTATGTTATTGTTATGTTACGTTATGTGCATTTATAATGCGCCGGAAGCCCACACTATAAGTGATATTTACAATTTGTGAAAAGTGTACTTTTCAAACCATATCACAAGAATAAAAATAATACAAATAAAAAGCCACTTTTATATGTCATAACTTTGTGCTCAGCAATGCACATTTAACCTTTGAGTCTGTCCTGCTGACAATGCAGGGCTAGCTTCTGGGAATGTTAGGTGGCAGTTAGAGCAAGGTACATGTTTACATAAGGCTTCTTGGCAAGTAGCATTATAAAAGTGTGATCTGATTAGCAGATCTCACTTTCAGGACCAGAATTCTATTAGAAATAAAGAAAGCTGAGGCTTCCCGTCCTGAAAGATGCCGTCCTGTCACTTGGCCCATAGCCAAATATGATTGAAAACCCCTGATCTAAGGGTTGGGCTTGTCATCTAGACAAAAGTACTATCTGGGGCCATATGTTTTGGATTGCCGGGATCAGGTTTATACTGGATTTCCATATTCAATACCTGTAAAGATATGGCCCAATGCAGGAACTTGGGATTCTCTCCCTGCATGGCCTTTACGCAACTGAGACATCTGTGGTTAGTTTGCATTGTGAAATGGGCACAGAAATATAGGGTTTCAACTTCATTAAAAATCAAAAAACTTTAGGCTTCCCACTATCACAGATGGCATTCTGTCACAAACCCACATGTGGTGTGCCTGTTTGGTTCCCTTTTCTCCTAGGGATATTTCTAATGAGTGTAATACAACAGTGCCAGACTGCCACCTGAAATAACAAGCTAGTTAAATGTCAGAAGTGACATTTGCACATTTTTGTGACTTCCTAAAAAATACGCAAAATGTTCAACTTCCGTTTTTTCACACGTTAATATACCTTTTCATATCAACCATATAATATATCAACTCTGACCCCCATTGGAGAAAGAAAGCAGAGGGAGAGTGAGATGGAAAGGAAGAATAAGAGAGAGGGGCAGAGAGAGTCCTAGACATGTTTATGCAATAGCTAGAATAGCATTTTCCTCATTTTGAAATCTGTCAAGGATTGCTATTGTAAATGAGTGTTCATTGCCTCTCTATAGTTTACACAATTAGTGATTGATCTTATTACAGTTCATAGCCTCTTTCTTATAATGGGAGCCAACATTGGTTTAACATTTATACCAACAATATATCTTTCTTTAATTCTATCCTCATTTAAGAGTATTGCCCTCTAGGGCCCACTTGTAATCACATAACCTTTCTTGTTTTATGAATTCACACTTTAAGTAGGAGGCTGAGATTTCACAGATACACTGGCCGGTGATCAACGTTATGGGTAATGTCACGGTGATATTTGCAGGGCACTACCTAAAGATAAATCATGAGCTGGTAGCACAAGCCACAGAACAGTGTGTAGCTGTCTTCAAAGAGAGTAACACGTGCCGCCGGGTGTTTGTTATCTCGTGCAGAAGGGGCCTGGCCTAGTAGCTTGAACCTGATTTCTCTCTGTAAAGTGGATGAATGGGGTGAGTGCCCCTTGGGTCTGTGCTGAACTTTACTTCCACACACCTCGTGAAACCCCTCCTATTTCACGACTGCTGTTTAATACTTCACTTTGGACACTGATCCACAGAAACCTGTCAGTTGGTGCCAAGGTTTGCATTTGTTATTATTTTGCAAAATAAATACTGCAGCCTAAGTCTGAACAAAGCAGTTCACGTTTTATTTCTTCCTCAGGCACTGCTAAAAGAGATAACTGTTTGCTCAAGTCCCTCCACTGCAAAATTGCTAAATTTGTTTTTGCAAATCATTATAGTTTCGATTCCAGCTCGCGAGGATGATGCAGACTACAACAGACCCTATGGCCTGATTCACAAAGCGTTTTCCTACGGGATTGCGCCATTATAAAACGCTTCAGTGAATTAGGGCCTATGTGTTCACAGCTGCCTTGTGGCTCCCTAGTCATGCGTGATGCCTTCAGGCAGGCCTGGCTTTGCCCAATGAATGCTGGCTACACTTGTAGGCCTGTGTTTTCAAAGAACAAAATAACACAAGTCCCACCATGCAATGTGTAAACCCACGAATAACTTAAATTAAGGTGTCATGCATGACATGGGACTATTTGGCAGCTCAATATTATAATTTGGGTAAAAACCCAGAGTCTTTCCCTTCAAAGGGGAAGCCTTTTCTCTACCGTCTGGCAAAGGTCAATATACCCATGTATGAAGAAGCAAAAGGAAAAATTAACCAAAATACTGGTGACTCAATATTCTAAAATGCTAAATCCTGAAAAAACACAAGATACATAATACAAAACATACAAATACACACATTACCAATTTATATACACCCACAACAGGACAAAAGATGGAATCTACAATGGCCCAATTTGTGTGTAAAGTCAGCCCAACATGTTTCTGTCCCCATCAAACAATCGTAGCACATTGATGTAATATGTATCTTGTCTTTTTGTGGGTTTTTATGAGGTTTTATACATTTTGTGAAACACAAAGTATATCAACATTTTTGGAATAAAGTCAAATGTTCATTTTATGAGTATGTAACTAGATCAATCTTTTCAGGATTTATTTTAGAAGATTGGGTCACCAGTATATTTTGATGAATGTTTCCTTTCTCTTCTTCATGCACCTACTACTTGGGAGCTAACATGCGAACAGCATAAACATTCCACTTGCTGTGGCAAGTAACTTGCTATTGTTAAAACAAACATATTCTAGACTGGTTCTCTGTCCATTCCACCCATTTCTGCATCAACTTCATGTTATTTTTTTTAATTTTTATTTTTTGTTTGGCTGATTTACGACCTTTCAAATATTTCATATATTCCATACAAAAATCATTTTCCATTATTTGTTATCTAAGATTTGAAATTACATTTCAAGTATTAATTTTGAGCAAACATAAAAGAAATCTACAGGCTTACAGACAATTTCACTTTGGGAAAATAGCAGACATAAATTTAACTAAGGCAATGTGCATCGATGTTCGGTCACTGTTGATTAGATGTCCCCAAATTTCATCATCTGAGCGAAAGCAATACAACTGTAACAATTCTTTAAAGTATCTTTGATGTAAAAAGTTCAACATAGGACAGCACACCACTAAATGACTTAAAGTTTCGATTTGCTCAGTGTTCTTGCAAAAACGACACCAATTTTGCCTTTTAGATATAATACCACGTCTAGCCAGAATTTAATTTGTTGGATAGAGGTTTAACCGTATTCTCAGCATTTGAGATCTAATAAAACTAGAGGGACATTTCTGCAAGTATTTTTTCATTACTCCAATTTTTTTAGGTCGATATAGTAGAGTCAAGTAATCAACATACTTTTGACACATGTCTTGAGTATCAATCCAATCTTGATGATGTAGTGCTGCCTTAGCTTTTGTTGGCTTAAGAATTAACAGTTGCAAAGATATATTTGCATCATTTAGTGCATTTAAAACACATTTATACCAGGTATTAGGAAACTTGTTGCTTGATGTTAGTTAGTAAATAGTGAGCTATGGTGTTTAGTACATTTTTCTCACATGCGCCCACTATACATTTTCTAAAGAAGCAACACAATTTCCAAGTAACTTGGCAATAGATTGAGATCAATCCCAATTTGCGTCGCAGCAATGCTGTTGGTGTGCAATTGGGAGTTTAAAAACAGATTTCCAAAAGTTACCTTCGTATCGATCCCAATATTTTCTTGTTTTTGGTATTTGGGATTCTGCACCGTATGATACGATAGGTATCACTTTTTGTTTGAAAAAGAGCGTTATATGGTTAGAAGTAAACTTTCCAAATTTACGCATTAGAATAGATGCGTGAGAGGCTAGAGTTCGAATTTTTGCATCTAGAGTCACTGATGTTATGGAACAGCTAGTACTACCTGAAAAGAAAAGACCTAGGTATTTGTAATTGTTTACAACACTTAGATTTTGCTTGCCTAAAAACCATTTGGGTTTCTTTCGGTGTTGATTATCAAGTTGTTTACCGCACTATAGTTCTCCAAACAATTAAGCATATTCTGCAGACCTCTTGGTGTCTGATGAGCACCAAGTCATCAGCATATAGAATCCACTTTATTTTTTGCGTTCCCAATTTTGGAGCATCACTCTCGATTTCATCAAATGCTGTTCCCAGATCTAATATGAAAAGATTGAAGAGTGTTGAGGCTAAGATGCAGCCCTGCTTAACGACTCTTTCCGAATTAACACAAGATGATGAAAGCCCTTCCATTGAGAGCCTAATTTGAATAGTCGTGTTGGAATGTAGATGCTCAATTATTGTTTGTAATGATTGAGGACAGCCGTACATGTTCAGCTTTGCGAATAGCAGTTGGCGATCAACCGAGTCAAATGCACATTGAAAGTCGACAAAAGCCATTTAAAGATTTTGATTACGGTTGTTGTATTTTGCTTTCAACATGATAAGTATTATCATGTTTGGTACAGTACCGAGACCAGTTACGAATCCTGCTTGAAATGGGTCTCGCATATTGATCGTATTCATCCAAACATTTAATTCTTTCAGGACTATTTGAGTGTAAATTTTCCCCGGAGCATCAAGGAGGGCAATAGGCCTATAGCTCTCAGGTTTTTCACGATTTCCCTTTTTAAAAAGGGGTACTATTATGGAATGTTGAGAGAGGAATGGATTGTAAGAGATTAATTTGCTCAAAAATTGAGAACAAGATGTTTGTCCATAGTTCTGGATGTTGTTTGAAAATGTTGTTTGACAGCCCATCAGGCCCAGGGGCTCTTGATGCACTGATTGTTTTAATATAATAGAATATATCTGATTTATCAATATTAAGATGGAAGGGAATTGATTTTTTACCAGTTATAACTACGCCAACAGTATCAGGTAGAGCATACATTTTACTGAAATATTCCACCCACGTCACTTCGGGGACATGCTGAATTTGTTTGGATGTTTGTCGAGAGTGGGTGGAATCATTAATCGCTTTCCAGATATGTGTCGTGTTTTTATCTTTCAGATATTCAAGCATTTGTTCCCCATCATTTTGTATCATTTGAGCTTTATGATGCCGTATCCAGTTTTTATAATTTGTCTTTATGCGCTTCAGAGTGTAATACCGTACGCATATCGGGAGGAGTTCTGCCTCTCGCTTTTCCCTTCGATAAAGGTTTTCCTCTCCTTTATCAATGGGTCAAACACATGGTTTCTATGCTGAGAAGGTTTTTTACCAGTAGCTGGTTGACTCAAATGTTGTATGATGTCAAAATATATTGAGGCACTAGGAGCTTGACCTAATTCTAGGTTGCTGAAAGCTGATTTTAACAAAAAATCAAACTGAGATGGATTGTTCTGTCCAGCGTACTCGATTGACACTATTATTGGCAGTTAGCGTGCCGCTCCATTTTGATTTTGTTGACAATGATTATCATTGTGATATTGACCATTGTAGACATAGTATACTATGATCGCTGTTCTTCATCTTTTCTATTTTGAATTCAAGTGGCTTCGAAGATAGTGCATTGTCTACATATATATAATCAATGGTGCCACTGGAGCCTCTTTGAGACAGGTGGAGTGGGGCGGACAGTGAAAAGGGGTAGACCCATTCAGCATGATAAAGCCTTGTGTCTTCATTAAATAGTTCCAATGGATTCTTCTCTTCTGTTCTGCTATCTTAATATGCGTTAAACAATGGAGGTTTAAGTCTCCAACTATTATTGTATGTGCTATTTGTGGAACAGATGTGATGTAGTCTAGCATGATTGACACATTGCTAATAAATTCCATATCTTCAATTCCTGCTGGATTCCAGTACAAGTTAACCAGAGCATATAAGATGGTGTTAATAGAGACAATGGTCAATTGTGAATAGGGATTCGGAGAGTATTTGTGTATCATTGAGATGTTAGAACTGATGTTAGTGGCAGTGAGAAGGCCACTCATCGGGCGACCTCTCACACCTTTTAGAGCTGGTATAAAATGTATCTCATGATTATCCCATAGAATAGAATCTGTGATCCAAGTCTCCTGTAACATGACTATGCTGCACCTTGAAAGTTTGCCATTCTTGTTATTTATTAAATGACGAAAGCCGCAAGTATTCCAGGAGACTAGCAAAATTACTTCATAATCACCTATATGCTCTAGTTAACATCTGGACTCATTACAATGACAGACATTTTTGTTTTTTGCCATGATCAGACTTTTGATTATCATCATTTAGGCACCAAGAAACTGTTTTTTTCCGCTTTCTCTAAGAGGTGGATTTACCATAGCCACATCTTGAGGATCAAAGATTACAAAGAAACCCATTTGATACAGAATGTCCTTAGATTGCCAGACCAGATTTCTAACAACTCTTGATCGAAATCATAGTCTTTCAGTGCTTAAATGGTTCATCACAATAAATTCCACCTGTTCTATATCTGAGCTAATGATATCATCTAATGATTCAATATCAGAAAAGAGTTCCATAATACTGTGCCGATTTAAGGCGTATTGTGGGTAGGGGTCTGGACAACAGCCAAGAATTAATGATCCCAGATATTGGTGATTAATCTTAGTTTGAGTCACCTACTCTGGGATCGAGAACTTCTTGTTAGAAAATATTGAAGTTTGTTTGATGTTTCCTTTAGAAGGTTTGGATGGTAGTAACGCTTGCAACATCCGGATAATTTCAGCACCATGACCATCGACTTGATTAATAGATCTAGTTTGGTCAGGAATGGTGCTATCTTGATTGTTAGGAGGTTCACTCACAAGCCTATCGCCCACTCTGCCAGAGATACATTTTTCTGCACTGGCTGACTTGTTAGCATTGGAGAACACAGGTGTAGATTTGGAATGTTGAGAGTTATTTTCAATTTCCATACTATTATCTAACTCACACACACTTAAGGAAGAGGACGCCTTGATGTTACAATTCGGCACCTTAAGGCTCTTTGAACAGAGAATTGTGCCATATAGGCATCCACTTCTTTTCTAATCTCATTGCGACGTGAAGCGACATTTTGGATGTCGTTACATTGTAATTTGTCGGTAGGATTAGAAATAGGAGAGTTGATGACCACATTGGAAGGTATGGACTTGGTTAATCTTGAATGAGAATTGACCGTTTTTATTAGGTCATCTAGTGGTTCATGAGAAGCCACAGCTTTGTCTGAACATCGTGTGACACTAAGCTTTAGTTTACTTGTCTGAGCCAGCTGCATGTATTTCTTAGAAACAGCTGTGGAAACTATTTGCGAGTTAGTTAGTGGAACTTTTAAACGCTTTATAAACTGCTTGGAAGCTGGAGTCATCGTTTGGTTGGTTCCTTTAATGTTTTTTGATTTCTTTGTCATTTTACAAGAAGTTTCTTTTAGACTTCGTTGCTTTTCTGCATGGTCAGTTTTTGAATAAATCGTATATACAGTGTTGTTATTTGTTTTCATAGGGGCCTCGCTTCCCGGTGCATCCAACATTACTGGTGCAGCTTGATTTACAAAGGGCTGATCAACAATAATGTTGGAGAAGTAGGGCAGTACCGGAGTCCATGTTTTTGTGACTGTATTCAGGCAGTCACTAGAGCCTTTAGCAGGGGATGTGGCAATATCAGCGAACCTCACCTTGCTCAATTCTGTGCATTGATTTGTTGACACTATCTCATTGGTTAACCGAGCTAAGTAAAAATTTGATTGCCAGGCTAGGATAGAGTTAAGTTGGTTGTTTTGTGATTTCATTTTATTATTTAACGTATCAAACAATTTAACCAGTGTGACCATGGTTGTTTGCATAGCTTCGAAGGACATGATCACAGCTCTGGACAATCCATTATTTTCCTGCGGTGTCTGAAAATTATTTTGTTTTCGAGGAGTGGGTGCCACAAAAGAGGAAGCCACCGATCGATTACGATGGGTGATTTCAGAAATGTTCGGCGAGAATGAAAGTTTCTCCAATAATGCATGATTAGAAAGTTCACTACCTGAGTCAACCAAGTCAATAGTCAATGGATCAACAATGTGAGTGGCAGAATGCAAAGCAGATTGATCACCCATGATGACACTCGTGACAGCCACAGATTCCCCTCTGAGCACAGTAATATCAGATAAAGATATATTACAGGCAGTGATTTCTATTACATCTTCATTATTATGCAAAGCCATAGATGTCACTTTATCTACTGTGCAGTTTCTCGTTGAAGTATCTCCCATACATCCAATTGCTTCAGTGTTTATTAAAGGCACGTCGGAATTGGGAGGCACAGTGGGGAGGTAGAAAATTCTAATGTCAGCAAGAGGACATGCAGAGTCATTTTTTCTGCCACACTTTTTACCAACAGAGTTTAGTTTGGGGGTTGAACGTGACGGGACTGCATTGCTTGCAATTGCCTCTGTGTTTATGGCACTATCAGTTGCATGCAGTTTGCCATATATTTTGGGGCGGTGGCATATTAGTCCTTAGAGTATATACGTGCTGCATCCCTTTTAAAAAGCGCTATCAACCAGGGAGAATTTCACCACCAAAGAGGTTGGAAGAAAAAAAAAATCAAGTGGTAGCATTCAAAGAGTAGGTTAAGCTACACTTGGCTCAGCAGCTCAACAGGATAGTCCACGGCCGGCACAGGCGCCGCGCACCGCAAACAGCAAACCGTACTTCGTAGTACTTCCGCGGTGCGCGCGTGAATGCACAGGGCCAGGGCTATTTGTAAGGCACGTCCCGAGGCTCGGGGGGCAGAGCAACCGGGTCCAGGAAACCAGGAAGCTTTCCTTAAAGCAACAGTTGCCAATTGGTGTGACTGTTAATGAAGTCCTCCCAAGGCAGTCACGCCACTCGCACAGTGAAGCTGACTCGCCGAGACTCCACAAAATACGCTCCGTAGGATTACAAAGATATCACAGCAAACAGTACTTCGTAGTACTTCCGTGGTGTTATTTCTTTGCCATTCTGTCCTTTTTTGCGTGAACGGAGGTGAGAGGGTGATCACTTTTCCTTATTTCCAACAATTACCTTTTTTTACCACGGCTTATACCGAAAACCAAGGTGTCTTTAAATCCATGATACTACCCTTAAGCTTGAAAATGTAGATTGAAACCAATTTGTCTCCAAGATTCCTTCTATTTAAAAGGAAAAGGCCTACAAACTTTACTCTGGAATTGGTATCTTTGAAAATTGTAAAACTACCTAATAAATGCAGACACACAAGTACCTTAATGCATATGACGTGAGCCAGAAAATCAGGGTTGGCTTAATATTCTATACCTTACATGAGCCAACCATACATCTTTGTATACTGCCCTTTTAGTCTTCACAACGGTCATTGTTTTAAACAAGCATGCATATTGTTCTTATGAATAAGTTCAAGAAAATGTGCAAGCACACATACATTTTAGACACACTATTTTCATGTCAACACATTTGACACATCACCGGCTAGTTAGCATTGGTAAAAACACGAGTTTATGTGGTGCAGGTATTTAGTTTGGATTAGGCACACATTTGGGGGCTTTGAGATGCTAGTGGGCGCTTTGCAGTGATCTGTGACTTTACCACTTTACATTTAAAACGTGTCTGCCCCAGTCTAGTGAAACAACAAATCTGTGACTTAAAAGAAAGAGACCTGGGGGAAATCACCTGGTTCGGCCCTATGTGGAAGTTAGATTTTAAGCACACTATGTAGCAGCTCCTGGTTGCTGGGCGATGCTGATACCCCAGGGCTACTCTTACCTCTTAATTACCATATTTTTATTTCAATCCGTGTTTGCATGGTTGGATGTCAGTTTTGCAACCTGCTTTTATTTTGTGCGATTGCATGAAAAGAGTAAAATGGACAGTTGTTTTCTGACAGATTTCTATTGTTTTTTGTGTTTTTCTTATTCATATTTCCGATTAAGCTCCCCTTACCACCACATCTTCCCCTTTTTGTCTTTCCTTCCACTTCCCACTGTCCATATTGGGTCAAGAAAATTGGTTTCCCAGTTGTTTCCATTTTTCTGACTGCAAGTCTTGCACACTTACAAGTCAGTAGACATTCTACTCCCTAGTCAACCTTATTGATTGCATATTTTTTCTCAAACATTCTGCTACTGAGCTTGCTTCTTATTTTTTTTCGAAGGTCGCTCCCTTTTGCTTTGCGTTTACCCCCTCTGCTTGCTCCTGTTCTTCCCGTGCTCTACCTTCATCACCTGTTTCTCTATCTTAACCTCTAGTGGATACTGATATCTCTGCTTTGCTGGCTAAAGCACACCCTACTTCTGCCCTCTTGATCCACTTCAGTCTTCTCTTATTCTTAAAGTCTATGGGCCTCATTACACAGAAGGCGGTGAGCCATGGCGCTATTAGCGCCATGGCTCATGCCGGTAAAATACCGGCACCGCCTTGGCGGAAAGGGGATTTACCGCCCCATTCCAAGGTTGGAGGGGCGGTAAATCCCCCTTCCGCCATTGCCCTTCCCCATTCCCATTTCTGCCCCATAGGGCTCTATGGGAATGGGGAAGGCGCTAATTATGGCACCGCAATTTTGCGGTGCCGTAATTAGCTCTGAGGTCCCTTAGCGGGTTGGATTTTAACGCCTGCAAAAAGCAGCCGTTAAATCCCCCAACCCGCAAAGGGACCTCGTAGTAAGGCGGTAGGGATTTACCGGTACCGGTACTTTACCGGTACCGGTAAATCCCTAACGCCATCCGTGTAATGAGGCCCTATCTCTTTCTCACCACTTTGTTCAATAACCCTCTCAACTTCTGTCTTTCTTTCCTCCTTTAAACATCCGACCATCCGTCCCATTCTGAAAAAGCCTTCCATACAGCCTTTTCGTCCATTACCTTCCATCATATTTCACTCCTCCTATACCTGTCTAAACTTCTGGAGTGGGCTGTTTATTCCCAAGTTTCTTCTGTTATCACCTCCAATTCATTAGTTCCCCGTTTCCAATCTGGGTTTTGGTCCCACCATTCAACAGAAACAGCTCTTCTCTTTGTGTGTAGCTCCTTACTTTCTGCTTGCTATCCAATACTCTCGCTTAATAATTGATCTGTCAGCAGCATTTGACACAGTTTCTCCTGCTTTCCTCTCTTTCTTCCCTTGGCTTTTCTGGTTATGTGCTTCAATGGTTCAAAACTTATCTATCCAATTGCACTTACTCTGTTTCCTAAGCTGTTTATACTTCTCCTACTTTGCCTACTGTGCCCCTTCACCATGGTGTCCCTCAGGGATCTGTCCTAGGCTCCCTATCTTTTCTCTATATACTGTCCCCTAGAGCGTATAATCTCTGTTGGGCTTTCAGGCCAATTCTTTGCTGACGATGCTCAACTCTTTCTGTCGTTTTCCTCTTTCTCGCCAGTGATCCATGACAAAATATCCTCTTCCCTATTGGCCATCCAATCGTGGATGGCTGGTCGTTTTTGAACTCTTCTAAAACCAAGGTTCTTTTCTTTTCTGCTTCTACAATTCCTTGTATGCTTCCACTCACTTCGATCTCCTTATCTCCCTCTACTTTATCTATTTCCCCTACGGCTCGAAATCTTGGACTCTATCTTGATTCTTCACTCTCCTTTGCATATCACATATTTTCTATTTCCCCGCTCCTGTCATGCACATCTTTACAATATTCATAAAGCTCAGCCCTGTCTTTCTTTTCATGCCTATAAAGTGCTTGTATCTTCACAAATGTGTTCATGCCTCTTGTACTGCTCTTCTCTCCTCTTTGGCCTTCCTACCTCATGCTTAAGACATCTTAAATATATTTGTAACCCTTCTATTCATCTAGTTTTCTCTCTGTTTTCTCACAACTCTATCTTGCCTGCTCTCTCCTCTTTGCATTGGTTTCCCTTTTTCATTCCGCCTTAAACACAATTTCCTTTGTTTAGTCTTCAAATCTCTTCATAATCTTTACCCACCATTCCTCTCTCCCCTTGTCTCCTTCTACTCCCCTGCCCAACCTCTTTGCTCGAACTCCCAATTTCTTCTAACTGTTCCCCGCCCTCCTTGAGCTCAATCATGTTTCTGTTCCCTTACTCTGTTGGCCCTGCTGCACTGGAACATACTCCCACTTCAGATTCAAGGTGGGTTTGCTAAATTGTAAGAACCACCTGTTGTAAGGATGAGAAATGCCATTAATTAGTTGTTCTAATGCTAACTCACTTCTGACAGGGTCTTCTTGCCTAATAACTGAGATGGGGCATTCTGTATTCTAGTTTGTTCTTTTCCTTGGTTTAGGGAGTCGTCTGAGGTTGTTATGTCCTCCCAATCCACAGAAGTTTCTTTTCTTTCCCTATCAGATTTGTTCAACAAGTCGGATGAAGGTAAAGGATGGAATTCAGGGATATGTTGCAAGCCTTCCCACTACTGGCATGAGGGCTTGGTATCTCTACCGGGTTCCCTCCTTTCTTATTTTCTGCTTAGTCATCCAAGGATTTTGTCCTGTGGAAACACTGGGATTTTGAGGATTCACTAGGGGTCATTGAATAGTTGGATGTGTTGGGATGCATGTTTAAATCATCTCCCCTCCCAAACGATTTAGATTGCAGAAAATATATTAAAACATGGAGGATGCACATAGGGTGGTGTAGGGGACAGGAGGAATGTTATGGGTGGAGGTAATTGATGAGAAACACATGTATTTCGGGAAGTTATATAGGGGAAAGCTACTCATTTTCTTCACAATAGTGTTATGTAGAATACATTGCATGTGCACAACGGTTTTAACATGAACTTATGCTGCAGTTGAGAGCAGGCATAAATCCACGCAGGACGTGTTGGAGACAGACCCCAAGGCCTCATCTCTTGCTTGATTATTACATTCCGATTGTCAGGCGCGGCAAAGGAAAACCCATATACACTCACACATCATTTTATCAAGTCAGACCTTTGAACAAGTAGGCAGTAATGCAAGCAGCTAAATGGGAGAAGGGCTGCATCCCAGTATGAAGGCCACACTCATGGGTACCAGGGCAGAGGTCTTGGGTTGCCAAAACATGAACTGAGATTGAAGACACTAGCACCCCCCAGAATAATGGTTGTTCTATTTGAACTATCAGAGGCACAGAAATAATACTCTTAAATCCTTCAAGAAGTGGATGGATTAGTGGGATATCAGGCCTACCTCTTGGGAGGGGTAACTGATACAAGGGGGAGCAGAGAACAATAAGGTCTGTGATTTGTACCGGGGAGAGCAAATGGTGATGCCAATACAGTGGGGAGGCATGATGGGGGTGGGGCGCCTGTGTGTCTGGGCTGAGATAAGAGTTGCTTTGTTCTGAAAGGACCAGGCTGACCTCAAAGTTATCTGCCGAGTTCATGTTGATGACCAGGTGCACATCACTTGGGTAGGAGTAAATACAGGGTGATGTCTAGTAAGTTTAACCAATGACCTTGCAGTGCTGCAAGGTGGAGGGGCTCTTACCCACATCTGGTGAAGATGGAGGAGAAGATGACGCAGCCTATTGGAAAAGGGGCTATAAGTAATCATTAGCATGCAAATAGGCGGCAGGCAATGAGGGCGTGGGATAAGGGAATAGTTTCTTACCTGTAACTCCATTTCTCCAGCATTGGTATCTTTCATGGATTCACATGCTTTGAATATTCCCCGTCGTCAGGCTGGGAATCCCCGGTACATTATATAGACCCTTTCCCGTAGGAAAACTTTTTCGACGCTTATGCGTCCTATCCACCTCGTTTTGTATCATGCGTGCCCGTGCCGTCAGGACGTCATGATATAAATACAGGCCCCGCCCCCGCGCTCCCTCAGATTTCGGCCCCCAAAGTAGTGGGGGAACCGGTTTGCATGATCAGGGGAGGCAGGTGGGCGCATGTGAATCCATGAAAGATACCAATGCTGGAGAAATGGAGTTACAGGTAAGAAACTATTCCCTTCTCCAGCATTGGATCTTTCATGGATTCACATGCTTTGAATAGATTACATAGCAGTACTACCCCCAAGAGGAGGTGTGCATGCAAACCCCTATACATTCTTCGCAAAAGGCCGTTCCCTAAGATTATGTATACATCAGTAATAGTTTACATAGGGAAAAAACGGACCACATACAGTCATAAATTCCACAGGATGCCACCCCGCAGCCGGGGCTTACCTTACTGGAATAGGTGTCGAAGCACCGCCTGTCCCATCCGGGTGTCTTCGGCATGTTGCTGCGACAGGCAGTAATGGCGGGTAAAGGTGTGTGTAGTCGCCCAGGTAGCCGCCATGCAGATGTCCCCTAGAGGGACTCCGGCCCACAGTGCCGTCGACGATGCCGCTGCTCTAGTTGAATGAGCTCTTGGCCGTCGTAGAAGAGGCTTCCCTGCCTTGGAATGGCAGTACGAGATGGTAGATGACACCCATCTTGAAAGTCCTTGCTTTGAAATGGCTTTTCCTCTAGCACCCAACCCATAGGCCACAAACAGCTGTCTCGTTTCTCTGAACGGTTGCGTACGATGAAGATAAAACTTGAGAGCCCTTTTTACATCCAATGTGTGTAGCATGCGCTCCGCTCCCGAGCATGGCTCCGGAAAAAACGTAGGCAACACGATAGAAGAGTGTTTATGAAACACCGAAGGAGCTTTTGGTATGAACTGTGGGTTAGTGGCTAGGACTACCTTGGTCTTGAAAAATCGTAAGTATGGTGGGTCCACCATTAGAGCCTGAACTTCTGAGATACGTCGGGCTGAAGTGATGGCCACCAGGAAGGCCAATTTCCACGACAGAAACTTCAGAGACGATGATGACATTGGCTCAAACGGAGGTTTCATAAGAGACGTTAAGATCAGATTGAGGCTCCACTCCGGTGGAAATTTCTTCTCTGGAGGGAAACTCCGAAAGAGGCCTTTAAGGAAGTGCTTAATCAGGCGGTCGCTGAACAATGGTGCCGAGTGCCGTCGACGAGTAAACCTGGAAATGGCTGCTAGGTGTACTTTTATTGACGACACCGACAGGCCCATTTGAGCTAATAACAGCAAGTATGGAAGGAGCTGTTCCGGCCTAATCGATTGCGGGGCCAAACCTGGTTGATCCTCACACCATTGACAGAACCTTTTCCATTTGTACGCGTATGAGGCGTTTGTGGAAGGTGCTCTTGCCGCTTGCAGGATACGTCGACAGTCCTCCGGAATCGTTAGCCGACCAAATTCGGCGAAGTCAGGAGCCAGGCCGTCAACTTGAGGCTGTCCGGGTCGTGATGCCAAACGACACCCTCCTGTCGAGACAGAAGGTCGGGGGTCTTCTGGAATCTCATCGGTTCCGCCGCCGCTAAGTGTAGTAGGTCTGAAAACCACACTTGTCTGGCCCAGTATGGGGCCACCAGAATTACCCGACATGGGTACCTGAGGATCCATTGCAACGTCCTCCTGACAAGGGGAAAAGGAGGAAATGCGTACAGGAATTTGTTCGTCCATGGGAATGAGAACGCATCCCCCAGTGAGCCCTGCTGAGGCCATCTGCTTGCGTACTGATGGCATTTCTTGTTGTTCTTCGTTGCAAACAGGTCTATGGAAGGGTGTCCCCATTCCTTGAATACTTGTTGAAGTTGTTGGTCGTTCAGCACCCATTCGTGAACTTCGTTCATTTCTCTGCTGAGGGCATCGGCTTCCACGTTTTTCACTCCTGGTAGGTGAAATGCTAAGATTTGTATGTTGTGTTGAAGGGCCCAATGCCAGATTTTCTGTGCCTCTGTCGATAGGGACCTGGAACGTGTCCCTCCTTGTTTCCTCAAGTAGAACATCGTAGTGGTGTTGTCCGTCATGACACGCACCACCGAGTCCCTCAGTTGCGGAAGAAAAGACTTCAGAGCCCATCGCACTGCTCTCAGTTCTAGCAGGTTGATATGCAGGGAGGACTCCTGCAAAGACCACTGGCCTTGTACCTGTAACATATCCAGATGAGCTCCCCATCCGCTCAGCGATGCATCCGTCACCACCGTCTTTTGGAACTCTGGTTCCAGTAGAGGCATCCCTCTCGTTAGGTGAGTAGACACTTTCCACCAGCCGAGTGCTTGAACTAGTTGTTCGTCGACGACCAGTCTGTCGGACCAGCGACCTCTGCTCTGTGCCCAACGGTCCGCTAGAAATTCCTGGCAAGGCCTCATAAACAGACGGCAGTTGTTTATTAACGGAATGCAGGACGACATGGTCCCTAGCAGGGACATGTACTTGCGCACAGAGACTCTGGTACCGCCGCTCCATTCCGACGCCTTGTTTTGAAGTTTCTGAATTCTTTCGCTGGATGGTTTCACCAGGCTTGTGTGCGTATGAAACTCCGCTCCTAGAAAGACCAAGGTCCTCGAAGGCTCTACTGAGGACTTGTTGAAGTTTATTGCGAAGCCCAGTTCCTGTAAGATGGACATTGTGGCTCGTAGACTGTCTCGTGTTTGTTCCTTGGATGACCCTCTGATTAGCCAGTCGTCTAGATATGGATAGACATGATGACCATCCTTCCTTAAATGGGCCGCTATAGGGGCCAAGCACTTGGTGAACGTCCTGGGGGAGGACTTGAGCCCGAACGGGAGGACCTTGAACTGAAAATGCTTTCTCCCGACGACGAATCTTAAATATCTCCTGTGTCGTGGGCGTATTGGGATGTGAAAATAAGCATCCTGAAGGTCTAGTGAAGAGAGATAGTCCATGGGTTGCACCGATCTGATAACCTCTTGGAGTTTTAGCATTTTGAATTTTTTGGCTCTTTAGCCACTTGTTGAGTACCCTCAGGTCGAGAATGGGCCTCCATTTGCCGTTTGGCTTTTTGACAACAAAGAACCTGGAATAAACTCCTTGGCCTTCCTGTGCCACAGGAACTCTCTCTACCGCCCCTTTTCGCAACATAAGCTCCGCCTCTTGTCGTAGGATTTGGAGGTGGGGCTGTGTCGAGAATAAAGGAGGAAGACGCGGAGGCTTGTCTTTGAATTGCAGCGCATGACCCATGCGAATCGTGTCTAGGACCCATCGATCTTTGGTGATGCATTTCCATCGGTCGAAGTGATGAGAGACTCGACCCCCCAGGACGTTCCGAAGGCCGTCATTGGTTGCTGGTTTGCTTGTTCTTCGTTGACGACGGACCTGAGCCTCGCCGCCTGGAGGCTTGATAGTCCCTGCTTCCACGTGCCGACTGGGACGCTCGTCTGAACCCTTGTGAAGAGTACGAGGGCCTGTTAAATCCACGGTCCCTCGAGGCTCCAAAGCGGGAGTTTCCAGAAGCACCTCTGAAAGGGCGAAAAGAGCGAAAATTCCTACCCGTTTGAAGGGCGCCGAGGGACCTAGCAGTATCCGTGTCTTCTTTCATCCCTTTCAGCGCTTCATCAACCTTTTCGCCAAACAGGTGCTCCCCTTCGCATGGCATGTCCAGGACTTTGTACTGTACTTCAGGACGGAAAGTAGTACATTTGAGCCACGCTTGTCGACGAAGCACTACTCCATGGTTGATTTGTTTGAAACCAGACTCTGCTAGGTCCACTGCGATATTAATAGCGTGGTTCGAGGCCTCCTCGCCGTCCCGCACCAGTAACATAGCTGCTTTTCGGTGTTCGTCTGGCAGGTGTTCTAGGATAGGGGCTAATTTGTGCCACATTTCCCTATCATATCGTGACACGATCGCTAAGGAATTGGCTGCTCTTACTGTCGTCGCTCCGACCGAGAGCACCTTCTTTCCAAATGCGTCCTGCCTCCTAGCCTCGCTTTCCGGTGGCGTTGAACATTTTTGCTGGACCCTGGCCTTCCTAGCTGCTGCCGCCGACACCACCGAGTCAGACAAAGGCTGTGATGTTAGACATTTTGGAGTGGACTCCGGAGCTTTAAACTTTTTCTCGATCCGTCCCTTTATGGCTGGTTCCGAGAACGGATGGCGCATCGTTTTGAGACCTTCTTGCCACACGTGGTCAAGGATTGGGATGGCAAATACCGATTTTCTCCTTTGACCCATATGGTCAAAAAGGAAACAGTCTTTCCTCTGCTCCTCAGGAATCAAGCCGAATTCGGAACACGCTTTCCCCATCATTGCATGGAAGGCTCCCACATCATCAGGGGGAGATGGCTGTGTCTGGCTCCTCGTAGACTCCAATTCTACATCCGAATTCCATGTCGGGTCCCTCGACGGTGACAGGGAGATGTCTGACCCAGAGTCATCATGTATAGAGTCGGACTCCGACAACTCACCCTCCTCCTGAGCTCGAGGACGATCTTTTACCGCCTGGGGAGCCGATGGGTGATTCGTCGACGAGCGAGCCGTACAAGTTTGCTCGTCGACGGAAGGTACAGACAGAAGTGACGATGACGTCCCAGGTTGAGGGAACTGGGTATCCAGCCGCTGTAGTAGCTTCTGAAGAGTATTAAGCACATCCAGAGACAAAACTGTCTGGGGGTTCAGCAACGTGGATGATATAGGTACCATACCCCCGCTCGCACTCGTCGCCGTCGTCGTCGACGTGGAAGGCCGTAAGCCTAAATCCAATGGCTGCAGAACCATGTCACCTCCCCCTTCCGCCGAGCAGGCCGTGTCTGGCTGCAGTAAGACCTCAGGGGGGATCGGGTCATAGACCTCAGGCAGCCAAGCCATAGACTGAGTTTCCGTCGACGAAGGAATCCCAACCGCTGCTGCTTGAACGGTAATAGGCATCGTCAATGACACCGAGGTCGACGAGGAAGTCGTCGTCGTCGAGCCTTTAGACTTCGTTGTCGATTTTGATGCCGACGTCCCGGCTGAAGCTTCTCGACTCACGGAAGACCTGGGACGGTCCCCTGAGGAGGATTTAGACAGCGCCAGCCTCTCCGTCTTAGATGATGAGGAGGAGGAGGGCTTTTTATGAGATGAGGAGGATCCAGCATGTTTCCCCTTATGCTTGTCCTCAGGGCGAATTTCTGCTGGCCGCACCTTCTTCGATGGAGGCTCCGACTTGCTCCTGGAGGCCGTGGAGCCAACTTCCGAAGCCGGGTAGGCACCCGCTCCGTCATTAAGCCAGTCGACCAGCCTTCTTTTACGGTCCTTAAGTGTTTTTTGGGAGAAACCCTGGCATATCTCACATGTATCCGCCGTGTGGTGCGGGTGGAGACAGTAGATACAGTCCATGTGGCCGTCTCCTTCATAAACCTTTTTGAGGCCACAGGTTGCACATGGGCGAAATAACGCCTTTCCAGACATAATTCTCCAGATTTGAACTTCGCTTACGCGAAACAGACAAAAAAACAATCTAGTTATCACTAGTAGTAACACGAAGATCCCACTGCTTTGAAAGACGGTTGAAATCTGAGGGAGCGCGGGGGCGGGGCCTGTATTTATATCATGACGTCCTGACGGCACGGGCACGCATGATACAAAACGAGGTGGATAGGACGCATAAGCGTCGAAAAAGTTTTCCTACGGGAAAGGGTCTATATAATGTACCGGGGATTCCCAGCCTGACGACGGGGAATATTCAAAGCATGTGAATCCATGAAAGATCCAATGCTGGAGAAATACTGTATATCGAGTGAGTCATGAATGACGTTTTGTTTATAAGAGGAACTCCATTTTGAGGATGAGAGAGAGTTCTGTGACAGCGGACTTGCAATACACTGTCGCCATTTCCTGTTTGTATGCAAAAGAAAGCTCTTGTTCTTCTCAAAAAAGTGTGCACCTAGCCTTTATCCCCTTTGTGTTGTTTTCTCTTTGTCTGTTTGTTGTGGAATTACCCTAAATTATTGGTGAACCCAATGTGATCCCAGACTCCTCTGTGAAGACGGAGGATTCCTGGCCGCTTCTTTGGAGCGGGGCGCTGTTTCCAGATTGTGCAGGCCGTTAACGGGACCCCATGACAGAGGACTTCAGGTGAACACGTAGATGTAAGTGCACCTTCTTCTGAGAAAAACAATTTAATGAAATGCATGCCGCGATATTTGATTTTCCATGGTGTGATGAAGTAAATCGAGCTTTTTCTAAGTCGGGGCTACAAGCCAATGACCTTGAGACTGGAACAGCGCATTCTGATTATGTAAACATTGTCTGTTAACCGCCCTTTCGGGGAAGGAAGCCAATGTACTCGCAAAAGAAAAAAACTATATAGCTAACACTGCAAACTACAAAATGGAAGCCTTCTGTAGTTCTGTCATGAAGGGCAGAGCCATGTCTCTAGCCATGCCTGTTTTGCTTGATTCTTCTACCCTGCTTCCCCTCCCCCCCAGCCTACTTCTGTACAAGTCTGTCCTGATACATTCTGGTTTTTCACCATCACTGTCGTGTGGCCAATGCTGGATTTGACTTTTATGGACTTCATTGATTCACGGTGCGTCACCCTTTCTCAACTCTCATGCTGGACTTCATTTGCATCTTGTACTCATGGTGGCCCTGAATCATGCTGTTCCTATCTTCATCTTGTATCCTGGCTTGCAACATTATGTGTTACTACTGACTTCTGCAATTTTAAACTCTCTCCCCTCTTGCTTCTCCACTCTTTTTGACTGCTTACTCTCTTGTTCTCTCCTCCTATCCCTTTCTCCCTTTTCGTATCTCTTTCCCTCCTCCCCTTACTTTCTTCTATGCACTTGCTCTATCAAAATTGTCACAGGACCTAGTATGATAGCAACCTCGTCTGTCTCCTTCCCCCACCACTTACTGCCCCCCACACCTGCAGCACTATCTGAAATGTTGTCAGGCCTAGTATGATAGTCGCCTGTCTGTTTCCATTTCCTTCCCACTCTCCTCCTCCCTTCCTTATCTATGTCTTAGCTCTTGCACTATCTGAAATGTTGTCAGCCTGAGTATGATAGTTAATTTTACATCCTTATTGTTCATGGCCTGTAAGAATGTCACTGTATTTTCCCTTGTTCCCTCCCTTTCCTTGAAGCGCTTTGAAACACATTGTGTATAGGCGCTGTATAAATAAACTATCATATCATATTATGCTGTACACAAGAAAGGTGCTTTCAGCTAGAAATACAATTGTTGTGAAAATTCCTAGTGGCCTCTGAAGGACACAGCCATGTCCTTGTCCATGCTATGTATGCGAACGCGTATACCAGAAAAAGTCCAATTGTTGGCAGAATTCCTACTGGCCTCTGAAGGACAGTGCTATGTCCTTGTCCATGCTGTGCATGTGAATGATGATGTCAGTTAATAATACAATTATTGGCAAAATCCCTAGTGGCCTCTGAAGGCCAGGATTATGTACTTGGCTAGTGTTTGCAAGTGAAAGATGTTGTCAGCTGAAATGTAATTGTTGGCAAAATTCCTTGTGGCCTCTGAAGGACCGACAGTAGACGTGGAGGGCTTGGAAATAGGGAAGGCACATAGGGTATAAAACAGCGTAAGCTCAGCCCCTGGCCATTGCTGTTCCGGGCAAAAGAGCTGGCATGAAGACGAGGCAGATGCAGATGTCTGGACGGAGATGACGATGAAGAAAGGCATTAGGTGAGAAGAAACACTATACAGCAACACCTGCAAGTACCACTGGTACCAGACAGGAACTAGGCACACCTTCTCAGCTAGTGGCAGAAGGGGAAGGACAAGGGCTTCCATTATGCCCCCTGTCAAAGAAGGGAGATCTTTTGTAGCAGAACACTATCAGTATAAAGTCATTGTACCAGTCCCAGGTAGAAAGCTGATTAGAATAGAAGACCCTTTGAGGGCAAAGGTGGTGAAAAAGGTACCTATCATTTGAAGGATAGGGCATAGCTTACGCCGCAAGAAAAAAAACAGAGATGGAGACTATTCTTTAGGGCTCGGAACCCAAGGGAGAGCAGAGCCAAGAGAAAGAATTGAGGCAAACTACAGCTTTGAGAATAGACAATGGCAACAATGGTAGAAACTCGAAACCAGAGACTAAGGATCCAAGGAATTGGTTAGTGTCACAATTGGACTCTGGCACACAGGTCTCCATTTACAAATAGAGACACAAGAAGCTTATATAATACATTCCTACTCATTGAAGTCACTCCAAAGTCAAAAGTCACTCCAAGCTGACAATGGGCCAGCCTTTTCAGGCAAAAATTTAAGACAGGCCCTGACAAGCTGGGGCTGTACTCTGCAAGTCTCTAAACCAGTTTTTGTTCACAAGCTAATGGTGTCAGAGAGAGACCCAATGGGCTAGAAAGGCAGGCCTTGACTAAATGCATCCTTTCTACTGGTGTTAATTGGATGAGTTACGTTCCTGTAGTGCAGTGGAGTATAAGGAATCTACCTTGCCTTTCTCAATGTGAGGGTAAAACACCTTTTTGAGTTGCTGTTTGGCGTTCCAATGTATACGCCTGATTTACACAATTTATGCGAGTTCTCTCAACAGGCCAGACCAGCTGCTCCTCATAGATGTCCTAACTGTCAATGGTGATTCTTCACCATGCTTCTGCACCACAGCCTCAAGACAAGGAGAAGTCACAGACTCGCTGACCCTGAAACCTGGGGACTAAGTCCTAGAGAAGATTCATGAAGATGCATGACAAAGAAGCATGTGGAACACGCTACCAACCTCCTGTGAAGGTACATGAAGGCTCACGAACAGCAGTCCTTCCAGCCATGCCTCCTGAGAAAGGTACTTGACAAGTGTTCGCCGACCACCTTAGGCCAGCTCCAGATGGTTCCGCTCCTGTTCCCAAGAGAGGAGAGTCACTTTCACTTTCTTAAACAAATCAAAGAGCAGGGAAGAATAGATGAAACTGTGAAGTTAACAATAACTTCAAAACCCTCAGCATCACATGAAAGCATGTCTATTTTTCCTACGAACTGAAGAGCCAGAAACAAGGCTAAAAATAGAGCCAGGCGCAAGTGCCATCGTGAATATGAAGATTTTCAGCCATATAAAGTGCATGGAAAATCACAAACCTTTTTGTTTGAAGAGTGATCCTGTTTTACATATTTGCTGTGGCTACACCTTCTCACTTTTTTTGTCTTTTTACTTTGGGACATTTTGAATCCCACTAGAGATCCCAATGATCAGCCAACAGTTGAACATTTCAACCTTAGATCCAGCACATTCTCCAAACCCAATACATAAGAGGGAGATGCAGGCTAATGTGCAAGGAGTCTCTACACAAATAGGCAAAGGTGCATGGGTCTGGTTCTAAACTTTTATTTATCTAATAGAAAACATCACTGTCCCTATCTGTAAGTGGGGGTTCCCTGCCTCAAACTAAAACTGAAGGAATTGTCAGAATGTCCATAAAATCAAACTTCCACCATCCTGTGTCAAATCCTAATTTAACCCTCACACTATAACTAAAGGATAAAATAACAGAAAGTTCCTTCTTCACGAAAATGACTCCCTTCTCCTGCTTCTTGAACAGTGTCCAAAGAATGTTCTCTTCCAACAGAAAATCCCACGGGGTAATGACTGCCTTCACATGAATTATGGGATTCACCCAGTCTTTATGCGATGTCCAGGAGAATGACTCCATTCTCCTGGTGTCTTCAGTGCAACTCTCAGCCCCGGACCAAGAGAATACCTCCCTTCTCCTGGTGTTACTTTGTACAGTTCAACTGCAATGCCAAGGGGAATGACTCCCTTCCTCTGGCACCTTCAACACAAGTCATTGGCTTGCACCTGGAGAATGTTTTCCTTCCCCTGGTGTTGCTTGGATCAGTTAATAATACGGCCAGCGGAAATTACTCCCTTCCCCTGAGGTCTTTATCACAGCTCTTCGTTTGATACCAGGAGAATAACTAACTTCTCCTGGTATTGCTTGGCACAGTTCTTTCTCACATTTGGGGATCCAAACCCTTCTCTGGGGCCAATGGTTTCTTCTATAGCACTGCGCCAAGGATGATTTCTTCTGGTGATCTCTTTCTTTCTCTTGGGGTCCCAGACCATTCTCTGGTGGCCAATTGTTTACTCATTACCATTGTGTGAGGAAGATTTCCTCTGATTCTCTCGTTCTCACTGTTGGGGTCCCAGACCCTTCTTTGGTGGTCAGTGGTTTCCTCATTACCACTGTGCTGAGGAAGGTTTCTTCTGATGTTCTCTTTCTCACTGTTGGGGGTCCTAGACTCTTCTCAGGGGGGCTGTGGTTTCCTTGTTACCACTGCATCCAGGAAGATTTCCTCTGATGCTCTTTTTCTCACTGTTGGTGTCCCAGACCAATCTCTGGTGGCCAATGGTTTCCTTGTTACCACTGAACCAAGGAGGATTTCCTCTGATTCTCTCTTTCTCACTGTTTGGGTCCCAGATCCTTCTCTGGTGGCCGGTGGTTTCCTCATTACCACTGCACAGAGGAAGGTTTCCTGTGATACTCTCTTTCTCACTGTTGTGGTCTCGGACCCTTCTTAAGTGACCAGTGGTTTCTTTGTTAGAACTGCACCGAGGAAGATTTCCTCTGATGCTGGCCTTCTCACTCTTGGGGTCCTAGATCCTTCTCTTGTTATGCCCATTAACATCCTTGATAATACTGGGCCTGGTAAAATCCACCTTATCCTCTGTGTCAACCCCTGGGTACCCTCCAGATTTTGTGTACCCCCCTACCTCTTAGGTAGTTCTGGTATGTTGCTGGGACTTCCTGGGACTGGGGCACACTTCTCCAGCTTCTCACCTGGAGGTTCACAGCATCTTCATGGCTTTGGGGTTCAGTCTGCCTGCACTCGGTGGGAGGGAAACTTCTTCAGCGTCCTCTTGCCACTCTCTGCTTTTCCTCCAGATGTCAGTCAGTGTTTGAATATCCCGCGCAGGGGAATTCGGACGCCATCTGCTTTCCCCAACAGGACTGGATACCGCTGTACCTGCCACCACTGTGCTTCTGGATATGACTGCATTCACTGCGTCCAGGCTTGACCCATCTAATAGTCCTTTGTTCCTTTTTATGCATTATATCCAGTTCCTCCCATGTGGATTGCACTAGTCCTTCTTCTTGGTTACTTACTTAATCCTCATGCCTCCGTGGGACCACCTCGTAACATTGTTTCATCACAGTCAATGATCTTTAGGTCTCCTGTATTCTTCCTTGCCTTAGCACTTTGGGTTTTAGGCCCCATGTTACAACAATACATAGGTTTGCTTTTGATGTAGTGGCTCTGAACATTAGGAAGGGCTAAGGAATGTCAGGAGCAACAACATTCAATGGGCTGTACCCCAGGCGATCGTTTTTATATGTCCAGAGGGGGAGTCCCTCCCTGTGAGGTCCTCCCACAATGAACCACTGCTAGAGAGACTATTGGGATGTGGCAGCACCTCACTAGCCTCATGGCAAAGGGCTCCCCCTGGGGAGAAGTGATGACACCCTGTGAATTGTCACAATACATGATCCAAGATTTCATTAAATTGCTGCTAGCAACGTAAAGTATTTTGGTGGAACATGGTTTATTAGCTATGTCACTAAATGATCTGTAAAGGAAAGTTTGTAACATTTCATTTAAAATAGTACCCCCTTCAATCTATAATTGCACATGGCATGCCAGTCTGTGACAGTAACAAATTATTGATTGTCAGTTTTCACAGGGGCATATTATATTTGATTTTTTGAGCATGGTGTACACGTGGCTCACAGATTTTCAGGGTTTGATAGACTTATTGACCTCTGAAAATTGTAAATGAAAAATCCCCTAAATGTGGATTAGGAAGGAGGTCAGTCCCTCCTCTTCATTCCAAGAAAATAATGTCAATTTAAATAACCAACGTCATTGCACCACAAGAAAAGGATTCTGCCTCTTAATCCAAAGAACATTTAACTTGCTGATTTCATTTACATTTCAATGTTGTAATCTCATGCTTGGGCAGCCCTTTAATACATCATGATTGCTCTCCAAAATAAACACTTCTACCCTGAGCAGAAGTTTTAAAATTAACCCTATCAAACATTCTTGTATCTATGGCCAAGCTAGAATCAAATGGAGTCCAACATTTTATAGTTGTATCAGTCCTAGACAGGGAGTCTGTGAAAGAATCAATTTAGATGTATTCCACACATTGAAGTCATTAGAAGGCATGAGGTAGGAGGCTATGTGGCAGTGGGCAGTATCTTGACTCACAGCTGCACCTGCGCTGGCATTTCAGAGTCTACTACGTAGAATCAACAACAATATCAAGATAAAGAGCATATTTCACCTAAACGCGGGAAACCCTCTATCCTTTTTTGCTGAGGTTATGTGAAGACTTGTTATCACTGATCCAGGGAAGTGTTGTTCCACAGATTATGGGCAGAGGAAGACAACATCATAGCGTCCGTTCTCAACATGTTGGGGCTACTGACCTAATGTGATTGGTGCAGGAAGATCTGAGACTTCCTGCTGGTATGTACTTCTTAATGTGGCGATATAGGTTTGTGGGTGGGTCTGTTGCTCCAGTACTGTATGCAAGATGTGCCATGCACAGTCTTTTGAAATTGATCCATTACCTGATAGGCACCCAGGCATGTGCTTTGAGAGCAGGGCCGATTGGATCAATGACTTTTCACTTTAGGGTTTGCCTTGCCATTTCGTTTTGGAGCGGTTACAATTGGTATTTGGTTAATATCCAAAACTACAGTGTAGGTATGGTATAGACTTATAAAACGACAGACTACTTAGGGTTTCCAAATACATGAGTCAGAGGTGCATGTATATTTCTATGTATATGATGCAAAATAAATCTCATGACTACGATAGGTTGTGTTACGCCTTATGAATGCAATCACCCATTAATTGATTTTCAAAGCAAAGGAAAAACGCAAGACATCTTGAAGACCTATGCAGAAGCAAATGTTTGTAATGGTCAGATTACATAGCTGAATTATAATCACATCCAAAACTCCTGTGTATGAGGTTTGGAGGTGAAGTCTACTGCGATGGATGTTCAATTAAATAAAAGCAGTAGTGAATAGCCCTATCAATCCGCGTGTTTGAAATCAATATCAGCTGCCATAAAAGGTAACATTAAACAAAAATCAAAGGAGTTCCATCTTGCAACAACATCTGTGAAAATAATGTATCACAACATCCTGTGGAATAGAATTAAATATATTACTGGACGCGTTACATTTATGGAATTGGGGAAGGACCGAGAGAGAGCCAATATTAAGACAATATATAACAAGCTTTCCCAGTAATAGGAAACGTAAGACAACACACTCATGCCATTCATAAAGTCGACAAAACATATCATCTAGAAACAAACATAATGACCATTGTTTAAATAATAGAAACAAATCTAAAATATGGCGAAGTCGTGTTGGAGTCAATATTTTAGGGTGAAATAGTGATGTTTAGTGAGCAGTATGGCTTGCATCAACTAGATGGTTAGCATAACCATCCTGATAAATGACCAAAAGTATTTCCGGCCACATGAAATAATCATGTGTGTCAGAAGACAATTTGAATACCAATGGCTTGGAAGTAATGTTTATTACTGTGTTCTGATACCGGCTCCACATGAAGACTGAAGTCAGTGTTAATAATTCCTATATGAGTCATCTCATAGGCCAGTCTATGAAAATAAACACCAGTAAGTGGAGATGTATCCAGTTAATGTGACAAATGGCCATGGGTGTTAGGCATGGTGGGACTCAATGCTTACCCAAACTTGACTGGTGAGTACCATTGTGTATGGTAGCATTCTGATGCAGAATATACGAGTCAAGTATTGAATAAAATTAGACCTTTAATAGAGTGCCAGGGTAAAAATCTGCATGAAGTGAAAGATGGTATTGTTTCAAGAATAACCTGCGGCACGTCAAAGTACAACATACTTTGAGGATTAGGATTGATAGCAGACCCAACAAACATCAGACGTTATTTTAGACGTAATGAAGTGACCCACGGTTGGAATTGCAGATGCCTGCACCTCGGAACCAAACCCTCCTTTGTGGTCTTGCATCCGAGGATGCCAAGATGCCAACAAGGGCACGCATGTTCATTGTGTGTTGGGACTAGACCAAAATGTGTAGCTAAATTGCCTAATGCAGAATGGGGGCCACCTTGAAAGGAGAACAAGGGGCATACATCCTGGCAGTTTCTTATAAAAGAGGTAGCTGACAAAATACAAGCGAAGCTCTGAGGATTGCACATTTTTTAACAGGACCAGGGCAAGGCTTTATGCTCCCCCACAAGAAGTGCTACTTTAGTAGTGACCCTTACCTGAAAATGGCGCCATTTATCGCGCTTATAGTGGAAAGCAGGCGTCCCTTTCTTTGTTTCTTTTATTAGCGATATAGGCAGCTTCCTAGAATTGTCTAATTGTAGCACTGGGCATTAGGAACAATCATCAGAAACACCCTAAAAGTACAATTTGTGGATTATACTTTAAGGGAGGGAATATATCCCTAGATAACACATAACATAACAGGAGGCAAACCTTTGCAGCAAAAACACAAATAGCTTAGTTTATGTAAAACGTGTCCTCGTGGATTTCTAGAATATAATAGCACACAAATGCTACGGCGTCCTACTAAGGGCAAAGTGATGCATGCGGTTATTATATGTTTCAAGCCCTTCTCTGCAGAGGCAAAATATCAAAATGTGAATTGTAAGCTGTTTTAACACCGCGTTCTGAATTAAACAAACAGTGTGGCATTCAGAAGGTCAAACAAGAGGAAAATGGCATCTTCTGTTGATTGGGGGGGAACAAATTACAACATTGGTGCCAGCATGTTTATCTTCTCGCTTCACGAAACCATAAAATAAGCTTAGCATTGTGAATCATCTTAAAACTTCAAAGTCTACGCACCCAACGCACTCTCGGAGAACCATAAAACTGTACAGCTACTGTACTTTTAGTAAATAATTAGCCGAGCCTGGATCAGAAGCATGGCTTTTTTATTGTGCCTCCCTTACACACTGGCTGCACAGGCACACAGTCCCAACACTCTCACCCCCTCCCCAGAAAGCAACTTCTTACTAGACACCATGTACGCATATACTGAGGGGAAAAGCGGCTTGAGAGGGACACATAATGAGAGAGAACATAGAGGAGGACAAGTAGATAGCTAGAACAGATACGACAGACAGCTAGGCAGAAAACAAGATCACATAATAATAATAATAATAATTTAGCATTTATATAGCGCTACGAACCCTGGGGCATCTGAGCGCTTCTTATTATTACCCACGGTGTGTGTGGTGCTCATTTATCGACCTCTGAAGATGAAAGGCTGAGTTTGGCCCTGCCGGGATTCGAACCTGCGTTGAGTTGAGGTGCGTTGAGTTGCTTATAACGCACAAGACCAGGCTGCCCTAATTCCATCTGGGCGCATAGATGAATCAGATAAGATAGACGTATTGATTGATAGGTACAGCTAGATAGATCCAATACACAGAGAGATCCATTATATAAGAAAACTATATTGATAGATATATAGACAGATAGACCAACAGATGGATAGATAGATAGACCAACAGATGGATAGTGAAGTGGGAGAATGGGATAACACCCTCCCCCAGTCTCATCCAGACCATGGCCTAGGGGATCACGACCCAAGCACCCCCCACAAGAGGAGTTCGAACAATTCCCTTCCTTACCAGATGACAAAGTATCCTGCTTCAAAGGCATACACATACGAGGAGGATGCCCACTAGCACGCACTAATCAAGCCGACGCATGCACCATGGACCAGCTTGATTAGACACCAACCACGAAAATCACCATCGTTAGAGATGCCATGATGACATAGCCAACAGACAAGAGCACACATGCCACCATGCACACTGGCCACTCACACACCAACCCACAACAAAAAATATACTCAGTGCTATGACGTAGCGGACTGACATACCCACGGACATGCATCGTTGTTATTTTTCACATAGGCCTTCTACAGCACCGCAGAAACGCAAGATGCCTGAAGAGCTTGTGTATATGCTTGCTGATGGCTTTCTCGCTACCTATCACTATGAAGATGCCACCATGTATATCTAATGCTGCGTATGACACTCTGTCACCCCACGACCTCCATAGTATGGATTATGTATCGCCACTCACGAACTAGGCCCAAGTAGGCCGCAAGCAAGAGTCCCCAGGCAGAAGCCTTGCAAACAAAAATCCTCCCAGAACGAAAATGCAAGTGCTGACCATGCAGAACGATCCCCCAACGAGAGCCCACAGCCAAGGCCATGATGTTGCAACCCGCATGCCACGCACCCAGCACCAAGGTTATACCTGCAGATGCCAAGCCCTCAGAGACAGAATACAAAATCTAATGCTCATAATTCTACTCCAGCTACGGTCTCCCCACACGTGACCAAGCCGAACTGACAAGGTGCCAAGCTCACGAGACAGAGAACCTACGTCTGGGACACAATCTGCAACAACGAAGCGACAAGTTGGACACCTACAGCGATGGGAAAGACATGCACACCAGCCCGTAAGCAGACCTGTCCATTGTCTACCAAAAACACATAGTTGCACATTGTTGCTAATGTCATGTGCACCGCGAGCTGGGAACGGCGATGGTCCCAGGCTTGGGGGCTCGCGGGAGAATCAATCAGAACACAAGGGGCTCATCACTGACGCCAACACTCTTAGCCAATCACCAAGGGTCCCCTTGTAACAATTCCAATGGAGTAACTGTTAAGGGCAGCCCAAGTGTACCACCTGACCCGTCCTTATCCACTAACATTTCCTCCTATGGGGTAACTATACTAACCCTACCACTCGGGGAACCAACCCGAAGTGGCGATAGGTTTTGTGATGATTTTCCCAGGTGACGCAAGTAGCATGTCATACTGCTGTAAAAAGGGCCTGCGAGCCCCACTAACGACGAGAGCCTCTCCGGATGCATACGGTCTGACCGTATCCCTGCCGTTACTCTAATAAACAGCAGTAATTACCTTGCTCCATGTGTGTGTCTCATACTCCTTTTGGGACGTGGGAGGAGTTGGGGCCTCCCCAGCATCGGAGGTCCACGGACGGCTCTGCCGGCCCCTGGGAAATCACCCCGACAAGTTCCTCATCAGATACCTGTGTAAGTCTGCACCCCTCTGCCAGTGCTATTACAGCTCTCCAGGCCCTCCCCTCCCTGTCTTGGGCGTGAACTGCGATGTAGTCTGCAGTAGTCATAATGCTCTCTATGTTCACTGAAATCAACCTGCTCATTATATCCCTTCCGAGTATGTTTACTTGTGACTGCTTCGAGTACAGAAGTGGAAGAGACATGTCGTGATCTCCAATAGAAAAGGAGATGTTATCAGTGAAGGGAACCAACCCTCGAGCCTCAGAAAATCCTTGAGTGTGCATAGCTTTACCTGACAATTGAAACTTACCCTCCCTTATGCAAGACCTAGTGGCCCCGGTGTCAACTAGGAAGGAAAATGTTTTGTCGCCTATCGCCACCTGTATGCGTGGTTCCTCCGTACTATTAGGTGTGACCTATAGGATGGGACACATCAAAGACATCTGTGGGCTGTCCTATTGCGGATATAGTGACTTACCGCTTCCTGTGTAAGGGTTGTGGCTCAATATTGTCACCTTCCCTAGCTGTGCCTGCTGTAGGGGCGCATCAGTTGTTGATACTACATGGTCCTGTATTTGTGTGAGCTGCTGTATCGGTTGTACTTGAACTTGTTGTGTTGTGTTGTTATCCCCTGCTGCTGTGGTGGTGTGTATGTTTGTACCCGCATCTGTGGCTCTAGTGGCGCCTGCTATATTTGTGGTTGTTGTAAGTAGGCTAGTGTTTGTGGCTGCGGTTGTTGCAATGGTGCTTGTTGTTGTGGTAGGCATTGCTGCGTTTCTTGTTGTTGTTGGTAGACTTGTTCCCCCATATACCCTTGTTGCACCTTTTCTCCCCATGCTACTTGTGGTGGTCTCATTCTGCAGGTGCATGACATGTGTCCCACCATCCTACATATCCAGCATATTGGTGGTTCCCTGGCCTGCCATGGGGAACCCCCCCCGTGTCGTCTTGATATCCTTGCTGTCCGTTTGGGTAGTAGCCCCGGAACCTACCTCCTTGGCCGTATCCCCTGCCACTCACCATGCTGCCCCTCCCCCTGTAGTTGTTTAAATACCCATTTCCCATCTGCATATATCCTCCTCCTGTGTATGCTGTGTATGGTGGGGCGGGGGCATCTGTTGTGTTATTATTTGGGCTGGCTGCTGTAGTTGTGCCGCTTGTTGTTGTGTTGTGTCTGGTGCAGCCGTAAACTGTGTGGGGGCGGGTGTAGTTATTAGTGCTCCTTCCATGGCATATTTTGATAATTTCTTCTGTACCAATTTTGCCTCCTCTGCCTTCCTATCTTCCTCCTTTTGTTTCATCTTTTCTTGCCACATCCTGCAGTGGTGAACTATATTTAGTTGTATTTCTGGCCAGGCCTTAACTTCCATTCCCACCATTTTCTTCAGCTGCCTTTGCACTTGGTCTCGGAAGACCTTGTATTAATATATGGTAGAAAATTGCTAGTGTTTTGTCCCATGGCTCCTGCGTTTCCAGGCGCCACTTCTCCTGAATCTCCTGGATGTAATCAACAGGATCTTCATTCTCACGCATTTTTTGTGACGTTATTGCTCCTATGTCTGACGTGTCTGGGTACTGGATCCTCAATTGCTGCCACAGCTCATGCCTGCAGTTGGCAAATGACCCTCCATCATGTGACGTCTCTGTTGTTGTAACCCCTGGGAAACCCACCCGTTTCCAAATGTCATCTGCAGCGTCCCCCAGTATTGCGATCAGGAGCCCCTTGACGTCGCCCACCGCTAGCTTTTGCCCCGCAGTGTGTTTTTCCATCTTATATATCCACTTCCCAGCTCCTCCACTTAGTGATGGAAGTCTGCATGTTATGTTCTCTTTATCGGCATGCTTCCAGGGGACATATTGTTGTCTGGCCCCTCCCCTTTCCAGAAGTGGCATTAAATTGTATCCCCTCATTTCCCCTAATGCCCGTGCGGTTATGTCAGTGTATTCATCCTCTTCCTCTGTGTCAGGTAACTCTGTAATTATATCAATATTACAGTGGTTTGTTCTATCGTCCCCTTCATCCTTCCTCCCTCTCCTGTCACCCTCTTGTCTCAACGTGGGCGTGCTTGCCCGTTCTTCCTGCCTGCTTCCTGGGAGGTCCCTAAGTCTGCCGACATAAGGGGTGTGCGCAGGGGTGGGTGTCAGTGGGCATGGTGTTTGTACTGATGTCGGTGTTAATGGTTGTGGCGCTCTCCTTGCTACCTCTCTTACCTGTGCTTCACCTATATTTCCTTCTTCCCTTTTTCTGCATGCCAATGGTGACTCGCAGTTAGTATGTGTAATGCACAGTTTATCTAAACTCTCCCTATTGCCATCTCTTCCATCTTTTCCCAAACATTCTTCCTCCTTGCTGCAAAATCCATCAGGAAAAGACAATCCCCACTCTGTTCTTTTTCCCCCCACTGTTACCATCCTTAAATCTATTAAGTCTGCTTCCTTGTACTCACCTCCTTTAACAGTTGCCCCCTGTGATGACGTTGTAGCCACCTCCGAGTCGTGGCGTGTGTATGTTTTTACTACGTGCTCCACTCTCCTGTCTCCTCTCTCCACTGCCTTTTTTCCCATTATTTCACCACCTATTTCCGCTCTCTTTCTGTGTAGTTCTTCCATTACCTCTGTACTTACCTTTGCTAATATCCTCTTCTTCTTTTCTCCCCCAGTTTCCCCCTTCCCTTTTTAGTATGCTTTCTATTACTTTACCTTCTTCGTACCTCCTGGAGCTTTCGGATAGTATCTTCCTTTTCCACAGTTCCATTTCCCTGTCCTTTTCTTCCTCCTTTTTCATTTCCCGTATTTCCGCGCGTGACACCCTTTCTGCTATTGCACTTATCCGCTCCTCCTCCTTCTTCCTTTCTTCTCCTCACTCCTTTATCCTCGCCTGTTCATCCCTACTCGCCTTTCTTTCCTTTCTTCCTTCCTCGTGTTTCTTTCTCGAACTGTCTTATTCGTACTTCTCTTAATTCAGCCAACCTTTCCTCCAACATTTCTTCCTCTAGACAGTTGGCCTTCACTTGTCTTACTCACCTCGGTCCCTGTCTGTGTTGTCCATTTTTTCCTTGTTTACCTTCCTCACTGCGTCCTCTTCTTCCCCTGTCAGCCTCCCTCGGAGCTGTAGGAGCACCTGTGCTGCTATCCATTCATCTGGTCCTATGTTTGCGATGTGTTCCCCACTTTTCTTCCCTCCCCCGGTGCCTGCCTGTGCACTGTTTAAGTCCATAGTGCCCGTTGCCACCGCACCCCTCTGGTTGATGTCTGTAGGTGCATATGGTGGGGGGCTGTACGCAGGGTTTGAGTACCCCTCAGCTGCTGTTAATTGTTGTCTTGCGGCTTCTCTTAATTCTGTTACTGGGTACAACCCTCCTTCTTCCTTCTTTACTACCTTCGCCAGAGGTGTATCGTCTGTCCCTTCCTTTTTTACCTTTGCTTCTGATACTGTAACTGATCCTTCTTTCTCCTTCTTGCCCTCTTCTATGCATAGTGCATTGCTGCTCGCCGTGTCCACGCCCACTCCGTTCTCCTTCCCCTCTTTACCCTCCTTCGTTTCCTTGCTCCCTTTCTCCTCTGTTGCCCCTTCCATAGTAAACATTCCCATTGCTCCTGGCCTGGCTCCCTGGAACATCTTCCATAAGTTAAACATCTCTATATGGTGAGCTAATTTCTTTCCTTTGTACGTGTTGTGTATGTATGTCAATAGTGAATGTTGGGTGTATGAGTCAAAGCTGCCGTTAGGCGGCCACGGTGTTAGTATTTTGTTGTCTGTCCCTTGTGTCCAGTCGATGCTGTATTTTATAATTTTCTCCTTATGTGGTGATAGAGACGTGCAAATGTGCTGAAGGGGCGTACTTAAAGCGTTCCCTCTCACTCCAGACCCCGACCCGTAGTATGTGGTCATGTTACAGTTTTCTTTTTCCCAATATCAACCTTATTTACCTGGCCCCGTGAACTGGGGACTTCCGACTGTCCGCTGAAAAGTAATACAATTGCAAATATACAGTTCCTTCTCCTATACTATTTGTCCCCCTTGATGTCACTAGTATGGCCCCCTGTGGCCATGGCGCACTAAGCCCCCTGCGGCTGCGTGCCCTGTGTGACGTGCTTTTACAGCCGCCCCACCTTTCCTTTTTTGTCAAACCTCTCCCTCCCCCTTTTCAACCCCCTTGCTGAGCGTGACCTATCCCGCCCTTTCCCACTTCCTATCCCCCGGCCACCCCTAGATCAATACGAGATGGTCGCAGTGTCCTATACAAGCCCTACGGGTGACGTCACCAACTTCTGCAAACTATTACCGGTAAGAAACCTTTATAATATCAAAAGTGCTTAATATGTTTTAACCCTTTTTTCCCCCGTAAACCCCACAGCTGTCTTCCAGCTTCAACTGGAGCAAGGTAATCCACAATAAACTCTTACAATCGGCCTGCGCACGCTGCATCGCCTCGCCTCGCGTGTGATACGCCCCCCTCTCTCGGGGAGCTTAACGAGCCAATCGTCTTCCGCACTCGGGAACAAAATTAGCTACCTCCTGCGGGGAAACTTCATCTACCTAACGAGCTTCAACACTCAATTAGTACGGATCCTCGTCTACTCATTGATCTATAACGCCAATTCAAAGGAAAGCCACACCTCTCCTCTACAAATGCCCGCGATCTGGACAAATCAGTGCCTTCTAACAACCACAAGTGGTACCTTTCGGCTCCACTGAATTCACTCCGTGACGTGGTAGAAGACGCCCCTCGTGCCTGTCCAGCTACCGCTCACTCCTCAAATCTTCTGCAACACACTGTAAACACATCCTGCCACCCTTTTCACAATTCCTCCCCCCTCCCACACAACATTACATTACTTGTTGGGTGTGTCATACTCACCAAGTCCTCGTGAGCCGGGGCCGCTCGACCGCGTGCACCCTTCCAAAGCAGCTCACCACCCCCCCTCGTCTGGACCAAGTCTTGACACTCGCCAACAGCGGGCGGGATACTTCTCAAATCGGCTACCGAGGGCCAATATCCGGATTGCGCTGTCCGGTCTTCTGGTAGTTCCGCAATGGTCCTGTAGTCCTCAAAGGGGGCAACGGCAGAGGGGGCCGCTCTGCCGGGTTGCCTCGTTGCAAGAGGCCTTGGAATGATGCTCTCAGGGTAATAGACCTCAAACAGATCTCAGCAGTGCCTCCAACTTGTTGGGATGATTTCCCGGGGGCCGGCTGTCATGATGCCTACCCCCGGGCATCAGGACCAAGGCCCTCAGCTCCGGGAGCAGGCATCCAGACATTTGTTTAAACCTCAGCAGCCCCGGCTAGGGGCTGTCTGGGTTCAGTCCTGGCGCCTTAGGCGCCAGGCTCATCATAGAAATCAGTCCTTGCGCCATAGGCGCCAGGCTCATAGACTTTACTTACCTGATGCAGACCATGCTGCAAACGAGTCCAAGCCTACATGAGGCCTGGATGGGACTATTTTGTTACAGGGACTATTTTTTACTCGGGCGTGGCTCTAGGGAACTTCTTACCTGGATCTACTTTGGAGGCTATTTAAACGACACCCGAACAGCAGCACATGCTTTGCGTTATTCTGCATCCAGCAGCGTGACGCTCACTGTGCCTGCAGCCAGCATCCAGTCTTCTGCCACTCCCGCGTGCCTGCAGCCAGCATCCAGTCTTCTGCCACGCCCGCCTCGAATCCAGAGCTCCTAGAATAAAGAAGAGGAAAAGGACAAGGTTAGAAAACAAACTTATTTCAAATTCCTCACCTAATTCCGGAACCATTTCATCTCCGGACCTGGAAAGTACATCAGTCCTGCACGCGTCGCTTCGCCAGCTCCAGCACGGCGCCATACTCACCAGTTCTCACAGCATCTTTCGATCCGGCACTGTCTCCATCATTTCTTCGCTGTAATCCGGCACCTAGGGGACACAAGAAAAAACAAGCTGAGCCAAGGGAATCAACAAATACAACCTCTTACCACCATAGACTTACCTGATTTACCACCGGTGGTATTATTCCATAACTCTCCACATTTTCATATGCCGCATCTGTAAAGAGGGAGAAAAACAACACGTTAACGCATGCAATAGTTACCGGACAGCGTTGGGTAACACAGACTCTTACCTGAACGCCAGCAGCAGCTACGAGACCTTCTTCTCATGAACTCAGTTGCAACTTAAGGAAGGAAGGGGACAAGAGTGAACATCGGGCACATTGAACTCTTTGAACTTGATACTTACCAATCCCGCCAGGGACTTCAGAGTCAATACTTACCGGACATCTCCCAATGCCTTCAAACCAGTGAAGTAACTGGTATCTACGCGCCCCTGCAAGACACGCAGGATGGAGAGCTCATCTTTTACGAACATAAGGTGAGGTTACTAAGGGGATATCGGAGGTGATTAGTGGGGGAGAGCGAGAACAGTTGGGAGGCCATTACTAAAACCTACAGGTGGTTAATCCCTGTCTCCACTTGCAGGAAAATACTTCTTCGGGTCGGGCAGACAAGACTAGGTGGGCCAGTCCAGGCAGTCATCTCTGCAATACGCATCACGTTGAAGGAGACCGCAGCTGTCCGGGTCCGATCGACACCCCTGTGGGGTCCAGGTGAGCGTAACACCGGCAGAGCCATCGACAGACCTCTGGGGCTGGGGATGCCCCAACTCCTCCCGCGTCCCAAAAGGAGAATGAGTCACACACAAGGAGCAAGGTAATTACTGCTGTTTATTAGAGTAACGGCAGGGATGCGCTCAGACCGTATGCATCCGGAGAGGCTCTCGTCGTTAGTGGGGCTCGCAGGCCCTTTTCACAGCAGTATGACGCGCTACTTGCGCCACCTGGGAAAATCATCACAAAACCTATCGCCACTTCGGGTTTGTTCCACGAGTGGTAGGGTTAGTATAGTTACCATATAGTAGGAAATGTTAGTGGATAATGACGGGTCAGGTGGTACACTTGGGCTGTCCCCAACAGTTGCTACATTGGAATTGTTACAAGGGGACCCTTGGTGATTGGCTAAGAGTGTTGGTGTCAGTGATGAGCCCTTTGTGTTCTGATTGGTTCTCCCGTGAGCCCCCAAGCCTGGGACAATCGCCGTTCCCAGCTTGCGGTGCACCTGACATTAGCAACAATGTGCAACTATGTGTTGTGGTAGACAATGGACAGGTCTGCTTACGGGCTGGTGTGCATGTCTTTCCCATCGCTGTAGGTGTCCACCTTGTCGCTTCGTTGTTGCAGATTGTGTCCCAGACGTGGGACCCCAGCGGTTCTCTGTCTCGTGAGCTTGGCACCTTGTCAGTTCGGCTTGGTCACGTGTGGGGAGACCATAGCAGGAGTAGAATTATGAGCATTAGATTTTGTATTCTGCCTCTGAGTGCTTGGCACCTGCAGGTATAACCTTGGCGCTGGGTGCGCGGCATGCGGGTTGCAACGTCGTGGCCTTGGCTGTGGGCTCTCATTGGGGGCTCCTTCTGCATGGTCAGCACTTGCATTTTCGTTCTGGGAGGATTTTCGTTTGCGTGGCTTCTGCCTGGGGACTCTTGCTTGCGGCCTACTTGGGCCTAGTTCGTGGGTGGCGGTACATAATCCATACTATGGAGGTCGTGGGGTGACATACGCAGCATTAGATATACATGGTGGCATCTTAATAGTGATAGGTAGCGAGAAAGCATCAGCAAGCATATACACAAGCTCTTCAGGCGTCTTGCGTTTCTGTGGTGCTGTAGAAGGCCTATGTGAAAAATAACAACAATGCTTGTCCGTGGATATGTCAGTCCGCTACGTCATAGCACTGAGTATATTTTTTGTTGTGGGTTGGTGTGTGAGTGACCAGTGTGCATGGTGGCACGTGTGCTCTTGTCTATTGGCTATGTCGTCATGGCATCTCTAACGATGGTGATTTTCGTGGTTGGTGTCTAATTGAGCTGGTCCATGGCGCATGCGTCAGCTTGACTAGGGCGTGCTAGTGGGCATGCTCCTTGTATATGTATACCTTTGTCATCTGGTAAGGAAGGGAATTGTTCAGACTCCTCTCGTGGGGGGTGCTTGGGTCGTGATCCCCTAGGCCATGGTCTGGATGAGACTGGGGGAAGGGTTTTATCCCATTCTCCCACTTCAAGCTCTTCTCAGACGACAATGGAGAGGGAGAGATGGTGTTTGGAATGAGCATTAACATCTGGTTGAAAGTAACATACAAGCAAGTGGCACAAAAAATGGCTATGGCCCTAGAGGCACCTGCCCCTACGCCAGTGCCATTTTATGAGGAAGACATGGCATCTGTACCAACATCCCTGTGGACCACCAGTCCATATGACGTTGGCTGCATCAAAAGCATTGGAGGAGTAAAAATAAAACTGAAAAAAGGAGCAATGCTACTGAGGGTGAAACAATACCCACTATCAAAAGAGGCAGATGAGGGCATATATGAAACAATAAAAGCTCTAATAAACAATGGTATATTAGTACCATCAGAATCACCATGCAACACAGCTGTGTACTCTGTGCGCAAAGCAAAAGGGGGGTCTTGCCGTTTAATCCAGGACCTAAGACATTTGAACCACATTGTAGAGGCAGAGTACCCCATAGCAGCTAACACAGGCACCATACTCTGTGGAATGCCAGCAGATGCATCACGGTTTACTGTGATTGACCTCAAAAATGCTTTCTTCTCGATACTGTTGCACCCAGACTCACAGGACCTGACAAGCTTCACATACCGCAACACAAAATGGAAACACACAAGGTTGCCCCAAGGATACTGTGAGTCGCCATCCATCTTCAACAGAGTGATACAAATGGATTTGGGAAACATTGAGATGGAGAGCACAGTGCTGCAATATGTGGATGACATAATCATCTGCAGCACCACAGAAGAGAGGTTTAGGAAGGACTCAGTAAAAATGCTTACAGTGTGAGCTGAGAAGGGGTACAAGGTAGACAAGGAGAAGTTACAGTACTGTCAGGAACAGGTGCTTTACATTGGTTAGCTCATTTCACAGCATGGAAGGAACATTGCACCACAAAGGGCACAAGCCATAAAAAACACACCACAACCATAGACAGTGAGAGAACTACAGCAGTTTCTGGGCCTATGCAACTACTGCAGGGAATGGGTTTTTGACTTCAGCTCATACATAGGACCCCTACTAGAGGCCCTCAAGGAAGCAAAGAAAGGGGATAAAAAGTTGGGATGGACAAGAGAAATGAAATAGGCATTTGATGAATTAAAACACGCTATCTCAACAGCACCAGTACTGGCCACCCCAAACTATGAGCATCAATTTTTCATTTTCTCACATTGTGACTCAGCAGTAATGAAGGCAGTACTGACACAAAAAACAAGCATGGGACACAAACCTGTAGCATTTTAGAGCGGACACTTGGACCCGGTAATGTTAGGTCACTTCCCTTGCGAACAGAGCCTGGCCGCCGCAGCATTTGCGGTGGATAAATCATCATCAATAACAATGGGGTGCCCTACCACACTATTTGTGGAACACGCCCTCTTTGCCGTACTGAACAAGCCCAAATAGACATTAACCACACAGAGGGCATCAGGATACGAGATTATTTTGTCAAGACCAGAATTAACGATTGTTAGATGCAGTAATGTAAACCCAGCAAGATTTGTAGCAGAGGTAGTTGAAGATGGTGACTACGCTCATGATTGCACACAGGCCATTGAAATTTACTCCAGCGCAAGAAAGGTTGAGGAAAATGCCCTAGAGGGGGGTGAAATAATGTACATTGATGGTTCCTCAACAATTGACCAGAGTGACGGGGTAAGGAGGACAGGAGCAGCAGTGGTCAGGCTGACAGAGGACTGGATGTATGTACAAGTTAAATGTGTCCAGCTACCACACCATTACTCGGCCCAAGCAGCAGAACTAGTGGCCCTAATTTTGGCATTAAAAGTGAGCAATGACAAGAGGGTAGCAATATATTCAGACAGTGCATACGTCACATTGACAGTGCACTCAGGGATAATAAAATGGCAATGAAGGGGGTTTAGAAGAGCAGATGGAACCCCAGTTCACCGTGCCCTCCTACTTGCTGAACTGATTGAAGTAATAAATGACCCTAAAGAAATAGCCTTGGTCAAATGTCAGGCACACACTAACGGTGATGACCCTATCTCAAAAGGTAATGAAACAGCAGACGCACATGCCAAACATGCCGCGTATTTTGGCTAAATATGGACCCTCCCAGAAAAACACAATGATAGGGGGAGGGCGGGGGCAAGACAAAAGTTGATGAAGGAGGGGTACACACACATTCCTGAAACACAAATTATGGAATTACAGGCAGCAGCACCTATGGCGAAGAAGGAACTATGGGTCAAAAGAGGGTGCACAATGTCCCCCACAGATGCATTATGGCGTCAGAATAATACAGGCAAAGTAGTGATGCCCCTAGCTCTATTGAAAACAGCCCTGGCTCAACTACACCATCCCACACACACACCCAGGAAAGGAAGTGATTGCAGCACGAATAAAAGAGGCCTGGTTCTGTCCTGGGCTCAATTCACACGTCACAAACTTTATCAGCAATTGCCTAACCTGTCAGCAGTTCACGGCCGGTCACACGCTGCAAGTGATAACAGGTACTATACCCCGGCCAGAAGGACACTTTCTGCACTTACACATTGACTATGTTGACATGATCAATGTATGTCAAGGATACAGAGATATGATTGTGATGGTGTGCCAATTTTCAAGGTGGATAGAGGCTGGACCCTGCTCTCATGCAGATGCCTTTAGAGCAGCCAGGATCCTGGTAAGGGAGGTCTTCCCTAGGTGGGGGGTTTGCGAGGTGCTGCGGTCAGACAATGGCCCGCACTTCACAAATGAAATGTTTGAACACATAATTACACTGCTTGGCATTAAACACAAATTTGCATGTGCATACCACCCACAGGCTAATGGTGTTTGTGAACGCCTGAACGGCCTCCTAAAGGAAGAGATTGCAAAAATTCAGCAAACAACTAAGAAAAGCTGGTTGTACTGCCTCCCCTTGGCCCTGTTTGAATTAAGGAATAAGCCAGGTTCGGGTCACCACTTCACACCCCACGAGGTGGTGACTGGACATCAGATGCACCTTCCACTTACTCCACCATAAAGGGCCATGTCAGACTATCATACCTCTGCTAATGTTTTTGGTGACGAAATGTATGAATATGTGTCTTCCTTGATTACTAGTGTCGCCTTTATCGCTCAACAGCTCGAGCGGATGCAGGGCGGGTCGAAAATCACCCAACAAGAATATATAAATGAGGAACAGGAACAACCACTGAACTGTACTGTTAAGGAGGGAGACAGCGTTCTCCTCCGCAACTTTAAAAGAAGATGGAACAGCCCCAGATTTACGGGGCCCCACCTGGTGGAAGCAGTACCTCCTAGAGCAGTTAAATTGGCAGATAAACACGTCTGGAATCACCTGCATGACGTCAAGCCCTACAAAGGTCAGACCCGCCTTCGCATTGACAACAGGGCCACTGCAACAGCAATAGAAGACAACATGACAGCAACAGCAATAAACAACAACTGCAATAAAGCCCCTACCCCCTCCCAAATAACAGACACTACCAAAGACTCAAATGAACAATTGCCCATAGCCCACCCCATGGTAACGAGAGCAAACAACACACTGCCCCGCCAAGCCCCGCCCATGCTACTACCCAAATGAAGGACATTGCCTAACAAATTGTCACATTGCACAACACTTGTAGACACGTGCATGTTCTCTTTCTCTTTTTGTCTCGCACATGCAGGCACCGCAAACTACTGTTTATGTATAAAGAAAAGTGAAGAAACTAATGTTGCATTTTGCCCAGGGGTAAATGCTACCCACAGACGACAACACCCCTGAAGCACTGTCACACCAATTTGTATACGCTATAAAAAGACCAAAATATCTAAAAAAGAGGAGGATACGTGTGTATTACAACACGTTCATTTTGGCCATAGAACAATCATTCCCACATCTCCACGAGCACTTACTGTCATGCCCGCGCCGCTGGCACACGCATTGGCAACCATCATGGACTACTTGGTACTCATTAATCCTCCTAATACTCCTTGAACAACTCCTTTTCACGCCTTGGTCTTTTTTTTCCATTTGCTCAACTTTGGTTCTTTCTTATTTTATTCAATTAACTACATTTACCATAATGCACCTGGCTACAGTCCTCAATTCCTGGCTATTCTCATTCATCGTTATTGGGACCACAATCCCCAGAAGCCCTAGCGGCCAGTGCTGCTTCCACCTGCTCAGGACCAGAGAGGGAGGAGGCAGATTGTCAGCAGGTGTGCTGCCCCAGGTGCTGTCAATTAACCTGCCTCAGAACAGGGCAGGGTTGTATATAGGCAGCTGCCTGCAGGAGCACAGTGTCTTGCATCTTGAGATCTCCCCGCTCCTGTTTGCCTTGACCCGCTACTTTGTATGCTGTTCCTGTTGCTGCATTATCCTGTTTTGATCCAGTGCCCTTTCCGGGCTCCCTGCCTTGCAGCCGATCACGCTCTGCTGCCTTCTACCTACAGCCCTTGTCCTCTGGGCTTCCTGCCTTGCAGCCCACTACAGTCCTCTGCAGCCCTCTACAGCCCGCGGCCCTGCTCCTCTGGGCTCACTCCTTGCTGCCCTGCTCTTCTGGGCTCTTTGCCTTGCAGCCTGCCTCACTCCGGCTGCCTACAGTCCTTGTCCTCTGGGCTCCCTGCCCTACAGCCTGCAACCCTCTCTGTCTCCAAGCCCTTGTCCTCTGGGCTTCCTGCCCTGCAGCCTGCCTCACTCCGGCTGCCTACAGTCCTTGTCCTCTGGGCTCCCTGCCCTACAGCCTCTAACCCTCTGCTGTCTCCAAGCCCTTGTCCTCTGGGCTCCCTACCTCGCGGCCCTATTCTTTTGGGCTCTCTGTCTGTCGCCTCCTACTAATCTCTCTCTGTCCTGTTCTTCTGGACTCCCTGCCTTGCAGCCTACTACAGTCCTCCGCAGTCCACTACAGTTTGCCTCCACCTAGTCCCACTCTGGACTGCAGACCTGCTTCCTACTTTGCAGCCCTTCTGTTTTCCTGACTGCTGCTCCCTTGTTCTCTTCCTTGAGTCCTCTGTACTCCACCTTAGGTTATCTACTTCAGTCTAACTGCCTTTCCTTCATTTCCTTCTGCTAGATTGCTCATTGACTTCCTTTTCGCTGGATATATGTGTTCTTGTCTTCTCATGTGTCTTATGTAATCCCTTTGTGCAGAGCTTGCCTGTTGGTTTCCGGCAGGCAACCTCTGCCCCTTCCCTTGTCGCGTTTTCAGTGTTACAGACACCCACTGATGTTGTTCCCAGCCATGAGCATACAGCGTGGGCCTCTGTTATAGCAATCTGTGCAGAAGGCTGGAGTTTCCTAAGGTTCGTGGAACACTCTTTCCCATTTCAGCATACACCCCAAGAGGGAATCCAGTTTGTTTGTACCTTTGTATCTTTTGCCCCTTTTGGCTCACAGCTACAGTTTCCTACTCTTCTTTCTTGTTTAACTCCCTGCTGTGTGTGCTTATCTGGTACCTTACTTCGGCACAGCCACCCAAAATCTACCTGGGTACCCTGTGCCACTCTTGACAGAGTGCCATTCCTGACAGAATGCAAGACCAAAAAGATTCTTGTTCCATAGGCAGGAAAGGCACACACAGACCAAAGATGCCTTCTTTTCGGTTCAAGAAACCTCTACAAAAATCTAAAGTTTTCCCAAGGACAGCAAACAAAAACCTTAGTTTAAAGGACAGACTCGCCCTAGTAAACAAAGGTTTACAAGCACAGTACTACACTCACTGGCTCTCTGACCCTTCTATGTATAACTACTATGACATTTGCAACTATGATCCACAGTCTCTATCTGTAGAAGAACTACAGCAAGATAACGAATTCTTGCAGATTTTGTTAGCCCAACCAGTGGATAACACTCATGCGCTTTCTGGCATTACTTTTGACACTGCTTCAACCAAAGATGTTGCACTCATTGTGGCAAACTCTCAACCAGAGTACGTTATTGCCAAAGTGACATCCTCAAGATCAGCTTGGCAAGCTACACAACCTCCCCAGACTACCGATACCACTGATTTAATAGGACAAGACATTCAGTATCCTGAAGTTAGAGTAGCTGGTCCTGGGTACAAAGGACCAATACTGACCCTCGGTTGTCTTGATGCTTCCCCAGTAACTACTAACCATGATAACTCTAAGGTCAGTCTGCCTATTGCAACACCCAAATTTTCTGCTACACCAGATTCTGAAGCTGTAGAACAGGCTAATGGAACATACCTGTTACAAGAACAACTCTTAAGCCTTAAAAAACAAACCGAAGACCTCTATGATGAATTTGTCTATCTGTATTATAAGAATCTAGCTAAGGGACACAATCTACCAGACCATCTGACACTATGTCCAACACCCGACATTCTGTCTTTAGAGTTTAACTGTAACTGTACTGGTAACACAGAAGAGGATACAGACTTATACAGAGCAGTTGGAAGACCTGAACTTGGCATATGCATACCAGTTAAAGCTTGACACCGCTCATTCACTTACTAGCCACAGTAACACAGGCTGTCGTTCAGATAGTGAAGAATGGACTCCTCCAGTGGGCCAGATCGCTCACATGGCCATTACACCAAAGATCAAGTGTAATCATCTGACTGGACATTCCGCTGAGTCAAAGGATTGTTCCATTCTTGCCCTTGATGTCAGTCCTTTACTCCCACTTACAGCCTCTACTGAAGTGACCAGATCTGATATGTACTCTGCTTCTATGAACATTGGCACTCCTGACCATGAGTCAGATCCTGAAACATACGCAGTACCTGTCTGGAATCCAACTTTGCCTACTGTCAATACCCCAGATCCATGTATCAACTTGGGCACACAAGACTTTGCAGGCCAGCCTTCGGAAGGCTTACCCTTTCCTGGTCCTACATCCACCATGCTACTTGTTACAAGATCTGCTAGCCCAATCTCTGCTGCTCCCCCTGCTAGTACTCCTGAATCTGCTACTGATGCCTCATCTCAGATCACTCCCACTGCAGTCGAAGCACCCCCTTCCTCTCTGCCTGCAAGGACAGTACCTGTTGCAAAGCCAGTTAAAAGTTCTCCTATTAAGGCAACAGCTCCGGTAGATCCTGTTGGTGCCTCTGCAGCACCTAAACTACCAGTCACGACGCCATCCGTCTCAGTTGCATCCCTGTCGGCTGGTGCTCCTGTGACACCTATACTTCCAGCTGTTACAGCATCTGAACTTCCTACTGCCATTCCTGATCTTCCTGCAACTCATGGTGTTCCTGCAACTTTTGTTACTCCTGAAGTCTCTGTCGCAAATCTTAATGTTGCCATTGCTGCTTCTGACAATTTGGACGACCGTCCTAGAGCAACCAATTCAGCTGAATCTCTGGTTCCACCTTTCAGCACTGTACCATTGCCAGTCCTAAGGAAGACCACTTCTTTCAAAGCAATATATGCCATGGAGCCTGCAGCACATCTCCACAGTTCCTCAGTTCATGAACGCATGGTTGGATTTTGGGTCCCTAAGAAGTTGTCTTTTCTGAATTCCACATCAAAGGTTCGAAACATTGGTAATGTCTCCTCCCTTCAAGACTCTCACCTTGCAGCATTAAACAGTTTTTGGTGTTTTGTGATGTGCCTTTTTGGTATAAGACTCTCTCGCGGTGTGACAGGCCTTGGACGTGCTCTTCTTGTTGGTCAGTCTTCAGGGGGCCTGGAGAGGGGCATACTGTCATGTCCGCGCCGCTGGCACACGCATTGGCAACCATCATGGACTACTTGGTACTCATTTATCCTCCTAATACTCCTTGAACAACTCCTTTTCACGCCTTGGTCTTTTATTTCCATTTGCTCAACTTTGGTTCTTTCTTATTTTATTCAATTAACTACATTTACCATAATGCACCTGGCTACAGTCCTCAATTCCTGGCTATTCTCATTCATCGTTATTGGGACCACAATCCCCAGAAGCCCTAGCGGCCAGTGCTGCTTCCACCTGCTCAGGACCAGAGAGGGAGGAGGCAGATTGTCATCAGGTGTGCTGCCCCAGGTGCTGTCAATTAGCCTGCCTCAGAACAGGGCAGGGCTGTATATAAGCAGCTGCCTGCAGGAGCACAGTGTCTTGCATCTTGAGATCTCCCCGCTCCTGTTTGCCTTGACCCGCTACTTTGTATGCTGTTCCTGTTGCTGCATTATCCTGTTTTGATCCAGTGCCCTTTCCGGGCTCCCTGCCTTGCAGCCGATCACGCTCCGCTGCCTTCTACCTACAGCCCTTGTCCTCTGGGCTTCCTGCCTTGCAGCCTACTACAGTCCTCTGGAGCCCTCTACAGCCAGTGGCCCTGCTCCTCTGGGCTCACTCCTTGCTGCCCTGCTCTTCTGGGCTCCTTGTCTTGCAGCCTGCCTCACTCCGGCTGCCTACAGTCCTTGTCCTCTGGGCTCCCTGCCCTACAGCCTGCAACCCTCTGCTGTCTCCAACCCCTTGTCCTTTGGGCTTCCTGCCCTGCAGCCTGCCTCACTCCGGCTGCCTACAGTCCTTGTCCTCTGGGCTCCCTGCCCTACAGCCTGCAACCCTCTGCTGTCTCCAAGCCCTTGTCCTCTGTGCTCCCTACCTCGCGGCCCTATTCTTTTGGGCTCTCTGTCTGTCGCCTCCTACTAATCTCTCTCTGTCCTGTTCTTCTGGACTCCCTGCCTTGCAGCCTACTACAGTCCTCCGCAGTCCACTACAGTTTGCCTGCACCTAGTCCCACTCTGGACTGCAGACCTGCTTCCTACTTTGCAGCCCTTCTGTTTTCCTGACTGCTGCTCCCTTGTTCTCTTCCTTGAGTCCTCTGTACTCCACCTTAGGTTATCTACTTCAGTCTAACTGCCTTTCCTTCATTTCCTTCTGCTAGATTGCTCATTGACTTCCTTTTCGCTTGATATATCTGTTCTTGTCTTCTCATGTGTCTTATGTAATCCCTTTGTACAGAACTTGCCTGTTGGTTTCCGGCAGGCAACCTCTGCCCCTTCCCTTGTCGCGTTTTCAGTGTTACAGACACCCACTGCTGTTGTTCCCAGCCATACAGCGTGGGCCTCTGTTATAGAAATCTGTGCAGAAGGCTGGAGTTTCCTACGGTTCGTGGAACACTCTTTCCCATTTCAGCATACACCCCAAGAGGGAATCCAGTTTGTTTGTACCTTTGTATCTTTTGCCCCTTTTGGCTCACAGCTACAGTTTCCTACTCTTCTTTCTTGTTTAACTCCCTGCTGTGTGTGCTTATCTGCTACCTTACTTCGGCATAGCCACCCAAAATCTACCTAGGTACCCTGTGCCACTCTTGACAGAGTGCCATTCCTGACACTTACCAGCTCTGAGAGATAGGTCACTGAGATTAGCGTGGGAACAGCTTTTCGCCTGGGCATTAAACGACTACTTGATAGGTAGAGCTTGAATAAAAAATAAAAAAATACTAACAACATTAACGCTTATTTTTAGAAATTTTCAGCCGGGCAACTATAACGTCAAAGACAATAAGCTGCAGGACCGCAGCAAAGGTAAGAGAAAAATGCCAGTGATATTAGCTATTGTAATAGAATTAATAGGTGTGTTGGTTATCACTGGACTATTGGCTGCCCTGTCTGGCAGACACACTATGCTTATAATGTTATGGTTGCACCCAAAACTAATTTACCCCATCCCACAGCTGCAACAGGTACGGTGTCAGGTGGTACAAGTAAAACAAGAGGTAATGGGAACAGGGTTAAGCGTAGTACCTCTATGGATAACAATGGGGTGGACACATACCTCACAGCATCCGCACATGTCTCAAATAACATGTGGTATCCGCACATGTCCCAAATTGGTAAGCAGACGACTAAGGACAACTGCTATGTGTGCTCGCTGATCCCACATGCCATGAGCGCATCAAGGACATTTGTAGCCACTGAAGTGCCAGCAAGAACAGTAGAATGTCTGATATATCTGGCGATGTTCCAAACAAAAGGACGATTTCAAGGAAAAGTAGTAATGTTGCATTGGAAGATAAGGGACTCATACCCATATGAAAATAACTTCATTAAAACGCTTATGATGTACAATAGTTACCGCCGACATACTCAAGGGTTCCGGTATGTGACGGTTGGTCCTGACAAACGAGAAACTAAGAAAGTAACATTAAAATACTTATCGTGCGATTGGTATGCAAGCGTAATTGCTGGTGAACCAGATTGCTGGGAAAGACCACTGATAGTAATATATGGGAAGATATATACGAATGATGGATGGACAGAGGGAGTTGTGGGGAGCAATATGTTAACATCCGCAAATGAAAATGTGGCCAGCATAAATGAAACGAACCACAAATGCTGGACAGAATGGGTAAAGAGCGTACCACCATTAACATGGCTGGAGAAAGACAAAGACCCAATAACTATACTACCGCTAACTGCACACACGCTGTGCTATCAACACACCGGCGATGTTGATGTTGGAAGTAACGACAATTGTATAAGTACAGTACTGATACAATCTGGGGGTTCTGGCACAGCAGTTCTAATGGACCACTATTGGGCCTGCAGAGATAAGGCATACCACAGCTTACCACCATCTTGGAATGGAATATGCACTATGGTACACGTCAACCTACCATCTCTGGTTGTGCCTCAGAAACATGTCAACTTGGAAAACTTCCCTAAGATGGACGAAGGGAACAAAAGGAGGAGAAGATCTGTGACAATTGAAGACGGTGCAGGAAGAAACGACACGGCATATTGTCAACAGTGAAAAGACAAGGAGAACCACTGACGGGAAACTACCTGTGGGGAAGATCGGAAACAGCACTAATTGACATTCCTTCAGGACACAGACTGTTCAGCAGAGCAGCAATGTTCTTCTCATCAATAATACATCCAGGATGCAAGCATATGCAAATGCAAAATGGCTTCAAATAACCCGACGGGAACTAATGATGACAATAAATTCAACCGTCAATGGATTTAATGCAATAAAAGAAGAATTGAGGGAAGTGCGAATGGTAGCACTGCAGAATAGATATGTACTGGACCTCCTCACGGCAATGGAAGGAGGAGTTTGTGCAAAAATTGGAAAATCATGTTGCACATCCATACCCGCTAACGACGCGGACAATGGAACACTTACTGAGGCAATATCACAACTCGCCATGATGCACTCAAAAATGGTAGAAGAAGCCAAAGGAGTGAAGAAAGACGGCAGCTGGTTTTCATTTTTATGGTCATGGATGCCTTCATGGCTGTCAGATGGATTGAAAATAATAGTAGGAGGTCCAACAAGGCTGAAACATGTCTGGGGTTGCTTGGTTTTCTGTGCAGAGGGGACCTGGCCTAGCAGTTCGGGCTGGGCTGCTACCTTCGGTGGCGGCAGCTGCTGACTGATTTGCACATGGCTGGTCCCCTTTTGCAATGGCGCAGACGGGCTAAAAAACGGTGGTGTGGAAGGTTGCCCAGAGCAATTGCCAGTGGTTTAGATTCATTCCAAACCTTCCACCCATCACTTTTGTGGTCAGTTTGTTTCTCCTTGTGAGAGAGGGTATGCCCAGACGTGGGTCCCTTGCTCGCTGCGCCACAGGGAACCAGGCTGCACCTCACTGAGGAGGTCCAACAAGGCCGAAACATGTCTGGGGTTGCTTGGTTTTCTGTGCAGAGGGGACCTGGCCTAGCAGTTCGGGCTGGGCTGCAACCTTCGGTGGCGGCAGCTGCTGACTGATTTGCACATGACTGGTCCCCTTTTGCAATGGCGCAGACAGGCTAAAAAACGGTGGTGTGGAAGGTTGCCCAGAGCAATTGCCAGTGGTTTAGATTCATTCGAAACCTTCCACCCATCACTTTTGTGGTCAGTTAATATTGGGAATGGGTGTATTGCTTGGAATGAGGAATGGAAAGCAAGAACAGCACGAACAACGGATGAAATGATGGAAATGATCGGCATGCATGCCCTACTACCAGCTGATGATGACAAACACACAGACATTATTATAAAAGAAAGAAAGGTTACGCAAGCAAATACTAGAAAACCACTTGGGCCCACCATCTGTGAAGGTAGAGAACCCGAGAAACCCAAAGAGCTATGTTGGAAAGTGGGTATACTGCAAACCCGGTGGTGGCTGCGTCTATATGTATTGGTCATTTGAAGATTATGTCCAACACTATGGACACCTGGCTGGAATAACAAAAATATGGAGGGTACGCGGAGACAAGAAAATTGATAATTTTGTGGTTGACAAGTCGACCAGAGGGGGGACTGTGGGAGAATGGGATAACACCCTCCCCCCAGTCTCATCCAGACTATGGCCTAGGGGATCACGACCCAAGCACCCCCACAAGAGGAGTTCGAACAATTCCCTTCCTTACCAGATGACAAAGTATCCTGCTTCAAAGGCATACACATACGAGGAGCATGCCCACTAGCACGCCCTAGTCAAGCCGACGCATGCGCCATGGACCAGCTCGATTAGACACCAACCACGAAAATCACCATCGTTAGAGATGCCATGACGACATAGCCAACAGACAAGAGCACACGTGCCACCATGCACACTGGTCACTCACACACTAACCCACACGAAGAATATACTCAGTGCTATGACTTAGCAGACTGACATACCCACAGACATGCATCGTTGTTATTTTTCACATAGGCCTTCTACAGCACCACAGAAACTCAAGACGCCTGAAGAGCTTGTGTATATGCTTGCTGGTGCTTTCTCGCTACCTATCACTATGAAGATGCCACCAAGTATATATAATGCTGCGTATGACACTCTGTCACCCCACGACCTCCATAGTATGGATTATGTACCGCCACCCACAAACTAGGCCCAAGTAGGCCGCAAGCAAGAGTCCCCAGACAGAAGCCTTGCAAACGAAAATCCTCCCAGAACGAAAATACAAGTGCTGACCATGCAGAACAAGCCCCCAACGAGAGCCCACAGCCAAGGCCACGACGTTGCAACCCGCATGCCGTGCGCCCAGCGCCAAGGTTATACCTGCAGGTGCCAAGCCCCCAGAGGCAGAATACAAAATCTAATGCTCATAATTCTACTCCAGCTATGGTCTCCCCACACGTGACCAAGCCGAACTGACAAGGTGCCAAGCTCACGAGACAGAGAACTGCTGGGGTCCCACGTCTGGGACACAATCTGCAACAACGAAGCGACAAGTTGGACACCTACAGCTATGGGAAAAACATGCACACCAGCCCGTAAGCAGACCTGTCCATTGTCTACCACAAACACATAGTTGTACATTGTTGCTAATGTCAGGTGCACTGCGAGCTGGGAACGGCGATGGTCTCAAGCTTGGGGGCTCGCGGGAGAACCAATCAGAACACAAGGGGCTCATCACTGATGCCAACACTCTTAGCCAATCACCAAGGGTCCCCTTGTAACAATTCCAATGTAGCAACTGTTAGGGACAGCCCAAGTGTACCACCTGACCCGTCCTTATCCACTAACATTTCCTCCTATAGGGTAAATATACTAACCCTACCACTCGGGGAACCAACCCGAAGTGGCGATATGTTTTGTGATTATTTTCCCAGGTGACGCAAGTAGCACGTCATACTGCTGTAAAAAGGGCCTGCGAGCCCCACTTACGACGAGAGCCTCTCCTGATGCATACGTTCTGAGCGTATCCCTGCCGTTACTCTAATAAACCGCAGTAATTACCTTGCTCCTTGTGTGTGTCTCATACTCCTTTTGGGACGCGGGAGGAGTTGGGGCCTCCTAAGCCCCGGAGGTCCGTAGACGGCTCTGCCGGCCCCCGGGAAATCACCCCGACAATAGACAGATAGATTGATAGACAGATAGACCAACAGATGGATAGATGGATAGATAGATAGATAGATGGATAGATAGATAGATAGACAGACCAGCAGATAGATAGATAGATAGATAGATAGATAGATAGATAGATAGATAGATAGATAGATAGATAGATAGATAGATAGACAGGCAGACAAACAGACAGACAGACAGCCAGGCAGACAGCCAGCCAGCCAGCCAGACAGACAGACAGACAGACAGACAGACGGATAGATAGACCAACAGATGGATGAATAGATAGATAGATAGATAGATAGATAGATAGATAGATAGATAGATAGATAGATAGATAGATAGATGCATCTGGTAGATAAAATAAAAAGATACAAGAAATGAGATTGGGGTCAGACAATTCTCCCTAACCCCTCCCCCCAAACTGCAACCTAGGAAGACCCTCGCCCCAAACTACAAACTAGGAGGCCTCCAGTGCCTGGCTCAGTCCAAGCCACTACGGATCGGTCAGTGAAAGGAACCACTTTGCCACTGCACTGCTAGATTTGGTAACAACCACTCAAAGAGTGCGGCTGTAGATCCCTGACACTATCACTCTTACTCTCACTAAAAGTGAGACAACTGTAATTAGCAGGCCGCCTCCCAGCAGCAATTGCAAAAGGCCTCATGAAGCGCTTAGGGAGTTTGGTTGGCCACCAAACAACCACCAGAATCAAAGACCCTGTGCACCCACTTCCTTAGACCCAGACTGTGCACCGGCGTCCTCCTGCCCAGCAGCTTCTGTAGCTCCTCTCAGTTCTGGTGCCAAGTCCATGGCACATGAATGGGGAGCAAAGAAAGAGACAACAATGTGCCTTTTTCTAGCAGCAGAGGGGGGGAATTATTAAGCAATATGCCCCGAGCCACGGGGGCATTACTGAGTTAGGTAATGCCCCGGGCCCATAGTTATAGGCACGAGCCAAGCGAAGGCCCTGGGGCATTACCTTACTCAGTAATGCCCCAGCGGCGAGAGGCATATTGCTATTAGTGCCCCGGCCCGCAAGACCGGGGTACTAAAGGCATATTTTTCTGTCCCGAAACGCTGCAGCGTTTCGGAACAGAAAAAAAAAGAAATGACAAAGAAAATGGCCACCAGGGAAGGGAATACGGAGTCCGTTTTCCCTTTCCTGGCGGACATCGGGAGCGAACGTACTGGGAGCAGAAGTGTTCCCAGCGCGTTCGCTCCCGCAAAAATGACAGATAAGAATGTAAGTGGGGTTGGGAGGGCGTGGAGGGCAGGGAGGAGTAGGGGGGTGATGCGAATGAAAAAAACAAAACATACCTGAATCCCCGGCAGGGGACGATGGCAGCCTTCAGCCGTGTGGAGGTTCGGAGCGGGGATGGCCCCACTTCGAGCCTCCTCATTGGCTGATGGGCTGCTACGCACCCGCCATGGACAAAGTAGTGGAATCCTGGCCGAGGGATTCTCGGCCGGCTAATGCCCCGGAGAGAGCCAATCAGAATGTGTTTTACATTCTGGTTGACTCTCGCCGGGTACTAACAACGAATATAGAAGCCTATAGAATGCAGTCTATCCTAATGCACTTCTAGGTTCTACACAATTGAAAAATCCACTAAACAATGCAAGATTAAAATGCCCTTCAAAGTTCTGGGTGTGTTCCTGTATGTAAGATCACAGGAGACACCCTATTTCTTGGGTCTGAATGGCTACGAAGCATACTAATTCAGACCGTTGAAAGGAAGATGAACCTACGGAAAATAGCCGGCACGCGCTTGTTATGTGAATAAAATATCTGTTAGAAAAATCTGCTGCTCATGCCTTTGGGGATAATTTAGTGAAATAATGTAAAATGGAAGAAAACAGGGATCTTTGCACTGGAATCAAACTATTCTTCTCCAAGAGAGCCACACGCCTAGTGCCCCGCTATGCAGAGAACATTAACAATGCAAAAGAAAGAAAAGAAAGCGGAATGAGAACTGTTTAGCTCAGAACTTGTTATGCTGACCCAATAGTTGTAACAGACTTTTTGTTCCGTATAGAAGTGCAGGATGCCTGGCCCAAGGTCAATGGCTCAATCTATATGTATTTTAAGAAAGGAGATCCATTCTGGCAGGCAGATAAAGTTCTTTTAGGAAGAGCAGAAGAAGCACGTTATAATAATGAACTGCAGATGGATAATTATCATCTACATGAATATACTCGACCAAGACAATGAGAGGTTGCTCACATTTTATCTGAAGCTGCGCAGATCTCAGAGTTGAAATTAACCTGGTGGTTGATAGTGGCTAATTTATTTTTATTTATTTATTTTATTGGATATTTGTAAGGCACCTATACAACAAATGGTGTTTCTTCAAGGCACCACAAGACAAATAAGGTGTGGGGTGGGGACAAGGGAGAAATATAACAATAACGGTCCTATTAGGACTTGTGACATCCGGATCATGCAAGTGCAGTAACAAGAAGTGCGAGGAGGTGCCAGTGTGCACGAAAAGCAAAGTGCTAGGGTGGGAAGGAAGTGCAGGGTAAAGAGGAGAGAGTGCAAGTGAAAAAGGGAAGATGCAGAAGGGGTGTATGAAGGAAACGGGTGGTAGGCGAGTGGTAAGGAGAGGACAGGAGGGCAAGTACCCCGGATTACATGATGTGCAGGGGTTGAGGGTCCACATGCTAAGTGCGAGGAGGGGGTGGACTGGGTGAGGGGGATGGTGCCCTGTAGAACTCAGAGGGAACCAGGGAGCCAGTCACTGCAGCAGAAGTGGGTGTTAGCAGGAGAGGGAAGAAGAGGAAAGGAGGGCCTTGAGGAGCTTCCAGAATTTAAGGAGATCCGACTCAAGCCTGAGAGGGGCAGGGACCATTCCAGAGGGAGGCTCCTACAGATGAGAGCGATGTACCCCTCACTCTATGCTTATAGAAGCGTCTGATCTGCAGAGTTGGAGCTAGAAGACCGAATGGCTCTAGCAGGGAGGTATATAGGGAGAGATAGTTGGATGTAGTGGGGGTCCCAGGTGTCTGAAAGGGTTGTGGATGATGAAGAGGGTCTTGAACTTGATCCTAGCAACAACCAGGAGCTATTGGAGAGATTTTATGGCTGGAGAGATGCTGTCTCTGGGCTGGAGGTCAAGGATAAGACCCGCAGTCCTATTCTGGATTAGTTGAAGGGGGTGAAGGGAGGATATAGGAAGATTGAGCAATAGGCTGCTGCAGTAGTCTAGCCTAGAGAGGACCAGAGATCTGGAGACGTTGAGTTTATGGGGGAGGTGAGGAAAGGGAGAATGCCTCTTAAGAGGTGCAGCTGGTAGTGGGCCTTCTTGGCAAGGTCCGCAATATGAGGAGAGAGAGGAGTTAAAGATGACACCAATGTTTTTTGCCTCACAAGAGGGTAAGGGGAGGGGACCCATAGAGTGCAGCCAGCGGTAAGGAGGGAGCTGGGGTCCCAATGAAAAGGATATCACTCTTACTGGCATTAAGGGAGAGATCATTGGCAGCACACCAAGACTGAATACCTGTACTGTCCCCATTGACCATTGGTGGGTAAGGGAGGCGTGAGGGGCAACATGGGCCAAAACAAAATTCTTGCTGCCAACATTCCTATCTCCCACTGTTGTCACCTTCATTCCCTCTCCACGTCACCGGGAAAGCAGAAAAAAGGCTGTTTTCTACTGTGATGAGGTCACATCACGCAAATATGACTTCCAGTCTGGGGTAGGAGAGGCAGAAGGGACAGGACCCTGTCTTTTGTCTTGGTAGGACATAGGTGCCGAAGCGTGCTGCTCGATTCCTTTCCCATGCGGAATTTTGGGATTTATTTGAGCTGTATTTACAATTTCCCTCCTCTTATAGAAAGCATCACAGAGGCATTTGTTGATTTGTTTTAGCTTTATTTCCGATTTTGTTCTCTTTTTTGTGCTTTAAAAAGCACCCCCGAGGTATTTTTGACTTGTTTTAGCTGGTTTCCCTCTTTTTTTTTAAGTCCTTAAAAAAACAAGGATTGTGCTTTTATTTGGCTTGGTATTTTCCACTTTTTCCACTTTCTCCCCCTTTTTAAGACTTAGAATGAACATAAATCGCTCTTAGAATAAACATAAATCGCTTGAGAGGTAGCCATTTTGCACAAATACCCCCCATCCCCGCAATCCCTTTGTGAAAATCATGCTTCGTATAGGCCCAGGAAGTCAAGTGACCCATACCGCAGTCCAGAGAAACAGAGTAAGAAAGGACAGGGCTCTGGCTTTTGTCTGGAGAAGTGATTCGTGTTGGAAGTAACTGCTTGTTTTCTGTCCCGCAGGTATTTTTGGATTGGTTTTAGCTTGATTTCCAGTTTCCCCTCTAAGACACGCAGTGACATCACATGAAAAATGTGTGTAAGGTTGATACAAAAACAGAAAATTACATATCGACAAATGATTATTTTTCACTACCAACTTCATTAACTGGAGCCCCGCTGTATTGTGCCTGGGGGGACTCCATTATTTCCCAGTCACAAACACCAGTCATCATAGGTTAGAGACATTGGCCCTCATTACGAGGTTGGGGGTAGCCATGCCCCCCACACTCGGGTCCTGCTCCGGATCCGGCGAAAGGGGAATTACCGGGCCATTCCGACCTTGGAGGGCCCAGTAATTTCCCTTTAGCAGGACCCGGAGCCGGTACCTCCCCATTCCCATTGTGGGAATTGGGAGGATGGTAGCAGCAGTACCGTTCATAATGGTACCGTTGCTACCATCCTGTTCTGTTTGTGGGTGCCGCTCTGCACGCCTGTCTGACCACGCGTGCAGAGCGGCACCTGCGAGCAGAACTCGTAATGTTGCGGCATGGTAACAACGGTGCCGGTAGCACTACTGGCGTCGTTGTTGCCTTACGGCCACAGACGTAATGAGTCCCATTGCTTTCTTATGCCATTAATTCGAGCCTCATGTAGCCCCTTAGTGCTGTTCCATTCCAGCCATAGCATCTCAGACCAGATAGCCATCATAGGCAAGGTACTGATTCATATGCTCAAGTGCCATTCTATAAAAGGTGCAAGCTTAAATGCCAAAATACTGAAATCTGACACAAAATAAAGTAATCTCATCCAAGGTAGAGCCTTGCTTGCCCATGCATTGCCAGCATATGCTTAGTGCAGCCTCTTATGCCAAAGTATGGTATACCCGTCAAAAACTCACATACCAGGTACAGTTTTATATGCCAAGGTACCGCCAATATATGCCAAGTGCAGCCTAAATGCCTAAATAATATCAGTTCGCCAAATAGTGCTTCATGCCAGATTGTTTTCGCTTTCATACACTATTCTCCAACTTCAAACTAACAAAAAACCCACAAGGCATGACAGAACTCCTTGGCGTGGCTCTGCGGAGGTTGTTTAATAAAAATTACAGAGACAGGTAAAACAAAATAAACAGTAGTCTGCGATCTGAATACCAAGAGCCTCTTATAAGGTTTGAGCTACTGACAAGTAAGTGAATGGCACAGTAGAACTCGAAAGTCCCTTGAAAATTAAAGGACGGTCGCCTAACACCTTCTGGGATGAATGTGGAAGCCTAGTCACGTATGGGATTGTATTTTTAAAACATGGTCTCTGTATTCATCCCAAAGATTAGGGAGGAATTTGTGTAAGCAGCCATTTTAGGAAATTGCTGTGCACCAACATGAAACAAAAATCCAGACTTGCATTAAAGTTTTTTTTTTGTTGTTATACTGGGTCCAAATAGGATTGATTGTCAATCGCAGGAAAGCTTACTGAATATAAACCTAATGCAAATGAATGGATAGGTCACCAGTGTTCAGAAAGGAAACATTAGTTTGTTGCCAACTTTCAGTATGCATCCTACTGACTTTGGTATTTTGTATTTTTACAAGGAACTTGATTAGGGAGAGCCACTCGCCCCGCATTGAGGCAGTGCACACAGGTGTGTGTGTGGATCATTGCAATTGTAGAGCAGACAAGTAGCAACGTTCTGTACTTACCTGTGAGCAGCCAGGGAGTTAAGGAGCAGTCCCAAGAGCAGGTTGAAGCAGTAATCCAGGAGTCCAGCCTGCTGCGTCCTGGGGAGGGATTGAAGGTTTTGCAAGAGGGGAAGGTGAGATGGGAAATAATTCTGTGGGGGGGAGTGCTTGTTGAAGCAAGACTGGCATCTGTAGCAGTGTAGGCGAAGATGTGCTGATGTTTTGGCTTGTTGTCGAGAGAACCCCAAGATTGTGAGGCGTGGGGATGTTGTAAGGAGGACAGCGGAGGGCTGTATAAGAAGGGATACGGTACGTGGTACTGAGCCGGGTGAAAGATCACTTCTCTGTGAAAATAAACAAGGTGAAATGCTCTCTCAGCTATGAGCAATTAGAGTGAGGGAGGGTGTGCTTCTTTTTTCTAATTCTATTACACATGCCATACTAACGGTGTCCAGAGATGATTTAATGGACAGAGGTAGTGATCTTGGCAATTTGTTTCTAGGGTGATGGCTGATCTTTTGTCACCAAGATTGATCGCTGTTTGTGCTGTAGGATGCCTATTTTGCTATTTTATTATTTTAAAACTGCTTTTAGGTTGTTACTACTTATTTTAGAGTATCTTACATTTATTTTGTCCTTTTTTGGTGCTCTGACTAATTTGCGTTGATTACTTTAAAAAAGTGTTTTTAATATGATACATTTCGTGTTTAATTGCTTTACTCTTAGCTGTACCTCAGAATCTGCTTTTCTAGCACTTTATTCAACGCCTCGTGCTTTCAGCACCAAAGAACTACAGTGGTATTGTAGTCCAAGTAACTACTTTATAGGTCACAGGCCAGTTAGCGCCGGCTCGTTAGGGACCAGCCGGTCTGTGCTGGTCCGTGCTGCTCCGTGCAATTATATAAGTACTTTTGACTTAACTTTCATCAGTATATTTTTGTGTTTATTTTGTAATGCATCCTCTTGAGGCCATCACTGAGGCTAGATGTAAGCTGAGTTCATGCCCAGCAATTCCTGAGCCCTGCCGTGACACCACGCACTTCGAGATATTAGCTCGCCACCAACAACGCGCAGCTCTCTCTCTCTCTGTCCTCTCTGAGCAGTCATCCTATTAGGGAGATTGAGTTTGCCAACAGGGCAATTATATCTCCTACTTTTGCAACAATACACAGTTTTCTTCCTCGCCTATACAAAATCACGTTACACGTGGACATCTTGAAACCTCTGCAGAACAAGCAGACCATGGCTCTACAGTTACTCAGATGGATGTTGCTCCAGCTTTTGCCCACCCCTGGCCTCCAGAGCAGTGTCACAGCTGAGCCCAATACAATGATTAAGGTGGCACCTCTGAACACCAGAACAGTTGTTAAAAATGCCACAGAAGTGGTCGATCCTCTCATAACACCCAATTTAGATATAATTTGCTTTACTGAAACCTGGTTTAACACTACAACGAATCATGCAGCATTATTAGCAGCACCGCCAGGGTATAAAATCACTCAGAACAAGGTCAAACTATGACTCTTCTCTCAATCTGCCTAATGCCACACCGTGCCCTCCTGATGACATCCCAAATTCCTAAACCGGTACGAATTCAGCCCTGACACCTTCTATGTCTTCTATACCGTTCCCCTACTATCCCCCTTCAGCCATTCTATTTCCCGTACCAACAAGAATTTCACACAGTTATATTGTATGTCTTTGGTAGTCCTGTAACTTAAAGTGTATCATAAATTCACTATATCACCTGTTTTGACAATATCACACAGTCACTTCATATTTCCTTGTATTTCTGTGACTTGATCTGTAACACAAGTCTAATGCACTTATCCCACCACCTTTTTCCTGTCTTCACCTGTCTTGATAATATTGAATTATCATCCTCTTGTAACAATTGTTGTATAAGCATGTAAAAGCACCCAGCTACCTCCAGGTTTGGTGTGCTATATAAGCAAATAAACTAAACTTAACTAAACTCGATCAGACCGCAAAAAGGGTAGAGGTGGAGGAGTTGCTATTATTTCTAGAGATTCCTTCCAACTTCATACCCTTAATACTGTCAGTCTTGATAGTCGTGACCACCTCTTTATTAAAGTGCGAATTGAAGACAATACCACCATTAACATAGTAATTATCTATCACCACTATTTGAAGAGCAATTATTCACCTTGCTCTGCGACTTTAATAAAACCATAGCTTATACTATGCTCCTAGGATATTTTAACATATGAGATGATGATAAAACTCACACCACTGCAGCCTCTCTTATCACATCACTTCCGGTAATTGGCTACCATAAACATATAAAACACCCTACTCATAAGGAGGAGCATACCCTGGACTGGGTACCTACCCACAACCTCTAGAGTTCCTCCTTTAACATTAACCCATGCCGATGGGTCTGATCACCATCTCATTCTCATCAATCTCCTACACTTGGTGCCATATACAAAGGTCTGTGCGCATCTGCAATTACAGATCAAAACTAGAAATCTCAAAAGACTTTCTAGTCTAGCCTTCTCCAACCTTCTTTCTCCATTACATTTACCTCTGTGCATTCTTAATGACACTAACCTATTGGTACAGGAATGTATTAACCTGACAACCTTTGCCATAGATAAACTAACACTGATCACCACTAAGAAACTCAACACAGAAGCCACAGGGAGTTCTTGGTTCTCTACCAATATTATAGAGCACAGAAAATTGAAAAGATCTACCGAAAGACAATGGATGAATAATCCCTTTACCACCTCCCTTACCAGCTATCGTCTTGCTGCTGCAACTTATAAAAAAGCTATTTTAGCGATCAAAAAGGTGAACTATGAACACGGGATTATTAACACTGAATCAGACAAAAAAGAACTGTTTTCTATTTTATGAAAACTAGATGGCAGCAAAAGCACTGTGAATACAGTCCATCTAAGTGACCCATGGTTCCAAAAATTCAAGATGGCTTTGCAGCTAAAAGCAAGAACCACCAATCGATCATTACTAATTACAGCTTAATTGCAGTTGACAGAACTACTTGTATATATAATGAGGAGGCCTTAATGACCAACCCAGGCAGCTCTGCTCCAGAATTTAGCCTGAGTCCCATCACCCACGATACCCTCATTGATATTGTGAATGGGTTTAAACCCACGGTATGTGGTGGGGAAATAAGCCCTGAAATAATCATCAGGTACTCCATCTCTTGCCTATCCCCATTGATTACCAGTATCGTCAATTCCTCTTTTAAAAGCTTCTGCGTCCCTGAAAGTTTAAAAGCGGTCAGGATCAGGCCGGTTTAAAAAAAAAAATTACCCTGTACCCAGAGGCCATTGGTAACTATTATTAAGGTCCCTTTTTTATTGAAAATCCTTAACAGGGCTGCCTATTTACAGCTACAAGAGTATGTCGACATCGGCAGGGTCGCACTTCTCATGTTATTAGACCTTTCTGCCGCGTTCGACTGGTCGACCACCTCTTACTGCTAAAGGGACTGGGTAAACGTATTAACTGCTCAGAATCTACCATTGTCTGGTTTCCTTAACTTCTAGGTCCCATATGGACCAGAGTTGCCATGGGTGTATATAAGGCCGAACCCAAGTTATTATCGTGTAGTGTTCCACAGGGGGCCTGTCTCTCGCCGACATTATTTAATGTATACATGGGCCATCTCTTCGACGAGCTGGATAGCATCAGCGTTATATATACTAACTTCGCTGACGACACCCAGCTGGTATTTGAGCTCTCTAGAGACTTTGATCTGGATTTGGCTGATTTTAACAACATCTATTATGTGATCCAAGAGTGGATGTCAGTCAATTCCTTGGCGTTGAATAAGGAAAAAAACAGAGCTGATGCTTGTTGGCTCTAGACAGTGAATACAAAAGCTAGACTCCAGATATAGCAATTTTTCCTTCTCTAGCTGTGTAATTCCAGTCAGCTCCACTGTTAAAACTTTATGAGTCATCCTTGACACTGGGTTTACCATGAAACATCATGTTCATCATGTTAAATCATCTTGTGCTTATGTTAACAAGTTGCTTAGACAAATTAAACGATACCTATCATCCCAACATCTTTCTTCCCGGGCTACTGCACTTGTTAACTCACGACTGGATTACTGTAACAGTCTTCTTGCAGGTACATCCAAACAAAATCTAGAAAGCCCATAATGGTGCAGTTAGAGCTGTTTGTAACCTGGGCCCAAGACTCGAGAACATCTCTACATTGGCTTCCAGTATGCCATCACATTTCTCATAAAATACTTACTCTGACTCATAAATGCATTTCTGACAGAGCTCCACAGTACCTTATTAACCGGATGTCCAGCGCTCCTACTAGGCTCATCCTTCGCTTCAAGGGAGTAAATAAATGTTTTGTTTCCAGACATAATTTGAAAAATGTTGGTGGCACTTGTTTCCAGATTTGCACCCCAGTTTTGTGGAACTCCCTTCCCTCCCATATTGGTAACCTTCCAAGCATTACATGTTTTAATTAAGCATTAAAAGCTTATATGTTTAACTCCAATTATCAGTTTTTCTCCTTTTTTGTCGATTCCTGGTTTGACCTCTTTTCTACCATCTTACCTGGCTTACTCTATTTGCACACTGAGGCGTGTTGTGCATTATAAAAATTAAATAATATTAATAATAAAAATAATGATAAAGATAGCAAGATTTGCGATAAATCCGAAACTACCACATGATATTGGTGATCCTACTATTCAAAAATAATAAAACTCAGCATGAGTTAGGAATCTGTTTTTAAATTTAGACATTTTATATCGTTTTGGGAGCTGTCCAGAAACAGTCTGCTTATCTCCGATGAACTAAAGAGACTAGCATGTAGTGTCATGTATGCGTTGTTAAAAACAAACTGATATCTGTTTTTCTTGCGTTTTGGCTGTTTTTAATTTGAAGTCCACTGTAAACCCAGCAGGCTATATGTAGATTTTGATTTTTTTTTAAATTCCTGTTTGAAATAATTCTGATAATTGCTTTAACACTGCAATTTGATCTTCTCTGACCACCCCAAAAATACCCTTACATGCCACAAAGAGGGGACAAGCAGGCAATCCAGTAATCCATTAAATTTTATAGTCAGAAACAAATCTATTTTGATCTTAAAAGCATTTAACTAGCTACAGTTTCAATTTAGGATTACATTTGAAGCTATATGAACCAGTTAAGCCATACTGGACTAATCAGGGAGGTTCTTTCAGCACTTTGGCTGTTAGCCCCTTCTTGATCAGTATCCCCCCAAAAAACATAAGAGGGCAGAGCTGGAGCTGCATTCCTGTGATGCTCCTGATTCTCGAAGGAATCTCCTTCCAGTAAAATTGGGTGGAGGGGCAAATCCACCACATGTGCTCCAGAGTGCCTGTGGGGCCCCTTCCCCTCCAGCACAGGGGTGAATAGCTTGGGGAAATTATTGGGAGACGCTGAGGTGGGAGGTACCAGTGGAGCATTAACTTGTGTGGATTTTTTTGATTGGGGTGCATTTTGAGCTCTTTTGTGCCCTCGCTCAAATTTGAAGCCATGATTTGTAAGAGATATCTATTTGAAGACCCTTTTTCCATGCTACCGTGTAAGAAGTCTTAGTTTCAGGGTCTACGATGTTCAAAAGCTTATAGACAATTGAGGTGTTACCCTTGCTTGCTGGGTCATTCATGTGTAGTTTTAAGGGTAAGGGTTCCCTGGTGCCCTGGCTGCGGACTTCTCTGGATTTAATCCAGTGTCTGGGCTGGGAGTAGCTCATTCGCTCAGCTTCCAGCAAGGACAATTTCTCCATGAACTCCTCGAAAGTATAGGGGAGCCCCTGGTTGTAACAATCCCGTAGTTGTCCTGTGGATCCCCTGAATCAGCAGTGGAGCACCCTTTTGTCTAGGCCTGGAGTGAAGTCCAGTTTCCCCAATACTGGATCCAACGGTCCCAGATCCGTCTTTACCTCCCTAAGCCTTAGTGCCACATCCCAATATGGCAAAGTCGCCAATTAGGTGCTCAACAGTGGGCCTCCTCTCGTGCAACAACTCCTCTTCATGAATAGCAGGGATTTAAGAGGAAGGCTGGTTCCCATTTGCTCCAGGAGTGGCCATCCCAAACCTGTGTGACTATCGCCAAATTTGCTCAGGTGTGCCAACTGAGCCGCCAAGAGCTACCTTTGAATACTCTGAACCCCTAGTCTCCCCAGTGTTGCTGCTCGATATAGGAGTGTTCTGGCAACCCTGGTACGTTTGCCCACCCATATGGAGGAGAAGATGTTCTTTTGGGTGTCCAGAAGGGGTGCCCTGGGTACATGAACTAGGAGGTTGCTGAAAACAAATACAAGTCTCGCAAGGACATTCATTTTAATCACATATAACCGTCCCAGCCAAGAGATCTCCAAGGGGCACTACCTCTCCATGGCTACAGCCAGAGTCTTCAGGAGGGGCTTCAAGTTATATGTGAGGAGGTCTTTGTTACGCTTAGTAAGATGGATTCCTAAATATTCTAGAGAAGCGGTTGACCATTTCAGAGGGAAGTCGCTCTTCAGGCAGAGTATCGCTTCCTCTGGCTCCAAAATATTCATCCCTTGGAATATGGAATAGTTAACCTTGTAGCTGTAACAGGCCTCAAATGCGATGAGTTCTTTATCGCATGTGGGAGAGACTGTTCCGTATTGCCCAGGAACAAGAATACATCATCAGCGTGAAGGGCAAATTTCAGGGGGGGAGGTCCCACCACGATCCCCTGGACAAGGGCGTGTGATATGATATTGCTTGCAAGAGGGTCCATAGGAAGAGCAAATAGTAAGGAGGATAGGGGCAGCCCTGACGGGTCCCCCTCTTCAAGTGTATTGGAGGTGTGATCAGGTCATTCGCCCTGATCCTAGTGATGGGCCATGCCCGAGTAGCTTGTACCCAGTATCCAAAATTCGGACCAAATCCAAAAGCTCTCAGGGTTTCTGCTTGAAAGCCCCAGTCGAGCTGATCGAACGCTTTATTTGCGTCCAGGGCTTCTAGAGATAATTGTAGGCTCTTCTGCCTACCCATTCTAGGCAATTTTTGGAAGGACAGTGGAGAGCCGGTTGGCCAGAATCCTGCCATGAATATTTGCATCTGTGCTTAACAGAGCGATGGGGCGGCAGGAATTACAACCGTCTGCCGGTTTCCCAGGTTTCAGGATAAGGTTTGTTACTGATTCAGCCAAGGTTGGGTCATGGCCTTGTAGCTCAAAAAGGAGTTTAATAGGTTGGATAATGGGGCTATTAATTGGGCTTTAAATTGTTTGTAAAAATGAGCCGTGAAGCCATTCGGGCCGGGGGCCGTATTCAAAGGGAGGGTGGAAATGACTTTGTCCAACTGCACCTTTGTTATTGGGGAACCCAGGGCTTCCTTATGAGTCATGGCCAACTGAGGGAGACCATATTTTTTTATGCACTCTACCTTCCGATCCGTTGGGCTTAGGAATTCCATGGACATGAGCTAGGAAAAGTACTGGAAAACCAACTCGGTTTTCTCCTCCTTGCCAAATTGTGACACATTGGAGAAGTCAATCGGGAGGGAGATCCTGTTTCTATGTTTGAGGCCTTTTAGTTTAGACACTAACAGCTTGTTGGCCTGGGGTCCGTGTGTGTAATGCTTCTCTTTTGTCACAGTGATGGCGTGTGCCAGAGAGATGGGCTTCCAACTTGGCCCTGGCCACTCAGAGGCTTTATGTAGTGACTCTTATTTATGGTGTCCCCCTTGTGTTAAATTCACCCCTTAGATCTACCTTACGGGCATCCCAGAGAGTGCTCCTGGGCATGCCCAGCATCATGTACTTTTTTGAAATATTGGTCTATATCAGTTTGTATGTCTGCACTAATCGTTTGGTACTGCAAGAAAGCCTCTTTCAGTCACCAGGGGGTTTTGCTTTAGGGGAAAGCCCATGTATTAGTAACTCCACTGTGACTGGGGAGTGGTCTGTTAAACGTCTGATCCCAAACTGCACCCCAGATAAAAACGGAATTAAACAGTTTGACGTTAGAAGCATGTCTAGATGCGAGTTACCTCTCTGGACATGCAAAAAGAAGGAATAATCTAGTTCCCTGGGGTGGGTAACCCACCATACATCAACCACATTTAGTGTGTAGAAGGGCAAGGGCATTACTATAGTCTGGGACGGTGGAGGGCAGGGATTTGTCTACTTTAGGATTTGGCATGGAATTAAAGTCTCCTCCTATCACTATCAAGCCCTCCATGAAGGCTAGCAGGGACCCCTCTAGTTGTTCAAAGAAAGTTGCTTGGGCTTCATTCGGGGCATAAAGGGAAGCAAACATGAACATGTGCCCCCAGGATTACCTTTTAAGAATAGAGATTGGCCCTCTGGATGTCTGCAGAGAGCCGATTTAGAAAAGGGTAAATCTCTGTGATGAGGATCCCCACCACCCCCTTCTTTGAGCTGTGAGACGCGCAGTACTATTGGGGGAAATTCTGGTGTCTTAGGACGGTATTCATCCGCTCTCTGCAAGTAGATTTCCTGCATTAAGGCAAACCCCCTGTGTAATTTGACCTAGCAGCTGCAGTATGCTCTTCCTTGTCCTCTGGGAATTTAGCCCTTCGATGTCAATAGTGGTGATTGGAGATTTCGATGCAAGTGCTGGGTCAGCTGTGGAGGACATCTCGGGGTGAAGTATGTCTGCTTGGTCGACTGTACCAATTTGAGAACAAGCTTAGGAAGCTATTGGCCCTAGGCTAAGGAAAACTACTTGAAGAAGGGAAGGAGGGAAACAATTAGACCAGGTGACCTGAAAGAACTTGCAAAGGAATGAAAGCCATGGCATGTCCAAAATAACAAACTTCAACATGAATTCACTTATGGGGGAATTCCCTAGGGCGTGTGTCAGTAATATTGTTCATAGACAAATCGTTTTGGTCTAGATGAGAAACTTCAGGTGGGGCCAGTGTTGTCAAATATTGCTGGCCTGGGTGTAGCCGATGTCAGAGTGAGGAGACCCTCAGCCCCCCCACCCCCACCCAGCACATTATGTTCAAGTCAGATGAAGGTCAGCTGGTGGAAGCGAAGCACCACCACCATGTGTCGGGCAGGGCTTCTCGGGAACTCTGGGCCCCCTCTGGTCCCCTTAGTCTGTGCCCACAGACTGCCAGTCCCGGGCTCACCTCCCTCAATGCCCCGGCAGTCAGAAGGTCAGGATGTAACAAAGGGGAGCGTCCTTTGGATCTTTTAGGGGCCAGGCCTTATTCTACCAGGTAACTTGGAGGGAGCGGGGATAGCGCCATCTGTACTGGATTTTTTTTTTTTTCCTAAGCCAAGTAGTAAACTCTTAAAATGAATGGCGCTTGGCCATAGTGCCTGGGGCCACGTCATGGAATAGCTGAAGTGTAGCGTCCTTGTAGAGCAGCTCTCCCCTGGCTCTCAACGACCGCAAGATCTCCTCCTTTACCTTGAAATAATGTACCCCTGGACGTCAGGTGTCAGGTTTGGGGAATTTTTAAACACAGTAAAAACTCTGTGGGCAGTCTAGGACGATGTGCTCTTCATCGGGTAAATGGAGAACAGACCAAAAGAGGCCCAGAACATATTCATCCAGCCCTGGGTCCAGGACCTGTGGCAGAATGCCATCTATTCGGATGTTATTTCGCCTAGCTTGATTTTCCTGGTCGTCCTGCTTTGCTGCTTTGCTGTTCCGCAGAAGTCTCTAAAGATCCCACCCTGGATGTTAGCTCAAACAGTTCATAAATTCATACGGGGTGGATTCCACCTAACTGACTCGATATGCAAGGCCTGCAGACTGCTTCTCAAATGTAGTAATTTTATGGCCAAGTTCCACTATGCTCAATTTTATTACATTTTTTAATTCTTGCAGGAGGAGCTAATGTCTTCTTTGGTGGCGAGGGAATTGTGGCACCCTTCTTGGGCTTCCGTTGCATGGACATGTGCACTGACGCTGATCTCCTGCTGCTTCCTCCCCTTGTCTGGGGTGGTGCTATCAGTGAGAAGATATCCGCAGATTTATTTTGTTTAGCCTGCTTGGCCATCCTGGGTCAGCTGAAGTGTAAGGTGGGAGACCCCAGGAAGGAGATAGATAAGACCTGTGAGGGTCAGATAAAACCAGTGGTGAAGGCCCCATCTAGCTGGCCACCTGCAGAGTATTATAAGGGTCAACTCTGGCACTTTCTTATAGCTACGCCTTCCTCGTGGCACTCCGGGGGTGGGGTGGCAGGCCCCGCTTCTGCCACACTCCTGGTCCGAGCCCAAGATCAGGGAGGGGTGTGTTCTTCTTAGTTTCAGGCTGGCCCCCAATCAGGAGGAAACCAGCAACCCCACGCTGTCAAGATGATGCCGGGGCGTGAGCAAGCTCCCAGTGCTCCAGCCTGCAAAGCGCTGCAGGACACGCTGACTTGGGGCAGCAGAAGGTCAGACTCCTCCTCACATCGATCCCTGGAGCTCCCAGCTTCCCGGCTCCTGGCCCAGGGGCCTGCAGCGTTAGATGGCCTGCCCACGAGCATAGACCACGACAGCCTTGACTCTGACCTCTGCCCGCAGAGCCGCCCGTGTCTCCACCAGCAGGCGGGGTCGGTAAATGACAACAGCCTTCTCCAGAGCCGTCCTCCTCCTCAGGGTCCTGGTGGCCGGTGTCTTACCGCCAGCCTTCAGCATCTGCCATATTCCTGGATGGGCCACCTCCCCCACCAGAACCGGGCTCGGCAGCGGCTCACCACTCTCCACTCATGATGGGTACAGCAAGCTCTGCACTAGCTCCGTCACGTCTCAGTTTCCGGTTGGGACCATGACCGAATTCTGGCCCAGTACAGGAAGATTTAATCGCAGGGTTTTCCATCGAGAAATAATTCATCGAATTGTTTCAATCGAATTTTATGGAGGTGGGTTAGGGTATTAAAGATAGGGGTATTGAGGATGCAGGGGTCTCCTACCAAATACATTTTTGTGGTAAAATGTGCTACTAAAAAAATGGATGGATTCTTCCTCGATTAAAAAATATCACTGAAATCACATAGATCCTCTGGACCCACTTCATGCGCTAACTGCTGGACCCATGCGGTGAAGGTGGCACACCCCAGGCAGCCTAATTAGAGAGCGGCTGCCATGTGCGCCTCCTGGCCACGCCCCACACTCCAGAACGCTTGAGTTATTGATTCTATATGAGTGGCGGGGTGATCTTCAACAGAATACTTCATGCAGCCATGCCTAAAAATGAAACCTACGTGCTGTAAAAGATGAAGAATGCACCTAAGCAGATGAAACAACTAGTCCCAACATACCTGAAAATCCTTCCCTGGCTGACAAAAGAGACCAGAATTAAATGCTAAGTGTGGTGCCTCACCTTAACATGCCTGGATGACTCAAAGTGAACACACAGAAATAAGGTCAAGCAGTGCTTTAAAGCAATTGAGGGGGCTCTCATTTGGGGGGTGGCTTGCATGATAGGCGTGGTCTAAGACATAATGAGCGTGAGCTAATGCTCCAGTCATGGATTCCGGCTTTTCGGGGCACTGCCGAGTTGGCCCATCAGATTATTAAACATTGTGACGCTATCACTATGTGCAGAAGTCGATGTTCTATTCGGGATGTTGGTTAAACCACGGAGAAAGTTTCAGCTTCCTAGGAAGCCAATAACCCAAATTCACTACCCTCCCACCCCTGTCTCCCTTCATCTTGCCCCCACGTTTGGTGGGCAGTGTGGCGATGCTGGCCGGAGTAACACACCAGGCAGTACCTAGTAGGTATACACCATGTCTTTCTCTCTGCCCAGTCTGTGTCCCATCTGTCTCTTTGACTTCCTGTGTGCCCCAGCTATCCTGCCATGCCCTATCGCACTATGTGGACCTATCTCACACATTGTGTCCATGCCTGTGCGATCCCCCTCTCGCTTTCTCATTCTCTCTTGCCTCATTTGCCTGTCTAGGCTCCTTCTTTCTGTACGAATCACAGGCAAACTGCAACTTCCTCTTGCGGCCCGGGTTGTGAGAGGAAGCTGCAGTTCGCACGACACTGTGGCTGGCACTTCTGTCAGTCAGGTGTTTTTCGTCATGGTGGCGGGCAGCTGCGCATTGTGGGGCACGGGAGTCCTGTAGGGCCCCAGCTGAGCACCACTTTTTGGAGACTGTTGAGGCTTGGCTCCGGCTAGCCCTGGCCCACTTAAAGCTCTGTGTCAAGGCAGCATTAAGGTCTATCTCTGAGGGCTCTGGGCTGAAATGGTAGGGCAAAGATGATTCTCAGCTATTAACTTCCATACGCCCACCACTACAGACCAGCCTCGCCAAATGTACCCATGCAACTACTGTGTCCTCAAAGGGTTACTGAGGAATGAACGGCCACCGTTAGGGGCTGATCCAGCCAGTAACAGACTGCTAGGCCAAAATGACAGGCCCAAGCATAGCAGGGACATTCATCGAGGGCTTAGGTTGTTTACCAGCCAGGTCAGCTTGCCAAGATGGCCGTTACGCTTATTAGAACCCTTTCATGATGACCGTGGAGCTAATGGTTACTTAATTCATTAAGATGAAAGGCTACGCACAGGCTAAACAAGCCTTTTCTCCAAAAAATCAATACACTACAATCATGATGGCTGCTAGGCACATGGGAAAGGGGCTCACAGATGGGCAATTCTTGCATGCGCCTTGTAGCTGTGAGGTGGCGGCGGCAGATATCTGGAGCATGGTTTTTGTAAATTTTGAGGTGACAGCAGTAAGTGGATATGTGGGGCAACGAGGAGCACAGTGTTGCAGTAGCAGCTTTCTCAGAATGCAGGCCATTATTTCTGTACTCAGCCTTTAAACTGAGAAAGCTGTTTGGGTGCACCCTGTGAGCCTGTTGCTAATAATCGGTTTGCCATTCGACTCAGAATGAAGATCAAATATGGTTCCCTCAGATGAGTTTTATAGCAGATAACATCATCCCCATGGTTCTGACTGAGCCGATAGTTATTGACTTTTCTCTTTTAAAGGACTGCTACTACAAAATGTGCGTGTGGTACGACTGGATTGACGTCAGGGAGCACGTTTCTCAGAGAAGCTGAGTGAAGCAGACAGAAATACAATGTTGGGGAATTGACTGACAGGGAGCTGCTGAAGTGCATAGTAGTTGGAGATGGTGCGGGCGAGAGGGTGAGGCCTGCAGTCAACAGAAGGTCATGTAAAACTAAGGGGACTCAAGCTACCCTCCCACTCACCCCCATCAGACTGAGGAACTCTTAATGGGGTCTCTTCCGGGGCCCTCACCCTTTAAACAGGTCACCCAAGTTACAAAGCTTGTCATGGTTGACACTTGCCTTCAGACGACAAATATTCTAACAATTGCATGTTTTGCCATCTGTAACTGTCACGTCGTGACTATGCGAGCTCCATGCCCTCCGACATCGTTATGAGGGATGGCCCACTCTCGGGCCAGGACATGAAGGTAAGTGACATTGGGATAGGGAAGCGGCGGGACAGGGGTTGTGGGAAAGAGTTAGTTCTACATGTAATGGCATCAGTGCCTTAAGTGGCACTACAAATCGAGCCGGGGCTCATCGAGGGGGCGTGGCCTAACAGCGGGGGTCCTGCTGGCCCGTGAGCCCACGCCCCCTTGACAAGCCTTGGCTCAATGGGCTACTGGCACCCCTGCCAGGCAGCCTTTTGTAGAGATCAGCACCCTCTCCCCATGGGGGAGAGGGTGCTGATCTCTTCATTTGTTTTCTATAGGCTTGGTGTTCTTTATCCCTGCCAGATGAAAGGGTACCAGAAACATCCCCTGGGCAACGGCCCAATGCCACATGTCCTGTGCTTCCTTGGATAGGGCTGGGGATCTGGTTCCTCCCTGCTTCCAGATGTAGAACATCGTGGTGGTGTTGTTGGTGAAGATCCTCACCACCTTGCCCTTGAGGGACGGGAGAAAAGACCTGAGGGCCCATAAGACCGCTCGGAGCTCAAGAATTTTGATGTGGAGCGGATTCTCCGCCGGGAGCCAAAGGCCTCTCTCGTGTAGATCTCCCGTGTGCGCTCCCCACCCCTCCAGGGAGGCATCAAAAAGTTCAATGTGCCCGATGTTCACTCTTGTCCCCTTCCTTCCTTAAGTTGCAACTGAGTTCATGAGAAGAAGGTCTCGTAGCTGCTGCTGGCGTTCAGGTAAGAGTCTGTGTTACCCAACGCTGTCCGGTAACTATTGCATGCGTTAACGTGTTGTTTTTATCCCTCTTTACAGATGTGGCATATAAAAATGTGGAGAGTTATGGAATAATAGCGCCGGTGGTAAATCAGGTAAGCCTATGGTGGTAAGAGGTTGTATTTGTTGATTCCCTTGGCTCACCTTGTTTTTTCTTGTGTCCCCTAGGTGCCGGATTACAGCGAAGAAATGATGGAGACAGTGCCGGATCGAAAGATGCTGTGAGAACTGGTGAGTATGGCGCCGTGCTGGAGCTGGCGAAGCGACGCGTGCAGGACTGATGTACTTTCCAGGTCCGGAGATGAAATGGTTCCGGAATTAGGTGAGGAATTTGAAATAAGTTTGTTTTCTAACCTTGTCCTTTTCCTCTTCTTTATTCTAGGAGCTCCGGATTTGAGGCGGGCGTGGCAGAAGACTGGATGCTGGCTGCAGGCACGCGGGTGTGGCAGAAGACTGGATGCTGGCTGCAGGCACGCGGGCGTGGCAGAAGACTGGATGCTGGCTGCAGGCACGGTGAGCGTCACGCTGCTGGATGCAGAATAACGCGAAGCATGTGCTGCTGTTCGGGTGTGGTTTAAATAGCCTCCAAAGTAGATCCAGGTAAGAAGTTCCCTAGAGCCACGCCCGAGTAAAAAATATTCCCTGTAACAAAATAGTCCCATCCAGGCTGAATAGCCACCATTAAGGCTGAATAGGCGAGGCGCTGTCCCCTGCCAGGCAGCCTTTTGTAGAGATCAGCACCCTCTCCCCATGGGGGAGAGGGTGCTGATCTCTTCATTTGTTTTCTATAGGCTTGCCTGGCAGGGGACAGCGCCTCGCCTATTCAGCCTTAATGGTGGCGCTGCCCTTCGCCAGCTGGGGAGGGGCAGCGTCACCATTAAGGTTGAAAGGGTGAGGCCGCTGGAAGCAGAGGCCTTTTTCCTAAATACTGAAACTCCCGCGAATCCGCGGTAGCTTCAGTATTTAGAAAGCAAGGCCTCTGCTTCCAGCGGCCTCACGTTTTCTCTATAATGGTGGCGCCGGCCCACAGGCATCCCTTGATTAAAGGGATGCCTCGCAGGTGCGGCGCCACCATTATGGCTGAAAGGCATTTTTTTCTGAAGCCTGAAGCTCTCGCACACGAGCGAGAGCTTCAGGCTGTAGAAAAAAAGCCTTTTCGTGTAGTGGCTGGGGCTGCAAGGGGAGATTAGTGGGCCCCGGCAGGGCCCCGCCTCAAAACGAAATTTCGGAGCCTGCCGGGGCCCAGCCCCGGCAGGCCCCGGCCCACTTAAAGCCCTGAATGGCATAGAAAAAAGATGCTTATATTCTACCGCCCATTCTGTGTCTATACATTTGCCGGTGGCTGCCCTGAAAGGCCGCCCCCTCCACATGGAGCGTGGACTGCTCGATTCCACATTGGCCACTAGGTCCAAGCTGGGACCCACGCCCCCACCACAAACCGCCCCGAACGGGAGTGCGTATGACTGCAGGCAGCACGCACATGGTCCCGGTGTACTGGCTGTGGTGCTCGCTACTGTCCAATGTCAGAGGGTGCAGCCGGGCAAGAGCATTGCACTTCAGCGCGCCTCCAGCTACAGAAAAGCCAGCACCTCCTCATAGCTCCCAGATACGGAAAGGGGGGCGAAATCATCAGCGTCCCTGATTTGGCTGACAAGAGCACACAGGGTGTAGAAATCCCCAGCCCCCACAAGGTGTCTCCAGGCCAGCAAAGGTGCAAGGACTATAAAGGCCAACAAGAGCCGACAAAGATCACACCACAAGCACAGGAGGAGCCAAGAGGGTCACAGTCCTGGGACTCAGGAAAGTCACGCAGGAAAAGATACGGGTACCACACCTCGCACCCACGTAGTGCCCAACCACAAACTGGCGCAACAGGCAAAGGGTAGAAGGACCCTCCCCACCTTTGAACTATAACTAACACTCCCAGAGAGCCACAAAAATGCACAAAATGCCAGATGATGACGTTGCACCCACGTAAGGAGGCGCAGCCTCAGCACAAATACTCCCTTCGGGTGGAGGATCTCAAGTACTACACCTACCCCATGCCTTTGACATACGTGACACCAGCAACCTGGCGCAAAGATGGACAACCTGGCTACGAGATTTCTAATTTTACGTAGGGGCCATAGGGCTCAATGATGACATAAGACTCAAAAATACACTGTCTATGGATGTCGAACCGGCGGTCAGAGACATTGCAGGTGAATTGCTCAACCTCGAAACCGCATTTTATCAGGATTTACACAGCAAACTATCAGAATACTTCACACCCCACACCAACGTCGATTATGAAAGACACATCTTTCATACAACGTGCCAAGACAAAGGAGAATCTCTTGATAATTTTGTGATGAGACTGAGAATAAAATCAAAGCACTGCAAGTTCCATCAATACACAAATGAAGAGGCCGTAAGGTCCCAGGTCATAGCTGGCTGCGACTCCCAAGTATTCCGTAAGAAACTCTTGCAGAAGCAGAGGTCACTGGAAGAGACCCTAGCATTAGCACGCATGAAAGCAGCAGTAGAATCCCAGCTAGACAACCTGGGCAAGGTCACATTACAACCCAAACCCTCTGAACCTGATGCCATCAACAAACTATTCACCACACAAAACCAGACGCTCAGAGGGCACGTGTTTCAGATGCGGATATGAATACCCCCCATAAAGGTGAATGCCCTGCCCTGGGCCAAAAATGCACTGCATGTGGCAGCGATGACCACTTTGGGGCCATATGCAAAAATGCGCCTACACACCTGATCAACCGGAGACCACTCAGGGAACGACGAGGATGATACTGTCTAGCCCTCACGAGGGTGGACCAGACAGTGAATCAAGATGGCCACGATGCAACAAGCGTGAACACAAGAAATCCTCTGCGCGGGAAGAATACCGACCACCAGAAAGCTCCAGTCGCAGTGGCTGCAGACGCTACGTACGCTACATCGAAAATGAGGTCGCCCTCAAGCAGTGAGTCACCCTCGTCGAGCGAAGACCAGCGGAAAAAGGGATACTTGTGGGCCCTGAACAACAGCACCATGACTCAACACAGTCCAATCCTCATGCTCTAAGTCAATGACACCTCATTAGAATTCCTCATAGACACAGGGGAAACAATTAACATAATCAGCAAAGAGGCCTACAAAACGCTCGCTAGGACACCAAAGCTCAAGAAGTCCTCCGTTGACATTTATTCATACAAATCCACCTCACCACTTCCATGTAAAGGTGTCACCATCGCCATGTGCACCCACAAGGCTCACGCAGCAAAGATCCTGCTGCACGTCCTCTAAACAGAAGTGAATTGCTGATGTATACTCGGCTTCAAAACGTTGTGGAAATGTGCCTAGTAAACATCTTATACCAACTAATGGCTCACAAATACTTCTCAAGGCCCGAAGACATCGAAGCAGCATTTCTGAACCTATCTAATGACTCGGAAAAATAAAAAACCTATGATGTACTCATTTTCGGCAAATCGAAAGAAGAGCACGACGTGGCCCTACAGAAAGTCTGCACAGCACTTGAGGTGGCGGGACTGAAACATTGAGGTATTTATATGCTAATAGTGATCTGTAACTCTGCGTCACATCCTTAGTTTCTGCATCACCAGCAGGAGTCAATTAAGTCAGCAATGTGAGGCATAAAAAAGGAAATAAACATAAACTACTGAGCTTTCTTATAATTCAAGTAATTGGAAGTAGACTTTCTGGTATGTGCCCTCCTCCACTGCTTAACATTCTACATTTTCAACAAAACCTGCTTCATTTAGAGATTCTAAACATTAAAGCACTTTAAAAAGTAGTTTCATTTTGAATTTTAAGCTGAAAGTTAGCAGTGGTGTGTTAAATCCCCTGACGTGTGAAATGCTGAGCTAATCCTTTCACTATTAGAAAAGTTCCATGCATACATCACTGTGGTTGGGTATCACCAAACATGCACTCAATTGCCAAGACCTATGTTGGCCAGGATGTTCCTTCTTCCATTATGTTTTGTTTGCCACGTTTCGACTAGAGGCGGAGTGTAGACTGCACACAGTTTTCTGTCTGAAGGAATCACCCAAGGCACCCTAAGTAAAATTATATGTTCCTTTAATTCAGTAGCAAGGACGCTTGACCAAGGGTATTAGGCAAAGAAAACTTGGGCCACTCAACAAATGGATTGAGATATTTATATGCAACAGAATCACCCTCTCCCCGCCCAATGCCTCTGAGACCCAACTATCATAATTTCACAGCATCCTTTCCTGAGCAGGGTACTCCATCAACGTCCCGTAGTTTCCCCTGAAGAAGCCTTCCTGTCGAAAGATGTGTCGGCGCCACACAAAGAATGATTTCAAACCTATGGTACAGCACTCAAATGGAACCAAACATTAAACCTCAAGACATGGCTATTGTGCTTTAATTTCAGAAGGATAGGAATGAGCATTATTCAATATCAGCCTCTCGCCTTCCTAGCAACCTATTTTGAGATTCATGACAGTAATACCTGACTAATTTGTATGCAGCCATACCCAAATATCATCCCATACGCTCGATGTAGGGAGGGGCAGCACAGCAAACTAGCAAAACTGCCACACAGCCAACACAGTCAATAACGGATGTTACTGTAAATTTCTACCTTTTTGTAAGTAGATACTTTTACAAAGCTTAATGTAATTTACAATTCATAAGCATGTGGTCATTGCTCTCTATGAAAACGAGTTACCCCTTACACCTCTGTCATTTGTAAAGTCTAGATGTTCTTACCTGGAACTCTCTTGGCCCAGTTAATCATGTGCACCAGCTCCTTGTCTGCCAGGTTGGTCAGCAAAGTCATCATGGAAGCTTCGCTCAACTGTTTATTTGGGTCATGCTCTGAGTAGACAATGGGCGGCTCGGCTTCTATCAAGGCGGTGAGGAGCTGCTCTGCTGTCATAGCCAGGACTGGGTTCTTCTTTGCGTTTTTCACTGAGGGGCTTACCCAGAGGGTGGGGCTTCTGCACACTGAAACAGCCTCCTCTGGCTTTTGATTGGGCTCCTCTTTCTGTCGCTTGTGTTTCATAAGTCGCCCGCCTCTCCGATCCTTTCGGATTCCTGAAAACACAAACGGGGCTTACCATTAGTCTTGCATTCCTAGAGAGACAGAACTACATCCCCCTACACTAGCCTGAGATTACAGGTTTAAATGGTTGAGAAATATTTAACATACGCAGACAAAAAGCAGACTGTTTCTAATGCCTTTCAAATCAGTAGTGTGTGCAGGCAACAGTCTCTGGAATTGTACAAGACTCGCCTTCAAAAACAAAGCAGAAGAACATTGAGTTAGCCCCTCCATGACTTAACAACTGTAAATAATTTGGTTACCTTCTTGTTTACCATGCCCCGGGTACACATTAACATGGAACAATCCAATTCATTCCTCACATTAGCTACAGACAGGTCTAGAAAGGGCATGAACTTTACAAAGACACAAGACAATTATAGAACCAGGTATGGGTAGAGGAGGAGGCAGAACATGTATGTGATTTGCGTGCATGCTTGATATCTGAAAGTTGCATTGTAGCAGAGTGGAGCTAGTTAAGTACAAAGAGAATGCACTGTGTCATTCTCTTCTGGTAAATTGTAGGTGGGTAAGATATCATGGGAGACAACACTGGATCACCACATATCACACACAGACAACAATTGTTTCACAGTTAGATAACACTTAATACCCTTTTTATTATGTTTAAGCAAATCAATGTTGTTACCATAGCTCTCACAGAGCTTCAAACTCTCAGCAACATACTACACACATAAGTTGATAAAGGATAGGACAGCAACTAACAAAATAGAGGAGCACATGCAACACAAAGTGGGGCTGAACAATTGCAGTCACACTAACCTTCACATAGACGCAAGCAAGGATGCTCATGTCTATGTGACAAGCAACATTTCAAACAGTAAGAACAATTTGCACTGCCAGGTGTATCCAGTTCCACAGTGCATACAAAACCCATAACGCAAACATTCATACCCATCCCCTGCACCTGTATTAACCCATACTTGTAAATGCAATTTACGCAACGTGTAAGGAGACAGCTACATGTAAACAAAGAACAGGTGTAGCACTCATTCCTTTGGAGAAGACACCAACCAGTTGAAAAAGGAATCCACAACCAATGAGACCAATGCCTCCTATGACATCTTAACCACCGACAACTCACCAGAAGAAGAGAATACACATACATCCTCTTTGTGCTTAACTATCTATGCTCTGTTGTATGCTACCGCACAACTCTCAAAGTGACACCAATTCACCAGCTACTACTAATCTGCGGCTTTCGACACAATTAGCCACACAACATTAATAAACAGACTGATGGAATGTGGCATACAGGAATCCGCACTACGGTGGCTCACCTCATTCCTCATAAATCGAACCGAAATAACCTATTTACTGCTGTTCATCTCAGACAGAAAAAAACCTCTCCTGCAGCATTCCAAAGGGATCCAGATTCTCTCCCCTGCTTTTCAACATCTACATGTGCCCCCTGATGAAAATCATTCGAACCCACGGACTAACCATCTACAACTACGCAGACGACACACAACCGATTGTGAAGATGGCCACGACCCAGGAACAAAATAACTGGCTCACAGACATCCACAACTGGATGACAAAGAAAAAGCTCAAACTGAACCCAGCAAAAATTGAAATAATGATCTCACCCACAGAAAACAACACAACCAACCCACAACTGGACTGGCTGGTCGGCATGGGAACACAAACAGAGACTTCCAACTTAGTAAATCATCTAGGAATACTCATGGACAACGCACTATCCCTGGAACCGGAAGTCAATGCAATCAATACATGACATCATACTGCGTGGCAAGTATACTCTCTATATGGGAAAGTATACTCTCTATATGGGAACGGGCTGTGATAGGTTATCTATTATCAGTTGTACAACTTAAGCCTGCCTCTAGTGCAAGTCATCCTCAGCACTTATTGAGTACACAGAATACTATTGGTTCTTAAACGATAAGGCTCTTAGTTATATGGCCCTCTACAATTGGTTAAAACGCTTCATGCCATGACTGGAACATCCAGCATCACATAAGCTTAGACCCAGGTGCTGGGCGGCGAACTTGACTTCACCTCCCCTCCCAATTAGCCCTGCATCTTTCATCGCCCATGCCTTCTGCCTTGCAGACTTGTCTTTGAACTTGGCCTTGCAGTAGTTTCTCTTCTCTGGGAATATAAGGGAGTATGGGTTCATGCTTATCACAGTTCTGGTCCGCATGCCCACCTTCTATTTTCATCCTTGGCTCACGTGACAGGAGACCGTGATTCGGCCCATTTCATAGCATTTAATTGTCTTAAATCAATAAACTTGACACTCATGGTGTTCCTTCCCTATACCTTAATCAAGGGATGATCCGGCTTCTCATGTTTTCTGCCTTTGAAAACAGATAACTAGTTCTTGGCTGGTTCTGGTCTTGACATCAGGTTAAGCAGCCTTTCTAGCTTCCTTCATGCTCTCAGCTTTTTCTTTGCTGCAACACAATTTTAGATCCTTTTTCTCTGTGGGTATGATTTTAATAAAATTGTGACAGTAGTGTCCAGTTCCTTTATATATAATGGCGGCTTTGCCTGCAATCTATTCACTACATATAGCCAGCTTCTATGATCACTTAATCTACATGCGTTATAGCATCTGTACAGTTATTAAATGGTTTGCATTGTCTTCAGTGCGTTTCATGTACACATACAATCTTCTTTCCTGCACAGGAACGTTTACTCGATTCCTTATTTCGTCATCAGAATACATAGAATCCATACATCCTCTTCTGCAACCACCTTTTTCAGTGCGTCATACTCATCTTCGTGATGTCACCAGCTTTTCTTCTTCTTGTTTTCATATTCCTTCAGGGACCTTTTCCAAGAGATTATCATCTCTTCTTGCATACATCTTGTATGGCTTTCTTAACAGATACCTTGCCTCGAACATTTGTCGCAGTATGGTTACAATTACTGGTGTCAAACATGGTGCCGGTTCAGGCTTCCAACATACAGGTAGTATGGGGCCTGGACGTCCTGCGGAGGCATTTGGCTGCTACTCTACAAAACATGTTTTACAGCCTTTGCCACTGTGGCATGAAAAGCTCTGATTTCATCTTGTGGTGAATCCCATGGGCGACGTTCTTCAAGTTACCCGTCACCAGGCACCCGGATATCAAATTTATTGTTAGATGAATTGCGCGTGGAGGAGGTATGGTGGCATATGTCATCCTGGGAATCATAGTCCAAGGAGTCTGCCGGAGATATGGACTGGGTGCAAACCTGGCTGTTCTTCAGCTGGAGGCATTCTGGTATGATGCCTAGTAGCAGCAGAGGTTGCGGAAAAATACTGGAAGATCACTGACAAGATAGGGTCAGCCCTTGGAGGAATAGCAGGAAGGAACAAGTTACTTGCCTGTAACTGTTGTTCTGTTGTTCTCCAGCATGCGTCTGGAATGCATTCACATGCTCATGAATATTCCCCGTCGTCAGGCTGGGAATCCTGGGTAAAAAAAAAAAGTATCAGATTCTTTTCTGATCTGTCTTTCTTAGTAGTAACCAATCTCTGGTCTCTGGGTCATACAGCCCCCAGCTAATGACTGCCCTCTCCCTAAGCCCCGCCCCTGGCAGCCATCCTCAGATTTGGTAGCACGTAAAGTGGCAGTATGACCAAGTGAAGAGCCGCAGAGGGGACGGAGGGAGGGTTCGCATGTGAATCCATGCCAGACCCATGCTGGAGAACAACAGTTACAGGTAAGTAACTTGTTTCTTCTCCAGCATGGGGTCTGGCATGGATTCACATGCTCATGAATATAAGAATACATAGCAGTACACACATGCACAACCAAGGAAGGTGGCAAGGCTCAACATTAAGCATTACATAAAACTCAACATTAAGCATCTCTTACCTCCTCACCAGGCTCACGTTAAGCGAACAGGTTGCGCAGCACTGCCTGGCCGACTCTGTACTCCTCCCTGGAATCCCGGTCGACGCAGTACAATCTCGTGAAGGTGTGCGTCGACCTCCACGTAGCAGCCCTGCAGATGTCCAACAGGGGCACACCAGACAAGAACGCTGTGGTAGCAGCATTCGCTCTGGTCGAATGGGCTCTCGAATGGCCGGGCAACGGTCGGTTTGCCAACCGATGACAGTGCATGATGCAGCCGGAGAGCCATCTGGAAATGGAAGCCTTCGAGCGAGCCTTCCCTTGGTTCACAGGTCCAAAGTTCACAAACAGCTGTGATGTCTTCCGAAAACTCTTCGTTCGGTCCACGTAGAACTTCAGCGCTCTAGCTACATCCAGCGAGTGCAAAGTCCTCTCGGCCAGCGACGAAGGCGATGGGAAAAAGACTGGTAACACCAAGGGCTCGTTGAGATGGAAGTCCAACGGCACCTTGGGCATGAAGGAGAGATGCGTTCTCAGCACCACCCTCGTTTCGTGTAAAGTCAAGTACGGATGCTTGCAGAAAAGGGCCTGAATCTCTCCCACGCGTCGTGCAGAGGTGATGGCCACAAGGAACGCTGTCTTCCACGACAGGAACTTCAACGGAGCCGAATGCAAAGGCTCGAATGGCGGGCCCATGAGCCTGGTCAACACCACGTTGAGCTCCCACGCCGGGGCTGGAGCCTTCACCGGCGGGAACGATCGGAACAGTCCTTTCATAAACTCCTTCACCAGGCGATGAGACCACAGGGGCGACCGTCCTGCAGTTCTGGTGTATAGGGAAATCGCTGCCAGATGTATCTTAATGGAAGCGTGAGCTAGTCCAGCTTTGGCCAGCGACAGTAAGTACGGAAGCACTTGAGGGGCTGTAATCCGTAGAGGGTTAATCTTCTGTGCACGGCACCAGACAGAGAACCTCTTCCACTTGTGTCCGTAGCACTTGAGAGTTGAGGATGCCCTGGCCTTTGCAAGAACCTCTCTGCAGTCAGCCAGGATATCGTACCCTCCAAACTCTAGTGCTGCAGGAGCCAGGCCTGCAAGTTCAGCGACTCCGGGTCGTGATGAAGAATGGCGCCTCCTTCTCTGGAGAGAAGATCTGCGTCCGTCGACAGTTTGACTGGTGGGGACACTGACAAGTCCAGAAGGTCCGGGAACCAGATCTGTCTCGGCCAACTCGGTGCAACGAGGATCATCCTGCACCGGGACCTCTTGAGTTGGTTGATGAGCCTGAGCAGCAACGGCAACGGCGGGAACGCATACAGGAACAGTCCGTCCCAGGGGAACGAGAAAGCATTGCCCCTGCTCTTTGGCTGAGGGAACCTGCTGGCGAACCTCTGGCACTTGGAGTTCGTCGCTGTCGCGAACAGGTCGACTTGGGGTTTGCCCCATCGCCGGAAGAGTTGATCCACTTGATCCTGGCGTAGTTCCCACTCGTGGCACGAGCGCAGCTCCCTGCTGAGTGAGTCAGCAATGGTGTTCTTTATCCCTGCCAGATGAAAGGGTACCAGAAACATCCCCTGGGCAACGGCCCAATGCCACATGTCCTGTGCTTCCTTGGATAGGGCTGGGGATCTGGTTCCTCCCTGCTTCCAGATGTAGAACATCGTGGTGGTGTTGTTGGTGAAGATCCTCACCACCTTGCCCTTGAGGGACGGGAGAAAAGACCTGAGGGCCCATAAGACCGCTCGGAGCTCAAGAATTTTGATGTGGAGCGGATTCTCCGCCGGGAGCCAAAGGCCTCTCTCGTGTAGATCTCCCGTGTGCGCTCCCCACCCCTCCAGGGAGGCATCAAAAAGTTCAATGTGCCCGATGTTCACTCTTGTCCCCTTCCTTCCTTAAGTTGCAACTGAGTTCATGAGAAGAAGGTCTCGTAGCTGCTGCTGGCGTTCAGGTAAGAGTCTGTGTTACCCAACGCTGTCCGGTAACTATTGCATGCGTTAACGTGTTGTTTTTATCCCTCTTTACAGATGTGGCATATAAAAATGTGGAGAGTTATGGAATAATAGCGCCGGTGGTAAATCAGGTAAGCCTATGGTGGTAAGAGGTTGTATTTGTTGATTCCCTTGGCTCACCTTGTTTTTTCTTGTGTCCCCTAGGTGCCGGATTACAGCGAAGAAATGATGGAGACAGTGCCGGATCGAAAGATGCTGTGAGAACTGGTGAGTATGGCGCCGTGCTGGAGCTGGCGAAGCGACGCGTGCAGGACTGATGTACTTTCCAGGTCCGGAGATGAAATGGTTCCGGAATTAGGTGAGGAATTTGAAATAAGTTTGTTTTCTAACCTTGTCCTTTTCCTCTTCTTTATTCTAGGAGCTCCGGATTTGAGGCGGGCGTGGCAGAAGACTGGATGCTGGCTGCAGGCACGCGGGTGTGGCAGAAGACTGGATGCTGGCTGCAGGCACGCGGGCGTGGCAGAAGACTGGATGCTGGCTGCAGGCACGGTGAGCGTCACGCTGCTGGATGCAGAATAACGCGAAGCATGTGCTGCTGTTCGGGTGTGGTTTAAATAGCCTCCAAAGTAGATCCAGGTAAGAAGTTCCCTAGAGCCACGCCCGAGTAAAAAATATTCCCTGTAACAAAATAGTCCCATCCAGGCCTCATGTAGGCTTGGACTCTTTTGCAGCATGGTCTGCATCAGGTAAGTAAAGTCTATGAGCCTGGCGCCTATGGCGCCAGCACTGATTTCTATGATGAGCCTGGCGCCTAAGGCGCCAGGACTGAACCCAGCCAGCCCCTAGCCGGGGCTGCTAAGGTTTAAATAAATGTCTGGATGCCTGCTCCTGGAGCTGAGGGCCTTGGTCCTGATGCCCGGGGGTAGGCATCATGACAGCCGGCCCCCGGGAAATCATCCAGACAAGTTGGAGGCACTGTTGAGAACTGTTTGAGGTCTATTACCCTGAGAGCATCATTCCAAGGCCTCTTGCAACGAGGCACCCCGGCAGCGCGGCTCCCTCTGCCGTTGCCCCCTTTGAGGACTACAGGACCATCGCGGAACTGCGAGAAGACCGGACAGCGCAATCCGGATATTGGCTCTCGGGAGCCGACTTGAGAAGTATCCCGCCCGCGGTTGGCGAGTGTCCAGACGTGGTCCAGACGAGGGGGGGTGGCGAGCTGCTTTGGAGGGGTGCACGCGGTCGAGCGGCCCCGGCTCAAAAGGACTTGGTGAGTATGACACACCCAACAAGTAATGTAATGTTTTGTGGGAGGGGGGAGGAATTGTGAAAAGGGTGGCAGGAGGTGTTTACAGTGTGTTGCAGAAGATTTGAGGAGTGAGCGGTAGCTGGACAGGCACGAGGGGCGTCTTCTACCACGACACAAAGTGAATTCGGTGGAGCCGAAAGGTACCACGTGTGGTTGTTAGAAGGCACTGATTTGTCCAGATCGCGGGCATTTGTAGAGGAGAGGTCTGGCTTCCCTATGAATTGGGGTTATAGATCAATGAGTAGACGAGGCTCCATACTGATTGAGTGTTGAAGCTCGTTAGGTAGATGAAGTTTCCCCGCAGGAAGTAGCTAGTTTTGTTCCCGAGTGCGGAAGACGATTGGCTGGTTAAGCTCTCTGAGAGAGGGGGGCGTATCACACGCGAGGCGAGGCGACGCAACGTGCGCAGCCCGATTGTAAGAGTTTATTGTGGATTACCTTGCTCCAGTTGAAGCTGGAAGACAGCTGTGGGGTTTACGGGGGAAAAAAGGGTTAAAACATATTGCGCGCTTTTGATATTATAAAGGTTTCTTACCGGTAATAGTTTGCAGAAGTTGGTGACGTCACCCGTAGGGCTTGTATAGGACACTGCGACCATCTCGTATTGATCTAGGGGTGGCCGGGGGATAGGAAGTGGGAAAGGGCGGGATAGGTCACGCTCAGCAAGGGGGTTGAAAAAGGGGAGGGAGAGGTTTGACAAAAAAGGAAAGGTGGGGAGGCTGTAAAAGCACGTCACACAGGGCACGCAGCCGCAGGGGGCTTAGTGCGCCACGGCCACAGGGGGCCATATTAGTCACATCAAGGGGGACAAACAGTATAGGAGAAGGAACTGTATATTTGCAATTGTATTACTTTTCAGCGGACAGTCAGTCGGAAGTCCCCAGTTCACGGGGCCAGGTAAAGGAGGTTGATATTGGGAAAAAGAAAACTGTAACATGACCACATACTACGGGTCAAGAGTTTTTCTTTTTTTTTAAATACTCTCAACCATTTTCATGAAAAAAATTCCCACGTCATATTTGTTTAACAACAGGCAATATTATAAACTAGTTAAAAATCCATTTACACAAGCCAAAGTGAGTGAGGAGACACATTTTCCAAGTGTTGTTACGTTCTGTGGACTGGCCTAATATATATCCTAATGCAACAGCACTCTTTAACGGAGACAAGAGGCATAGCGGGCAGTCTCTACTGTGCATGACTGCATCGGCCAAACATACATCTGGCCTTTTATCGTATTGTATGATGAATATAAACTTTCCCCACAAGCATACCTATGAATTATTTGTTTTGCTTATTACAAACATATTTATAAATAAATAATAAATATGTGAATTTTTGAAGCAACGTTTCATAAAACACACCATAACAACAAAATACACATAAAAGCAGTATCACAGTATTCAAAACGTTCACATTTTGAAAGTAAATAGATAAATAAATCGCAATACAAAACACTCCAAGATTCAACTGAATGATAAAAAGTGGCCAGTTAAAAACTATTCTAAAACGTGGGATCTCGTGGCCTCACCGGAAAAATAAAATAAAAACGCTCAATACAATGCTATTACACATGGAACATATGAGTCCGCCAAGATGTTTCGCACCAAGAAGGTAATTTGATGCCAACACCGAGCGCAGCTTATTGGAACAACAACAATGTCTTTCGGGCTAAAGTTCGCTTTAAAAACCGCAATAGTGACCGGCTTGCTAACGGATTGTCTGCCCACCACAAGTACAACAATGCCGGGCGAGTGAACTGTGTGTATATTTTAGTCTTTTGGGCGGAAAATGTATAAATGCAATATGAAACGACCCAAATATCAACTCATATTTCATGTGTGTCGCATTCAAAAGCCCATTCAAATAACACTTACATTAAAAAAACATAATTTCATCTCACCAACTTTTTTCATAATCAAGGTATTCAAATATGGTTAGTGGGAGTCTTCAAAGTTCCTGTCACAATTTAAACATATTATTTACAACAATTTCCAAAGTTTATTTATTGTATTGTGTGTAATAATGAAAATACAACATGGTATATTTTGAATAAGATGTCGTTCAGAGGAATTTATTGATAAAGTAAAATTACTTTCGCATTGCGCTTTTCCATGGCAACTAGGTGCACACCGCTGCTGGCACTGTCCATTGTGTGAATGCTGGTATTTGTTTGGGAATACCATTTCCACTGTGGCTCAAAATCGCTGACGAGGCACTGTTGCCTAGTTTGTAGAAATATGCTCCAATGTCCGCATTCCATCCCACTCAAAAGTGGGTCCAGGCGGATGTAAATATCATTCGTGTAGTTTTGGTTTGAGTGCACAATCTCCACCATTTACGGATTGCCTGTGATAAGCAGAACTGGAATTGGTAGCTGCCCAACTCATAGCGGCCGTGTCACCGTATGTGGCAAACAGCCGTCTTTCCATATTATTTCGTCTGATATGGATTTTAGGGTAGTGAGGTTGTGGGGAATAATGAAGGGGGTTTGGAGAGCTTGCCCCTTATAAAAAAACTTCCCAAAAAATGCAGTGAAATGAACTGCCAGGGTAAGATGTTACACAACCCTGGAATTGTGGGACTGTGGGCTTTGCTGACTCTTTCTTTCTCCAGGCATTTTATTCTCCTTATTTCCTAAAGACTCTTGTGGTTCCGCTTATATACATATGTGTAATCCTCTGCATTTGAATTCAGTCTGGCACACAGTGCAAGCAAGCCGATTACCAGGTTATGTTTTCATCCACTTTCCTTGGCACTAAATAAAGTGAGTCAGTAACATTTACAAGGGACTACATATTTGTGTGACAACCTATCTATAAAATCCACATCCACATTATTTTTTATTTTTAAATTGTGTACATGCTTACTTATCAATACTTAATGTCAAACATTGTTGTGCGGTATAGCTGTGCAAAATGCTAGTTCATAATCAGAGTTTGTTGAAGCCTGGAGTACTTTTTACCTTTTGTGATTAACAGCCTGATTCATGGAATTATTTGCGTGAAAAACGCAGAATTGCGCGCCTTTCTGCCCAAAAATCCCTGTTTGAAGTATGGGGATTTTCAGGCAGAAAGACGCGCAAATCTGCATTTTTCACGCAAATAACTCCATGAATCAGGCTATTAGTCTCATGAATTCTGGATGACTAGTATCTTAGTCTGGTATGAGTCAATGGAAAATAGCAGTTGCCCTGATAATGACTGACTTAATGCTGACATCAGCATTGAGGGAACCTATTATTCTCCAGCATTGGTTCTTCTGTAGGTTGAAATGCTATTAAATATTCCCTGTCATCAGGCTCGGAACTCTCAGCAATAATGCAGCTTCAATGGCAATGCAAGAAACTGGACCTACTTTAGTGTTCTATTGAACTCACTTTGGGTCATTCACCGTTCAGCCAATAGATAGTGCCTCCCTTCACTCCACCGCTGGAGGCCTGTTCAGATTCTTTCAGAGTTGGGAGTTCTCTCCATAGTCCCCACTTTACTCGACAAATGTTCACATAAACCTTCTATCTATAAATACAACTTTTCTATCATTTTGAAGCTACAGATAAGCACTTTTTTATTGTAGAGTCTGGAAGCTTAACATTCTGAAAAGTAAAGAACTTACCGGGCGTTTCTTCTTTTTGTCGTTAAAAGAATGAAAATGCGAAGGAGGAGTACATCGAAACACCTCCTCCCACCGCTCCAACCGACGTTGAGGTGCCCGGACCGAAAGGGAATCGCAATAAAAACAGGGAGTCCCAACGGTGGTCCGGACCCAAACACTCTAAACAAAGAGGATGGGGATCCGCCCTCGCAAAGCGTCGGTGATACGATGATCAATCTGGAAAGTCTAGTCTGAGCGACATAGACAGACTAGTACATGATCGCTAGCGAGAGCCAGAGCGGAGGAAAAAGGGAAGAAAATCTTCCACGGATGCAAGTGCGTCCAGTCCCGAACGAGCGGAGAAAAGGACTGATGGGCGATGCGTGGGGCAGAGCCGAGATAGGCGGGGCTATGGCCGCGTGCCGTGCCCCGCGTAGAAAGAGAGGAAGGACTAAAGATTTAGCAAAATTTTGGATGCTTTTACAAAGTGCTCCGGTCCCGTCCCACAGGACGGAGGAATGTCCCATAAGTATGCAGGAAAGGGGAGTATCCTCGAGACAGCATCTCGACTAGTCGGTCACACTGGTCCAAGGACGGAAGCACCACTCAGGGTCTTCGGAGATCAGACGGAGGAGCAGGGCTTCACCAGGCTGTCTACTGGAAGGGATGCTGGGCCACTTTAGGAGTCGTCTTTGGATCTTCAGCATGCTTCCCTTCTTCTAGGGATTCTTTGCTACGACGATGATCTCAAGAAATGTCTGCAGAGATCTTCGTATCCAGCAAGTCCAACCATAACAATGGTAAGGATCTGCACCATTCACACAGCCAGTAGTTGTCCAATTATGGGCAGCTACTGGTTTCACATTTGTCCCACACCCAGACTTTCTGGCACCAAGATGCGGACTAGGACTAGACAGTCCCACCTCTTTCCTGGGCGCCACACACACACAGCGTGCATGACCTTATAAGGCCTTTTCTGATTTGAGAAGGCTGGAAGAAGGCCAAACTAAAATATGGCCAAAGAACAAGCACAAATCTTGTGACACGCCCAATTTAGGGCACTAACCATGTTCAGTAGCCAAACGAGGTAAACACAAATGCGCGCACCAAAAATAATGTAAAAACAGTAATAGTTTAACTGCTGCCACCAACTTGTCTTTAGGCACATATAAACGTAACCAATAAAAATCCCATGCGCAAAAAGGGAGGACCATACCTCATTGCACTGCACTGTAAGGGGCTTTGTTCAATGTTAAAAAGAACAAAAATTAAAAAGGGAAACATAGTTTCCCAGTAAGGATGGACGGAAGGACTGATCAGTTTCCCCATAATAATGAGCAACAGGCAAGGAAGTGAAGCTGAATGCTTTACTTCCCTTGAAAAGTCAGGACAGGATAAAAAGAGAACAAAAAGAATGGGGTGCCATAGGAAACTATGGAGTGAAAGGGGCAAAAAGAAAAATGTTTCCTAACATACAACAGTGTGTAATCCACTATAATGTTACAAAAAATATTGAAGGCAACTTAGAGTCATCTCTGCATGGAGGCTAGAAAAGGAACAGGGCCCACATGGGGAATCCCAAACACTGTCAGGTGTAAATACTCACATGACCACATTCAGATGTGAGCCCTGGAAGAGGGCCTTTATGAGGACACAGCAGGCAAAAGGTCTGTAAACCAGGGAGGAAAATGGAAAAATGCAGAGACCATCACATGTATAAGTTAGGACTTTCCTGTCCACAAGCATGAGCCATGGAAAGTAGCTGATTGCATGACAGGACTTGGGTAAGTGTGCCCTATAAATCATATGAGAGTCTATGGTTCAAGGAACATACCATTTTAAAGGAAGGGTTTCAGAAATTGCTCAAACAAGCAGTGTATTATGCGGGACGCCCACTTCCATCCTAAAAAACAATGACTGTTGATTTCACCATTGGTCCAAGCACCTGCCTCGCACTCCCATGTCCCACTTCACCAACCATTGTATACAAATGGCTGCATGGCTGCACTACCCATAAATGAAGAACATTTTGCCACAACACAACTCTATGTAAACTACACAAACTATTACTGCTTAACGATGCCCTAGTCAGTGTCTTATGTCAGTAATATTCTCTCTTCATTTAACAGCCTCGCCAGTAACAGTGGTGAAACGTGAAGATCACACATTCTCAGTGAACAGTGCCATGTATTGCCTTCAATTTTAGGGTATCTGTGGGAGTCATTGCCATTTCTCCAAAATACAGTATGGCTCATTAAAAAACATGTCCCTGGGGAGGAATGTGTCCTACACGTTATTCGATTAATACCCCTCGTCTTCATGGTCATAGGATCCGATACATGGAAAAGTGTGCAGAAATCCTGGCGCGGCCGTGGGCCAAGTACGTCACTGCATGAGCCTGCGCGCAGATGTCTTTCTGCGTTCCCTGCATATTCATGGAATTGTTTTACGCAAAGTAACTGTTTACATAAGTCGTGGCTGGAATGACCCTGACACACCCCAATTCAAATCATAAACAGCCAGAAACAGCCTCCTTTGCATGCTCCCTGGGCACAAATCCATGCACCCTCAAAGGAGCGCGTGGGGTCGCCTGAAAGCAGGCCTGCATCTTGGGGACCCTGTGTGGGGTCCCCCGTAGCTGTAACTGGCACTCTGACAACATCTGTACAATTTATTGTAAATCAGGAAAAACTCTGAAAATCTGCGTACAAACCCCCATAAACCGTTCCTGCACTCCGCTACACTGTGTACAAGCATCCCTAAGTTAGATCAGAACCCCGGCTGCGTGCACGCACCCCTGTATCCGACACTCTATCTTACCTCTGTGCAGAGGATCCTATGCGCAAGTCTCTGTACGCGTGCTTTCGAGTGGCGGATAATATGAGTACTTTGTGTGGACATTTCCCTGTCAGGAGGTTGCACGGTCGGATCCCTGAATACGTTTTTTTCAGTGCAATAGTAGCCGTGCGATGGACTGCTTGCATGTTCTTCCCCATTTTCTGTGTTCTGCCCCCTTCCCTGCCCTTTTGTGCAACCCACACCCACGCTGTGTGATGTCCCGCACAAAGAAGTCGGCCACTCGCAGGGGCTTTCTGGGCCGCCACGAAACCTATGCAAGTCCGTGGAAAATCACACGCATTTGATTCCCTGAATCGACAAACAGGATTACGCAAGCAGTTTGGCGTACAAGTTCCATATTTTCCATGCAAATAATTCCATGAATCGCGCCCATTGTGTTTATCTTCTGTTGCAAATGCATTAGATTGGAATAAACTATTTTTATTGTTTTCAATCCGTTGAAGAAAAGCATATCATATCATTAAGCTACAATTTCTTAGGGTTGTGGAGTAGTCAACTCAGTAATGTTCGCATGAAAGATCCACTAGCCTCTTAAGTGGAAGCATGGCATCAAAGGTGCTCTTCCTTGTGTCCTACGCATGTGCAACACTGGCGAGTGATGGATGGAAGGTATGGAATACATCACAATCACGGGCGTCGCCCTTGGCAACCGTCCAAACAAATATTTTTCAGCATGGCGTGACGTTACTGTAGGGGCAAAGGGCAGATGCAACGCAGGCGCCCACTCCGAAAAGGGTCAGTCCAGCCCTAACTGCCAGGTCACATCCAACGTGCATCTAGCATTTTTTAGCACAATTAGAATTTTAAAATAATTGTAATTTTAAAATAATGCCTTACTATTCCATGAAACTTTCGATAATAAAATGCTAGGAAGGATTGACTCGATCGTCATGGCTTTCATCTTATTCCATGAAGGCCAGGCCGCCGACACATGTCATGAGTCCGGCTGATGTGTCCATGTGGAGGAGCTGCTCAGAGCCTTTTCCTTCTGCCTTAATAGGGCGGTGGACCACGCGCTGAGCATTCCCTTCCCTCACCATGGATTCCACGCAGAGCCTTCACATTCCTTCTGCCCTGCGTCAGTTCAGGGAAATAAAGGCTGACCCCCAGATAAGAAGCCCTCTCAAAAGCACATGCAATTGCGGACCCGTGATTTATAACTTTCTGCTACTGGCTCCTTAACAGTAATCCCCTAGATGGGAAAGTGAAACCATTAGTAAGTCCCTTCTTTTCTGAAGCAATTTCTTAATAACTTAGCATATCCAAGGTGCGGCTCCCTGTGAGTGGGAGGGCCTGCAGCTGTGCAATGGGAATTAGGAGCCTCTTCGGTCAGATTACGTGCAATGCTCCTATGCTGGGACAGTTTGTACTGGTGCAGGGAAAGTTGGCACTGCCATATGCAGACCTACTGGTCTAAAAGGTTTTCTTTGCACTGGTCAGTCAATTCCATAGTATTTTGTTAACAGGTCGGTCGGTGCTAATTTCTTGCAAAATGTCCCTGTATCAGGGCTAAAGAGCCCTTCACTTGTGCTAAATCACCTAGCACTAGTTCAGTATATGTGACAGGGACCCTCACAAGCGTAAACGCTTTTCTAAATGGATCAGTAACAAGCCTTTTGACCAGGGGCGTTGCTGGGGAGGGATGAGGGGGCTATAGAGTGCAGTGGAGTAACTTTGCTGAAAATGTTGGGGGGGACATGACATCTGAAGATAATGTGCTCCAGCCAATTGAATGGGGACAAAATGGTGTGCCATGAAATCTGGGGGCAACAAACACCCCTGTGCCCTCCTAAAATTACACCCATGGTATTTTGGTTGTAGCCCCGTATAGGAGCTCAGGGGGCAGGCATGACATTTTTTACTGGACATCTATGATAGATGTCCAGTAAAAAGATACCATCCCTGTCCCCTGGGCCCCACTGGGCCTAACACAATCAACAAGATTATGTGTGTATGCAAGGCGCTGCACATTCATACAGCAATCACTATCATTCAAACGAGCATCCATCACCATACACTCACTCATAACAAACATACACACATCCATACACATGTTTAAATAAAAAAAAATGAACATAAACGTTCCTTCTGCATTGGCCTGCGTGTAGGTGCTGAAACGCCCAGGCTGCTATGTCCATATATGGGAGGAGGTGCAGGATCTCCCCTTGGACATACAGACATGCAGTGTCCCAGCCAACATTTCCAATGAGCTATGTAATGCTGGCAAAGCAAAACGCCCCAGACTTGCATGGCTCAGTGAGCATGTGCGGCTGGCGAACTGAACTGAACAGTCAAAGTCCCTTTCACAGTTCAGCCAGCACAGGAGCACTCCCTCAGCTGAAAAAAAATCATCTGAGGGAGTGCTCACTGTTCACTGGGCTGGCTCCTTAGCCCTTCCATAATGGGTGAGGGGCCACTGGGTGGGCGACCCCTCGCCATTATGGATGAGCCGCCAGGCTCGGACTGGCCTATAGGGCAATGCCTGTAACAAAAATGTAAAATGCTAGTGTGGGCCAGTCAAAATGGGCCACTATTTTGGCCAATGTGGACCAGTTTGATGAGTTATTTCACTATGCAGTTAGTAATTTTGACCAATGTTGCTGAATATATCACAATTTACTTCCATATTAACACAAAGCACCCCCTTGGGTACTATTGAAACAGTGAGCCTCATTACAACCCTGGCGGTAGCTGTGCCGGTAAAACCGACACGGCTGCCGCCAGAGTTGCATCTGGGTCTGGCACCCGCGAATGGGCAATTACCGGGTCATGCCGAGTTAGGCGGACCTGGTAATTGTCCTTTCGCGGTTGCCAGTAGATCCCCATTCCCATTGAGCCCCATAGGGCTCAATGGGAATGGGGAGCTTGGATGCACCGGCACCGTTAACAACGGTGCCGGTGCATCCGACGAGCTGTGCTCGTGGGTGCCGCACAGCCTGCCAGGTCAGACCTGGCAGGCTGTCAGGCACCCGCGAGCACAACTCGTACTATGGCAGTACGGTAGCAACAGTGCCAGTAGCTTATCGGCACCGTTGTTACCATACCGCCATAGTTGTAATGAGGCCCAGACTGTGACTAAAGGAATGAATATCCATTTACAACTGTGGGCCACTTTTTCATTGTTGCTTGAGACAGTGTCATGCTTCAGCCTGACCATGTGAGCCCCCAGCCCATTTCTTCCAATCTAAAAATAAAAATAAAAAAAATCTTTTTTTTTAAACATTTCATGTTGAGCTCTCAGGGCCTCCCAGGGATGCACCCGCGGACCCCTGGGGGTCCACGCCCCACAGTTTGAATACCACTGAAAACTTGACATCCTGCCTACCCACAACACAAGATCCACACCTGGCATCTGCAGCAGTATGCATTATATAATGGTTAATATCAAAAAGATCTATGGAGTAAGACTGTAGATTATTGGAAACCCATATAATTGAGACACTATAGCACACACAGAACAAAATCACTGCCGAATTATGCTAATTTGGATAGTTAATGAAAACAAGGCACAGGAAGGTAACGTGATTTGCTCAGGGTAACATAATGAGCAAAGTGTGGAGGCAGGATTTGAGACCTGTTTTCCATGTTGCACAGTTTACAATTTAGACAGCAGAGGAGACTTCATTTTCTCCGATTTCATCTTCAGTTTTAGAACCAACAGAACGCTTTTTGCAAAGTTGTTGTAATTCAATTATTAAACTTGTATAGTTTTTATTAAATCTGACTTTCAAAGTGGAGTGTCACATGATAAATAAACCTGTCAACATGAAAGAGAAATCTAAATAGAAGCATAGGTGCAGAAAGCAAATATGCATCTCTTAGGCCTGATTTGCAAAAACACTTTGGAATGGAAAAACCCCATTGAAAAATACTTTGTAGATCAGGTCCTTAGACTGAAAAAAAGAAAGGAGCGAATCCACAGATATCAGAAACAGATACACAATTTGCCGAGCTACCTTTTACTACATCCCTTAACTCGGTCCCCTTCCCTTATCCTGCACCCTTCCCTTACCCAAATTGCTAAGTGCCAATTTCTTGACACTCACCCCCTTCAATTGCCCATTACTCAAAGCCCATTCATTGCCCCTCACCACCATCTATTGCTCTGGTTCACATGTATACTTGATTTGCCAGCCAGACTCTGCCAGGCACGTCAAGGGCCTGTTGTCAGGGTCATGCAGATAATTGTGGCAGGGGAGTCTAAAATTGGACAACACAGAGCTAAAGATGCCAAGTGAACTTGGCTTTTATTGTGCTCCCAAGTTGCACTTTTTTGAAAAGTCGGCTGAATACTTCAATTCGCAGAGACAGAGGACACTGCAAAAGGGAGCTCGCCTTGGAGCCAATGAGGTTGACTGAGTAAGGCTGACTTATTATATTAGTATTTACAGGGAGGAGGTGTGTGTGTGTGTGTGTGTGTGTGTGTAAGGATGTATCTTTGTGTTCAGGTGACCGTGAATCTATATATGTGTCAATGTTGGAGATTTGGATGTCTTTTGTTTTTCACATAAGAGTTTTCTGGAAAACACAATGAAAGATTATAACAGACTCACTCTGTAATCTAATAATAATGAACACCAGAACGTCATATCTTTCTGTGCATGTTTGCAAATTAAGCCCAAATGTCAGCACGACAAACAATCCAACAGCCATTACCATAAGCACCATATAGTAAAATCCATTGACGCAATTCGTGGTGCTATTCAATTCTCTCCATCATGACCTCACCAGTATAAAATGAATTCACCACAACATAAGAGACACATTCTTACAAGGTAGAACCAAGGACAAACTCGAATGAGACACGTGCTCATAAATGGGGAATTGTGATAAGCTGCTGAGGATCGGAACAGACCATTAGTGTAGGGGCCACGTGCTATTCATGGACATAGAATCTGTCTTTCGAATGCGTACAACGCCGGTGAGTGGTATGAATATTCCCCTGCTGCCTCCATTCTTTTACCTCTCACTCACTGCAGAGGCCCAGGTGTGGGGGTCACCCCCTCGCACAATCTTCACAGAAGCTGAGTAAGCCCTGCAGCAGTTGGTTCCTTCCAGGTAACTTGTTCATCATATTGCATAATTTTCCAACTTTAAAAAAAATGACACAATCAGAAATGCTATTAAAGTTCATAGTTAGAGGGTCCCTAAATCTCCAACATTTGTATGATGTCACATCTGCCTATTTTTACGGTACCAGTTGTCATGGAGACTACAGTAGCTCTAACGATGCTACAAGTAGGAGCCAAATAGCTCCCAACTCAATTGCGCGGTTCACTTTCCGCCAGCTCCAATGTACAGAATCTGCATACGCAGTCAGCACAGCTGGTGGTGGGGCCAGCATTAGCATAGGGCAACACCCATACTTATGCAGCCTCACCCACTCCCAGTCCACTCTGTATCAGAGGTTCATCCGCGCAAGCATATACCTGACTGCGGGGGCCTCCACCTGAGGCCAATGGATGAACGCAATGGCCTGGATAGTTCGCAAAGTAAGGATTCCATTGGGCAGTTCAGACCAGTGATAGAAGTGTATCAAAAAAGTAGTGGAACTGTGACTCTGACTAAAGAAAAAGAAGAAAGGAAAGAGGAAACGTGCAAAACATTTTTGAAGGGTTGCAGTCATGCTGGTCGACAGCCAATGGAGTTGAAACAGGTTTCAGCTGAGCTGTAACTGATATCCGGTGGTAAAGTGGAGAAGTGTGCTTTAACTTCACACAAATAACAGTCCTGGAATAGTGTAAATGTTTGCAAAAGTAGTGGAGCTATTAACAGTAAACAGTAAAAAATGAAGGACGTGGAACACCGCTCCCAACCGTTCCCGCTCACTTCGACCAATGGTTCATACCCCCAGTTCACCTTACACAGGCATCATTTGGAGTTTAAAGGATGTGCAAGAGTTGGTAAGTCCTCAAAAATGGACACTGCACACTAATGTTTCCCTTTTGTCACACAACTTAATGCTGTCGCCTCCCTATTCTGACTGTGCTTCTATTGCAACAGAAACAGTTCTTGTCTGTTGTTCGTCCATATTTTCATTGTTTACCATTAATGGAAAACGACACTCTTTTCAGATGGTACTTAGTAAACGACCTGTGGAATACTCGTAAGGGTACTGTGTGACAAAAAATCAACAACGCTCTCAAATATTGTAGTGTCTTTTCGCATATATTCTTTATTCTGCCTTCTGAGGGTGGCCCCAGGTTCCAGCTATGCTTTAACCGTTTGCATATTCTCTATTTGAGCAATATGTACACAAGCATATTAGTGTTCAAAATAGGCATGTACCAACTTTGGCCCCGGGTAAGAAACCAGCCAAATTCCTGCAAATAAAAGCTATCTGACTCATGCTGATTAGTTTCTTGTTTTTCGGTTCCAGCTGAATACACTGTCTCCTCATTTGAATGCCATGTAAAAACCCAGAGGCAAATATGGAGTGCAATGCAATTAAATACAGCCTGACAGCATTCCCTGTTAAATATAAGACTAAGGGCATGTGTTGTGTATTGGAGAGAAGGTGTGGTGAGTATGGTTTGTTCCTAAACGTTAAGTATGCACAACAGGTAGTGGAGACTAGTGAACTGAGGTAGTCAGGTATGTCAGGCAGAGTGACATGCCCTCACATAAGAGGCCTCTCAGAGAAACATCATGCTGGGCAATCTCACATGATCCCCTGTGGCCTAGTCTGCCAGAGGGATTATAGCGTCAAACGTGTGAAGACCCATTTTCTATGAGACGTGTTCTGGTGGTGCAATTGGCAGGACAGGAGGATGTTTTGAAATTGTAAGTCCTAGAGGGAGAGAGAGCACTGTATATGTGGACCTTGTAGGGCGGAGGGTTGAAGAGGGAGAGACATAGAAAAAGCCATAGAGCCTCGCCTCCTCCAGTGTGTTGGGATGGAGGTGGGGTAATAGGACATGGATAGAGATTTGGTAGAACTCTGCAACTGCCCAACAAACAAGGGATTTCTCAGTGCTTGTAGAGTTTGAGCAGATTCATTCAGGCTTTCCTACGGGTGATTACTCCTGCTCCAACCCTACCGGACCCTCTGGGAGAGTCCTCGCCCATCTTCACTTTCCACCTAAGCTACCTCTCAACTGGCAGGAGATTGCAATGTGCGCGATTCTCAATAGCAATTGAAATCCATGTTGTGCTACATAGTACTTTGAACTGGTGAATCCTAAACATTTTTTACAGTGTGTTTTCCAAGTTCGGAACATGAGAGTTTAAATAAAACTATCATGATTTCTTAAATACAACTTTTCAGCTTCATATTCGACTTAACACTTGAAGAACTATTCAGCCTTCGGCGGAGTACTAAATATGCGATTCGGTACACCCCTAGTTGAACACCATCAAACTCAGTTTTGTTTGACGTATGCTGTAAAAGGCATTGCCATTTTTCCGGATTATCTCTTTCGTGCAAACCAGCACAGGCGGTTTACAATTGACTGCAGCCAAGGAAGCATTGCATGGCAACTCAGAGCGGGGATCCTTTTTCTCTAGTGTTCTTTGTAATGATGCCTTGTATGCAGAATCTTCTCTCACTTTACTCTGGCAAATGCTCACTAGCCTGTTAGTGTCTGCCTCTGAGATACAGGCCTTTTCAAAGAGATTTTCAGAAAACATGCCACTCCATTGTAACAAATGATGTACGCATTGTAACTGCCTGACTTCAAAGCTCAACCTTTCATTTTCTAGGTGCCCAGGATATGACAATGGGCGGTCAAGTACATGGCACTGAAGCACTTGGCACTTGAACTAGCCCATCACCAGCTAATCTCATACATTTCTTCTTCCACTTCTTTGTCAAATTTCACCTTTCCCACAAGCCGTTTTTCGTCAATTGGGAAAAAGGCATTTTGGCTGAAACCTATAAAATGTATCATTTTACAAGAGGACCTGATGGTATGTTATCTGTTCATGCTTCAGGCCATCCAATCCCACACCGAATACACAGAGCTTCCTGGTGCAGCTCTTCCAACATGTGGCTGAGAAAATACTGGCAGAATGTGATGCATGAAATAGAAGGCTCATTGAACTTTCTATTTTCCAAACTATCTATCAGAAGTAATCGTTTCCCATAGTCTTCCCACTGACAGGTGTAGTGGAAAGTAATCTGCGCAAGAGATTAAACAGGCATTGGACCTCATTACGAATGTGCTGGCTACGGAATAAACGGTGCCGGTAAGTGAACTTTATCCAATAACAAAAGGCGTGATATTAGCACTAATGGTCACGTGATTTCCAGCGGGCTGGCAGTGCGGCTTATAGAACCCAACATAGAAAAAAAGAAATGGGACAAATTCCATCGGCTTATATTAAAATTACACCTGACACCCTTTACACCGTATGTCATGAACAGGACAAGCATTTTGGCCATATGCAATGAGGTGAGTACGCTACAGGACATCACAACAGCTGAAATAGAACAAGTTGAATACTTTAATGAAAACTACCCCTCAATTGTGAGGATATGGCTGCAATGTAACCAAGTCAGAAATGCTCTCTGGCAAGCCCGTATGGAAATGTTTGCCCTTGGGTTCGTTTTAGCACATGACTCTATCATTTTGGATTCCAACAGCAAACAAAGGTTAGGAAATATGTTGATCCCGAGACATCCGTACAGCAATGTAATGCTGTCGTTCAGGGGGCATCAATCACCAACAATCAGAACATACGCACACACATGCATGAGAGAATTCAAGATCCCAACTCATAACCAACAGCCAAAAATGATACATGCTCCATTTCTTTGATTAGTTGGAATACATGTGGGTTTTCCCATTTGTTAGGGGCCAGTGCTGAATTTCTAGCTACTCATGATGTCATAGTATTACAAGAGACTTGGCCAGCAGAAACACCTATATGGGAAGACCATACCATTATTTTACATGCTGCCAAGACTTCTGCTCGTGGTAGACCATCATCTGGTATGTTAGTTGCCATAAAAAAATCACACGAATTGGAACCTTTCCTCTTGGGCCGCACCCAATCTGTATTTATTTATGTCTAAAATAACATTCCCTAGTGGCATAATTGCCATAGTCAACATCTATCGTAATCCTATGGGCAGCATCTTTTTAGATTTAGAATTCTAATGAACACCATTCTTGAAACTCCGGCAATAACTAGTACTATTTTGATTGGAGATTTAAATCTGCAGTTGCTACCTCCTCATAATCCTAAATACAATCTGTCTTGTCTGAGGTGGAATCAGTTGATGAAAGATAGAGGGCTTTTTATGTGCAATGGATCTCTACCAGGAGACACCACTGCAGAAATGGCCCGGCGAAGAGGGTCGAGTACTTCGACAATTGATTAGGCTTTTGTCGACTCACACACTTTTGACGCGGCCACAAGCTTTAAAGTGTTGCCACAAACGTATAGCGATCATGAAATGTTGAATCTAATCTGGAATGTAAATCTAGGGTCGTCAGACTCTCTCTCTAAAAGATTTTAAAAAAACATGGTAGTTAATAATGCTCGCACACGTTTTATGTGGAATCTTCGCAGCTTAACATCAGTTCATAATAACGTAGAGAGCTGTTATCTAGATGGCACTGCCGCTCGAAGGGAGTGCACTTCTTTTCCTCACATTTATCGGACGCAATTGCAAACGAAAAACTCCACTCATTACAAACCTCGACATGAATATGATCCATTCATTCAGATGAAAAAATCCTTCTATGCAAACATAAACAGCTTGTTGCCGTGTTCAACTGCCCTGACAAGTATCAAATAATAAGATCACTCAACTGTCAGTACAGAAATCGGCTCCGTTCACACCAAATGTGACTGAAACAGTCAGATGGGGAATCTATGTTGTGCAACATTCTTCATAAAAACACAGCCCAAATCTGCTCCCTAATTAATATTGCAAAAAATACAGCCCAAAAGCCGATGCAGTTGAATGGTGTGGACGAAAATGATTGGGTATCACACTTCACTACCATGTACTCGCAACCAGCGTGTGACAAAGATCACATTAACCTTGAGACTTCCAATTATGAGGGACTGTCTATCAAAGAGGAGGACGTTCTGTTTTAAATTAATAAGCTCAACAATTCTCAGGCCTCTGGCCCCGATGGGTTGAGCAATTTTGTGTTTAAGCAGAACCCAATCCTCTGGTCCAAGTTTTTGTATCATTTTCAAACAAATCATATCCACTCATGTATTACCATCATCATGGCTGAAATCAGTGATTGTTCCAATCTTTAAGAAGGGCGATCGGTCTGTTCCTAGCAACTACAGACCGATTGCCCTTCTAGATGCACCTAGTAAACTTTTTTCCATGTTCATCTTGAGGAATTTTAACAAGTGGAGCCTAGAGTTTTGCAAAAGGGATCCCTCCAAACTGGATTTATCCTAGGCATGGGGACGGGTGTGAATCTATTCACTCTTACATCAATCATTGAACACCAACATTCCCTAAGGCAACCTTTATACATGACTTTCATAGATCTACGAACCGCATTCGACTCGATTTCTAGGGAATTACTATTCCACAAATTGACTCAACAAGGGTGTCCCTCGTATATTGTGTCTCTTATAAGGGATCTTCACACCAACAACAGCATCCAAGTGAGTTTAAGAGCTGATGGGAAATTTTCTGCACCAATAATGACTTTCAGAGGGTTGAGGCAAGGCTGCCCCCTTGCCTCGGCCCTTTTCAACTTCTTTATCTTGGATGTGGGTAGATTTATTTTTGAACACCTTCACTGATCCCGCCAAACTGGCGAACAAGCCCGTCCCGTTTTTGATGTATGTGGATGATTTAGTCATAACATCAAAAACCCATAAGGATCTCCAGAGCACTTTGGACGCTGTGACAGTGTACACAGGAGAGAATTATTTGACGATCAACCTGGAGAAGACTAGGATCCTGCTCTGTAATTCACCAAAAAACAGTATGAAATCCTTTTCTTGGACCCTTAGAGGCATCAGACTCCAAATTGTAAAACACTACATCTATTTGGGCATCACTATAGCCAGCCAAGGTGGAAGACAACTACACAGACAAATATTAACAAAGTAACAACTTCCATTCAACAAGCTAAAATCATCCAAGCCAAATATGGTAAATTTACCATTGCCCCCGCTATAATTTACTATTATGAAAAGGTTACACTGATTCTTCTCTACGCGTTAGAAACTAGACCTATTCTGACAGAGAAGTTTTGGTCTATCCTTGAGGGAACATTTTTGCGCTGTATTTTACAGCTTCCTCCATAAACCCCTCTTCCAATGATACGAAATGAAATAGGGCTTATTTCATTGTATATGAGTTATGCTTGGCAGCTGGTGGCTCTTTTTAGGAAGTTCCTATTAGCCATCAGTTCTAGGCATTTTGGCAGAATATGTGCTTTCATCTACTGATAAATTTATCACTAAATAGCGCAATTTGGTTATTCATGTACTAGCACTTGTAGATGTCACCTTCTTGATTCTCCTCCAGAACCCGGTACAGGTTAAAACCAAACTATTCTTAAGAGATTGGACTAACACCAGGGAAAAATGTAACATGTACTGTGATTTTGATGTAGAATTGTTTGAAATAAATTAAAAAACACAGTAGTCCAGAATTATATTTGATCAAAGCACCATCCAAAGAGCACAGAAATTACTTTCATCATCTGAGGTTGAACCTGTGGCCTACTAGACAACTGGTGGCCTCATGTACATTAATAAGTGACTCAGATAGGATGCGTCGCTCCTGTCATCGCGAGGACCAAGAAGAAACATTAAGGCATCTCTTGACGGAGATTGCATTGGTAGAAAAACGTGTGAAGTATTTTAAAAAGTTTGTGGAGCTTTATAGAGTTTTAACCTCTGAAACCCTATGGAAAATGATTCACTATGGCTTTTCTACGATAGTAGGAAAAAGAACAATTACATTTCTTCATGATTTAAAACTCAAAGAGAGCAATGCTAGCATGTTGAAGGACAAGTTATAATTATTCTTTCGCATAGGAGTTCAACTTATCATGCTAGAGCTTAGTGAGTAGCAATTAAAACATGTTTTTTCTTAGCTTTATTGCACAAGGTGCGCAGCAAAGTTTTAAACATAAGAATGGCAATTAGCCTTTCTTGTTCATTTTCTACCAGCATCTTTTTTTTCTCCAAATTAGGTTTTCAGTATGTCTTAATCTAAATGTATGATTTTAATGTATGAAATTTATGACGGGTTTGTATATCTCATGTAATTTGTTCTTTTCTTTTTTTTGTTCTTCTTTTAAGACAATATATTGTAAAGTTGATTTACATCAGCTATATCAATAATAAAAATTAAAAAAAGAAGACAGAGAAGACGATGAAGGGGTTGAGAGTGATGATACAATGTTTGAAGATGAGGAGAGGGAGGAAAGCAGAGAGGAGGAGGCCGCACAAATCCCCCTCTACAAGCATGAGGAAAGGGAAAGAGATAGCATGGTTAGATTTGGAAGAACCAGTGAGGAGGTCAGAGCCTGTTGAATAGCCCAGGTGCCCAAAGGCACTATCAAATAGTTTAGAGGAGAAAACGCCATATGTAAGTAGACTAATGGATCTACTAGGACGAAAGCAGATCAGTATGACATATGCAGTAACAAAGGCAAAGGGTGTGGCTGCATTTGGACAGGGCACTGGAAAGTATGCCCAAGATCACACGCAGTATCAGGCACATGCACCACAAATACAACAAACACAACAGGGAATGCCATCCCTAACACAACAAACACTGATGCAAATACAGCAGGCACCAATACAGATACAACAAATGCCAATGCAGACATAGACATTAGCACAACAGAATGCAGTGACATGATGGAACGCAAACATAGTCCCACGAGCACCAATACCTATAATATGGGGTGTGACAGTTGTTGGGGAGGGAGGATCCTTTTACCGGCACAGGAATGGACATATACTCACACTAGTACAGCCCACAGAAAAACTTGATGTATTACATCCTATCAGTTACACCCGACCCACAAGAGGAGCTGAGAGTCGGGGTAAACATAGGTGGCAACACATTTCCCTTTCTAGTAGATAGAAAGGCAATTCAATCCTGTGTTATAGTAATAGGTAAATTCCCAATGTCAGGTCTAGCCATAAACTCACAAGGATTTTCTGAGACAACAACTTTCGTTCCTTTTACAGATGCTTTACCCATAACTATTGGAGAACATGACATACCCATGCCATTATTCTATTCCTGCAAGACACCAGTTACCATATTGGGGAGAGACTTAACAAGCTGATTAAACATGACAATGGGCCTTATTACACGGACGGCGGTAACCATGGCGCTATTAGTGCCATGGTCGCACTTGAATTTTACTGAGTCCACCTTGGTGAATGGGGGAATTACCGCCCCATTCCAAGGTTGGCGGGGCGGTAATTCCCCATTCACCAAGGCCCTTCCCCATTCCCATTGAGCCCCAGTGGGGCTCAATGGGAATGGGGAAGGAGCAAATAACGGTACCGCTATTAGCGATACCATTATTTTCCCTGAAGTCCCTCAGCGGGTGCCTTCCTTAATGTGCGGTCTGGCCACACGTTAAGGATGGGACCCGCTGAGGGACCTCGTAATATGGCGCTAAGGGATTACCGGCACCGGTGCCCTTACCGGTGCCGGTAATCCCTTAGCGCCATCCGTGTAATGAGGCCCAATATCATTTCCTGACCAGAGGATAATTTGTTGTACCCCAGGGATTCATTATGTGAATGCACAAGAATTCATAACAGTATGTTATAGCCAGGAAGCACAAAGGGGCATGCCATTAGACCCAGAAGTATTTCTTTACCAGGTTCACACATTTTTAGCATGGCTTCTAAGGATACAAGACATAATATTGCTATTAACCACAGAATGTTTGTTTCGACCAGAAGTACCAATGGATGGGGAAGAAGGGCAGACAATCACAATTGAGCTAGAAGCAGCAATAGTGAGGGAGGACAGAGTAGTTTTACAAGGAGTTGATGAGGAAGGAATAAACTGGAGAACAGTGATAGCTCTTGATGAACGGCATAGACTGCCCAATTTAACAGATGAAGACTTGTTTACAGATGATGAGTCAGATGACGAGGTGATGTTTACCATAAGCCTTACTTATCAGGTAAAAATTGAAAACAGGGAAATACCACAGAGACTGTCACTATTAAAAAAGGGTCCCGTCTTTTCTCCAGGAAGATTTGGCACATGTACGAAGCACATTATGGACCAGTAGTCTATATGACGTTGGTCTGTTGGAAGAAGTGGGGGCAGTCAAAATTAAATTGAAGCAAGGAGCTAGTTTACGTCGAGTAAGACACTACCTCATGTCAAAAGAAGCTGATGGTGGTATCTATGACACCATTGCTGGCCTGGTGCAGCCAGGGATATTAGTACCATCAGACACCCCATGTAACACGGCTGTGTACTCAGTGAAGAAAGTGACAGGAGGGTTGTGGGGGTTTATCCAGGACTTACACCGCTGAACAATATTGTAGAGGCAGAGTGGACATTGGTACCGAACCCAGCCACAATATTGTGGAACATCCCGTCCAAAGCTGATCGACTTAAAGAATTCTTTCTTTTCGATCCCGTTGCATGAACAGTCCCAGTATTTTACCTTTTTTACCCATCTCAGAATTAAGTGGAATCATACTTGTTTGCTCCATGGACATTGCGAATCGCCCTCGGTTTTCAAATGAGTGCTACAGATGAACTTGGGAAATGTTCATCTTGACAGCACAGTGATTCAATATGTAGATGACATTCTAGTGTGTAACATGACAGAAGAAGAGTGCAGAAGGGACCCAATAAAATGACATTATTGGCAGAAAAAGGGGATAAAGTTGAGAAAGAAAAAATGCACTATTGCCAGGAGAGAAGTCTTATGTATAGATCAGATAATATCACAAGAAGGAAGGAAAGTGACACCTGAAAGAGCAGAAGCAATAATGAAAACATCCAGGCCAGAGACAGTGAAAGGATTAAAGCATTTATTAGGACTTTCTAATTAGTGCAGAGGTTGAGTCTTTGATTATAACACAAATAGAAGGCCACTTCTAAAAGGACTCAAAGAGGCAAAGACAGAAAACAGTAACATAGCCTGGACAGGCAAGGTGATAGATGCCTTTGATGAATTGAAGCTAGGAATTAGCACTGCTCCTTTGTTAGGGACCCCCGATTACAATGAAGAGTTCTTTATATTCTACCATTTAAATGGAGTAGTGATGACAGCTATCCTCATGCATAAAACTACCATAGGGCACAAACCACCAGCATTCTACTGTGGGATCAGAGATCCAGTAATGAAAAAAACATTACTCAAATGAACAAGCACTGGTGGCAGCAGCCTTTGCGATTGAGAAGTCTGCCAACATAACTATGGGATGCATAGATAAATTAATATCTGGAGCATGCCCTATTTGCCATTCTTGAAAAGCCCAAAAGCACATTGACCACACAGAGAGCCTCCAGGTATGAAATACTTATATCTAGCCCATCAATTAAATCAGTCAGGTGTTGAGTGATGAATCCAACTAGATTTATAACAGAACCAGAGGAAGAAGGGGACAACATGCATGATTGCACTAAGTACACTGAATACTCTCATAAGATACCACACATGAAAGAAAATGTCCTAGGAAGGGGGACAATTCTTTTCATTGATGGGACATCATCAATAGATCAGGGCATGGGCAAAAGGCATAATGGGACAGCAGTAGTGAAAGCAAAACTGAATGACAACTTTGAGACAGTGGCAAGTGTGATATTCCCATTGCATTTCTCTGCACAAGTAGTAGAATTGATAGCGCTGATTTTGGCGCTCGAAACGCATGAGGATGAGGTGGTAATGATGTATTCCAACTCCTCCTACGTGACATCAGCAGTACATGCAGGACTGTCAGGTTGGAAGAGATGTCGCTTCTTATGTGCAGACGGCACACCAGTTCAGAATGCACTGCTCTTGGATAGGCTGCCATCACTGTGGAGAAGTGTGCAGTGCACCCAAGAGGTGCAGATTTGATTTCCACAGACATAGGAGCACAAAGATCAGCATATTTTTCTGAAATATCTGATATTGCAACTGCACTGAACATATACACACATGCACACACCGTGGTAAAGAAGGAGAGCTTTAATACACTACCCATAGCGCAAACTACTGAATTACAGGGAAGAGCACCATCAAAAGAGCAAGAGTTATGGAAACAAAGGGGGTGTTCATTGTCCCCCACAGATTTAATGTGGTGGCAGGACAGCAACAGGAAACCAGTTATGTCTCTAGGGCTGCTAAAAGTAGCACTAGATTAATTGCACCATCCAGCACACACATCATGAGTGTCTTGCAGTGTTGATTTTGGAAATCTGGTTTGTCCCAAAATTGGTAGAACATGAGGGGGGTGACTAAATTATGGATACCCAAAGAGCACTCTATGGGGAGGGCAAGAAGGAGGGTGTGGTTGAGGACTCGACCAGAGGGGGGAATGTTAAGAGGCACATGAACATCCATAGCTACTGTCCCTCCCTGGCACAATATCGCACAGGTGAGAAGCGTTACTCACTAAGACAACTTTACCGGCCATATCCCAGACAGGTACAGCAGGTGATGGACACAATTTAAGCTGTAGATGGCACAACGAAAACCAAGCTAACGTTGCGACGAAGCAAATATGCACCCACCATGAAGAATCCACACACCAGGTCAAATATGCATTATAGATGAAGAAGATTAACATGGCATCCACAAAGACATGAAGAATACTAGCAAAAGCAATGTATAAGATGATTGCAACATGAACGACACACAAATATAGCTCACTCACATATAAACGCAACAGTAATGGGCAGCCTTCTTTTCCAAAATGGAAGCCAAAGCAAGATTTTAAGTCAATAAAAGTCGTCAAAACTTCATGAGAATTCAAGATGCTTAAATCACAGGAATACAGATCAGTGCAGAGCTGAGGCAGTAGCTGGTAATCAGAGGCAAAGTTACTGAGTCCGGAGCTGAGTCCAATCAGCCTCCAGTCCTTGTTGTTTTTTGGGAGTAAGCAGTCATTGTGAGGAGCTGCACTACGTGCTCAGTCCTCTTTCTTTCTTCATTGGCATCCTGTTTAAAACTCCCTCCACAGCGCGGAGCGCGGCGCGGAGTCCGGAGCTGAGTCCAGTCAGCCTCCAGTCCTTGTTGTTTTTTGGGAGTAAGCAGTCATTGTGAGGAGCCGCACTACGTGCTCAGTCCTCTTTCTTTCTTCATTGGCATCCTGTTTAAAACTCCCTCCAGAGTGCGGAGCGCGGCGCGGAGTCCGGAGCCGAGTCCAGTCAGCCTCCAGTCCGCCTGCATCGTTGACGAGGACACTTCCAACGTAAGGCATAGAATTGTCGGATTACCGGTAAGAGGAAAGTATGGTTACTGATGTACGGCCGCAGACGCGGCAAACAACTTTGAACGCTCGAAATCGGTCCGAGCTTTTGTTCGCAGCCGATGCTTCCATCTCAACAGCTGGCATGAACAGTGTTGCTCCCTCTTCCCGCCCCCCTCATCCCACATTCCCTCTATTGCCCCGCCCTGTCCTGCTTGTCCGCTGCAGCAGACACACCTTGCCTTTCCTCCCCCTCTTCTCCCTTCCTCCCCTTCCTAATCCGGTACAACTTACCACCGCAAGTCCGCCTCGCTGTCTTTCGCGACTTTCTGTGGCGAGCATGAATGGGGCCGACTCGAACGCCGACTCGAACGCTGCCCCAGCTGATGTGAACCTTGGTGAAATGTTGCCGGTTGACGTTCCGGCTGAAGCACTGACACTGCAGTCCTTGAATGTTAAACCTTACGTACTCCTGTCTGAAACAGTCGGACATGTCGCTGCCGACATAATGATTAATCTACCGGAAAGTCTCCCAGCATTGGTTGTGAACAAAAACTTAAATCAGCTGCCGTCCCAGGCATATAGAGATGAAATTGATCGAGCCACACAGACTATGTTGCTCGACTCTTTGCCTGAAGTTTCCCAAGCAAATATGTTGGGTGGTGTGGGCAGTGAGACTGTGGGAGAGGTGTCCTTAAATACAGCCCCATTTGATCTTGACCGAAATATAGCGGCATCTGCGGCAAATGATCATCATCTACCTGTGCCACCTGCGCCACTGGCGATGATCAAAATTGACACCGCCTCCTTTCTATCTCCGTTCGATGTTACAGACACTGAACTTCTGGCTCTAAAACTACCAAATGGATCAGGGAACCAAACAAACTTTTCCTTTGTCCTGCCTTTAAACAACGATTCTATACACAGCCCTGCAGACAGCAGAGTTGTTGCTGAGACTACGATGTCTCCAACTGAGGCAGATATATGTGGAAGAGATGTTTCACGTCAGCTTGACTCCCTTCCACCAGCGCCCTCGTTGCCTTCTCTTCTGACGGGCCCTTCTACGAAAAACCACAAAAAAAGTTTTGGGATAGATTTAGCAGGACGTGAAGCGCGGCTAACGGAGAGGCTGACTGCAGATTATCAAGCAGTTAAAAACAAATTAATACACAGCTTTTCTACGGCCCCACAGAATGTATCGCTTCCAACAAAAATGCTGTTGGCAAATAGCGAGAAAGGAGTGAAGTTCGCGCAAGATCCTAATGGCACGCTTAAATCTTGGACACGTACACCCCCACCGAAAAGATTCTCAGAATATCCAAAATATTGATACTTCTTTAAAAAGAAAATCACAATCAAGCTCCTCCAAGGAACCGACTGAGAACCTCCGATTTCACTGCAGTACCAAAGCATCTCAGCAAGCTCAGCAAGCTACAGGAAACGAATGGTGCTTTAGCAGACATGATGAACAGTCAAATCTTGAATGTGAGTCTGTTAATCACTCCAAAGAGAATGTATCGGTTGCAGCCGGAATTTCAAATTCATAATAATGTCCTGGCGGCAACATCATTGGCATTGATTCCTTTTATTAAACTCATGGAACAAGTAAACGAGACTGTGAAATATCAAAATTCCTTGCTACACAATCTGACAAATAAAGTCTCTTCCTTGGAACAAAACAACGTTCACTTAATGTCTAGAGTTGAACGGGAAGCAGAAATCTCATTTCAATGGCAAAACCGCTTCTGAGACATTGCTCGGAAGGACCACACAGACAAAAACGATCAAATGGAGGCGATTTTAGAAATCATGAAGTGGTGTCGCCACTCATTCTCCAGAAGTAAGACAGACATGGAATATCCCTCTAATGAGAGACCTCTACATCGCACAGAGAAATTAAATGCAAAAACAAGGGCAAAGGTAGACCAATGTAGTTTGAATGACATCCCTAAGCACATAACTGTCCCAGGAAAGAACTTACAGATACCTGTACTGGATAAAGCAAACAGTGAAATCATTGTGTTTGCTGAACCACATTTGACTTCTACAGCTGAAAAACAGCCCAATGGTACTTTTGCAAACAAACCACACGAAGGGTCTGGACCAGACCAATGTAAAACCAACCCACTTGAAGCAATAGCGGTGGAAATTCAACTCTCAAACCACGCTGATGCACCGAGTTCTAAAGGACCTGTTACTTCTTTCAACATTTTTACTGGAACGGCAAAACTGTTTGTTCCTTCGATTACATCAAAACTAGGTGAAAAATCTATAAAAGCTCCAGCCAAAAAACAATCAATAAATAAGCAGCAAAATAAAATTAACAATGTCAGAAATAAAACAAAACAGTTTGTGAGAAATCTTTCAACTCCTCACAAGTTGGGTCTGTTTTCACACAATACACCAAACGATAAACAGGATGATAATGAGTGTGTGCCTGTTCGCAAGTCCATGCCGAAAGAAATAACTAAAATAAGTGTGGTAGATCCTCCTAATCCAAATAAAAGACGAAGACTGGATTCTAACACTAGCTCAAAGACAACTGATGTAAGTGTTACCGACTTATGTGATCTGTCCACATATTCAGCCGAGTCTGACGAATTGCAACAGTCAACACAAGAAGAAGAACCTTGCCGCTCGGCCATGAATCCTCCTCAAGGCCTGAGAAAAATCCACCAAGCAGAAATACCTAACGAAGGAGAAAGAAAGAAGACTTGCTTAAATGCAAATCAAAATTGCCCAAACGAGAACTCACAAACCTACAGCCGAAAGGATGACAATGCTGTGGCTCAACAAAAAAAACTGACCTCCTCAAAATTAAATCCTAAAATGACGGCAGCCCAATGGCAAAAGCAAAAGCAATTGAATCCTAAAGAAACTGTGCCTGCGAAATCTAGACTGGAACAAAAACTCTGGAGAATTAGGCACGCAAATATTTTCCCAGATGCAAATGAAGTTAACTTGAATCGCAGAAATGTAATGCAATTGCAACACAACTTTCCGTCATTGAGAACGATAACGTCTAACGACATAGCCATTGTGGAATACATCAACGGGGACTCCTTAGATATGGTCTATCTACACATCACTTCCCAGGCAGTAGAAAACACCTTGCTCGCTGCAAAAGACGAGCTGTTGTCATACGGATTCGATCTGACATTAGAAACAAAATATCGAAGAGACGGCTTCAGAAAAGCTGTGTCAGCTGTTGGTGAGCAAACCCATGAACAACGTCGTGAGGCGTTAAGGAAACAATTTAACATCCAAGAAAGAACAGCCGGTAACCAAAATATCTCCTCCCAACCTCCAACACAGACTCGCTCGAATAGAACTTAGCTATTGCAAACTAAGGAGGACGGAAATGGCCTTATATCATGGAATAGTAGAGGTTTCCGGCACTTGTTCCAGAATTTCGACATCTCGATGAAAACCAACTTTGCAGTATGTCTCCAGGAAACATGGCTGCGGGAGGCGCCGTCTAGAGAAGGATATTCAATCATATTAAACCCAGCTGGGAAAAATCAATTCGGTCGACCGTTTTCTGGTCTTCTGACTATGATAAATAACGCATCAGGCTGGGAGATTTTAAAATCATTTTCTCCAAACTTGTTTGTGCAAGGATTAATCCTTCAAAACAGTCAGAGATCAAATGTACCATTCCATCATCTACTAATTCTCAACACCTATTGGAATTCAGCCATGATATCCTCATCTCATTTCATTCAATCAATTACAAAATTGATTGATGATAACATGGAATTATGGTCTGACCTACAAGTCATCTTATGCGGAGACCTGAATTTCTCGTGGTTTGATGAGAATTTGATAATGAAAAAATTCAAGCATCAAGCCTACTCGACCAGCAGAGGCTACCAATTTCACTCAGCCATGATTGCCAGGAACGCCATATGCTCAACGGTCAAACCAAAGGTGATCATCCTCCGAATATTACATGGCAGTGTGATGGCACAAGAAAAATCATTGACTACAATTGGGCATCAAATACAATGCTAAACGAGATTCTACAGCTCAAGGTCTTGAAATCATCAAGCAGTGACCATAATCCACTTGAACTAACTCTAAAGGCATATTTCCCCAGAAATGCAGAGATCTTCAATCAACCAATTGCGGTGAATCAAAGAGGCAACAGACTAAAAACCAAATAGCAAGCAATTGCGGAACTTGAACGAAATGATAACCTCAGAGGAGACCGCTCTATGCGACAAACTAAACTACCCTGCACTGATAGTAGACTTTCAAATCAAGTTCAAACATCTGAATTGCTGCTCCTATCAAAAGAAATCTGAATTTAGTACACTGGTGTCTCTAAAAAAAAAACCAACTACGCCGTGATCTCAGGAAATTAAATAAAGAGCCAGATCCAAATAAATTGTTGCAAAGGAAACATCTCAATACACAATATCGAAACTGGTTGAAATGCTTCAAAACGATGAGAGATCAAGAAAGAGGTGAACGAATTCTGAAGCTCATTATTTGCCACCAAACAAAGGACCTATGGAACATCATAAATAATAAAACAATATTCCAGCAGGCGAAGACCCATCATGGTATCTCTAAGGCCACTTGGGAACAGCACTTTGCCAAAGTTTTTGGGAGCAACGAACATCAGCTGAGTGACGAAAGACTTGATGAAGTCCAGTCTTGAAATGTAATCGAATCAAAAGAAGATATATCAATAGCAATTCGACACTTAAAAAACTCGCGAGCCGCTGGACCCGATGGCCTTTCCAATGTCACACTAAAAGCAAACAACGAGCTGTGGACAACCTTCATTTTCCATCTACTCCTAACAATTGCAGCAACAAAAATGATACCTAAATCTTGGAACTCAGCCATCATAGTTCCCATTTTCAAGAAAGGATGCCGCGACGATCCGGCCGACTATCGACCAATTGCTCTCTTAGATATCCTGGGGAAGATATTTGCGTCTTTTCTACAACAGAAGCTGTCAAAGTGGGCTATGTGTTTCGGTCACTTCGACTTACGTCAGACAGGTTTTACCAAAGGCGTAGGAACAGAAGTGAACTTAACTATACTAAACCTGCTGAAATTAAATGCTCTACAACAAGGCAAGAACCTTTTTATTGCTTTTATTGATATGAAACAGGCCTTTGACTCCTTAGATCGAACAAAATTGTGGAAAAAACTGACAAACTGGTCGTGTCCATCTGAATTACTGCAGCCGATAATGGCTCTCCACAAAGATACCTCAGTTAGAGTGCGAATCAACGAAGCAGGTGAGCTGACTGATAAAATAAGAACGAATAAAGGAGTCAAACAGGGGTGCCCTTTAGCTGCCCTGCTATTCAAACTTTTCATATCCGATATATCTGAAGCATTTACACAGACACGCTGTTTCCCCCCCCCGAGGATAGACAACAACAGCATTAGCTGGACAATATATGCAGACGATATTGTCCTAATAGATGCAACACCGATTGGACTTCAGAGACTGTTATATGCATTGGAAAGCTATCTATCTGACAATTCGCTGCAAATCAATGTAGAAAAAACAAAGGTCATGTCGATCGGAACTACATCCAAAAGATTAACAAAGAACTTTAGATGGAACCTTGATGCACTTCAGATCCAACCTGTATCATCCATTAGATACCCGGGCATTGTTTATAACATCTCAATAAGAGAGCATGAGTGGATCTGCGACCTGAAGCAACGTATGTTGACATTTGCATTACAAGGATCGAAGCTACATGTCGAATATGGGAAATTTACTCTCAAACCTGTACTAACCTTTTATACACAAAAGGTTATTCCCTCAATCACGTTTGGAGCTGAGGCTGGATGGAACCTAGATTATCATATATGGCCAACCCTTGAAGGTCTCTTCTGGAGACGCATCCTCAAACTACCAAAAGGTGTTTCAATGATTTCTATTAGACATGAATGCATAACATAGTTGTCTGGAAATCTTTGGCCATGCTCCGAAAGATGTCACTAAAGGACCAGGCTGCAGCCTAAAAAATTTTTGCAAATATGATCCATCAACAACACTGTAGCATTACGCAAAATTGGACTAGCGGTCTAAAACTGATTTTGGATACTGCAGATGTAACATGGGAAACATTGATAGACACTCCCCAAATTGCGAAACAAAAACTAAGGAAATGGAATTGGATAGAGAACTTAGAACGAAGAAATCTCCTATCTACGTCGATCGACTTAGGCTCTCTAACAAATTGTCTGGATCGCCTACCAAGATACCTACAAAAATTCCCCTCAAGGAAACACCGTAATCAATTTCTGAGACTGCGGCTGAACGCACACACAACTAAGGAGATCCTATGGAGACGAAAAGTCTCCAAAATTGAGAATAATCTTTGTAGGTTTTGTGAAATCACAGTCGAATCTGTAAAACATCTAGTCATTGAATGTCCTAAAATCAAGGAACATCGTATTCGCTATTTGGGCGCTTTTGCTCCAATTGACGAGGACATGGACAAATGGTGGTACCATATACTATCTGGATCAAACGTGCCCCTGTGTCATGTGCAGTCTGCGAATTAGTGGAACATATTCTGAACGAGGACCAGCGTCAATCAGAAAGATTCCCTTTCCTTCCTTCATTGAATGATTGTCATTGAAAGACTGTAATTTCCTTCTGTTGTCTTTGTTCTCTTGTTTTTCTTGTCCTCTTGCGGATTTATGTGTATATATGTGAAAGCAGGATCGTCTATTGTTTATTGTAATTGAAGTTTATTTGTAAACTAATTGTTACAATTAAAAAATTTTAAAAAAAGAAATAAAAAAAAAAAAAAGAAATTAGGGAGGGTCCAAATGCTGCAGAAAAGGCACAATATGTTAAGAGCACAACCGACCATTGTGAGCCAGGTGCAAGTGAATCATGAACATAAGAAGACCCCATAATGAATAACTCTACAGTGTCCCTAGTGCAAAAGGAACCATAACACTTGCACTAATATTAGCTAAAATCAGAATAAACGCAGGGTGAAATCATTTCAAACACGGTCTCATCACATGTGACCCATAATTGACGAAAACTGTCTATGCATTAGCAACATATACATATAGGAAACCTGCTTCACTCCTCATGCATATTCTCAGACGCGAGGTGCTGCACAAGGCCAAATATGAAGAAATTCATCATGGTCTAGAAATAAGGGATGGCATATTCTATAATTGAAAGGAAAGCAGTCTGTGAACCTCTCTCCCCCCCACTCAGTCTGACTCATGTCTTGATGACTTGTCTTTTGTTCAAGGTTGGTCAGTACAGAGCCAACCAATCAAAACCCTCAATGCTAGATCACCTAGTACTTATTAGGCAAAGCAATAACTATTATAGAGATTATGGGCCTCATTACGGTTTTGGCGGTAGCCATGCCACTATAGAATGTATTTGTAGTCAATTTCCTTACCCACTACCCTCACCCCGTAAGTTTTCGTACAGTATGATGCTAAATATGATGAAGAATCGACCTAAAAGCTGTTGTTTTTGATAAGCACGTTGAGAGCGTTGAGACTTGTATGCTTGCATGCTGGACCAGCTTTATTTTGACATCAATTAAGCTGGGTTTTGCCTCGCACGTTGTCTATTCCTGTTAATGTGTTTGGTTTTATCTAGCACCAGAACCTCTGTGGAATTTTGGGGACTTCCCAGGCCGTCTTTACAAAGGCTTAGTTCTTCAAATGTTTGCTCTTCCTACATGTGTTTTTTAAACAAAAATTATTGTTGATTTTTGTTTTTTCATGAATTCAAACATTTTGGGCCTCATTACGACCCCGGCGCTAAACTATGGTGCTATTAGCACCATGGTTCTTTCAACATCAATGCACATTTTCATTATGGCCGCATCATGCAAGCAAAGTAGAATTTTGAGACTTTGTCTTCGTACTCTTAGTGAAATGTACTGAAAAACCTTCCAAACTTCACAAAATGTAGTTTCTTTTTAGGAGGACCATTAATTAGCCGCACATGTCTTTGTGCAGGCACTTGAGTATGCATATGTGATCATTTGCTTGATAAATGGTGCTCTGGAGGAGTTACATATTTTTTTCCCTCCGCAAACAGCTGGAAAGCGAAGAACACATTCTGCTGATGTATTTCCCGCCGAACCAAGTAAGTGGGAACATAGAAATATTCCTGAAAAACACTGTAGCTGAAATTATTTATCTCAAGCCAATTACTTCCAGGTCAAAAGGTTGAGGGGGTGCACATGGCATGGCATACATTGTAGGCAGCATTCTGGCTAGATGTTTTACCACTTGCACTTCCCCTTTACTCTCATTAGTGGTGAAATCTAGATGAATCCTTCAGCCTGTTGTGTGATGCTCACATTTCCTTCAATCTAAAACACATATAATCACTGATGGCATTTATTACAACTAATGAGCTAACTACTGGTGAACATTTTTAAACTTTTCAAACTTTTTCGGCAGGGATGATGGGGATGGAGAAGGACATGGCCAAAACATTTTGATGTAAATGTACCTTGTCTTTGCAATGTGTACATTTTTTGTGGGTGTACAGTGTACTATACACACGACTAAACGGAGGAGTCATAGGGGAGAGGGGTAGTGCCAGGCTGGGTCTTAGGTGCCAGGGGAAGGGGCAGATCATGGTTGCATTGTTAGGAGCTGCTGGAAATGCTGGCCCAGTGTTCTCCATTTGGGGATGATAGTGAGGCCTGAGGGGCTCAGAAGGTAAGTACAACATTATTTAGAAGGTGTATAACAATTAATCAAATTGTTGCAAACTCCTAATATTTTTTTTAGAATTCTTTTAACTATGTAAAAGAAAGACATACACTATTCACTTTACTTATTAGATACAAACCTTGGGAGAAGTTGACCAGGTGGGGTAATGACCCATCACTTCTGTACTTAATTAAACTCCTCTATTCTTACACAGTGGTGAGGGCAAGTGCCTCACAGGAGGGCATCCTCACCAAGCCTTTTGTCACTAATAGAGGCCTCTAGCAGTGTTGCCCATTGGCACCCCTTCTTTATAACCTCTACATTGCAAAGCTATTGCAGGATCTAAAGGCTGCACGTAATCACCCTCCCCGCTATGGTAATCAAGTTCTGTACTGTCTCACATGTTTGGCTGATACAGTCCTTTTGGACTGTACACCCATAAATCTGCAATGCTCCTTAGCTGGATTTGCAACAGAACATGGTCTGAGCCCCAATCCCTACAAAGCAAAGGTCCTGTCTGCGGTTAGAGGGGCTTATGGTGCACTCTCCTTTAAGTGGAATTTAGGTGGGGATACCATGGAACAAAATGAGGAGTATAAATATCTGGGAGTATGTGTTAGGAAAGATGTCATTCTTGTGCAATTTTCCCTCCATTTATGGACCGCCAAAACTTTTTGCTTTTGTTTGGCTATCCTAGCATGACTTTTTCCAATGGAGCCCAGCCTTCAGCTGACATCCCCTGGGCTTTTGCTCACTTGTTATGGGGAAACTGACACGTCCTTCAGGCTGTAAGTACTGGGAAGCTATGTTTCCCTTAGTCTTTGACTATGTTTCCATTTCTTGGTAACTGTTTAACCTTCCAGTACAGTACGCTGGGGTCTCTTTTTGTTTAATGGCCCCAGAAACTCTCGAAGGATTGTTTGGTGATTGTACGAGTGTGTCTGGGACAAGCTGGTGGAAGCAGTTACTTTTTATAATGGTTTACTTCTTTTTATTGAGTTAAACTGCGTTTACTGCATTTGGCTGAAGACTGTGGGCAGGTCCGAAAATGGCAGAGCCACAAAGTCTTTTGTTCTGTCCTATGGCCATTTTGTCCCTTGCCTTCACCCAGGTCAAGTAACCAGGGTTGTCCTTATAAGGGCATGCAGCCTCCCATGAAAACCAATCTCTTTTGCAGGTTTCTGCCTCTCACGTATCTGTGTCCAGGAAGAGGGCTGGGACTGTCTAGCCCCAATCCACACTACTGGTGCCAGGATGACTGGAGTGCCTGAATGCCTGAGACCACCGTGGGCCATGATTAGTCCACGCCTGGGATGACTTGAAGAGAGCAGATCTTCAATTGGAAGTCATCGATTTTGGTGCAAAGCTAATCTTGGATAAGAGAAGGGGCTCTGCAGCCATATCAGGTCAATCACCTGTGTTCTCACCGAACTACAGAAGGAGCCAAGTCTCCTGCATGAAGAAATGGACTTGTGAAACCGGCGGAGATGAGGTTTTGGCACACTTTCCCCTCTGCTGTCACGTCAGACCCGTGCTTTCCACCTCAATCATGAAGGCTTGCCAAGGCGCTTCACCCCTTTGGAGTAGTAGAAACACCTACGCTCAGCGCCCCCTGCTTACCCACCAAATGAGCTGCTTCTGAAGTTTTCCTGGGCCATCCAGCGAACTGTCAAACTCTACCTCAGGGTAACCCACAGCACCACTTCTATCTTGAGAGCAGAACCGAGACTTGGGACTTCGCTTGTTTGTGGTCCCGTGTATTCTCCTGCCAAATTTCACAGGCCTAGCTCGTCTGTGTCACAAATTAGGAGAATGCATAATGCTGCCTGCACACACGATTCCCTAATCACTACCTGGTAGAGACAGTCGCTATAGTTCCAGTGCTGCTCTGCTCTCCTGTGCGCTGAAGCCACCTGTATCGGAATTTTCTTCATACCTCCTTCAGAAGCTGAGAAAAGGCAACTGTCCCATCACAGACGATCGTTCTCCCCTGCAGCCACTGAGAGCTGGAGCACTGCGAAACTGCAGGACTCGAACCTACTAGCGACCTCGACTAAACTGGCAAATCATTTTTACGCATGAGTATCCCATAAAGGTACTCAAACTTGGCTGGGTTAGCCTTAGATCCCTAGCTATTCTCACCACTTGAATACTGCTTTTCTGCCAAGGGAATAGTAGGAACTTATTCTTCATTGCCTAAAGCCCCTTCCTGACTTGCTAAAGCCCTGCAAAGAAGACACGCTCTTTTGTTCATCTGCGCGCCTGTGCATTTTTACGCACAACTGTACTGTTGAGCACAAGGCTCCCCTCTTCTTAGGGTTGGACTCAAAAGTTAGGTAACAAACTCTAAAGGATACACTAATGCCATTTGTTTGTTAACTTAACCCTCTCTTCAAAGGTTGTTGTCACAGCTCATAAATAAATTGCATTAGGAAAGGTGTTGTATATATATTGCATAGATAAAGGAATTGTGTGATCATTGATTTACTCATTGCTAAAGTTACTTATGTCTATATGGTCTGGCCGACAATAAATGTATAGATATTTTTCATATACACTTGCCCAAGGGTAATTTGTGGTGAGTTGCTGTGTGTGCTCATTGTGGGCTTCCGATCACTATCACCCCTCCTGAGACTTAGTCTTGACCACCTGCCAAGCTACCTAGATTGGTCTGGCTTGTCCAGAAGGTTCCCCTGTTTCACTAAACCGAGGATGGGCCCCTACACTTCTGCCCACCAGGTCAAAGTTAAGAAATCCATCTTAACAGTAGGTATTAACGAAAAAATGACCTGTGCTCACCTTTCTGATGGCTTGGAGAAAGTGGCTGGCAATGAAAAAGACCAATGACACTCATGGGGGTCGATCTGTTGAGGCAAAGATCAAAGCTTCTAGACATTCAATTGGCCCTAGCATCTTGTATGCCTTGGAAGTTTTCCCAATGAAATTATTTAACTGTTTACCGAAACGAAAAGCAAACATTTTGCGCTCTTTGCTGGGCTTACCAGCAATGGTGCCAGTTGAGGCTATACGTTTGGAATTGGTGCTTCCATATCTGCTTTCACTTTGGAGAATAGCGGCTTGCAAACTATGGGCAAAGATCCAGTTGAGTGGGCAGCAGGAAGTGACATTGCTTAATCTTATGTTGTCCCACTCTAAGCGATTCTGTAAAAGTGTGTGGTTCTGGCTCTCGCACATATTGTATTTCTACATTTTGGGGAAATTGGATTAGATGGACTTCCCGCATCATTACAGGATTTCTATCCTAGAGCAGAAGTCAAGGCATCTGGACATTTCCCAAGCCATCAAACATGTATCCAAGCTGCTAAAGTATGTAATATACTTGCACCAAAGTTTTCTTACTGATGCCCCTAGTACTTACCTTACTAAACTCAGTACTCCGGCACTGACTAGATTCATTCATGACCTCTGCCTAAACATTCTTCCGGTGCTAGAAAACACAGGCCCCTGGCTGGGTTTTCCTTGGGGTCAGCAAAAAAGTGGAATCGCAGAGACATATTCTCACAAACTGTGTGGCACTTACTAGGGAATACGAGAAAGGTTATATGAATTTTAGATGCTATTCTTCAGATCGATTTTGGAACACAATTCTATGTGCAGAATCTACGGTGATTGCCTCAGCTGCTTATTACATTTGTCAACGGGCAGCGGATATGTTTAATATTTAACAGAGTTCAAAACTAAAGGCTCACAATGAATTTTAGTGAGGGATTTGTTTTATTATAACAAGATAGGAAAAAGAACAAAAGCTGAGAATGTAAGGATAACTTAGTGTGTCTTTTAGTTATCATGATTTTTAATGTGAGATTTGTGTTTTAGATACTGTTTTATGCATTGTATGTTTATATTGCTCTTAAATTTATAGTGTAAAGGATGTCCAAGTTCTTCCAAATGCACTTAAATAAAAAATAAAAAAAATAAAAAAATGACTTGTGCAACTGCCCGTCACAGCCGTATTGTTCCCTGGAATGCAATCTAAAGACACCGAATGCTCATTATGTTTTTTCTAAACAGACATTCCAGCTTACCTTTCTTGTATTTTCTTTGGGTGACATGATACTCTTGTTTTAATATTACCCTGGCTTGAAGCGGTGGCCACGTGGTTGTGAATGCTAGACAACAATCAAAATAGATTATCCCAGGTCACATAGAATTCTGTTGCTTGTGATTTCACAAAAGAACTGTCACGCAAATGTTCCGCCCCTTTCACAGACAGAAATAAAAAATATGTGCCCTTTATGGAAGTGGCTACAAGTGTTGCAGATGTTCTTGAGAAAATTGCCAACTGTGCAGGCGCACAATGTGGGATTGAACTCAGTAGGCAAAAGTGGTCCTTAACGTCTCATGCTTAATTCTGTGTAATCACCCAGGTAGCTTTAATATCAGAAAATTACACGACATTCTGCATTAAATGCGGCCAGCTTCAAGAGAAAGGTAAGCTTTCAGCTACCCAAATTCCTTTTGCCTGCACTACAGCTGGTCAGATAGCAAAGCGAGCAGAGCTCTCGCTTTAACATCCCTGCAGAGCCTGCTGATGCAGCTTCGAATTTTGGCAGGGCATAACTCATTCTTTCATCCTTCCGAGGTCGATAAATGAACACCACACACCTGGGTATAAGCAGTGCTCAGATGCCTGAGGGTTTGTAGCGCTATAAAAATGCAAAATTATTATTATTACAGGAAACCCACTGGCAGACTTGGGATCATCTGTGGTATTCCCAAGTGTCCAATGTATCTGTCCAATAGTATAAGAAAAGACAGTGATCTGTGAAAGAACTGGTAACCAGGTACTTTGAAGCTGTGAAATGGGACTTGTTTTGAAGGAATCGCTATGTTTAGGCTCCACTTTATGGCACAGTCTTTTACCATGCCAAGTTAGGGAGAAGGGACGAATTCCCTGGATTTGTCACAATATGTATGTATAAAAATAGAAGAAAAACATTTTTAAAAAAGAGTTACGGTTAATCTAACAAAACGTAAAGTCTACAAATTGTAGAAATAACAACATTAAGGTACACACACTCACTCAGTTCCATTACAAATTCAACCATGAAACTTTGATATGTGAGTGTCTGGCATATGACTGTGTGTCATATGGGGTCTGGTGTATGGTGTATAGGGATATGGCATAGGAGTGTATGGCTGTCATTCGTGTATGGGGCATGAATATATGCAATATCAATATATGGTGTATAAGTATATGACATATTTGTTCATGTAGAAGAGCGTATGGTATATTAGTACCCGGCGAGGGCACAATCAGAATGAAAGAGCCATTCTGATTGGCCCTCGCCGAGTCAATACCAGGACGGGAATCACTCTGTCAGGATTCTACGGCCTTTGTTCACGGCGGGGGCGTGGCAGCCCCTCAGCCAATGAGGAGGCTCGAAGCGGGGCCATCCCCGCTCCAAGCCTCCCTGCGGGTGAGAGGCTGCCTTCGCCCCCCGCCGGGGACTCGGGTAAGTCTTTTTTAAAAAAAACTGTATTCCCTTCCCTCAGTCCCACCCGCCCCCCCCCCCAACTTACCTTCTTGTTCCTGCGTCCCCGGCGGGGGACGAGGGAAGCCTCCAGCCATGTGGAGAGTCGGAGCGGCGCCATCCCCGCTCCGTCGCTCCACACGGCTGGAGGCTTCCCTCGTCCCTCGCCGGGGACGCAGGTACGTATTTTTTCTTTTTTTTTCTTCCCCCATCCCACTCCCGCCCTCCCAACCCCACTTACCTTCTTTTTGATCCTTTTTCGGGAGTGGACGCGCTGGGTACACTTGTGTTCGCAGTGCGTTCGCTCCCGATGGCCGCCATGGAAAGGGAAAACGGACTCAGTTTTCCCTTTCCATGGCGGCGGCCCTTTTCTTTGTCATCTTTTTTTTTGCATCGTTTTTTTTCTGCAGCATTTCGGGACAAAAAAAAGCTTTTAGTGCCCCGGTCACGCAGTTTTTGTGGCCCGGGGTACTAATAGCTCTATGGCCCTCGCGGTGGGGGCATTACCGACTCTGGTGATGCCCCGGGGCCTTCGTTAAGGCCCTCGCTTCGCTCGGGGCCTATAACTATGGCCCTGGGGCATTACCTGAGTTGGTAATGCCCCCGCCGCTCGGGGCATATTGCTTAATGAGTATATGCCTTATGAGTGCACAACATATAACGATGATGTATGTATAGCGCATATGCATTTATGGCATATGAGTTGCATATGCATGTTTTGTATGTAAGAGTGTGTGACTTATGAGTGTTGGGTCTATGGCATGTGGGCCTGTGGGGTTTAAGTGTATGTCATGTGTGTATGTTGTGTGAGTGTATTTTGTGTGAGTGTAAGTCCAATGAGTAAGCAACATATGAATGTGTGACATAAAGAGTGTGTGTGTAAGAGTGTTTGGTGTAATAGCATGGAGCATAACAGCACATCGCATTGGAGTATGTGGCATAACAGTAGAAGGTGTAGGAGTGTGTAGCAAAAGAGTGTGTGGTGTAAGAACGTGTTGCGTTTGAGGAAATGGCTTGAGAGTGTGTTTTGCATAAGAGTATGTGTTGTTAGAAAATATGGCATACATAAGAGCAGGTGGTATAAGTGTGAACATGGTGTAAAAGTGTGTGGCGAAAGAGCATGTGGCATCAAATCAAGTGGCATTACAGCATGTGGCTAAAGTGTACATGGCATGGGTGTGTGTGGCATACGAGTATGTGGCGTAATAGTGTGTACCATACAAGCTTGTGGAGTTTGTGGCAGGCTAGGAATAGTATTTTTAAATGCGTTTATGTCTTTCATGAAAATGGTGATATTCTCATAAGACTATGGTTATCTTTTTGAAGTGCAACACTGGAAGGCATTCTTGTATGCATGTGGCATGCCAATTTTGAATTGTCAGAAGAATTCGTAGTCAATTCTCACAATCAATTTTCATGATAAAATCTCACTAAACAAAGGGGATGTTACAAAAAAAACCTTTTCAAATTGTGTTCTAAAACAACAAATATCTCAAGCATCCTCCCCTCTGTCCCTCATTATGGCAAAGTGCCCACTGGCAATGCCCACAGGATATGGCACTGGGCCACGGACCAATAATGGGAAAAAATCCCATGGTGCATAGCTTAGACTCTTATTGAAGAGACCTTGCCCAGACTCTGCCCAGACTCTGGGGCATTACCAAAGGCCATTCATGGTGCAGTGTGGCCAGTGGCCATATCCATGTGGTAACAGGCCATGCCTGTCCTCAGTGTGCTCCAGTGTTCCTTTAAACATTCGCTACTTCAGATATTGTAGCGTGTGAATACCAGGGACGTTGAAAAGACATTCTCTCACAGACTACTCAAACACAATGTCAGGTATTAAAAATAGATTTTGGAAGGTGATACATTCAAAGATTCACACACACGTCACCCAAACACATCATCTCTGAATATACTTTAATTCCTACATCTGCTACTACAGATATTATCGTGGGTGAATACAGGGAAGCTGGAAAGGCATGCGCCACTTAGGGCAAATGTTTAAGCCTACTAACAGGGAATGCTCAGGCTCACCCCTCTCCAGTCATATCCAACCAAAATAACATCTGCTGTTAACTAAATAGGATGAGGTAATATGTCACTTTAAATGACTAGGACATCATAATATCAAATTCACTAAAAGATACAATGGGCCTTATTCCGAGTTTGGCGGTATTATGGCGGGAAATCCACCAGAATACTGACATATGGAATTACTGTTACTGCCACTTGAGGTGGTAGGCGGTAAAAGACCACATTTATTGGAGTCCATAGGACTCAATGGGATTTGGCGGAATAACTTCTGGAGGTGATGCTGCCAATTTTGCCAATTTTTGGCAGCCAAGCAGTGGAATTACCTCTAGCTATTTTCTGCCGAAATTGTAGTACGGCTGTGTGTAATGCGCTGGTATTGGAATTACCGCTCCATTGCCACTGTTTTCCTACAGCACCGCCATACTTGCAATGAGGCCCATATGTGCTTAAACAAATGTATACATACAGCATGATGTACATAACAAACCAGGTTGAAAAATAAAATGTAAGAGGCCACATGTGTCTACAGACTGTCACAATTGACAAGTGCACACAAAATATACTGAACCATCGCATGCACCTTACCAAGTACCGAGGAATACACTCTGTAAAATTCTAGCACTTGCACATATATGTAACAAGGATATGAAAATTATATAATATAATTGATATAATATCACTTATGCACCACCCAAAAAACACCATTCATAATATCAATGATCTTGCAATGTTTAAAAGCAATAAATAAGCTAAATGCAATCCTCTGTACATATCCTACGCATTGTGATATAAGCATCAGCAACAAAAAAATACACCCAAATAATGAAGTTTGTTTTAGTCATCATTTTATCAACATGTGTTCATTTATTGACACATACACTTATTAACATAAATGTCCTTACAGAAACAACATCTGTCATGCTGCAGCAAAAACATAACAGGAAATCCTGACTCCCAGCCCAGAACTAAAATGCCAACCAGCCAACAAGTAACGCATATGTACCAATAGTTCCAGGTCATTCGAGTATAAATGAGCACAGGTGCGTTTCTCGGGGGAACAAAGGAGATCAACAACAATTCATAAAATGCATCTGAGACTCACACGCCTTAGAGAAAAAAGGAAGACGTCACATACACCAGAGAGATGAGGTGACTTTTCTGGTAAGTGAAACCATTGGCGATGTCAAAAGTTATTGAGAATGTGGCACACAAGTGAAACTATGATCATATTGCAACATCATTATACATCACTAAAGGAATAGATTGTCAATTCATTAAAGAACTACTTGCAGGTATTTGAAAGACAGTAACCAAAAGAAGCCAAACATAAAAGCAAGGAGGAGCCCAAACATCATGCTATTAGTAACTAAAACATGATTGCAAAGTAATAAAGTACTAGTTGCACTAAATACAATTATGACTAAAATAAGCAAATACGATGTTAGCAGTGAATATTAGGTGCATTATTAAGAAAACGATATAGTGTTACTAGGAAACCTCCTTGCATTGATGAAATTGACAAATACAATTAAGAACGTACCTCATCAGCAATGACAAACTAAATATATCAATCTATTTAATGAGTAAACTTAGCATCTGTGCCACAGCCAAACAGCCACTCAGTGGCGTAACACAAAATGTGGGGGCCCCCCTGCAAGCCATGCTGAGGGGGGGCCCCCCAACTCGGCAAGAAATTACTGGTCGCGCCACACTCTGGGCCGTCATAGATTATCACGCTTGCGCACTATGTGCAAACTTGCTGCTGAAGGGATATGCCGCACACTGCACTAGGAGAAAGTTATAAATATGTGTTTTAATGGGATATACAGCACACCTACTGAGAAAAATTGGCTAAAATGCCAGAGTGTTTGCAATTGTTTTGTAGGGTAACACCAATCCAATAGATCCAAATCACCAACAGTGCACAGGAACATTAATGCTTTGCTATTAAAAATGCCATGTCACAATGAAAACATGTCCAATGGGCTGTACAATGTAGACCAGTGTAGTAATAACATTACAACAAAGCATGCCAGGCCAGATTTAGACATACCTAGACTGGTTGCACCAAAATGCCAATTGAAGCAATTACACTCATCAAGAAGAGAACACACATTCAAGCCTGTGGCCTCTAACAACACGGCCAAACACTTTAAAAACCGCAAAAGACTGGTCAATCCTGTTGCAGTCTTTACCTCCCCTGTTCCCTCCTAGGCCCTCAGTATGGCTCTGTCATCTCACTTCTCTGCTGAAACTCAGGACATCCTGTCCTCTATCTCCTCTACCTCTTCCTCTCTTGGTCCCCCTTATGCCATCTCTACCTCTCTTCCTCCTTTCTCCTCTTTCTCTCTGACAGCATCTGACAAGGTTTCTAGACAAGTCTGATCTATGAAAGTGTCATCGAAACAGGTGCTCCTCTGCTCCTACAGAACCATCAAGGACCATATTGACACCCCCGCACCAGCCTTGGCCGATTTCTGTAATCACTCTTTCACCACTGGAGTGTTCCCCTCTCCCCTTAAACACTCCCGTATGCACCCACTCATCAAGAAGCCGTCTGCAGATCCTGCCTGGCCGGGAAACTATCTCCCAATCTCCATCCCCCCTTTCATGGGCAAACTGTTGGAAAAGCTGGCCATCTCCCAGCTTACTCTCCACACGGAATCTGTTGGTTGTCTCAATGAAAATATATATATATATATACCAACAGTATCCACTATGCTGGAGCAAAATGTATAATGAGTTTAATTAATTTTAGCTTGTGTGTATCCAAAAGCAGATATCACAATTATTTTGAGTCTCTGTAGATACTGAAAACAGTCCTTGTTGTTAAAACAAATTTAATAAAACATTTATCATTAAAAAACAAATAGTGTTAACATATTGAGTTGGAAAGGACATTACTAATAGGAAAGGACATTACTAATTGGAGAAAAAAACAAGAACCAAAAAGTGATGACAAGCAAATGTTGAGTCAAATTACAACAATGAACCAAAAAAACCTGGTTACAGTAGTGCAATGTTCAAATCTTGAAATAAACACAAATGATAAGCAATGAATGCATCTGACTTTGGTCATAATTAATAAAACCAAAAAGAAAAAGAAGGAAAGAAAAAGAAAAAGCTGCGGCCTTTGTTAGTATTCCAAGTTCCGCAGTCCCATGAATTCAGGTCTGCCGACATGCTCGTGTTATAAGGAGATCCTATATCATAAATGGACTCAAACAGGACTCAGTTCAATTAGGACCTTCCTATACGATGTGGATTTAAATTACAAGGGGTCCAAATGAACTTTGAAAAGTTTTGGTTTTAGTTGAAATAACATCCATGTCACGTTTCGGCAAGTGTGCCCCCTGCTGGGCAAAATATTTCAATTGAAGCCTTCCTCGGGGCGAAAACAAGGAAAGAGAGAACTTTACCCCTGGTCATTGGCAAGGGCTAATTGAGTGCTCACTCAGCAAGGGCTGTAGTCCCCCACTGGTTCAGAAGGCGCACCACGGACCTGAAGACAGACAGGTTCAAATCCCACAGCAAATGCATGGATTCTTGTTTCTTGGATTCAGGTCCCTGACATGCATCGAGGACGCCGCGCACATGATTTCATGAAAATTTAAACCTCATCAAACCAAGCATCAAACCAAGTCAGGCTACTTGGAAGCTAACACGGGTTAAAGAATATAAAATAACGTTGTAAACTTTAGTACTCATCCACTTCAACTCCTTGTGTATGTGTTTGATGACTTGGGGGGAGAGCATCATATGCAAAGTGACAATGAAGTATTATTTTGTAAGTGCAACTTCACAAAAGTGCTGCATTGGGGATTTTAGCCACACCCTCATGAAAATCATGAAGCTGCATCTATTAACTCTGCCACTATGGCCACAGTAAATCAGAGTTATTTACAGAGACCAGGATACTGACGGTACTAGCACTGATTGTGAATGCAGATTCAAGAGACATTGAACAGAGCCAGGCAGACATAGATGTTGGCCACATTGCAGAAAAATGATGCAAAGGGACTTTTACTTTTATAGACTGTAGATAGTTTGATGAACAAGATTTAGAGCTACCATTCTGGCATAGAGTGTTGCCGCAGTTTTATTAAGGGGATTTATAGTGATGATCCTGGTATGGATTGTGGGTGCAATTTCAAAGTGATTTACACTGAGAATCCATCATTTACCTCATCAAGTGATTTTCAATGGCACTGCTGACATAAATCATGAAATGTAAAATACTTCTGTTTACTGTTGGTGACATGACATATACTGGATTATTAGCCTAGAAAGCCAGTTGTAAATTGGATGGGGGTCATTACAAGTTGCCCGGTATCTCGCCAGTAATTCCCGCGGGATACCTTTTAACTGACCCTACTGTTACCATCGGACTCCATGGAGGGGATTGCCAGAATTACTAGCAATGGTAATACTGGTGCCGGTAATTCCGGCATTTATTTGCCAGTGTGGGCGTGATTTACCTCCATCTCCTGGCTGGAGGTAAGTCAGTGCCCCCATGAGCAAACCCGTGTTTTGCGTGACCAGGAAAATTGCTGGTGCCGGAATTGCTGGCACTTTAACAAGCAATTTCCCAGACCGGAAACATGTAAATACTCCTAATGACTTTTTACAATTTTTTCTCAAACATCCTCTGCAATAATCACCATTAGCACCCGGCACGCGCGGTGTAACGGGAATACTGCGTGGTTATTGGCTCATTTGCGAGCCATACCACACGGTATTCCCTTTTACGCCATGCGTGCCGGCTACTCTGTTCCCGGCGAGGGGCATGGCAGCCCCTCAGCCAATGAGGAGGCTCGAAACGGGGCAATCCCCGCTCCGAGCCTGTTTCGAGCCTCCCCATGGCTGGAGGCTTCCTTCTTCCCCCGCCGGGGACTCAGGTAAGAATTTTTTTTTTCCTCCCTCCTCCCACCTCCCACCCCACCCAACTTACCTTCTATCCTGCGATCTCCGGCGGGGGACGATGGAAACCTCCAGCCGCGTGGAGACTCAGAGCAGGGCCATCGCTGCTCCAGGCCTCCACACGGCTGGAGGCTTCCATCATCCCCCGCCGGAGACCGCAGTACTTTTTTTTTTCCCCATCCCCCTCCCTTCCGCCCTCCCAACCCCACTTACCTTCTTTTTTCTTCTGGTCTTGGGAGCGAATGCGCTGGGAACACTTGTGTTCCCAGCGCGTCCGCTCCCGATGGCCGCCATGGAAAGGGAAAACGGACTACGTTTTCCCTTTCCCGGTGGCCATTTTTTTCATTTTTCTTTTTTCTGTTTCGAAAGAAGTGAAACAGAAAAAAAAAATGCCATTAGCACCCCGGTCTAACGGGGCGGGGTGCTAATGGCAATAAGACCCGAGGCGGCGGGCCAATACTCGCTACGCTCGGGCCTGCAACTACAGCCCCGGGGGCATTACCTCGGGTGGTATTGGCCCGCCGCCTCGGGTCTTATTGCCACAATGTAACAGACTATCTTAATTTGGGAAAAATGCCCCCCAAACTTCCCAGGCTCCCATCCTATGCTTGGACACTGGCACCAATTTGTGTTAGATGTTAATGCCCCTCCACTGAAAATGTTCACCTGCCGCCTCTGAACATGAACAGATTTCAATGCTAGTACTCCCTCAGGGGACGCCCATCTCCTCTGCACCAAAAGCTGCCACCAACCACGCACATCATAATGATACTGCCAGGAACAGTGATGTCTGGTGCATTTGGATGTTAGGCTCCGCCCCTCCCTTGATTTTTACACTTTGTGAAAGATGAAAGCTTTCATGAAAATATGTACCTACACCTTTCACTTAGTGCGCTCATGCACCAGCATCATCATTGCGCACTGTGTGTAGTCGTGAAGGCCCAGTAACACACAGGAGACAGTCGCTCGATCTGCTTCTCTATGAGGAGCTTCGGGGCTGGAGGGCACTGTTAAGTTCAGTTCTTCGTGAAATAAGTGAACTGAGACACACGTGGGTATAGTAGACTTTACTGGGTTGACACAGGAGGTAAGTTTACATGAAGCAAATAGTTTAAGTATATAAGCAGGGAGAGACATCCACCTCTTCTAAGTTCAGGCCCCAACTGACTTTGTGGAACCCACAGACACAGTTAATCCATAACATTCCACACCAACATTCTGTCAGGGGCTCATACAAACAGATCTATCAAGCAGGAGGGAAAGCACAAACATAACAGGCACATTTTGTGTTACACCACTGTCTATATATGTGACAGATTTAAACAGTAGAAAAATATAACATAGGATTGCATCAACAAAACAAAAAAACAATCCATAAAATCATTTGGGAACAAGAAAACGATTGTTTCATCCCAGCACCTATTAAAAATCATGCCAGTCCATAAAAGGTTGCAACACACAGATCAATATTTTATAGATGCAAATACTAACAATTTTGATGACCATAAAAGGACATGGCAACACAAAAAAGGACACAGAAACAAATGACAAAAGGATTCCTGCCCTAAAAACATCCCCACTAACCTAAATCCAGTGGAAAGTGCACAATAGTGTTCCAGTGATTCAAAAGAAAAAAATAATGCATGTTACCATAAATCTATTTGCTATGATCAATTTGGAATATGTTCCTATTTACCCCCCAAAAAAGAAGAAATAAAAAGCAAAATTCACATTTCAAAAACTACCTGCAAGAAATAAAAAACCTTGTACATGTTTAAACAGACCTTACTTAAACAACAACGATATTGTTATATAAAAAATCTGCACACAAGAACAGTCATGCAAAACAAAATAGACATTAAATTGCAAAATCTTGCATGGCAAATGTTTATATCTTTCCTATAGTAAATAGTCTCCGATTAATAAATGCAACACCATGCAAAACTTTAAAGATAGGAATAACTTGAAACCAAAATAAATACCTACTCAATACATGAAGAAAGTAGTAAAATCACAGGTTCCATCAACAAGCACAAATCAATTAATTTAACTCTTAAAAATTCAATATAAACAAACCAGGAGTGCTTCCAAAATGCCACTGTAGACATACAACTTTACTCACCTCCCCAAAGTCCACTTTTCATATACTTAACATTGGTGAAACAATTCCAAAGCCTGTATTCAAAACATTGCCTACAAAATATAAAATATATTACAAATATTAAAACGACTATTTCAACACACACAATTTAATAAGAAATATGAACTAATAGGCGCATAACCATTAAGTAATTACAACACACAGAAATGGAAAAAAGGGAAAATCAACCAGGTGCTCAAAAGTCCACAATGCAAATGACCCAGGTGCCTTTGCAAAACTATTAAAAATAAAAATCGACCAGTCAAAGGTAGACTTTCAACTTGAGATTATTTGCATTAACTTTGATAGGACACACAACATCACTATCGTTTTTGCATACTTATTCTTCCAGCACAATGCACCCATTCATCCTATCATGAATACAAGGGCATCAACAACGGAAACTTCAACTGTCGTCAATGGTTACAAAGTTAATGAATACACTAATTAATGCAGTATCCACCAAAAGTCCAATAATTGCATTCTCGGATGTTAGCAAAAGAAATCCACTCAAGGCAACAAAGTGATATGCAACTATGTAGCCTAACAATCTGCACATAATTAAAAACTACAAACTCAAAGTGCACCCGACAACATAATGAATACACAATGTAGACAATCTGCCTCTTAACCAATAAAATTAGGTAACCAATATAAATTTTGGGAATCAGCAATGTTGATTTTAATATTGGTGTTATTTTATGTTATGTTTTGTGTTAAGGTTGGTTTCATGTTATGTTATGTTTAGTTCTTAGTGTCATGTTAAGCCTTAATATTGCCATTCACAATGTTTAAAGACTTCAACTCACCACTGTGTGCATACATTTCTTTGTGTTGAATTCTTTGGATTATACCCAGCTCTCTCTGCACTTTTCTCTCTTTGCCAATCTACTTTATCACTCATTTTCCACACACTTAGTGTATTTGGTTTACATATATTGTTTTTGTCATTTCAAAATACTATGACCAAATGCATTTTCAAAAACAAGTAGGACAAACAACGAATGCAATGCTGCTCATAGGCCTGCCTTAAAAACATAAAATGGGCATTGAACTAATCGCTAGCTAGTTGCTGTAAATGCAGAGCAAGTTTATACAATAGAAAAGTAATGCATATACATGGCACCAATTGATATGGGCAGAGTGATAGCCGAGTGACCATTTGAGGGAAAATGTCAACAGCTTGACAACACTGATCCCAATGTGCCTGTGCTCTAAAAAAAATAAACAATGAGCCAAATAAGGGCTGCTACTAGCGTGTCAAGAAGATACAGAGAGCTAGGTAAAATCCTATGTAAACTCTAGCATCCAGTAATCGCTATTTGAGTTAAGAGTTAATGGACACTTTATTAAAATCAGCAAGTCAAGACATTTTTGGCTCTATAGAGTTACAGAGGCATTTCAGAGCAGTTCATGAAAGCGAAGGTTTAATATGATGTTTTTCACATATAATGTATGATTTCCCTATGGACACTACACTGTACTAGGACTGTATCGCTACATTGTAAATAAATTGCATGCTTTCTTAAGACATCCCAAAGTATTTAGTAACTCATTGACTTGCTCCCACGGGATGGAACTCAAAGTTCTAGCAAAGTACCTTCTCATCACTATCCAGGTGCATTATGCACTGGTGAAAAGATCACAGGTAAAGCACTCACCTGTAGCAAGTGCCAAGTCAGTATCTCACACGTTTGGATCTCACATTGACTGGCTCATCCTTTTACAGTTGGTATATTGACCCCATGAAATTGGTTTGTAATCAGAGCTGATATTTTTAGTACTTAGGAGTGAGTGAAATCAGGCATGGAGCACTATGTAAAAAATGATAATATCATCCCTTCAAAATATCTTAAAACCTCCTCAATGGCGGCACTGCAATAGACGTCCAGATGTCAACCTGTACAAAGATATAGAATACAACAAAGTGTGTGGATCCTGTTTGTTTTGACTTATAAGATCATCACTGATAGTTCGGAAAGCAGGGTAGTCTCATTGCCCCATGCTGGATTGTGAATTAATCTGATTGTTTTTATTGATAATATAATTAGCAAGACTGGTTGAGGTACAGCTGTGTTTGTGAAGAATGTCTGACTGCCACAGTTACATTTTCAAGTCTATGAACAGCTCCTGCTTTTAACACACTTCATCACAATTAAGATAAGTGATACATATGTTAGGTTTCCAATTATTTTAAGTTTATATTTACATTTGAAGAGGGTAACAAGTATTGTTCAATACATTATATTGTAAGAGCATCTGTAATTACTGTATGGAATTTCGCAAATGGCACGTTGCCCTTCCTCATGTCTCATTCAGACAGCACTGCTGTTTACCATCAACCCTGTCACGAATTCCATTGAACATTGATCCAAAAGAAAACAGTAGCAAGTTTGTCGCACAATCTACATGATTGAACTATACACATTTCAATCACATTTTTTCTCTTTAAAATCATTGTATAAAAACGGGTGCCAATTGTCATTCTGTGTGATCTTCTCAAATGTATTGCTTATGAATTTATCTTTACTAAACAATTACACCAGTATTCGATACCTAGTAAACCATATTAGATTTGCCAGTGTCCAAAAGAAATCTAAAAGTCTGGACTATCCCGCCGCTGCATATGATCAGAAAAGAAAGGAAGATTTCATCCATGCCTTATTTGTACCCATGTTTTACAATGATTTTTCAACAAATCTCTCTTAATTATTATTATTATAATTATTGAATTTTTTGTATTGTGAAACACGCCCTAATGCCTCAGTGACCATGAAGACAAGACCAGGTCAGAGAGAAAGGAGTTCAGAGCTGTGGGTTCAACGGACAGAGAGAAAGAACTAACCATTCAAATTAAAGAGATGCGTTTTTAGGTCTCACTTAAAACTAGAGAGACTCAGAAGGTTCCCTAATTCAGGGGGAAGAGAATTCCATACATTTGGAGAGAATACTTCAAGACAGATGCCACCAAGTGTGTCTTGGTACAAAAAGTTTGTTGGCCCTACTAGAGGGAAGAATGCGCCCAGTTGTTGCCTTATGCAAACTGGTTCTTAAGGTACCTGGGAGCCTTAGTGAGGATTTTATGTGAGATGCACTGGCTAACTGGAAGCCAATGCAGTGCTCTCTTTGAATCCGAGGCATGGTCTTGCGGGCCAAGATTGCAGACAAATTTTACAGCCCCATTCTGGGCTGTTTGAAGACTTCTCAAATTATGTTTATATGTACCTTCAAAGAGACTATTAATACAATACTAATTCAATAGTCGAGCCGGGAGTTAACAAGTGTTGTAGCCAGGGTAGACAGATGTTCAGAGGACAGGTACAGCGTAATCTGTCTAAGCAACTTGTTAACGTTTACATGTGCCTACAATGTGAATCCGGAATCCTGGATAACACTGAATGTTCTCACAAATGGACTTACTGGAACAACACATCCAGATATGGTGAAATGGCTGTATCTTGGATCTAACTTTTGTATCCTTTGTCTACAATTTACAATCACAACCATTGTCTTTTCAGTGTTCAGTGCCAATGAGTTGACTGACATCCAGCCCTTGATCATGTTGTAGGTGTCAACAATAAGAATGGAATCTGTCTCACGGAGAGCTCAAAGAGCAGCTGGGTAGCTTTGGCATAGTTGGTACATTTGATGCAGATGCTGTCCAGCTGGTCAAAGAGAGAGCACTTGTAAACATTAAACAACAGGGTTGACAGACAACCGCCCTGTGGGACGCCGCGAGAATGTAGCTCTGGGTGGGCCTGAAAACCATTAATTGCCACTTTTGCTGATCTGGGACCTAGGAATTAGGCAAACACCATTCAATGGTTCGCTCAGAACAGTTAACAATCTTAGGCAGCCTTTCTAGAACTAAGGCATGGTCCACCCAGTCAAATGCGGCAGAAAGGTCGAGCAACATAAGGAGTGCAACCTTACAGTTATCGACCATTTCTACCAAATTTCCTTGCAGGTCCAGCATTGCTGTTTCTGTCCCATGTTTCGCACGATAGCTGGACTGACGTGTTCCAAGCAGATTGTTCTTTTCTGCATGCTCTGGAAGCTGTAAGTAAGCAACTTTATATAGAAATTTCAACAGGTAAGGAACATCAGTAATCAGTCTGTAACTACCCAAAGCCTCAGGATCTAGAGTAGTTTTGTTCAAGAGCTGGGTAATCCAGACCTCTTTAATACTAATGGCAACGCACGAGTTAGTTATAGATAATGTATTAATGGAGAGAGACGTGTGATAGAGTCCTTCATGATTATTGCAGGGCATAGTAGTGGGTTTAAGCACATTCACAATATCAGTCAGGGTCCTGAGTAGCAGAGCTCAGACTGAATTCTGAAGAGTCAAAGAGTGATAATTGGAGCCCTGTTCTTAGATACTCTCAGTACTCTGACTATTGCTACCCTAAGGCTGGCAATGGTGGACTAGTGAATCTATATTTTGGCGGAAAAGATGTCTTTCATTTCTTGACAGCAAGAATTACTAAGAGGGACTTTGTTGGTGGTTCTTTTTTTCCCATCCAATTCACGTAAAATGGAGAACAATTCATTTTTGTCTAATTTAGTGTTGCTAATTCTGTTAGCATAATCTTCCTTTTTTGCAGCCAGACTAGCCTTTTTATAGTCAGCAGCTGCGGATCTATAAGAGGCAAGAGATTTGGGACATAGATCATTCAACCGTTTTTTTCAGCTGTTCATTTTTGTTTTCTATGCTTAATAATGTTGATAGAAAAGCATGTACTCCCTGCAGTTTCTGTTTTTAATTTATTATCAATTATGGGTGCTAATGTGTTAATAGCTAAAGCTGTCATATTGGTACATTCCTGAACCACTGCTTCAGCATCAGAAAAATACCACTGCAGAAGGCAACATTGGGAGTAGATGGTCAGAAAGATCTGAACCTGACCCTCTATTCAGGTTTCTTCTTCTGATTTCTACATGTGGTTGCACACTTGCCTTTTTATAAGAAGCTGGAGAAATTAGATAAAAAAGAATAAGAAAATGATCAGTCCATGGACACTGAATGATATTAAAGAGGGAGGTTTGGAGGTTCTGAGTAAGGACCCAAACCAACGTATGCCCATCCCTATGGATAGGTTGTTTATGAGTTGCTGGAGTCCAATGACTTGCAAAAACGTGATGAGAGAGATGCCAACAGAGTTAGTGCCGTCATTGTCCCAAAGATTAAAATCACCTAAAAGTAGTGTGAGAGCAAGGGTTAGCAAGGTTTCCGAGCAATGCCAGTAATTGCTCTTCAAATGAAGGCATGCTAATTGGTGGCCGATAAATAATTATTAAATTGATAGTGTTATTATCAATTAAAATTGTAATAACTAAGTGTTTGCAGCTATCGAGTTTAGTAGTACTCAGAACATGATATTTAAAATGTTCTTTTTAAATAACAGCAACTCCACCACCTCTGCTCTTTTCACAGTCAGAGATTATAATCTTATAGCCTACAAGTGTTGCTAATAGTGCAGCATGATTGCTTGCTGAGATTAACCAGGTTTGGGGAAATAGATTATACCAAGATGATGTATGGTCAGTAAATGGGCCACCTCAGTGGGGTGTTTGACAGTGGAGTGGGTGTTCAGAAGTGCTAACTTAAACCTCTAGTTAGCAGATATGATGGAAGGAATACCAGCAGCTGCTGAAACAGCGTCCATCTGAGTAATCATTAAGTCAGAGGCGAGAATGAGGCTAACCATATCACAACTTGCCTGAGTAACTCCATTTTCCAAGTCACTGCATTTGACATGAACGAGTATAAAAAAGGAAAAAGGTTGTTTGTCAAATAGGCACTATATTGTAGGTTATGCTCGCTCTATTATTGAGCATGTATACATTAGCTGTATTTTCATTTAAAGCAGGAAGAGAGCAGGGCGTACCTCCTGTGTACCGGTCCAGCTTGTCTGCAACTCGCAAAGTCACACTATGATGCCCAGGTGAGGCAGAGCACTGATTGGATTTAGCTCTAGCTAACTCTATAGCATGTAAAGGATGCATGGAATGAAGGATACCAAATATGCAGTAAATTAATAAAATATAAGAAGCACCTGCACACTCCACAGCCCAACAGCCCGTACTGCACGGACCGGTACAGACCGGGCTTGACGTCACGCACTGGTCAGCAGATATAAATGCACATGGACTACAGTACAGCTGGGTAATGTAGTCCCGGAGTGCAAAAAGCAGTTTTAGAAGAGGTAGTGCTTTCAAAGAAGGATCGAGCATGGAAAAACGTATTTAAAAGCAATAACACAGCGAATTTCCCTCGCAAATTTTAAAATGCACATGTTTTCAGATAAAAGTAGTTATGAGCACAATATAGAAATCATTACCAAAGGTCTAAAAAGTGTACTAGGGCAATTTATGTATAATGCCCCAAGATTCAAGCCTACAAGGTTAAAAAAAACAATGTGACACTTGAGTTTCAATATGTAAAATGCCCAACGATTTCAATAAAAATCAACTAAAAGTCACCCAGAACTCATTTTCAAAAGCAGTTCTTACAATGTGCAAATATGCGAATTTTAGCAGCAGATTAAATTCAAGTGTCAAAGATGTTCAGAGAGAATTCTAGTGTAGGAGCAGAGTAAGAATGAGACCAATGGTATATTCAGTTACTCCATTTTAATCCAGCGGACCTGACTGATGAAAGTGCAAGAGATAGAAAGGAACGACTATAAGATTTAAGAGCTGGGAAAACACATTGGGCCTCATTACGAGTCAGGCGGAATGGGTTAACGTGTCCGCTATTGGATGCGGACCCGTTATTCCCATTCCGCCTGATTACGAGGTCCCCTCGGGGGACCCGGTAAGGATGCCTGGTAAAACCAGGTGTCGTTACCGGGTCCCGTGAGGGGACCAGGGAGCTAACAACGGGCCGGTCGTAATCGGCCCGTTGTTAGCTCCCTGCATCTATTCCCATTGTGCCTTAGAGGGCTCAAATGGGAATGGGGAAGGTCCGTGCCCGGGTTCCCTGAGGGAGGAATTACCGGGCCCTCCTAACTCGGAATGGCCCGGTAATTCCCCATTCAGGGAACCCGGACCCAGACGCGGTTTTGAAGGCAACCATGCCATCAATAGCACCATGGCTACCGCCAAAGCCGTGATGAGGCCCATTTTCTTAAGAACACAAAGGAAAAGAGTATTGTCTATATTATATGAAGCACTTTTGAAAATGCCTCAAACAACAAGTAGCTTAAGAACATAATGGCAAGACCTTTTAACCTTACAAATAGAAGAAGAACAGATTAATTCCTTAAAAGGGGCACATCATGTACTAGTTCCTGCAAATTTGAAAACATTCTTTATATGTTTTACCTTTATTTTACACCAGAATAATTGAGTGTGTTTGCTGTATCTGAAAAGGCTTCTCCCTGATGCATCATAATAGATACAAATCTCCAACACAAGGTTGCTAGCATGTTATATGTTAAGAGAACTACAAGGTAAGTGCAAATATTATTATGTTTGGTTACAATGATACATGTTTGGGAACAATGGAAAAAAATGTGTTTTTATCTTTATGGACCAAAACCAAAACCAATACAGAGAAATGACTATTTCAGGGAATGTCTTAAAAGCGTTTAAGAAAATGAGGCGGGCTATATGGTCAACAGCAATACATAATCAAGAATGCAACTGAATGGGATTTTGATGGCCAGTATCTGTACCTGTAAATAGGGAATATTTACTTTGAAAAATAACACACAGTTGATTGATATGAATACACAAAATCGCTTGGATTAAATCTTCAACCGTCAATCCCAAAAGTTCAAAAAGATGACATAATACAAAATAAATAAAACTATTGGTTATCACAATATGTAGCAAGACAACAAGTCAGCACATGTTTCGCACTTCAAACACATCACCAAATTGAAAACCACACACTTCGTCGAGAGATCTGACTGGCGCTGACAGTACTGGCTAGCTATGGCCCAATGGCACTCGCTAAAAAAAATCTTGCTTCGTTCAGGATAATAATACTGTTTTTTTAAACTAATTTATTTATAATTTCAAATACAAATCAGATGACACACATGTAGAGTGCAATGTTGTTCACAGTAAACCAGGAATCAAACATAACCAAACAAGAACATTAATATTATTAGCACAGCATTATCACACTGGTCAGTAGAACATCATAGTAAGAACCCCACATGCTTAATAATTAACAGGCAGTAAATGACCATAACATCCGTTCCAAGGAAACAATAACAGACACTAAAATACAACAAACTAGAAAAAAAACATAGATCATCTGAACACGATTATATATCAATATCTCAACAACATAAGGTCTATCAATTAATTCAGAGCTATCATGTTAGTCATTAAAATATAACCATACATCTTCATACAAATCAGATTGATTTCTCATCTTATACATCATTTTCTCATAACTTGACAGCATAAGCAAATCATTCAGGATTTTTACCATGACCTATCGGGCCCTTTGCAGCTGATGCCGCCAACCGCAATGAATATTGTCACCTAATTAATTACAAGCCCTCTACAACTGAATTTCCCTCCACTGAACTACCAAGAATGCAGTGTTACAGACCAGGGGGAAGACAATAACACATTGGCCCCTCACCCGAGTCATGAGCCTGATGTGAAGGTAAAGGAACATAACAGAGGAAGGGACATAACACCAGTGATACACCCCCCACAGGCTGTAAAACCATTACAATAGGGCTATGCCCACACCTGACAAGTGCTAACTGAGTAATGGCATTCTGCAAATGTGCTCAGAACCTCGGAGTGAGCATTCTCAAGGTGGAATGTTGGATAAAGGTGACATTGTGCAATCATGTAAATGCTGAAAGGGAAGCAGCAGCAGTCCTTGTGCCAGTGGTTAGGGGGCTCTTCTGTACGGGTTTTTATAATGACTTGCCAGCATTTCAGTGTTATAGTGAGCTTAAAATGCTGCTCAGATCCTGTGGATAAGTGCCCCATGAGTCCTTTGATGAAGTCAATTGAGCACACCATACTTGTCTTCCGTGTAATAGATCTGCACAGTGAACACAATCAGGGTATTCCAGCTGCACATCCGAATGCATCGCTTTATCAGAATGGAGTGAAACCTTAAATTGTCCAGAAGAGTAACTTCAGAGGAAGCACTAGCTCTGAGACACAATCATTCAGAATATGGGCCTTCTGTGGTACTGCCAACAGAAGCGATCATGGAGTGATACCACCAACTCAGTATTCCAAGATGACCTGCACGTCACACTGAGACAGGCACACCTCACATGGGACTGGGCAGAAAAGCTTACACCCTGAAACATTGTCCTCGGCTCTGCATGAAATAAAGTGCATCTCACACTGAATAGTACACTGCCACTGCTGTACTGAAGGATTGCGCGTGGTGCCGGACTGCGCAAAGTGTACCAGACGTATGACAAAATACCTCCACTGTAATACTGAAAAGTGATCCTCACTTCAGAATTTCAAGAGGTGACGCTCACATGACAGGATCTCAGCCGTGCAATACTGAAATATGACACTTACTGCAGGACTGAGACAAGCGCACCTCACACATGACACCCCCACTAAATTACGAACAAGTGACCATCAATCTAAGACTGAAATAACACCCCCTGCAGGACATCCACACTGCAATAATGAAAGGGAACGCACACTGCAGAAATGACATAGCACGTCTCAGAGGACGTCCCATCTGCACTACAGAGAGGTGATTCTGCCTGCAGAATGAACACCAGCACGGCTAACAGGGTTCACTATCACTGCAATGTTCGAAGGTGTCACTCACTTATGAACTAAAGTGAAAGCCTGTCCTGTGTGCGTAATACACAGGACAGGCTATCAGTACTTAAAACCTGGCCTGCGACACTCACTGCAGCACCAAGACAATTCTACTAGGCGCAGCACTGGACATTATCACTATACAATCCCATACAAATAGCAGTTTTGCACTTTACAAATGTCAACAAAAACACTCATATACTAAAATGTGTCTGTAAGGCCAGGCGTTTCAACAGCACCTCACCCAGTGAGCTTTGCACAGAGTAAGAAAGCACCCTGCAGTACTGAAAGGTGACTCTCACAGGAGCACTGCAAAGGTTGTCCTCACAGAGGAATGGAAACAACCTCCGAAGTACTGAAAGGTTACTGTGACTGTAGGATTAAAGCGAGGGCACTCCACACATGAAACCAAAACACTAGTACTGTGAGTGGACCCTCAATGCAGGACTGACCAAACAGAACCTTAGAAAGGATGCTGCCACCATAATACAGGTAGGTGAAGTACTGCAGAACTGAAAGCAGTGGATGTGTGACATAGGCCACCATCACTGCAGTAATCATATCCCCCCCACAAAAGACTCTTTATTTAACTGACAGCATGCTTCTTCTCACCTTCCGGCAACTGCAACCACCTGTTTAGGAAAATAGATGGTGCAATCAGCATTGTAGGGAACTTTGAGGAATCCACACTCCACCTTCTATTTTTGCGAAACTTGTGTCATCATGAGGAACCCCTGCAGCATTACTCTGAAACCCAAGTTCTTGTGTAGCATCACATCTAGTGAGTCGTGGCTGTTTTCAGGGGGGATTTCAATTTTGACCTGTGTTGTAGGAGACAGCTGGGTAGGCCGCTAGGAGAAACAATCAGGGTTTCTGGTTCCTGCCTCAACGCACACCTGATAAACGCCTTGTGCTGCCCCCCTATGGGCATTACCCTGATGAGCAAAAGTCTGAGCAGGCCACTGAGCACAGCACCTGAACATTTTAGAGTGAGGTTTGAGGTGCCCCAGATCCTAGCCTGCCAACTAGCATAATAAGGAAAGTGAAACGGGTGCCTGTGGTCTTCAAATTTCAAGCAGCCTTCCTATGAACCAAAGGTTCATGCCTCCCATATAGCTTATGGTAATGAGTGGAGTTTTCAGACTGCCCCCTTCCACTCATCTGCCAACTCGCAGGTACATTTTTGTTGCACATTAGGTGCAATATATTTTAGAGCGAGTGAGAGAGAGAGCGAGAGAGAGAGAAAGAGAGATAAAAGAGAGAGACAGAGGGATTGACACTGGAAATGTGGGTAGTGAAATGGGACTTGTCTGCAAAATGCCAGCTGTATGAGCACCGGGTTGCAGCAGGATGTTTTGCCTTTTAAGGTCAACTACCCTCTTGCCCTGACTAACAAACTCCCTCCCACCCCACTAAGCTGTTCTATCACCTTACAATACACACACACAAATTCCCACTGATGTAAGTCACTGGCCTAGCATTTACCACTTCAACACTAATGGAGTCATAACTAATCTCTCGGCTTTAGCCCTATCAAACATTCTGACATCAGTGTCTAACCTGACCCAATGTGATGTGTTCTGTCAGGTTCTGGGCACGCCCCATTAGATAACATATTGCTAAGTCTCTCCTCTAAATTAATGTAATTCAGATTGGCACACGGCCATTACATATGTCTGCTCTCAACCATCAACACCACAGGTTTCGCATCTGCCGCTCCCACTGCCCCACCAATGGCCTCCCTCTTCCTGACACAGCCATATGCACCGAAAGAACAGAAATGACCAGAAGGAAGGTAAAGAAGACTTTCATCACATAATTTAAATCAACCCTCAGTGTACGGCTGATCAAAGTGTACTGCACACATGACAGGATACCACCACCGTGAACATGAAATGTGGCACTCACTGCTGGGCTGAAATTGGTGCATCCCACACACGGTACCGCCACTGTATTAATAAAAGGTGCACCTCCCTGCAATTCTGATACAAGTGCTACTTTGCAGAACCCCATCACTGAAAGGTGATCCACACTACGGGAAGACATGACCCAACAGATGTAATACTAATAGGCAACCTTCTCTGTAGGGTTGAAACAAGTGGGTCTCAAAATAAGGCACTGGCCACCCTTACTGTAAAAAGATACTTATTATGCTTCTCCTGAAGCTAACAACTAGCACCCTCGCCCAGCCCCCAAGATTTATAGCATGACCTTGATTACAGAATCCATTTAAAAAAAGGTTTGGCGCTTGTATGGCTTTTGGAACTTGTCCCATTTTATCACAGGGAACTCCATTTGCCAGTACTCTTTTGCTGAGTTTAACCCCTTTGTTCCCATCCTAGGACTGCTAAGGGATTTTGCTGAAACCAAGTAATCCAAGTCCATCTCTTCCTTCCTTACATACCTAATATTCGATATAAAGTTCATTCATCGCCATTCCTTTTTTCGATGGTTTATTTTCTTATGATTTTATTTTGAAAAAACAAATTGAAAATATATGGGGGTAAGGCTATATAAGGGGTGGGGGCTAGGGAATACTCTAAAATAAATAGGGGAAGGGGGTTTGAGGGACACCCCCAAAATGTCGAAAAAATGATTAATAAGACATTTGAAAAAAAATTAGGTATAATTTTTTCGACATTTTGTAATTCGAAATTATTTTTTCGAGCTATTAACTGGATACCACATTTGTTCATATGGAAATTAGTAGGCTTGCATGATTACTCTCATTCCCACACTTAGAGTTCAATTAACCACCCCTCTTTAATGGCTTAAGTACAAATACATTCTAATTAACTTGGAGGACGATGATTTGCCAAGAGACTATGTTTAGGAATAAGACACTCAATAAATGGAGATACTGTTCCAAAATTGGTGATATTTCTAAATAACCTTCAAAGGTGACGTACATAAAGCAAATAACAGCTAATCTAACAGGCAGCCGAGGCCTTCTGTCCTCACTGTTTCAAAATGTACGTTAGCAGCTTCCATGGGAGTGAGAGGTCGAGGGTGAGGTTAGAATGCCTGGGGATTTTGAGTAAGACCTTGAACTAATGGTATCCACCCATTTAAGAAAAATTATTACAAGAATGAGAGTCAATGCCTTTGGTTGGGGAGGCCTCACATACACATGGGAGGATCTTGGCACAGGGAAGAGCTGTGCAAATTGAAGGTCTCAGAGAATTGAGGGTTTCGATAATTTCCTTCTCCATTTCCCCAGTGGTCAGCTCTTAGCAAACGGCTCCTTAAGGTTTTGTTTATCAGATCACGGCTATGCCATTTATGAACTGCCACTATGTATTTATTGTGCTCGGTAATTACTGAATAGTATCGATGCTGCCCTCAAAAAGAGACAATCGAATACACATATGTCAATTGTTGTGCAGTGCTAAACGTTTTAGGGCCTCATAGCCTATTTCAAAAACATGTGACTGCACATTAATGTTTGTAGTGGCATAATTGTGGTGGCATCTGTAATGTATATTAACGCGTTGTTGTCAATGGAGGAATCCAAAATCAAATCTTACTACTACAATTCCCCATCATCAAATTGCAAGAATCAGAAGACAGACACTTCTCCGTTTGCAGTCCTGGAACATTCTACCACAGGGCTCTCATGCAATTTGCAGCAGCATTCGAGCCACACCTTTAATATGCACACAGTTCCTTCGCAACAGGACTCCTTTTCTGCTGTTTCTGTTTTGTCTTTTTTCCGCCTTGCTTCCGTCTCAACATCGCTTCCACTTCTGCCCTCGGTGTGATTGTAAGGACCTCTGGCGCTGTAATCATATGCATTTCTAGAGCTGCTGCGTCATTCCTGCGTAGTGCCAGGAAGCCCTAAATTTGACTCCTACAGATCGGTATGTGGCAGCTAAAGACACTTAATTTGCAGTGTCTGTAGTACAAATGAACACACAGAAATATGTGCTCTTTATCCCTTTTTCAGTGATGTATTGTCAAAACTGTTTCATTTTGAGATTTGTATTTCCAGAGCCTAACAGTCATGATAATAACGTTGAGAAAATGTTATATCTTTCTTCCAAGTGGACACTTGACACATTTAGTCCAGAAAGGTTACAAAAGGATAGCAACCATGGACTAATCAGTTGGTCATCGAAAAGCTTGCAGCGCATCAGACATACCTAAAGGTTGTTCATCGAAGTGGCTAGCAGTTGGGTACTCTAAAGGCAAACCCACTTGTATATCAATGATCAAGGAGGGCAATAGCACAGTGCATTCTTAAATATCTATTCTGCAGACGACGTAGAATTACCAGGTTACTCACCGTAGTGTCCACCTTACTCCTAGTCCATAGTCCCCTTTCCTCCATACTTATGGGACATCTCTCCGTCCTGTGGGGCGGGACCGGAGCACTTTGTAAAAACCATCCACATTTTTCCAAAAATGTGTCCTTCCTCTCTTTCTTGCGTGGGGCCCAGCACACGGCCGTAACCCTGCCCACTTTGGCTCTGCCCCGCGCAGTCCTTTTCTATCGCCAGGTCAAAGACCGATTAGCAATAAGAGAGGAACCTTATTAGAGGGGACGGCGGGCGGGCGTATGGAGGAAAGGGGACTATGGACTAGGAGTAAGGTGGTCACTACGGTGAGTAACCTGGTAATACTCCTACGTCCCGTCCCCTTTCCTCCATACTTATGGGAGATTCCCAAGCACTCCTTACAGGAGCTATGGGTGGATGGAAATACCCCTAACTGAAACAGGTTTTTAAGTACAGCCTGACCAAACTGAGCATCAGCTCTTGAGCTCATGTCGAGACAATAATACTTACAGAAAGCAGGTGGGGAGGCCCAAGTAGCTGCCCTAGCAATGGACTCCCAGGGGACATATTTCTGAAAAGAAACTGCAGCTGCCTTACCCCACACCAGGTGTGCATGAATTCCCTTAGGAGGTTTCAGCCCTTGGACGATGAAGGACTCCGTGATGCAGACGGCGATTCACCTAGAAATAGTTGCCTTATACGCCTCCCTGCCCTGGGCGTTACCGAAGGTCACAAAAAGTTGAGAAGAACTCCTAAGCTCAGAAGTCCTGTCCAGGTAGAACTTAAGAGCTCTTAGGACATCAAGACAGTGTAGAACCCTCTCAGCTTCAGAGGCAGGGTTCGGAAAAAAGACCAGTAGGGAGATCGATTGATTCAGATGGAATTCGGTCACCACCTTTGGCAGAAAGGCCGGGTTTGTCCGAAGGACTACCTTGTCCTTGTGAAAGACCAAGAAAGGATGCTCCACCGAAAATGCCTGGAGCTCACTCACTCTCCTTGCCGACGTAACGGCGACCAAAAAGGACACCTTCCAAGACAAGTACTTGAGGTCCACCGTAGCCATTAGTTCAAAGGGCTTATGGCACAGCGCCGTCAGGACAACATTTAGGACCGACGGCGGCTACGGACTATGAACCGGAGGGTAGAGGCGTGTTAAACCTGCAAAATGCCTCTTAAGCACTGGGTTACTCAGAGAATACGAACACTGGTCTGTAGAAAGATAAGCAGGAACCTCTGAAAGGTAAGTCCTGCATGACAGAACATGAACCCCTGACTATGCTAGGAAGGACACGAAGGACAGCACTGTGTCAATCGTGGCCAGCCTTGGATCCAACTTCTTCTCCAAACACCAATGACAGAACCTGAGCCATGTTCCAACGAAAACCCAGGAAAATCAGGTCCTGTGAGACCGTCATGGAGGATTTCCGCAAGTTCACTGATAGCCCAAGATGGAACAGGAGCTGAAGGAGAGATTGGAGGTTGCCCGCTGCTGCCAGTGGACAATGGCTGCGTAAGAGCCAGTTGTCCAAATAAGGATACACATGGATATCCTGTAGACCAAGATAGGCCGCAATCACCCCCATCATCTTTGTGAAGACACGCAGCGCTGAGCTGAGGCCAAAAGGAAGCACCTGAAACTGGAAGTGCTCCTCTCCCAAAGAGAAGCGGAGATATCTCCTGTGTGGATTTCAAATCAGGATATGCATATACACGTCCTGAAGGCCACAACGCTGAGCCAATCGCCCATCTGTAAGGAGGAGCGTATCTGGCTGGGCGTGATCATCTTGAATTTCTCTGGGGTAGGAAAAGATTGAACTGGGAAAGGTCTAGGATGGTGCGGCGGCCAGCCTGGTTGGGTTTGAGCACCGTAAACTGCCGGGAGTAGAAGCCCTCCCCTTGCTTCCAAAAGGGAACAGGTTTCACAGCTCTGAGGTCCAGAAGTTTCTGAACTTCGGACTTGAGGGAGGGTGAAAAGGAGGGTTGAGATGTGGGGTAGAGGGTAAAGGTAAGCGGAAGCCCGCTCGAGCGACTGACAAGACCCATCTGTCTTCTGTGATGGTCTGCCACACCTCCCAATGAGACGCAATGCGTCCTCCCACCGGGGTCTCGTGCGAGCGCGGAAATCCCTCATTTGGTAGGCTTATCGGTGGCGGTACCACCTGAACCTGATGAGGAGGCTGAGGAACGAGAGAAAAACCGTGTGCGCTGTTGTCTATGGCGGATATTCCCCGCTGGAGGATCCACTCTCTGGGATTTTCAGTCGAGGAAGCCCCTAAAACCAGAGGAGGGTCGACTTTGCGACAACGGTCTCTGGGATTTGAAAGGAGCTTTGACCAGAACAGACAATGATTTCGCCGGCTGAGTGCTATCCTTGGTCTTGGTGAGCTCTACATCAGTAGAAGAATGAAAAAGCTCCTTACCATCAAATGGAAGATCCAACACCTTGTCTTGCACTTTCTTAGAAAACTTTGTGGCATGCAGCCACGCCTGCCGTGAGGTATCAACGGCCTACGGCCCCAAGCCGAGGTGTCTACGTGATGAGCCGCAGCCTCCAGGAGATCCTGGGCCAAGACCCTGGCATCGGAAAGGCCTCCTTTAAAGTACTCCAGCTTCTCGACCGGGATGTGCTCCTCAAACTCCGACAGACCTTTCCACATCCGCATGTTAGCTCCCGCTAATATCAACTCAGCGTTGGCCTGCCTGAACTGCAAGGCAGAGTTGGCAAAACATTTTCTCCCCAGGGAGTCAAGGAGCTTGTCCTCCTTTCCCAAGACCTGAGCAGCCGTCGTTGAAAAGGATACTGCAGGTCTGGATTGCAACGTGGCCCCCGCCACCACTGTGGGGGAGGGAGGTTGACAAGACGACAGGGCCACCTCTTCCGAGGAATGTAGCCTGTACCTCGCGTCAATCTTTTTATTTACAAAAAGTCCCGAGTGTGGCTTTTTCCATACTCTTCGGACCTCGGCCAGGACGTCCTTCTGCAGGAACAGGACGGTACGCTCCAAGGGAGACAGGGTGAACGCCCCAGAAAGCACACCAGCGGGCACCAGAACATCTAAGAAACTCATCATGTCCAGTACCCGGTCATGAAAGGCTCTGATAGAGCGGGGAAGGTCCTTGTTGTCCTGATCGCCTTGATGATCATCTGACAGGTCAGGATCCTGCTGATCCGTGTCAGGCACTGCCTTGTCCACTGGGGACAATGGAGGTACAGGCAGAAGAGCCGGGAGAGGCACCACGGGCAAGGGAGGCACCGGCGGAACCACCAGAGGAACGGGTGGAGCCGGAGGCGCAGGTGGACATATCTCCTTGAAAAGCCCTTTGAAATATTCCCTCATGGGGTCGGTGCGCATAAGTGCTTGAAATTTACTGAAAAAGGTGTCCTTAGGAGATTGTTTCGGAACCTGAGGAGGCCTCTCATAAGGTGGACAAATCCAGGGACATAGCGGGGAAGGGTGCCACACCGGTCCCTCCACCGACATATCCACATAAATCAAATTTGCCACCCCCGCGGTCAACACAACATTGTGCGGAAGAGGCATCCGGGCATTCCAATAATAAACCGGCCGGTAAGGATGCGCACAAGGGACCTTAGGTTCACCCAAGGGACCGAACCCTACACCAGAGGCCGATGGCGTAGTTGTAGGGGTAGCACCTAAAATGGCCGCCGTGGTCAGGGCGGGAACAGGCGCCATTTTGTCCTCATCTGAGGGGAACTGCGGCATGTGAGGAAGTGAGGCAGGGGTCCCCTTCGATGGATCAGGGGTTTTAATCTTAGCCTTAACATAAGGAACCTCGGCAGAGCCGGTACTATGAGGCCTGGAATGTTTTTGAGACATACCAACCGCCAACTGAGCCTTCGAAGGAAGGACCTCGGCACTGCCGGTAAAAGAAGAACTTTGCTTCTTTGCCCCCTCAACAGATCCGGTGTCACCACAAGAGCCGGAACGGTGAGCAACCGCTTTCACCAACAAGGCCTTGTCCGGCCTCTCAGAACTGTTGGTAAATTTAGCCTCTGAACGAGGGACCTCGGACCCAGGCCCGGTAACAGCCTTATCTGCACAGGCCTCGAACATCCATTCGGTAACCAGAAGCCCAGCCAAGGCCTCGGGGTGCACCCGGTCTTGTTTTTGAGGGAAGCCGACAGAGAGACCTCAGAGCGAGCTCCGGTACCCCACAATTCAGTACAACTGGGTCTACAAACAGCCCCCAAAGGAGGGGCCTCGAAGAATACTCTGGTGTTCACAGGCCCCTTACGGAGACCCTCGGAGAAAACTCTGGTAGAATTATTAGGCCCAACTGGCACCTCAGGGCGAACCCCGTTGACAGGGCGATCAATGCTCCTCCCGGACCGAGAGGAACCCGGAAAGGTATCCCCCGGCCGGGGGGCTCTAAAAAGTAAAGAACTTACCGGGTGTTTTTTCTTCTCGTCGATGAACGCCTGAAAATGCCTGAAAATGCGAAGTAGGAGCTCCAACCGACGTTGAAGTGCCCAGACCGAAAGAGAGTCACAGTAAAAACAGGAGTCCCAACGGTGTTCCGGGCCCAAACACTCTAAACAAAGAGGATGGGGATCCGCCCTCGCGAAGCGACGGTGAGACGTTGAACAATCTGGAAAGTCTAACTTGAAAGACATAGACAGAGTAATGAACGAACGCTAGCGAGAGCCAGAGAGGAAAAAAGGGAAGACAATCTTCCGAGGATGCAAGTGCGTCCGGCCCCGATCGAGCAGAGAAAAGGACTGATGGGCGTTGCGCGGGGCGGAGACAAGGTGGGCGGGGTTACGGCCGCATGCTGGGCCCCGCGCAAGAAAGAGAGCAAGGACACATTTTTGGAAAAATTTGGATGCTTTTTACAAAGTGCTCCGGTCCCGTCCCACAGGACGGAGAGATGTCCCCTAAGTATGGAGGAAAGGGGACGGGACGTAGGAGTATGCCGTATTGAAACCCTTGCTAATATTCCCTCAGTCTCAAAAAGTCTGCTGCGTATTCCTGCGACTTGCCACGACTTCACAATTATATCCCAGAACATGGGAGGGATAAAAACCAAAAACCATGATCTAGACCGGCCTTTCTTAGAGCAATTCCAGGTGATTTGTTTTCAAGAAACACGGTCGGTCGAAAATCCATTGAAGACAGGATATGCCAACCTTGTAAAGCCAGCTATGCTAACCCACATAGACAGGCCAAGTGGAGAACTGTTGGTATGGATGAATGGATGAATCCATCACTAAATGTCAATATCGAAAATTATAGAGACCGTTTCCAGCTGTCTTTAAATTTAAGCTTCCCCATTATGACGCTGCTAATTTATGTCTGTGCACTGGTCATTTTGTCAATGTAACCTCTGTCCTGGGATATCTACAGTACCAGATTTGTCGCTATGATGCAATGGATTCCAAGAAGATCAATTCACCAGTCTCTTGTGTATTTATTATTCTATGTAAATATGCATCCTTTAAGAAGAAAACACTTTTCCTTGTCTTTTTAGACTTTATTCTGAGTTCGACTCAGGTGATCGAACTATCTTATGGAACATTTAAAATTACCAAAAAATCCCCCCAAAATCGTAGGCCCCTTTAGAAATCCTTACTATAACTCAGCCACCGTCAGATGTGGGCAGGGCGGAGAAAGAACAAACCCATTTCCTGTCGTATGGAGTACACCAAGGCTGCATTCTGAACCCCTTACTTATTATTATTTTTTTTTTACTTTTTCTTTATTGGAAAGCAGTAGCGGCAGGTACACAACACAGTGCATAAACAGTTGCAATCATAGATTTAGGTTTACCAGTAAATTTAAGAGGTATTCAATGTGGTGGGCTGTCGGCCCGTTATGCTTTCCGCAGATCAGGGTCTAGGTTCGTCTTGCACACCTGTCGGGGGGAGAGTGGTTCCATGTCATCTTTGTTGTTTAAGTAGCTACAGAAGTCAGTCCACACATTTTTTGGGTGGGAACTCATAGGGAGGGAGCTGATATATTCATCCTCACACGTCTGTGTCCAAGTGAGAGCCTTCAACCACATCTCAAATGAATGGGTGGGGGGGCGACGCTTCCAGCATTGCAATATACATTTTTTGGCCACCATGGCGCTTACATTAAAACATTTAGGGCCTCATTACACGGACGGCGGTCGACCAAGGTGCTATTAGCACCTTGGTCCATGCCGGTAAAATACTGGCACCGCCTTGGTGGAAAGGGGAATTAACGCCCTATTCCAAGGTTGGTGGGGCGGTAATTCCCCCTTCCCCCATTGCCCTTCCCCATTCCCATTTTTGCCCCATAGGGCATAATGGGAATGGGGAAGGTGCTAATTAGGGCACCGCAAATTGCGGTACCTTAATTAGCTCCCTGGTCCCTTTGCGGGTTGGTTTTTGACGCCTGCAAAAAGCAGGCGTTAAATTCTCCAACCCGCAAATGGACCTCGTAGTAAGGCGGTAAGGGTTAACGGTCACCGGTACCATTAACGGTGACCGTTAACCCTTACCGCCGTCCGTGTAATGAGGCCCTTAGACATTTTCTTCACCTCGACCCCAGCCCACAGCCCGAATAGTATAGCTAACGGATCGAGGCCCACTGGGGTCCCGACTATCTCTGAAAAGGCTTCAGTTACAGCTTTCCCAAATGCACCAAGCGTGTTACAGGACCAAAACACGTGTGTGTGGTCAGCTTCTTCGGATCTGCATATCGGGCATGTGTGGGTCTGATTATGTACAAATTTCCCCACCTTCTGTGGTGTGTAATATAATCGATTGAGGTTTATATTGCATGCATCGGAATCTGGAGTTAAGGGAGACTTTGCGTGTATGCAAGCACATTTTGCTCTACATGGAATCTGTGATTTACATTCCCAGCTCCTCACTCCACTCATCCTGCAGTTTTGTGGGTGCATCCTCAGATTTTTCAAGTAGTAACTTGTACAGAGAGGACGTTATACCCCTACTTCTGACTGAGTTGGCTATGTAGTGGATCTTGGGTGAGTCAGGGGGCTCGTCTGGGTAAGAGGGCCACATGTCGCGAAAGCTCTTAGTCTGAAGTATTGCAACAGTTCTAATGCCGAGCCCAAGTGTCCCGGGCACCATGTCTGCAGGGTAATTAATTTAGCTTTGGGGTATAGGTCTGTCAGGGCCTGATATCCCAGGTCTAGCCAGTGTCGCGAGAGAAGTTTATCGTGGGCGGGGGTGAGGCCCGGGAAGTGCCAGATGGGCAGCCACTTGTAGTATGGGCGGTGCCCAGGCTGGGAGTGCAATAGACGATTCCATGCCATTATCGTGGTGGCCACGGGATCTGATGGGGCATCTGTGTGATATGTACGGTGGAGGATTAGGGACATGATATTTACTTCCTCGCCTGCTAGTTTTTCAAGTTTCACATTGGGGGGTGCCTCTGGGTGTTTGTACCAATGTGTAGCGTGTTAGGCTTGTGCGCCAATCCAATACCGGGTTAGATCAGGGGCCGTGAAGCCCCCTCTCTCATAGAGGAGGGTCATATGTTGCCACTTCTTGCAGACCGCACCGGAATGCCAAAGGATTTGGGTGCACGCAGAGTGTAACTTCCTGAAGTATTGCTTCCCAGGCCAGACCGGGACGTTGGCAAAGATATGGAGGAGCTTGGGGACCGCTATCATTTTTATTAGTGATAGTTTGCCTGCTAAAGAAAGTGGGAGTTTGCGCCCCATTGCCATTTTTGATTCTATGAATTGCGCTGTAGCAGTGTAGTTATCGGCCAGTAAAGAGGATCTAGATAGTGATACTTGAACCCCCAGATATTTGATGCCCCTTGGGGACCAACGGAGAGGGAATTTGCATGTCGGCTGTTGGGTCGCCGTAGTAGGTGGGAATATCTCCGATTTGAAGTAGTTGATGGTGAAGCCCGAGAATGTGCCTATTTTCGTTATGTTCGCGGATGATGGGGTCTAGATGTGTAGATGGGTCTCTGATTTAGAGGAGCACCTCATCAGCGTATAGTGATATTATTTCCGGTGTATCCTGCAGATGTATGCCCTTGCGGGTATGCCGATCTCTGACATGATCAGCCATGGGCTCAATGGCTAACGCAAATAGAATAGGGGAAAAGGGCCGGCCCTGGCGAGTACCCCTGTGCAGCGTGAAGGGTGAGGATGTTAGGGAGTTGACCAGGACTTTAGCTACAGTACCTGTGTATAGCAGTTTAATGTAGGATATCATGCTTGGTCCAATCCCCATTTTCTCCAATACTGCCCACATATATTGCCAGGACACCATGTCAAATGCCTTCTGAGCATCTTGTGTGACCGCGACTGCAATGGCTTTTGGATCGATCCTGGACATTACATTAAAGAGCTGTCGGATATTGAGGGCTGTTGAGCAACCGGGGAGAAAGCTGCTTTGATCTGGGTGGACCAGGTGTGACATAATTGGGAGGAATCTACTTGCTATTACCCTAGCAAATATTTTGGTGTCCGTATTTATAAGCGATAGGGGCCTGTAGGATCCACATTTATCACTTTGGAATAACAGTTATAAGAGCTTCCCATAGGGATTGAGGGAGGGTGGACAGACGGAGTGACTCAGTCCAAACTCCATGTAGTTTCGGTGCCAAGATGGCCATATGTTCCTGGTAGAATTCTGATATCAGCCCACCCGGTCCAGGGGCCTTGCCTTTTGCGAGGTCTGAGATGGCCTCGAATATCTCATCAAGAGTAGTCGGGGCATCTAGTTGTTCTCTGGTAGTTCGGGAGATGTAGGTCATGGGGATGTGGTCAAGTAGATAATTTATATCCTGGCCGGTGTGCTCCTGCTGGGGCGCATATAAAGCAGCATAGAATTCTGTGAAGGTGTCAAGGATTTGCTAGTCAGACGACTGTTGGGTGCCTCTCGTGTCTATGATGCTGTCAACGCGGGTCTTGCCCCCCCCTGTGCGCACCAATCTGGCTAGGGTTCTCCCTGGTCTGTCCCCTTCTCCATACTTCCTCGCTGCCAGAGGCCTCGTGTAGTACTGTACCTCTGTAAGGGCTTGGGATTCGAAGATTTCCAGCTCCAATCTTATCTGTGCCAGTTTGGCTGGGGTAGATGAGGTGGCATATTCACACTCTAGCTCCTTCAGTTTAGTTTCAGAGTGGTGTAAATCGTGCTTTATGGCCTTTAGTACCCCCGCCTCCCTTGAGATACACATGCCTCTAATATAGACCTTGAATGCCTCCCAGTGGGTCCCCTCGGATGTGTTGTGCTTTTTATTACAGTAAAAGAAGGGATTTATGTTGGCTAAAATCTCTGCTTTGAACACTATGTCCCGCAGTGCCTCCGATTTGAAGTGCCAGGCGGAGCGGGTTGGAAAGTCCGGTCCAAGCTTGATCTGCATCGTTACCGGGGAGTGGTCTGACAGTCTGCGCGCCAGTATCTAGATATTTATAATCTTGCCCATCAACCCGCTCGATGTGAGCAACAGATCTATCCTGGATGAATTGTCGTGTACTAATAGGTGTATTCTCTCATGTGTGGGTAGAGTGTTCTCCATGCATCGTGTAAGCCCAGTGAGTCAATGTGTGTGTGTAAGTGACGGGAAGCACGAGACATAACTCTGTGAGTTGCACCTGTTCTCTCAAGCTCGTTATCTAGTATCAAGTTTATGCCCCCCCATATAATAGGGACCCCAATATACCACATGAGCAAGGTGACCACCTCGTCGAAAAACTCGTGGGCATCAATATTCGGGGCATATGTGTTTACAAGCAAGCATTCCATATTGGCTAACAAACAGTGGAGGATTACATATCTGCCCCCGGGTCTATGTAACTCGTGCGCAATGAGAATTCCACCGATTTGTGGATTAGAGTTAGCACTCCCCTAGACTGAGTGGAGTATTTTGTATATAACCTATTAGATCCCCAGGTTGGTGCCAGGGAAGATGCAAGGTGCCTCAAGGCACGCGTTTCTTGCTGGAGGAGTATTTTGATTCTGTGTCTCTGGGCATATGCAGTGATTCTGCAGGCTTTTGTAAAATTACTTAACCCCTGAACGTTCCATGTCATCAGTTTAACGGTCATGACGTGGCATTATGGAACATCCCAGCAGTGGGTTCTGTCACCATTCAGCACTGTGCGTGTCGCCGTGGCACGACCATGCCACGCCTGAAACTCAGCCACCACTTTCTAGTCATTTTTCTAATAACAATCCCCAACTTTGCCACCCCCACCCTCACTACCCACCCTCAACCAGTAGTGTAGTGATTCCCACCCTTAGAGCAGACTCCAGCGTGCCATTCCCAACCTAGCAACGCCAGTCCTCAAGCCCAAACGGGGCACAAATTCAACAACTCCGCCTAACTAGGCATTGCAGCCACAGCGGGGGTCACTGCTGCCTTGTGTCCAACTTTGCTAATATCTTGGTGTGACAGACACAATTATTCTCTTAACGGCAATAGATGTTCAGGGTTAGAAGAGAAGCCATATAATGCATACTGAGAAATCATAACAGTTGAGGCATAAGCTACGGGGCCTGCAGGTGAACTAGTTAGACAGAGGCACTGCTCTGATGTATGCAATGGTTGTGGTCAGGATCAGTGGTGTCCCTTTACTCGGATGAGGATGACCTCAGGATAGTGTCTACAGGGCTCAGTTAGCGCACAATGGTGCGACTCAAGGGGACGGGCGAGTCATGTGGCGGAAAACTGGGTTTCACCTGGGGAGGCCCCGCTTCAAGTGGCAAGTGTGATCGGCCTCAGTCATTGTCCATTAGGTCGTCCGCTAGATCTTTAAGCGGGATGTGTGCCTCTATGAATTTCACTGCTTCACATGGGACTGTGAAGAAGTAGAATTTGTTGCGGTGGGTAAATTTCAGGTGGGCTGGGAAGAGCATTGCATACTTGATTTTCCTTTCTCTAAGCATTTTCTTCACTCCACTGAATTGTCGGCGCTCCATTTGGACCCCTGTGGAGGAATCCGGGAAGATTCTGATGATTTGCGAGTCCAACCTTAGCTCTCCTGTTTCGCGTGCCAGACGTATAATGTAATCCCTATCTCTGAAGCTTAGGATCTTCACAATAATTGATCTGGGCAAGTCGCCGGTTTGGGGCGGGGTGCTAATGCACGCTCAACTAAAAAGAACAAAGAGAGTTCAAGGTTGTCAAGTAAGCATTTGAGGGGGTTTTCGACTGCAAGCTTCATCCGCTCTTTGAGTGCAGATTCAGGAACGCCCACGGTGCGTATATTATTCCTACGTGACCTAGACTCTAAGTCATTGCACTTGGCCTTGACATGCTTCATGTCGCGTACGAGCTCCGTGACTGTGTTCTGTAGAGCATGGACCCCACCCTCGTTGGCCCCAATTCTGGTTTCCGCCTCAGTACTCCTAGCCCTGTGCTGGTCTAGCTTGGTTTTTAACGAGGCCACATTTGCATTTATGTCATCAAGCTTCTCATGGAAGGATGCAAAGTTCTTGGCCATGGACTCCATCATCACCGAAGTCAGGTTGAGGGGGATTGGGTGGTAAATCCATATCTTCCTGGCCCGTGGAAGAGCCCCCTTGCTCAGGCCTGGGCGCCACCTTGGCAAACTTGTCAATGGCTCCGACCTTGTTGACCCCACGAGACCTGTTGGACATCGCAGGGATGGATGGGTATGTAGGCTGAGACGGTCAAATGTCGCGTGTTCACCTAGGGGTACATGCCTCCTCTGCGCTAGTGCCGTGGACCAGATGATGAGATGGTGTGGTATGAGTTGTATGGACGATTGCAGCGCACCTGAGGCGATGTCCTACCGGAGAGGCCGAGTAAGGATCTCTTCTATGCCAGCCATCAGGAGGACCCTGCTGCTTCCCCTGACTTCCGCAGCAGGGTCCGGAGATCCAAGGCAGACAAAGTAAAGTATTGCCGCAGGACCAGGGGTGGGCTATGGTGTCTGTACAATTCACAGCGCTCCAGATGTTTAAGTCGGGTATAGGTTCATGTGGTAGTTATGCACTTGCTGGGTCCTAGTCTTGCAGTTGAGAAGCAGTGATTAGATTTGCTGGTGCACCATGGGTATTTAGACAGTTCGCCCACGGAGCAGGTGTGTGGTCAAGGAGGTGTGGGTGTAACCCGGTTATCCGTCATGTGCCAGTGGATTGTGCCCCCATTGTGGTTTAGAGCGGAGGCGGGATGTGGGGCAGCACAGTGCCAGGCCAAGTCTTTTGAAGAAAGGGGCTCCAGTTGTGTGGCCCAAGGAGGCCCTGTGTGATGTCTGCTCAGGACGCGGTGAGGAGCGCGAGTCAATGTCAGTGGTGTGAGCCAGTATTGGCCAGTGCCGGCAACCGTGGTGCTTCTGGCAGCTGGGGCACGAAGCTAAGCCCCAGAGGGCTAGATGAGCTGGATTAGAATGGAGGAGGAGCGTGGGGCCGTGTCCCGCCAGCATCCAAAGGACAGGAGTAGAGAGCAGCTACCTTGTGCGCCCCAGGGTCCGGGGGGAGGCGCGCCCACCTCGCACCGCATCCGTGTCTAGAGAGGTGCAGGCTGGGGCATGGCCAGCCGCTCTCTGCTCGGTGCCCAGCAGCGGCGCTGCCCCCACCCCCACTATATCGGCGCACTTACTTGGGCTGAGATGGTCGGCTGCGTCTGTTGGGGCTCCAGGCTGATGAATGCAGGTCAGCCGCAGGGGGCATGCTGCATGCCGCGGGCCACCTGCTCTCACAGCAGGACACCACAGTCAGGCTCCTCCCGCTCAGGGCTCCCAGCTCCCGGAGGGTGTGTGGAGCCCGGCTCCGCGAGTCACTGGATGGCTCCGGCCCAGCGCTCTCTGCAGGTGCGATCAGCTGCAGCGGCCTCACAACGAGCTGCTTGCTTCCAAGATCAACTTCGAGGCTCGATGCCGGGTCCGGGGCCGCGCAGCACAGCTCAGTACAGCAGGCATGGTTCCCATCAGCGCCACGGTCCACATGTGAAGGTGGCTGTCTCTCGGTCCCCAGGCTCCAGTTAACTTTGAAAATAAAGATGACTCTGCCCTGCATTCCTGGGAGCACATGTAGGGAATCGCAGGGCTCGGCAAACAAGGAAACTCGCAGTTGTTGCCTGATTTCAGTTGGTAACACATGGAGTATCCCAGCTAGGCAGCCATTTTGCAGGCTGCTCACCAGCACCCCGCCAACCCCTTATTTTTTTAATTTATGTTAATGATTTCACTTTAAAAATCTCAGTCCTGAATGCTGATGCCCCAGCATTGCTGAGCGTAAAGTTGAATTTCCAAGACCAAAATAGCCATTTTAAACAGCTAATAGTTCTAACACACTCTTGTAAATTAAGAGCACTTTCTATTAATCTTTCCAAAACGGTGTTAATGGTGTCCAATTCTGTATGCAAAATCAAAACAAGCATTTATGTGGAAGGGGATTTGTCCAGCATATGAGCTTAGACAACTATTTAGGGTTTAGGTTTCAGGATAATGTACAATGGACCTCCCAATTAGCCAAACGTGAACTCATCCTTATAAGTTGCTCTGGGGTAATATGCACACTAAATTCTCAAATTGGCTATTGGCTCCCCTTAATTGTATTGGACGTGTACTCGACCCAGTCACGGACTAATGCTTTATACGGCAGTGAAATGTGGGAGCATGATGATACTTCCCCTCTGTCTACAGTGGAAAACAAATGTATCAGAACATCTATGATCCCAATACTGATGAAAACCAGTGTTGAAGCTTTTACATTTGTGGCCCTTAGTAGACCCATCTAGTTCTGGTTGCACCTAAAAATAAACACAATTTATGAGATAATGAGATGTTAAAAGATGTAGTTGAGTCCACAAATGACAAAGCGTGGAAGTTGTGCACACATCTGCATAACTTACTGCATAGAATAGGGATGTTGTAGTCAGGGTAAATATGTTTAAACTTGACACTTTGTATTTGGAGACCCTGATCTTTGATTCTTTCAATCTAACAACTTTTCCAGGATATTCGTCCGTTAACATTAATATAATTCCCGATCTTTACCTCAATGATATGTTCCCAAGTTCAAATGGGCACTTTATATAAAATTTATATTGAACGTTCTGCCTGTAGGACAGCTAACCCATAAATGGTCTTGCGATTCCTCAAGACTTTGCCCGTTTTTTGTATTACAAAAGTAGGATCAAATATACATTTTTTGTTTTTCTGTCGGCATATGCTTAGGTGAGGAACAGATGGCTGTACCCCATCTTTTTTAAATATCACACATGCTCTGCGATTGATGCATCTGTGTGATTGTCTATTGCAAAATAGCCAATCACACAGATGCAATCTTTGCAGGTTTCTGTTTTCTGAATAAGGCTTCATGGATCCGGTCCAAAACAAAGAATTTAACAGGTTATTGAAAAACCAACCCAGCCGCTACAGAACGCTGAATATTGATGCTGGTTATGAATACTATGTGTATAAGATGTAATCACATGTCATTTGTAGTCTCACAACTTGATTTGTTTTGTACTACTCGTTTATGAGCTGTTGTCTGATACAAAATTTATTTTGCTTGATTGATAAATATCTGGTCTCCCTGAGAAATAAAATGTATAATTAAAAATCCCCATGCATACACATCATGATTGTTAGTAAATGGATGTACCAAGGTGGCATCAGAGTGTAATGAATGAGGTGATTGGTTGGAATCGGGATGAAAGAAGAATCCAAGTGCGCTTGGGCAATTGGATGCAATAGCCTAAACAACAATTAGCAATATTTCAGACATGTTTTAAATATTTTACCTCTGTATCAAGAAGTTAGGCCATCTCGTGCTTTGCCATCATTAGGCAATTATTAAGACACTGGCTTAGAAGTAATGTAATATGCATCTATTGACATGGACACATCATCAAAGCATACTACAACATGATAATTAAGTATTGAATTAAAAACCTCAATCTTCAATCAGCTGAGCATAGAGAAAAGGGGATCTTGTGTTTCTTAGTCACCTTGCTTTCATTGTGTTCATCATCCCACTATGGGGGTGACCCACAAAGAATACATTTTTGACTTGCATGACACTGTGTGTAAGTTACTTCTACATCTGATCGTAACTTACACATCAACACAGCATTTGGAAATAAATCAAATCTAACTTGATATTGTCAGGAAATCCTTGTATTGGCTGATTCACAAAAAGGCCAAGTTATGCCCAAAATGCGTGGTCTGACATGAAGTAGCCTCACTCCAAAGTAAGCTTTCTTCTTGTCCGATAGGAACACATTAAAATACACATTTTACAAACCCTTTAAGAAACCTTTTCTCTCTCCCTCCAAAATATATTTTTCACCACATCTTACTCTATACACCCCTCATGTTTAAATACTGGCTCATTCACTTTCACACCTCTCACCCATCCCTTACACCTAGAACACCCAGGTACAAAGGGGTGCCCACAAAGGTTTCTTGCACACATTTTATGTTCTGGATACACTTAAAGATACAGTTTTGTGGCTGCATGCCTCTACCCCATAAAGACAACCCTTTGAAACACAACTCCCAGAAATGCACTTCCCAGAAACCCCATGCCTTGTGTATTTCCGGCATCTCTTTGGTGGCCACCCGCACTTTTAACCACAGAACCAGAGAGCTGACCTCACTGTGCTGTCCAACCCTGGCCGCCACCAAAGGGCCTCATTAGAAGTACGACGGTGTGGGAATAAATTGTGGTAATACGGTGGAAACAGTTATCACTGCATTACTGCACTGCCGTGCTTTGGTGGTGTGGTGGAGGAAAAACCTTCAGCAAAAAGGAGGGTACTGCTGAAAATTGACAAAATCTGCAGAAATACCACCAGCAGTAATTCCACCAAAACCCCCATGCACGCCTATGGACTCCAATAAATGGGGACTAACATCGCCTACCACCAGTTGTAATATGGCAGTAATTACACTAGAACAATTGATGGAAACAGTAAATCTGTTTGGTGGTATTTCGGCGGATTGACTGCCAAAATACCACCAAACCTGTAATGAGGCCTAAAATGTTCAAATCCTCATTCAACTTCCTCACAAAAGGATACCTTTGCAGAAAGATGAGGGAGGATCCTTGGTCAGGGCTACCATTTTATACAAAGCAAAATCTATCAGCCAATGTCTGGGAGAAGGTGTAAAAGAGCATGGAGTGGGTATGATGGAGTCCATACAGCCAAGATGCCTTGCTGGCTGCAATCTTCCCCCATAAATACAATTTACTTGTCATTCAATGTGACCGTGCTAACTAAATATGGAATTGTAATGCTATTTTATTGTAGATCGTAGTCTTAGAGCTATTTCATTAATTTTGAAGCAGAGGTGGTAGTGGTGCGACTGTTGGACATGGGTCTCATAAATATAACATACAGTCACTTCAAAAGTGTGCAATAGCACCTGGAGCGTTCCGAGTGTCGAATGGGATTACCACAATGAATGATCTCAGGCCCAAATAGCGATATACAGACTAAACGAATACGGGTAAATAGTACTTTATTGTCAGTTCAATAAAGTAGGGAAACCTGGTGAAAAAACAGATTGCAGCTCACACACTCTCAATGCATTTCGGTTACACAAATGTTGTATACCTCAGCATGCGTCAGCTATGACATCATCCTACGTGGCTAACAGTAAAAACCTACTGGGTCGAGGATTGGTTAAGGGAAACATATTCATATGGTTTGAATAAGTGTTAGTATCATCATTGGATGCCTCTTATCTGGTAGGCATGCCTTAAACCACCTCTAACTACATAAAATACAGATAACAAAGTTATACTAGCAGCAGATAGGTCAGTGCAACAATGTATGGCCACCATCACATAGACCCTCAGGAATGGTTGGCACTCTCTTACCAACTTTGAACATTTGGCTTGTTAGCTGCCTGTAAGCAACGAGACCCAGTTGCGACGGAGACATCTGCCTTTCATAGCTAATTAGCCTAATATCTCTCATCAGTTAGGTTCTTCTCTGTAGTTGACCTTGCTGACTGTTTTCTTCCTCTGAACTTTAAAGAGAGTGAAGGTACATTGCTTTCTTCATCTGGAGCCTTATGAACAGGCCTTGTTTGCCAGTCCTAAATCACTTGTGAGGAGACCATGATTTTGTCCATTTTGCCCTTCTATTTAATGTTATTTGATTCAATTATATTTTGTGCTATTACTCTCCTTGGCCTCTGGAGACCTGGTTGCTTCATTCTGCATGTACTTTCTTCATCTTTAATTGAACAATACTTGGCACTCGCAATTGTTCACTCCTTTACTTAATCTTAGAGAAATATGTCCTGTGTATGTTGCTTATCCTCTTCGACTCCCTTCAAGCCATGTAGTTGCTCTTGCTGCTACATCCTTGATTCTGAGCCCAGCAAATACCTGTTGTTATTGCACAAATGTGTACTCCAGTGCCTGTTAGCATTGCAGCCTTGGTTTCCCTTCTCGAGGCATCTTGCTTACTTTTATACGATACCTACGGCCATTTTCTTAGCATAGATGCTTTCCTCACGTTCCATTTCCTACTTTAGCAAGCTTGTATATGTCTCATCTACCTTTGCGTTTCTGCCTATGTACATCTATTACATCTCTTGTCACCTGTCTTCTTAGTGTATATGATTTTGTACATATTCTCATATATGTTTACTTCGCCACTTCAATCACATCTTCATTCCTTAGATGTCCATACATCAAATTCAGTGCGTCCACATATCTTCTCTCTTTAGTGGCATCACTTTACATCTGTCAGACTTTACTTAAAGTTCTTCTATGTCTAGTGGTGTCCGCAGGATCATGTCTACCGCATAAGTTCGAGGGTATGTTCGAAAAGGTTGTCTGAGCGCATAACATCTCTCATACCTTCGATGTTGTATTGGGACGATACAAGGTGTCAAACACAGTTATTTCCTGTTGTTCTGTCAGTATGACAGAGGTGAGGGGGTGGGCTCTATAAATTACATTTACATCTGCCTCTCTACAAAAGCATTTCAATGCAGATTAGGTAATGTGTAAATACTGGGTTTAGGTTCTCAGTGGTAAAAATACTGTAATGTCCTTCAGACCCTGTCCCTGGTATATATATTCCTACTCTTAGCAGTCTACCATCAATTATATGTCATTCAATCTAGCAATGTTCCTAAATAAATGCCCTTTATCTGGGGAGTGCCTCTGCTCTGACCTCCGGCCTACACTGTAAGTAATTGCTGTTCCAAATGACACCCTATGCGTAAATAGATACAAAAAAATACAAATGCTGCATGGTAATATTTAACTCCTGCGAAACCTTCCTGATAGTTTCACGATTGGGAATCCTTGTGTCATATGGGTAAACAAGTCACTTAGGCTTATCTAAGGCACAGACCTTTGGGATCATTGCGACCCAGGCAGTAATTACGCCAACTTTACCACCATGGTGTAAACTACGTTTACACCATGGTGGATGGCGGATTTACCGCCCCATTCCAAGGTGAGTGGGGCGGTAAATCCCCATTTCCCATTTTCCCTTCCCCATTCCCATTTTTGCTCCATAGGGCATAATGGGAGTGGGGAAGGCGCTAATTACGCCACCGTAAATTACAGTGGCGTAATTAGCATCATGGCGGGTTAGCGCCATGGATTTTAACGGCTGCTAAAAGCAGCCGTTAAAATTGGAATCAGGCGTTAAGGGTTAAGGACGGCGTTAACCCTTAACGCCTGCGTCGTAATGAGGCCCCTTGTGTCATTATATTGTGTCAAACATACCCTCCAATGAAATAATTCTGATTTATCTAGGGAGAGAGCAGCTTTGTGACATTTCTTCCCCAGCCTAAGCAGTGTCATTCTGAAGCTGTTCCAGGAAGGGACATTGTAAATATCAGCACAGCTGTGAATACTTTGGGGTCAAGTGGATGATCCCCAGAAACCTTTTAAGATTGAAATGTTACACCCAGCATTTAAAAATAGGACCGAAAAACAGCTCATTGTCAATAACAAACTGCTAGACAATAGGGGCTCTATCAGGGAGACAACATTGTCATCAGTGGTTTTACTGTAAGTAACTTTAGGAATAGATGGATAGGTGAATAATCCCTGAACTGAGATTATGCTGGAATAAATACCATTACAGAAACAACATTTTAGAACGAGCAGGAGACTAGAGGGACCCATTATTTGGCTGGGTCAATCGTGTACTTTAAACCTCTATGCCAGGTATATTCAAAAGTAGCACTGCTCATAGAAATGTACACCTTGAATAATGTAACCAATACCAATATTATATGCATGTTTTGATAAACAAAATCCAAGAAGCAGGGTTTGTACTTTAGGTACTTTAGGCCATATCCATGAACTGTCCAGTGGCCAGATGAAATAAGCCGGATTCAGACAAAATAATTGTCAACTGCATGCAGACCACCAATATGATTCAGCTTCTGCTCATAGCTAATTTACAACAGTTCCACTTGCTAAATGCAGTTAAAAATAAAATGAACTTTTAGAAGAATTTAAAGAGGTCTTCTTCAATTGCCCACTCACATGTCCTTAGAAACCGTGTTTTCTACTGCATGGATTTGTGTCCATATGAAAAATTGAAAACTGTAGCACTGGGAAGGGATGTGGGGAGCAGTCAGCAAAGGTACACTGATTCTGGATCTTCGCAGGACAAACCTCAACTCTATACATTCAGCACCTCTGTGAAACAAGGCATGCACGGCACCTGTAAACCCACTCAGCAAACTAGAATTCTTAGGAAGCCTGAGATGCCCCCACAAGAAAACTTGTGTTCATCAACTCTTTCTAGACAAGCATTTACGTGCTCAAAACGGCTGGCATAGACAAGAAATAGGGTCTACGCAGGTATGCGGTCAAAGATGTGGAAGCAAACACAAAGTGCAACCATCCTTCTCCAATGGAGTCAAATGTCTTCTGAAAACACCAAGTCCTTGCTTGCTGACATGGGGATCACTCGAGGTCACTATAAGTATGCCCCCTTTTGTATTTATAAATATATATACCATTGGTTAAAACACTCTCAATACCCTGAGGTTTCTTAGCGCGGACCCGGGGATCAAACTGGTGTTGCTCCACGCTGTTTTGTTTTCAAGGCAAGCACGTTGCCCCTGATCTATCCTCCTGAGGAACACTCATGCTGCTCCCTGCTACTTGCAACTTTCATTCTTGGTGTTTTGTTTGTTTCACCTCAAAGATCCACTCGCCTGCCCCTGTCGCCTCTATCTGGCTCGTCGAGCCTACCAAGAGAACATAAAAGGGCTATGTATAGAACTTCTGTTTATTTTTATTTTGGGATGTAGGCCTATAAGTCGAAACTGTTGCATTCAAGTATAGAGAGGGAGACATGGAATATGAGGAGGGCAAACAACTTGAAGGTGTTGTTTGGTTATGTACTCACCCTTTAACTGCCCACCACCTCATGGGGGCTCTTTGAGCTCGTTTTTATCAAGCCTTACCATCAAAGCAGTCTTCTGAAATTACTTAACTGGCACTGTACGCCCGTAATTGGTGTAATTAAAATGTCTCAACCAGGTCTGCTTTCAGCCACTCGATTTATAAGCACTATGCATGTCCTTCACTGTAGTCCTGTTAATAGCAAGTATTGGCAAAGCCAACAGTTTTGGCTTATGTATATATATAGGTATTAGGCATTTGCCAGGCACTGCTATTAGAGGCCCAGGTACGCTCGCCATTTTGCAGCTGCTACCATCAATGGCCAGTTAATACCACTACAGAAGTGCTTGACAAGTGCTTTTCCCATGTGTACACAAAAGCCCAAACTGTTGGCATTGCCAATGAACAAGTTACTTTCTTACCTGGTAACGTTCTTTCGATGGGATGGTCCGACGACGTATTCCATATCTATGACATGTAATCACCACAGCTGTGCTGCTTCTGAAACTTTTTTCTGCGTCTGCGTCCTGCGTCGATGACGTCGATGCGCCGTCGTCGAGGACCTCCTCCGACATCCGACGTCATCCGATGTGATAAGTAGGACGCACGACACCCGTAGCCTCAGTTGTAGTTTTTTCCCCACACAACGTGTGACATTAGTCAACTGCCAGTCAGATACCAAGCCTTGCGGAACGTAAGCTGTAATCGCAAAAGGAATTCTGCAGCGGGGAAGGCAGGGAGGGAGCGATATGGAATACGTCGTCGGACCATCCGATCGAAAGAACGTTACCAGGTAAGAAAGTAACTTGTTCTTCGAGGGGATTGGGTCCTCCGACGTATTCCATATCTATGACAGACTCCCAAAGCAGTACCAGAGCAAGGAGGAGGGAAAGAATTTAGAATCAAAATTTAGAATTGCCAACCAAATAGCAGAGCAAAGGACCGCCTTGCCAAAGGCCAGATCCTGTCCTCGGATGGAATCGAGGGAATAGTGACATACAAATGTATGTACTGAAGCCCAGGTGGCTGCATCACAGATGTTGCGAATAGGAACACCCCTCTGCAGGGCAGTAGATGCAGCCATACCCCTGGTAGAATGGGCCCGCAAGTCAGCCGGTGGGTCCTTACCCGCCAAGCGGTAACACTCCGAGATGGCCAAAATAATCCAGCGAGACAAAGTCTGTTTCGTCACAGCTTGTCCCAAACGCTTTCCAGCGTAACCAATAAAGAGTTGATCGTCCACTCTGACCCGGGACATGCATGAAACATAAAAGCTTAAAGCTCTCCTAGGATCAAGCCTATGGAGCCTCTCCTCTTCCTTACCAGGATGCGGAGGTGGATAGAATGCCGGAAGAACAACCTTCTGGGCCAAATGAAATTCCATCACTACCTTCGGAAGAAAAGAAGGACGAACTCTAAGGACAACCCTGTCCTTGTGAAATACAGTGAAGGGTGGCTTAACTGAAAGTGCCTGTAACTCACTCACTCTGCGAGCGGAAGTAACCGCAACTAAAAACACAGTTTTCAGAGTTAACAGCCTCAAAGGGCAAGAATGTAAAGGCTCAAACGGAGCACCCATAAGAAACTTAGGAACAAGGTTTAAATCCCAACCGGGCACCAGGAAAGGTGACAGAGGGAACACATTAGTGAGCCCTTTCAGAAACTGTGAAATTAAAGGGATTTTAAAGTAGGAACACTCTTCAGATGAGCGCTTAAAGATGGACAGCGCCACCAGGTAACCTTTAATGGTACCCACTTGCAAGCCCCTGTGGGCCAAAGAAAGTAAAAAGGACAGAACGAAGGGGATGTCACATGCAAAAGGATCCACATTCTGAACTCTGCACCAGTCGCAGAACTTACGCCAACGGCAACGGTTCAGAGACTTTGTTGCTGGCCTTCGGGCCGAGAGCAACACCTCCATCTCGTCTTCAAGGAGGTCCCAATCCTTATACCTCAACCTTTCAGAAGCCAAGCGTGAAGGTTGAGGGATCTGACCTCTGGATGGAGAACCTGACCCCCCTCCCCTGATAGCAGATCGTCTCGGTAGGGAAGACGACGTGGAGGGCAGATGGGCAAGTCGAGAAGGTCCGGGTACCACGTCCTCCGAGCCCACGCCGGAGCAATGATGATCATCCGGGAACCGAACTTCCGTCACCTCCGCAGCACTTGCGGGATGACGGGGACTGGAGGAAACGCATACAGCAGCGGGAATGACCACTCCACCACGAACGCATCTCCTAAGGCTCCTTTTGGAGGAAATTCCCGCGAGCAGAACCACTCGCACTTCCGGTTGACACTGGAGGCGAAGAGATCCACTTGAGGGGTCCCCCAAAGGGCGAAGATCTCCAGGAGAATCTCCTGAGCCAACTCCCACTCATGAGAGATCGTGCTCTGCCTGCTCAGAGCATCCGCCGTCACGTTTTCGTCTCCGGCCAGATGAACTGCCGAGATCGAAACTTCCTGCTGGATGGCCCAGAACTCGAGCTGCATCGCCTCCCTGCACAGAGGAAGTGACCCTGCCCCCCCCTTTTTGTTGAGGTAGTGCATGGCCACTGTGTTGCCCGTCAGGACCAGGACATACTTTCCTCGCACATTCGGCAGAAAATCCTTCAGGGTTAACCTGACGGCCCTCAGCTCCAACAGATTGATATGGAGTCTGGACTCCGACGGAGACCAACGACCGCTGACTGTCAGCCCGTTGGCATGAGCTCCCCATCCCGTGAGGGATGCATCCGTCACGATCGTCACCTCTGGCCAGGGAAGCCAAAATGGAGCCCCCTTCATCAAGTTGCCTTCGACGGCCCACCACAGAAGGTCCCGGGCGACCGAGGGCGGCACCTGAACCGGGTCCGACATCCTGCCGGAGGACTGCGACCATTGCATCTTGAGTGCCCACTGCAAAGATCTCATCTGCAGGCAAGCCGCTGGCACCAGAAGAATGCAGGATGCCATGAGGCCGAGCAACCTCAAGAACTCGAATGCTGGGAGCATCTGGGCATGCTGAAACTTGTGCACCATCTGCTGAATGTGAAGAGCCCTCACCTGGGGAGGAAAACACTGCCCCAGGGAAGTGTCGAGCACTGCTCTGATGTACTGGAGCCGCTGTGTTGGCGTCAAATGGGACTTCTTTAAATTGAGGGAGAAGCCCAGCCTGTGAAGGGAGTGGCAGGTGACGGACAGATGATCCAGGACTTGCTCTGGAGAGCTCCCCCTGATCAACCAATCATCCAGGTAGGGGTAGACGTGAATCCCCCCCTGCCTGAGATGCGCTGCCACCACCACCATGAGCTTGGTGAAAACCCTTGGGGCGGAGGTCAATCCGAACGGCAGGACCCGAAACTGAAAGTGCGAGTCACCAACCGCGAACCTCAGGTACTTCTTGTGCTTGGGATGGATCGGCACATGGAAGTAAGCATCCTTGAGGTCGAGAGACACCAACCAGTCCTGAAGCTGAAGGGCCTGGAGGACTTGAGAGTAACCATCTTGAACTTGTCCTTCCTTAGGAGTTTGTTCAAACCGCGCAAGTCCATGATGGGTCTCAATGCCCCGTCTTTCTTCTAAATCAAAAAATAAGGGGAATACCATCCCTTGTTCCTCTCCGCTACAGGCACCAGTTCTATGGCGCCTTTCTCCAGCAGGGCTTGAATTTCCTGTGCAAGGAGCGGATCCGGACTCTGCAAAGAGAGGTTCCCCGGTGGATTGTCACGAGGCCTGTGCTGAAAGGGAAGGCAGTAGCCGTGGGTTATGATCTCCAGAACCCACACATCTGAAGTAATGGCAAGCCACTCTACAAGATGCTGCGCCAGCCTTCCCCCAACCGGCGAACCATGGGACATGGCCTCATGACTGAGTGGTAGCGGCTGCGGCGTTACCTGAGGGCAAAGAGGCAACTGCCCGAGCGGCCTTGGCACCACGGGTACCATGTCGTCCACCTCTGGTACCCCTGCGTTGGCCTCTTTGACTGCCAGCTCCTCTCGCTTTACTATAGGACGAGTAATAGCGAAAGGAACCACCCCTACATTGCTGTCCCCTAGGACGAAAAGGCAGAGGTTGGTGAACTGCAGCGCCCAACGACTTCGCTGCAGCTTTTGAGGTCTGCAACCTGTCAAGGCTCTCGTCAGCCTTGCTGCCAAAAAGGTGTTCACGGTCAAAGGGCATGTTGAGGAGCCGGGACTGCACATCAGGAGCAAACCCCGACTTCCGCAACCACGCAAACCTGGGTATCACGGTGCTCGCTGCCATGGACCTGCTGACGCATTCAGCCAAGTCCAAACCCGACTGAACGGACTCACACATGGCATCCTTACCATCCTGGACCATCGCAAGGAAACCATCCCGTTCGTCCCTTCGGGAATATGTTCAGCCGCTAACGCAACACAGTTCCACAGAGTGTGTGTGAAACGAGACAAGGCACAAATGGAGTTGGCCGCCTGAAGAGCCATACCACCAGAAGAAAACACTTTCTTCGCCCGGCCATCAAAACGTTTGTCGTCCCTATCAGGAGGGATGGTAGGGTACGACGCCTGCTTTGCCGGGGCTGTGGCCGCCTGCACCACCAAACTCTCCGGAGTGGGGTGCCTGGTCAAGTAGCAGGGGTCGCTACTGGCTGGATGGTATTTTCGCGACAAGGACCTGCCCACCGCCGGGAGACTCTCTGGAGCAGTCCAAGCCGCCGCCACCCTTCTCTGTAAAGCCATATGGAACGGCAGTACCGGGTCAGTTGGGGGACCAACATCAAGGATGTCCGTGAGATCATCCTGCACAAACTCCCCTGGGAGAGCAGACCATCCCAAGTACTCGGAAACCCTAGCCGTAAGGCGTCAGTAGGAGGAATCGGCATGAGAGCCAGGCTGAGGCCTACAAAACTCCACCTCCGGAGAGGTGTCCAGTCCACTGGCATCATGCAGTGACTGCCTCAAATCGTCAAACTGACTATGGCACGAGGCAATTTCATCTGGAACCTGACTAGGCCATCAGAATCCTCATCCATCTCTGAAATATATTCCAGGTGGCGAAAAGAAGGCACCCGAGAGTGCTTGCTCTTAACCAGAGCCTTCCTACGGGGTTCCCCCGTGCCACGGGGTACCTCCGACACTTTGGCCTCAAAAGGCGTCGAGAGAATCGGCGCCGGCATTGAGAGAACAGGCATCGGCGCCGAGAGGATCGGCGTCGACGTCGAGTAAATCGGCGTCGACGTCAGATGCAGCGCCGCCAGCATCGACGGCAACGACACAGTCCTCGAAGCCGGAGCTCTGAGCGTGTCCTTCGACGACCTGAGCGTCGATGGCTTCGACGACTTCCTCGGAGCCGGAGCCTCGAGAAAGCCTGTCGACGCCCTCGACGCCTCAGACGTCGATGTCTTCCTCGAAGACGTCACAGGTGCACACGGTCTCGAACGCGTCGAGGACCGGGACCTGGAACGGGTACGTAGAGAACGAGTCCCCTTGTCCGAACGGGACCTCTCCCGTGACTCGTGCCGACCACTCTTGCGAGCGGTGTCTCTCGACCTCTCACGACCGAGCCCAGGCTGGTGGGGTAAGCGACGTGCCGGGCAGAGTCCTCCGAAGAGGACCTGGAAGACGACCGCTGTCGGCGCTTCCGAGAATGCCTCGAAGAGGCCGAGGAGTGGCGAGACCGACTCCTAGAAGGAGACCCACGAGACTTCCGACGATGACGCGGAGAGTCTCCCCTCGAATCATCCGTCGAAAGCCCCGCAGACTTCGACTTCCGGGGCTTGGACACCTGACCTACCGACAACTTCTTCTTACGTTCACGTAAGGCTTTGGACGTGAGCGACTGGCAGTCGATACAGTCATCCGTGTCGTGGGCCTCCCCGAGGCACCAGAGGCAGGCGTCGTGAGAGTCCGTCACCGACATCTTGGACCCACACTCCCCACACTTCTTGAAGCCCGGACGCGGGGTCGAAGACGAAGTAGAAGACATCTTCACACGAAGGGTTTTCTCACAAAAACGAACAGGTTCGAAGAACCGAGAAGAACAGAACTCCAAAGAGTCGAGGCATTAACCGAGATTCACGAAGCAACACGTTCGCAGAAAAAAACGGAACTGAGGCTACGGTTGTCCTGCTTCCTACTTATCACATCGGATGACGTCGGACGTCGGAGGAGGTCCTCGACGACGGCGCATCGACGTCATCGACGCAGGACGCAGACGCCGAAAAAAGTTTCCGAAGCAGCACAGCTGTGGTGATTACATGTCATAGATATGGAATACGTCGGAGGACCCAATCCCCTCGAAACTTATTTTCTATAGTTGCCATCATTGTATCAAGTTGCTCACCTTTCATTGTCTTTTTTAGTAATCATTACCACCCCAAATGTTTTGCCAAAATACTTACTGTTAAAATCTCTTCTGGGCTGACCTTGCCAGTGGATTATGGTGCTAAACTTTCAGTGATCGTCTGAGCAAATCAACAACTATGGCCATCTCTGAGTTATTTGTCTCTAAAATGAATGTCTGTCAGAATAAACACCCAGAATGGAATCTTCGGCGTTTGGCAGTCAATCAGGTTCCAGTGAATCCAGGCAGCAGTTGCTGATACGCCGTAGTTGTAATTTTGTAATTGGTTATCTATACATGCTTAATACCCAAATGTTTCTAGGCACGGACCCGGGGATCGAACCTGTGTCGTTTTGATTCCAATATCTGTCCTCCCGAGATGATTGTTTTGCAATCCAATCATTCTATTTGCCTCCTCACATCCAGCATTCACTCCAACAACCCCTATGCTCCCGCTCCCTAACTGCTTACTTGTGCTTCGTCATCTTGCCCTACATCTCACAACACATTGAAGCAGGCTCATCTTCAAAGCGACTCATGAATTCCTGCACTTTTTATGGGTCTCATCTTCTGTGCCAGAGGTGTTTTATGAATGGATAATGAAAGGGGACTTTAGTTTACTTATAAATCTATACATTTAAAATCTATATGGCGTATCCTTTATTAAAAATGTTTGCACACTCCAGTTGGAAATAATTCATAAACCAACCTTATTGTGGCTTATGCCAACAACGTCTGATCTCCAACGAGTTTCCTGCCCCGCAAGGCATCTACTATAAGTGCAGATGGTGAGTGTACACAATGTATAAACTAGAGCAGTCGCTTGTCAATAAGATTGGTAGATGATAATAATAATAATACATGTTTCCATATGTAAATACATTATTTGTATCTTGACAATATCTACAGGCGCGTTTTCCTCTTTTCCAACCTTTTCTCTCACTGATGACTTCACCGGTCGCCAAAGGTTGAATCTAATGCTTAGGAATATTGATCTATACTTGTTTCCCAGAAATGTTACCAAATATTTAGGTAACACTCCTACTTTTTTTCTCAGTCCTAGCCATTGTCCGACACAGTTTATATTTTATTATGTCATTCTGCATGTTTATCCAATCATGTCCAAAAAAGACCGTTTTTTACTTTATCCAAATTCTCCACTAAAGGATTACTCACAGGATTACTGCAAATAGGACAACTAGTCTTTCCATAATGGTCATAACTACTGTCACCAGTAGACAGTTGAGCATCGCTCTGGTGGTGGGAGACCTATCCTTAGAAAGGTTGTCCCCCAAGAAGACTAATAGATAACGTAATAAGAGAGTGATTCAGGGGTTCTATTAACTCCTTGGTTCCTCTCTGTACCTGGAGAAAGGACTTACAAGCATTGTTCAGATTGTTTAAATGACTGTCTCTGATAGTGATAGGGTTAGTAAAATAGTAGTGTACCCTCAAAGTTTGCTAAACATTGTTTACATATTGAATCCATGGAACCTCAAGATAAGTATTTAGAGGCAAGTGAGTTAGTAAGCAAATGTGTTAGTGACACATTACTATTATTCCAAATACGAAACCAATGCCATTGGTTGCATTGATAAATCATGCGCAAAAGAAATTAAGATTCATTTCAAGATGTGTTGCATGGTTGGGTGAGGTTGACCATTGAAGTTTATTCAAAAAGTTATTTTCAATTTTCTGAAGAATACAATGATTTGACGTACCCATAGGTGTCAGTCCAAATACGAAACCAATTCCATTGGTTGCAATGATAAATCATGCGCAAAACAAATTAAGATTCATTTCAAGATGTGTTGCATAGTTGGGTGCAGTTGACTATTGGAGTTTCTTCAAAAAGTTATTTTCAATTTGCTGAATAAAACAATGATTTGACGTACCCATAGGTGTCAGTCGTATTGTGCTACAGCTAGTGCTAACGCCATCTCAATTGGTTGTGCTCTGAATGTTTTCAGAAATTGGAAAACCCTGCCAATATTTTGGCACATTTTAGTAGATTGTTTAAGCATGTGTGGAATAGGCAGCCTTGTAGCAAAACCCATAACTAAGTAATAAAACCCAGAAACCCAAGGAATTTTACTAGCGTCTGTAAAGATTACAGGGTGCATAATTATGCCTCGATAATCTTAACATATCATCAGGGCTGATTTTTTTTTCGCCATTACTTTTAATGTCGAGGGAATTCATATAATTAGTGTATGCTGTCACAAGTATTTGGAGAGCTTCTGGTGTTCTTGACATAATCACTGAATCTTCAGCATAGACTAGTACTGGTATGAAACTGTTTCCAATTTTAAGGACAGCTGCTCCTGAATTCAACAATGCAGCAAGAAGGACATTAGTTTATACAGAAAATAAGAGGGGTATAAGAACCCAGCCCTCTTGAACAGCTAGACCTACTATAAAATAATTGGTGCAGCAGCCATTGTGGCCATTTCTAACACAACACGATAGTCCCGATATATATGAATCAAGGTATCAAACAAGATCTGTGGGCAGTTCATGGATCTCATCCAACGCCATACTATTGGCCTGCTGACTTTCACTGGTTCCAAGGCACTGACGAAAACCCAACTGAATATCTGTAAGAATATTTCACTCTGAAACCCAGGATTGCAATTTGGAAATACCCCCCACCCCCCTCTAAAAGAGAAATTAGATGGTAGGTAAGGATTCTCATGTTTTCCTTTTGCATATATCGGGAAAATAATAGCTTTACCCAAGAGTCAATGAGCAGCTGAGTTGTGACCATGGGGAGTCCATGTTTTAGATAGTTGTATAAACAGTTCAGAGAGGATTCCGTCAGGGCCTTCTATTATATTTAAGAAGCACTATGTAAATTTGAAGAAGTTGCAGACCATACACAAATCTGTTTTTAAATGAATATAGCAGATTTCCATTAAGCGATCTTTCCATACTCTTCCAAAAGCCAGTTTGATGTTTATTTAGCCTTCCTGCTTTTTCAGCCCATCTGTTAATAGCAGAATGGCAAATAATTTACTTGAACAGTCCATCACAGGAATTGGACGATAATTCTTAGGGTACGCTCTGTCCCTTTCTTTACAAATTGGAATAAGGATCGAGTTTAGCCACAAGCTCGGAATAATAGTTGATTCAATTATTGTTTCAAATAGTTCCATTAATAAAAAACGGTCCCAAACAGTTGGCTGATGTTTCAACATTAATATTGACGAACCGTCTGGACCCATTCCCGCTGATGGTCTAGCTATCTTTTTAAGTGCTAAAATATTCTCAAAACAGATATCATGGTTCCACTTTACTCAGTCCTCATGGCAGAATACTAATTTTGTGTTAGTGTATAGTAAGCTTTATTGCACTCTACTAAGGTCTCAGAAGATATAGGATTCAATTGAAGATCAACCTGTGACGTCCTTTCATCATTCACCAGCTTCCAAAACAGAGCTGAATTTCTTGTGCAGAGTGCTTTAAGCATTAGTTCACTTTGTTTTTGTGCCATAAAAGGTTTATGCGCTTTTGGACAATTTTTCTGAGGGTGGCATATGTACCTCCCCACACTTTTTGCATCAATATTGTCATGTTTTGCTAGGGTTCTCGTTAGTTTACTAGAATATCTTAAAAAAGATGTTTTTTATGTCTTCTAGCCCCTTCAGCTGTCATCCTCTGATTGGCCCAGTTTTAAGGATCTGATCTGGCGAGCCACAATCAATCATTATTTTCATTCACTGGCCTTTCTTCTGCTGTTTTAATTGCAACATCCTTGTTGTAATTTTTGTATGGTAATGTTAGTTTCAACTTCATATACATTTTCCGCATGCTAACTTTTTCCCCCTCATGTTTCTCATTATAGGGAAACAAATCATAACCCAATGACATAAGTGATTCAACTTCTGCTAACAAAATGATATTTTATGCTATGTGGTCTTGTACTGCGCACCGCTGCCACTTGCGTGGTCTCTTGGTGCCCAGGCGGATCTGCAATGGATGTATGCTTGGGGTGGGCCTGTTAATGGGATTGAGAGGGAGAAGAGCAAGCGAGTGTTGACATGATGTTGCCAGCTTCAGTTCGGAGAAACCGGTCATTGAGTGTTGGTGCGCTTTTGTTGGTAGCCGTCGTGCGGTGTTGAGGTTTGATAGTGCATGGGTGCTTTGCGAGTTCTATGTGTTTTTCGTTTCATGTTTCATACTATACACAAATCAGGACATTAGATGTAGAATTATGACGGCCAGTCCTTCATCCTGTGTAAATTAGACCTGATCAAAGTCATCTGACTCAATTGCAAGTAGACAGGAAACTTCAATTATTAAAATCATTCTTTCTATTCAATACATGATGACTTTTAGAGGGGAAAACTGCAGTTAGACCCAACCTCAAAAGATAATTCTATGTCACATGGTTCACAGGTCTGTGGCAGTCTCTCCATAGAGGTGTGGAAACCCTCATTCATTCTCTATCAGTATTCCTTATTTTAATTATGTCCTTTTGCACGGATTCAGAACAAATGTCTATTAAATCATGTACAGCTGTTACAGAACCCTCATCCCTCACGGGAGAGAAATTTGACTCTTTATTGACATCTACATCTGGCCGGTCATCTATGTCCACATGTGCAGTTGTTGACAGAAAAGGCAGATTGTCCCCATATCATTTACTTCTACCTTTTCCTCTTTAGACTTGTTTTGTTTTCTGTTTAACAACAGAAGCCAGGACTTCATCACACCTATCAGTCTCAATATCCCCTGTGTCTATGGCCTTCTTACTTTTAGATGCAAGTGCACACATATTTCGAAGGAAGGCTCTTGAAGATTTTTGTTTCATTTCCTTTACTTTCTTTGATTTCTTTTGTTTTAATTTACTTGTTCTACTTTCATTGTTCTTTCCATCTATGAAACATAAGGGGGGGTGGGAGAGGTGTGGTAGATCTAATGTGATTGTTTCTACAATCTCCATGCTTGCTAGCTGATCTGATTCACTACTAGAATGAATCGAGTGAGCTTAGGGATTGGGTGTGTTCGCAAGGGTATTGCCCACTTGGTCCAGTATCAAACAACACAGATTTCCAGCGCTAACACAAACATTGTGATTGGATTCATTCGACTATTTACCCATAGATCTACAATTCGATTGAGCTTTTATACAGCTTTTATGATGTCCACTGATTGCTGAATTCTGTACAAAACCAAGGCCTGACATTTCATATCTTCTATGTTCTGTTCTGTGTTACCCCCACTAGGGATCTGAGAACAAAATGTAGAGGTGAAATGGAGTATATCCCAAGAGTCGACCATTTCTCCACATTAAGATCTTGTTCATTCGTCAGCGTACTTGTCATTGACACATTTGTCCCTGTAGGATAACATACATTTGCCAGTCTGGGGGATTTAGATAGTGTGTAGCAAGTAAGACTTAATAGCTTTATTGAAGACTCTTCTGGTACTGATTTAGAGTATGGTTATTCTCCTGCACCAGCTCATTTGTTGGCACTGCCATGTCAATCTCCTCTGTAACCCTACTCGAACACGATAATACAGCCGCCGAGAACAACATCACAGTGGAGGCAGGAGGTTTGCGACAGTTCTGAGGGGAAATAGTGGATACCTGCATATTAGGTGGAAAAAGGTCCACAGTTGTTTGAGTTTGCCTCTTTGAATTGGGAGTTGCATCTGAACCTGCAGCAATAAGTTATGTTAATACACTGGTATTTCATCGTTTTCCTACACTATAAAAGATGCTGAGCGATGTATGTCGGTGGGAACTAAATGTCTTCTAAAATGATACGATTTGGTGCATTTCCAAGGCAAATTGTAAACAAAATACCAGATATTAATGAACCTTCCTCGGGCTAATTTCTCCAAGTCTGGAGCTCTGTGTGCTGTAGCCCAGACAAAAATACACAAGCCAGTATTTGGAAAAACAGAAGTTAGTTTGTGTACAAAGACACCAATACCAATAGTGGCACACATTTCCTGCCGATGCCTGTGGCAAACTGCCCTCACCACCATACTCCTGCACCACGCTGGGAGCAGTTTTATAATGATGTAGCAGATAAGGGTATCCCACGACTAACAGCTTCCAACAACAAATGTCAAGAGCAATGCAAGGCAGACTACATTCACCGCTGCACTCCTGCACCGTCCTCTGTGCTTGGAGCAGTTTTTACATGGTGTAGCAGGTAAGGGTATCCTACTAGCAACAGCTTCCAACAAAAAAGTTCCAGGGCTTTACAAGGCAGACTGCACTCATCGCCGTCCACCACGCTGTGAGTAGTTGTTATAATGGCCTAGCAGGTAAGGGTATCCCACAAGCAACATCTCCCAGCAACAAAGTTCCAGGGCTTTGCAAGGCAGACTACACTCACTGCCGCACTCCCGCCATTTATAAATCAAATTGTGCCATTTGTAAGCCACTGGAAGACCATGACACAATCAGAACAGATTGGTTTGGGCATCAAGATGCCATGTAACCATAAACATAAAAAGCAGCACATCAGTTGTTTAGTAACTGATGTAACAAATCAGCGTGCCTCTTTGGATTACTAGAAGCATGGATATCAAGAACACAAAAGGTGCCAGATTGAATCCATTTGAGCATTATGAGTGTTGTAGGTGCAATTGCCATTGTGGTTACACGTAAAGCAGCAAATCGATCTGATTCACACAAATCACCATGGAAGTTCAACTTGACATTTTTACCTGCATATGTTGTGAAATGGTAGGGGAAAGCAACCACATTTATGGTTGTGCAATTTGATTGATTTAATTGATATGATTTTTATAATGCACGTATACACAAGTATTTCAAAGTGCACACTTCAATACACCCATTCTCAAATGCCCATATTTAGTGCTTATGAATCAGGCAATACTTGGGATATCTCTAATTGACACGTTCTTCCAGCCACAAATGGATTTGCAGATGCCAAAATGCTTTGTGAATTGAAGACCGAATCCCTATTTTGATGGTAATCGACCTTGGTGCATTGTGACCATATCCAGGACAATCCGATCAACATTGGCATGCGACTGTCCTCATAATGCCAATTGGAGGTTCTTCTCATCACCCAGAGGCACACTGGTCAGTACTTTATCCTATCCTGGTCAACGGATTGAGCTTTATACCACAAAAAAGGGAGAATACTCACACGTGTAATGATTATCCTAGAAGGATGGAAAGACAGAGGGAGCACTGCCATTTTCTAGACCAGCAGATTGTTAAAAATGGTGGCAAAATTAACAGTACACATTTACTGCAAAATTTTACAAATCCACAGTATTGTCGTTGATTTGGAAGGTGGAGCTGGAGAGCAGAGCAGACTGAACATGTTCGCCGGCTTTTCATGCTGGTGGAATGCCACCCAATTCCTATGGAGTCTGCCTGAAATTGCTAATTGCTAAAAGCAGGTAGATCGCATACATAGATATGTACAATCATATACATTCTTACGGTCATAGTAATCGGTTGTGCTTTAATCACTTTAGCAAACCTAAATGTGCCACCTATTGGTTGTGCCATTTTTGAGTGTTTAGTTATGTGTTGTGTGCTTTTTAGGCTTGGATTAAAAGTTGCTCCCAGACAGTCATAGGACGTACACATTTTCAAAATGTCATCACAGGCTTTAAAGATAGGTAGTTTGGGGCATTTCCTCCCCGCTTGACATACCATTACCTTTGATTTTGAGGCATTGGCTGACAAACCTAGTTTCTCCATAAAATTAACATATTTTATAAGTAGGTGCTAGAGGGCCTTCAGGATTCTAGCAATTAAGACGGAGTTGTCTGCATATGACAATACAGGAATGGGCAAGGTTCCAAATATCTGTATGTGAGCATTGCCTTCAACTAGTTGCTGTTGTAGGTCATTAATGTAAAGCGAAAACAGCAAAGGTTCAAGAACGCAACCTTGCCGTACCCCGGAATTAACTGTGAACCAAGAAGTGCAGTGACCTTGGGGACCTGAACGAACACATGCCTTATTTCCCGAATACATTAAGGACAAAACTCACATATACTCCTTTTGTACATATTGAAAACTCACACCAAACTTAAACCTGACTTCAATTCAAGTTTACATACACATAGGAGCCATATAGGACATGTGCATTTTATGACTTTATATTAAACAGTCAATGCTACATATTCACCCAACCATTCACATGCCATAAACTGACACATGCTCTTAAGACATGCTCCTACGATACATGATCTCCAGCAACATCAGGAGTGCGGGCGTCTGAGCCCCTCCTGCAGCTCCACGCATGCAGGAGGAGGCTGATGCCTGAATTTTTCATTGATTCGACAGACAGTTGCTCCCTTGGAAGATGGCCGCCAACCCATATGTCTAACCACCAAGACCTGCCTCATTGTGCAGACTGCGACGCTCTGCCATCCTAGCTCGCATCTAGAGCTGAATCCCGACCCTCCAATTGGAGGATTGCTACTGAAATTGATTTCCAAGCTTCCTAGCTGGCACGCTGGTCCGGTGTCCCCCACCAGAGGCCCCCATTTAAAGCCCACTGCCTATCAGGGCCTGCCTGGGGCTTCCGCGGTTCAACTCTATGCGCCTTTCTCCCTGATGATCCTGCTGCACCCGCAGTATATCAGGCATGCCTCCTATTGTGGCACTTTGCTGCTGCACCATGTTTCACCTAAGGTAAGTAAGGCTGGATCCCCTTCCCCACGGTTCACTCCCTTCTGACTGCTACTGGTGTTTCTCTGGTTGACATTTACTGCTCCCTATCCTCGCATGTGTCACTGCTGCAGCGCTAATGCTCTTGGAATGCTCCGATTATTGATCCTTTACAGCATATCACACTATCTTTAACCTGACGACTACAGTTTCATCTGTTCCTGGACTCCTGCCTGTTTTTCTCTTCCAAGGCACTAACTGCATCTTTCTCCATGAGGCAGGGCCTCTAGTCTGTACTCCTACCTTTACTTTGTCCTTCTTCATATGTATACCTGTTTGTTGTTGCTGACACAATGCCATGTGTTGTTTCCTTCCCACATGTTCACCAAGCATAGTGTTTGATCTTGCCTGTTGCCGTGCATACTTGATGTAGTCCCCCGTTCATGCGGGGGAAGGATTTCGCTTTATGCACCCATCATAATGTGACTACATAATGTGCATCCTTACCCCCTGCAATCTCTTGACTCTTCTATTTCTCAGCCTTTTGCTGCATGGCTTACTATGTGCTTGCAGCTTCCTTTCTTGACTGCTCATGTAGCCCTTGTGTTATCTTATTGTAACCCTCACCTTCCTGTTTTCATTATCATTGTATGACTGTTGTATCCCATCTTGGCCGAGGCGAGGCTTTTTCCAGTCTTCAGTCACTTACCTACTTGTCTCAATTTCTTGTCTGCATGCCTGATGTAGCCCCTCATTCCATGAGGCAAGGCTTTTCCAGTCTGCATTCACTCATACCTACTTGTCATAATTGCATTTCTGGGTTTTCCTAATGCAGTATACCTACTTTTTCTAGCACTTTCCTAAACTTGTTTTTATTGCACCTCTCACCTCCTGTACTACCCTTCCTTCTCTAGTCCCCCTTTTCTCGTGTTTCAGCACTTGCACATTGCAAATCGTCACACTACCTAGTCAGAATGCTTTTGTTTGTTTCCCTCCCTTCTACCCCCCCATCCCCTGCTCTCATGCTATAGCACTTATGATTCAAGACCTTTAAAGAAAGTTTTTGTTTTCATTGTGTCCTTTTTCTTTTTGCCTATCATCCGTCTTGATGTGCCTCAAATAAAATGTTTTGCTGTACAGCACACATTACAAATAACCAATACAATAAAATAAACCACCCTAGGGGTACACAAGCTGATAGTTCTTTGGCCCCCACAAGGCAACAGGGGCAATGGCTCCAGGGGGGCGCTCAACAGCGTTGACAATTCACCCCAGAGAGGGCAAAGAATTTTAGCTTGGTTTCCTGTAACTCTAGGGGACATAACTCCTATTTGAAAAATTATGTTCCCCTTGCAGCTAAGGAGTGTTGAGTGTTTTTGTCTACAAAAGACCTGGTTATGCTCCCCATTTGACCGAGATGGCTATTTGCTTCTTTTCCGTCTATCACCACCACCAGTGAGGAGCCGCCCTAAGAAGGTCTCTGTATAGGGGTAAAGGCAAGTTTTGACCTCTCTGAATACTCACCTGGTAGATTGCTTGGACATTTCCTGGCTGTTCGTGTGAAAAACTTTTGGCCCGGCCAAGAGGCTTTGGTAGCTACTTTATACGATCCTCCAGGTGGGGAACTGTCGGCCGCTTTGATTGAGGTCGTGGTTGAGACCCTTCATAGTTGGTGGTTACAATTCCGCAGAGGTTCAATAATATTAACAGGGGATTTTAACGCTGACTACAGGACGAATATACTGGAGGATGGGGAGTGGGTGATTTAGACCTAGGAACATGCCATGGAGGGAAGCCATGCCTGAGTTTGAGCTATCAACCATGGTGAGCTAAGGGGGCAGAATGCAGTATACGTGGACCAATGGCCAACACAGTAGTCATATTGATTTTATTCTTACGAATCCCCACTTGACTAGTCATGACCCTAAATTGCTGCTGAACCCCATATTGGCTAGTGACCATGCAATGCTCTTTATGAGCTATAAGGGCTTGCATTGCCCACCAGCAGGTAGTATTGAAATATGTAATGTGGCTCTGGGTCAATCTTGCTATGAGGAACGGTACATTTTTGTGAAATGTAAGGGAGATTTGGGGGCGCTACGGTCTCTCTTCTGCCCTACAGATTTTGGGCACACCCATAAGTACAACAAACAGTTTAGGCTAGGGAGTGTTTCTGATCCTGGTATTTTTAAAAGGAAATAAGAATTGAATGGGGTGCTGCGGAGGGTAAAGAGAAGCCATTGCTTAACTGGGAGTGAAAAAGCTCCATCCATCTCAGCAGCCAGGTCAAGTTATACGAACTGGTTGAAAGGGTATAGATTGTTGGTGAATAACGAAGGCTGTAAATGTATAACAGGCTTGATAAAGACCCACGACTCAAAAAAAATGTGGCATCTTATTCAGAGCCATGGGGCGGGTGTGGAGTCCAGAGAGTTGGTGGGTATCTCGGAGGTGCAATGGGCCCAACATACAGAAAAGCTCTATGGGTGAGATGGGGATTTGGCAGTGGGGGAGATAGGAAAATCCATGGCAAATTCCCATGTAAGTAGCCACACTAGGGGGGGGGGACCTAGTAACCAACATCATGAAGACCAAGGCTTCTAGGGCCTCGGGCCCCGATGGTCTGTGTAATCTGAATTGAGAGGGTGACCCGCAATGGTGGACAGCACTCCTTTTTACATTATATATGCACGTTTGTGACTCTGTGATCATACCTCCCTCACGGAAATTATCAATACTCATTCACGTCCGTAAGAAGGGGATGTGGACTCATTCCTCCAACTTTAGGCACCTTGCAATGCTGGACTCCAGCTCCAAGTGATTTGCCAGCCTTTTATTGGAGCTGCTGTCAGCTTGGGTCAGGGTGAAGGGCCGGTTGAGCTACCAGCAGGCAGGCTTTAGGAAAGGCTGTGGGACTACCCACTCGATATGGACTTTGTTAACCTTTATCTTGGACACGCAATGCTATGCGGGAGTGGTGCTTTATCTATGCTTCATTGACTATTCAGCCCCTTTTTTGACAGCGTAATTAGATGGAAACAATGGGAAAAGCTGGAAGCATGGGGCCTGGATGCATCACTCCTGGACTTCATCAAAGCATTGTACAGTGACACCAAGGTCAGGGTGAGATTGTCTCAAGAAGGGGAGTTGTCAGGATCGCTCAGAACTGTGTGGGGGTTGAAACAGGGGTGACCTTTGGGCCCTACACTAATTTGTATACATCTGAGCTCCCTACAGTGCTTAGAGCAATTGAGAACTATCCGCCGCTGTATGGTAAGGACACTATTCCATGCCTACTCTATGCCGATGATACAGTGATTCTAGACCGTACACTGGTTGGTCTGCAGCAATCACTTAATGCCCCACACATCTTTGCAAGTAACCATGTCCTCAGCCCTAATGCATAAACCAAAATAATGATCTGTGGGAAAGGAGCATATGGTGCACCTTCATTTGTATGGAGGTTGGGCGGAGTGAAGTTAGAGCAGGTTACAGAGTATCGGTACCTGGGTGTCCCCATTAGGCCATGTTTATCATCTGAACGCTTGGCTGTGGGGATATAGCACAGGCCCGGTATAAATGGCTGTCCCTCAATACCCTGGGTGGACACTCAATTGAGGCAAAAATATATAGAGTCTCAATCATTCCGGGCATACTCTACGCACTGGAGGTATTCCCGTTAGTGTCCTGGTCAGCTGTAGACAATGACCTCACTGGATCAAAATCTTCACTGATTTCCCAAACAGAATGGCAGCTGGGTAACTTTCAAAAAGGTCTCAGAATAATATATTAATTCCGGTTCAGCTACATATGCCTCACTTAAGAAACCCAAATTGACCTTCTGCTTACAGACTTCAGCGCTCCGGCAGACCCACAAGCTGTTTATTAAGTTCTAGGCAAATAATTATATGACTCGGCATTAACCCTGGCAAAGGCAGCTGCTTAGCAACCTGGTATAATCGCTGAGGGAAAATACATTTCAGTGCGCACTTTATATTTTTACGAAAATGTTATTTGTTGCTAGCGCTTTGTATAATGTAGGATATCTTTCAGACATATCGCTCTTGGTGGTGAGGTACGGCTTTTATTGGATTACAGATGGGAAGATACACAGTTATATTCCACCTTGGAGTTCGAGTGACACAAGAGCCCAGCTTTAGTTGTCTATGACACCACCCAGGACACTGAGAAAAAAGACACCCACATTTGAAAGCTACCCATCTAATATTGTATGGTTTCTAGCGCCCTGCCCACACGCCCCCTTGCTCCCTGCACTGCCCCCTATGGACTACCACTCAACCGGATGTAGGGATGACTCACGAGGATACTATACACAGGATTGGTGTACAGCAGGGCTTGTTGTGCAATAACTTGTAATTGTGCGGTTTACAATACACCAATAAAATAAGAAAAATAAACAGAGAAAACACCAGGTTCCCTCTCCTCTCACCTCACAACAACCAAAGCAGCACTGGCCATGCCAACAGTTTTGGCTTTTGTGTAGGCAAGGGAAATGCACTTTTCAGGTATTATCGTACTGGTATTAACTAGCCATTGGTGAAAGCAGGGGCAAAATGGTGCGAGTGCCCGGGCATCTAATAGAAGTGCCTGGCAACTGCATAATACTTATGGCATTTGGGGGTGGCCAGGTGTCGCACCTGTGAACCCTGAGGTCTCCCTTGCTACCCCTACATTTCTTTTTTTGTAATTATTTAAAAAAGAAAAAAATACAAATGGATTTTTCTGGGCTGTGGCCAGTGTCATGTGACTCTTTGTTTCTGGAGTGGGTGGCTTTCTTGTTCAGGCTGCATTAAAAAAAAGGGGGGTTCCTCAAGTTTAACACTTTAAGGAGTGACCTTAAATAAGAAAGAATAGGAATAACAAATCATTTGTTTTTGTGGAATTCTATACAATACTTGCTACACTCATTAAAGGTTTTTATTTCAGAAACACTTCAGGGAGTGAGTCACTGATTTGGTCTGTTCTTAAACACCTCAAATTCACAATGCAGACAAAAACTTGCAAAAACCATTTAGAGTAGAATAAACCTCCACTTTGGACTATGTATTTTGCTTTTTGAAAGTGGCACGTGTAGCAAGCTTTTTTGGTTCTATGTCTTATTTTCACTTTTTGTAGGACCCCTAACCAAAAGAATGATTTTCTCAGTTGATTTTAGGCAGCCTACAAAAACCGAAAGGACTATGACGCTTCCCCCACCCAATCACCACCCTCCCTTTCTTCCCCGATTTGTATGAAATCGGGGGGTTCACCCCCGAGCCACCTTACCCACCGAAGACTCCCCCAAAGCAAAACACACACAGACACACAACACACACACAGACACACATACATACACTTACCCGTACTCTCCTGATGCTGCTTCCGTGTCCTGGTCAGCCTGACACCCACTGCGCACACTCGTGTGCGGCAGGGGCGTGACAGTTTGATTTAGAAAGACGTTTTCTGCTGTTATCTCTTTTACGATCATCACAAGACATCTCAGTGTCCTTGGTCACTTCACAAAAGTCTTGTTCCTAAAAGCTTGTGTACAGTGCAGAAATGTTTGACCATACCACATAAAGTGGCCCTGGATTTCATTGTGCCACAATTAATGCTTTGTTGCAATGTGTCTATCTTGCCTATCTCCATGGCATGCTATTCAGAACGTTTGCATGCATGAGGTAACGAGTGCCCAGAGTACAGGATGCCGTGTCAGCGTGCTGCTTTCCGTGCACTACGCTTTTTTTAATACACAGTTATGAGCCATCACAATATTATGTATTTTGCCAACCTCTGAAGCATGAAAAGTAGATCAATTCAGGCTCGACATGTGGCCAACTTTGGACCAGACCTGCAGATGAACTGGCCTGCTGTTAAGTCTCATTTACCAGTTTAATGGTATCCACTACAGAGTGTAATTTTCTTTATGACTTTGAGAACATTCAGACATGTAATTGCTCATTTTACTATAGCCGGTAAAATCCCAATAGCAGGTACGATAGCTCAGTGGGTTAATTGATGCTGTGATGTATGGGTAATCTGCGGGTTGCTGGTTTGAATCCCGGCAAGGCCTACTCAGCCTTTCATGAAGATAAATAAGTAAAAACACAGGTTGGGTGATATTGTATGTATATTTATTGTATATAAAGCGCTTAAGCGTAAGTGCTATATAATAACACATCATTATCATTTGGCCTTGGACATCTGCTTGCATTCACAGTAATTTAGTAATGTGGGCCTATACACACTGATATTAACGATACATATGGTGATCCATTCTTGTATGAAGTCTATATCTCATTACATTGTTTTCGTAACCATATTTTTCGTAGTGTGCTTAGGAACAATGCTATGTGATGCCTCTTCCTGTTTTGTCAATGGGTAAAAGGTTGTGTTCCATCGCTTCCTGTCATGTCACTTTGGGGTGGGGGTAAAATGACATCACTTCCTGTGATGTCATCAGCGGTCAAGGGCCGTGTGATGTCACGTGTGCCACCCCTGGCATTTTCGTGAAATTATGTCCCTGCTTATACACAAGCCAAAACTGTTGGCTCTGCCAATGCTGGTTTTTAGCAGGACTTTCGTGAAGTACGCGCATACTGCTTATAAGTGGAATGGCTGAAGCCAGACTGGTTAAGATATTTTATAACACCGCAAGTGCATTTACAGCTCCAATTAAGTCATTAACTCTCAGATGACTGCTTTGAAAAAACACTGGCAGGCACTTCGAGCGCTAAGGTTGATGGTATGGCTTGATTAAAAGGAGCTCAAAGAGTTCCCTTGAGGAGATGATTTGGGCAGGGAGGGGCAGGAACTGGGTGGGACTGGCCACACGGATTAGCATGGCCATGGCCTGCCAATGGGTGGGAAAATAATGAAACAACACCTACAAGCGCTGTGTGTCCCTCCTCATATGCCATTTGTCCCTATCAGTACTCTAATGCAAAAAAAATCAGCTTATAAACCACCTATTAGCCCAAAACTAAAATGAAAAACTAAAACAACATCCCTTGCGGAGAACATGCTGTACCCCACAGACAGCGTCAGAGCAGTTGACATTATCTGCTGTCATGACGTCACAGGAGGATGAAGAATGCAAAATGAGAAATAGTTGCCAAAGCCATACACCACAAGAGTATACACAACACCAATGGGATTGATATATGAATGTATGTTGCTCTCGGCAGATTGATTGGCAAAGTTTAAAACTGGGTGCTCTAGGGTTATGACCTTCTGCGGTAAGCATTTCGCATTTTTTCCAGTATAAGAGTTTACAAATGATCCCTGTTTAGGCCCAATAACCGACACAGGATTTCCATTCACGCTTTTTTTCAAAACGTCACTGCAGCACCGCTGGTAGATGTTGCGCATTACTTTGAAACTACTGTTTTTTCGGTTCATAAATAGCACCAGGGCTTTCACTGCCAGCCGGGATCAATCAATAACCACATGGGACAATAGGAGCACCCAGGGCAAACATGGCAAAAGAAAAGTAAAGAAACACAACGAAACCAATGTCTGCTCTAGAACAATTCTTCCATCCACAGCCTCGAGACATATTCCTGGCTGCTGTGTACAAACGTGTGTACAATCATTCAAGGACACAAAAGACAAAGCACTGGATTCAGCCAATAGTTTGTTGCGTACAAACATGTGTACAATCATTCAAGGACACAAAGCACTTGATTCAGGCCATAGTTTTGTTCCATAATGATGATGGTAGGGGTTCAGTCCTTTTGAACTTGGGTTTTGCTATTCTGTGAGCAGTCTTTTGAAAGTAGGCTAGGAAGGCAATCATGGACAGACCTCACAGGAAGAACTGGTCTTTTTTCTGGGCCTTAGATCCAAGTTAGCTCATGAAAAAGACCACGGCACATCTATAGCTGGTCAGGTGTTGGCCAAATAACCTGCACAGGAGGCTCTTGTTTTGCAGTCTAGGATAAGCACACTGAATCTTACACAGTGAAGAAGGAATAGTGATATTTATTGCCTCATTGATTTTAACGCTACATAGCTCTGCCTTGTATATGTTGCAAGATAGATCAGCGTCCTTCAACCTAGATATCTATGCTCAGTCTATGACACAGACATGAGTCCTGGCAGGCTTGACTCAGTTCTTCATCCTTCAGAGATCAATAATTTGATTGCTTTTAAAGTTGGTAATAATACAAATCTAGTATTAAAGAGTTTAGAAGCTGGTGAAATACAACACGAAACACTAGAATAAAAAGTGGTTAATCATGCCAGAATGCTAAAGCCCTACTAGAGCTGGGTCAATATGGTATGCCTTCTTGTGACTAGTAAAGAGGGGGAAGGCCTTAACTTGTTTTATGAGAAAGGGAAATGGTGCATTTAATATATGGAACCTCTGTTGCAGAATTACTTGAGGAAAACACATGGGGAGCACTTAGCTGCAGCAGCAGTTTTCCAACTTGACTTCAGCGACTTTAAGTTTGAAAAATTGAAGCATGCATGACATCAACACTAGAGACAGCATGCCTGTAATGAGCAAAACGTGCACGATGACAGGTATGGAGAGTGGCAGCATCAAAGGTGGGGAGGTTAACGTTCTTCCCTGAGAGGCAGTTGAGCCCCTCAGTAGCCCCCACACGAGCCCTGCGTTTAAGTTACCCAAGTCTGGTAACATAGAATGTAGGTTCAGTGTGGATTACTGTGCGCCGAATTCTAGCACAAGGACTCAGGAGCTCATGGACAAGTCGTGACTCGCCATTTTCTTCCTTCAGTATATCTGAGTTGACATGTGGATACTAGAAGATTGCCCCAACACAGGGGCCTGCAACCTTTGTCACTCCAGATGTTTTGGACTATGACTCTCATGAACTCTCTGTGCTGGGAGTTGTAGTCCAAAACATCTGGCGAACCAAAGGTTGCATACAGAGTTAGATCAACACTCTATTCTACCTGCTAGGCAGTCTGCTTTTAAGGCCCACCATAGCACCAAGAGTGCCCTGTTGGACCTTCAAACCAATATGCTTGATATGGTCGATAATAACAGGTGTGGTCTATTGTTGCTACTGGAGCTTTCAGCCTCGTTCGACCTACTAGATTATGACATCCTTCCTTTAACTCTCGAAAGTGTCAGTAGATGCTCTCGCCAAGCTATATCATGGATCCAATCTTTTCTATCTGGTAGGGCTTTGACAGTGTACTGGGGACACCTCCGGCTCAGACCCTGTCACCATCTGCTGTGGAGTTGCCTGGGAGCTTGCCTGTCTCCAGCACTCTTCGACATATATATTAAGCCACTGTGTGACCTGCTGATTAGGACCAGTGCCCAATTCTCAAATTACGCTGATGACACTCAACTCTTACTCACCTTAGACATTGATTATGACCTCAACTCCACCAAACTTAACATCATCTATCATGAGGGTAAGCAAGGGGCGACTATACATCTGATGCGTTAAAATAACTCCAAGACCAAACTCCTACTGTTTGACCCACAACACTCTAGATAACATTGTTTCTTCCCAGTCCTATCTGTCTCCTTGTGTACCTGTTCCCTTCTTACCTAATTCCTACCATGCACCTCATTTGCTCTGCCTGGGTTTAGCGTATCACACTCTGTGAACAGCACTATGGCACTTTCTATCTCTCCTATCTTCTCCAACTGCTTCTCTATTTCCTATCCATCTTCTCTCACTAAGTCTGGCAGGAAGAAACTTAAGGAGGACCTACTGTCCTCCAACCCAGGCCTGCCTATCACTGACACCTATGTCAGTGCTTCCGCCAGAGAGACTCTCACCGACATCCTCTTTGTCGATCCTTCTCCCGACCTATGGACTCTTCATATGGTCGTTCTGCTCTCTCCTTACTCTTCCTCACACATTAATGGTGGCACCTGCTGGGAGGTCGTTCTTGTCTCCTTCTCCACCACCAGGGTCATCATAAATGTCTATCGTAATGGTACCATCCTGGGCCTCCACCCAACCTCTTACTTTCTGATAGGCTTCTTCCTCGCCTTATCAACTTTCCACTTTCCTCCTCACGGGCTCCCTTGCCAGCTGTTTCTATGGCCGCCCGGGCTCCCTTGCCAGCTTTGCCCACCTTGGCTACCTTGCCTCCCACTAACCCGACTGCCTCTCTCACTTCTGAACCTTTGCCACTTGGAACTGTACAGGCTCTCTTGCCTACAAGCACCGTTCTGACTTGGCCCCCCTTTCCCCCTGTGGCCCCTCCTTCACTAACTCCCTGTCCATTTTCTACTGTCCTGGAACCCTTGCCCACACTCCCCTCACTGACATTCTTGTCAGTCATGGCTCCTCCGCCCCTTCCTAACCCTATCTCTCTGGCACTCTTGCTGCTTACTGGGAGGACTACTACCCCCTGTACCCCCTTGTAAGTCTTTCAAAAACAGTAATCTGCTCCACATTGCCACGCTTAATTCTCTCTCTGCTGTCACACACTCCTCTGATACCTTTCACTTCCTTGCACACTCGGATCTCGATGTCCTAGCTCTTACCGAGACATGGTTTAAGGACAGCTCTGTCACAAGTTTTGACACACTTCTCCCTGAAGGCTACACGATCCTCTCTGTACCGAGGCCTCACAGGCCTGGAGGGGGAGTAGCCCTGATCTTTCCTGAGTGGAACCCTGCCTCCATCATTCCCACTCAAGCCTACTCCTCCTTTGATGGTCTGGTCTGCAAGCTCTCTTTCTCTGTCTCATTTCTTACTCTGGCCTCCTTCTATCGGCTGCCGGGCAAGTCCACCCTCTTCCTCACAGAATGTGCTGACCAGGACTCCTCTCTCTCTTTTCCTCCTCCTCCCAACTCCTGCTGCTGGGGGATCTTAATATCCACCTTGATTTTCCTGACTCTTCAAGTCCTGACCGCAACCTATGCAACTCTCTTTCTCTCTCCATTCTTCCTTCTGACCCGACGCACACCGCTGGCCACACATTAGATTAAATGTTCTTAACTCCACAGACATCCATCCCTCTATCCCTCTCACTGCCTCACTCTCCTGAACTGATCATTCTCGTCGCTCTTCCCATAAGAAGCTCTCTTTTCCTCTAGCACTGGCACACCCATTCCCTGGCTCCTGCCTTCAAGGTCATCCAACCTATGAAAAGAGTGACAGTGGCTGCCTTTGCCTCCACTTACTCTCCTCCTTCTACTCCTGTGACTGACTCCCACCCTGACAAAGCCCTATCTAAATTTCACCACTCCATTTCCAACACTCTTAACATTCTCTCTCCTGTCATGAGGGTTCGTCTGAAGTCTTCCAAAAAGTGCAACTCTTGGTACGACTCCAAACTGGCTGCCCTTAAATGAAAGTGCAGAGCAGCGGAACAGAAATGGGGATCTTCAGGTGCACCATCTGATGAACTGGCCTGCCGCCTTCTTCAAAGGTAATATAGACTCTGTATTTGTTCCAAGAAAATAGTCTATTTTCAAGCCTGAATCTCTGTGGCATCTACAACACGGCTGAAATTTTCAAAGTCTGAAAGGAACTGGCCAAACCTACTGCAGCCTCTTCTGTCCTGGCGGCACATTTCACTGCCAAAACATAGGGCATCCTGTCCTCTCTTTCACCTGCACTGTCATATGCACCCACATCTCTTGAGCCCCTCTCAACCCCCCCTCTTCTCTCCTCCCTCTCTCTCCCCTGTCACACCTAAGGAGGTCTCTAGACAAGTCGGGTCCATGAAAGCCTCCTCCACACAGATTGACCTTTGCACTCCTAAAATCATTAAGTACAACATCAATTCTCTTGCTCCTTCCTTGGCCGACCTCTGCAACCTCTCCTTCACCACCAGAGTTTTCCCCACTTCTCTCAGGCACTCCCTAGTGTACCCACTGCTCAAAAAACCCTCTGCTGACCCTTCTATCCTGGCAAACTATCCCCCGATCTCTATCACTCCTTTCCAGGGCAAACAGGTGGAGAAATGAGCTATCTCACAGCTTACCCTCCACACTGAATCTGCCGGTTGTCTCCATGACCATCAGTCTGGCTTTAGAGCATCCATACGCATGGAAACTGCTCTTCTGAACACCCATGAAGACCTGCTCTCAAATCCTGAATCTAACTCTCCTTCTATCCTCATTCGTCTTGCTCTCTCTTCTGTCTTTGACACAATAAACCACAATATCCCGATTTCCCGTCTCTGTGATACCCTGGGCATCACAGATCGGGGCCTGTCGTGGCTTGCCTCCTTTCTCTCTGACCATCCTTCCCAGGTTGAACTTGGGCCCTTCCTCTCCTCTATTACTCTTTCTACTTGTGGTGTCTCCCCAGGATCTAACCCATTCCCATCGTTCGCCAATGACTACATGGCCTCTCCGGCCCACAGAATCTCTACCTTCACTACTAACTTTCAGTGTTATGCGGATGACAAACAACTCTCTTTCAGGCTACCCTCTGCCTTTTCTTCCTCCTCACTCATTCATGACTGTCTTTCCGCAATTCAGTATTGGCGTGCTGCTAAGGATCTCTTCCTCATTGCCAGTAAGACAGAGATCGTCCTCATTGGGACCCCTGCTCCTGCTTTCCCAATTTCTCACTGGCCGGCCTCCCTTGGCCATGCGCCTCCACCTAGTAGTGAGGCAAGAAATCTGGGGGTCATCTTCGACTCCACTCTCTCCTTCTCTTCTCACATCTCGGACATTTCCAAAACGTCTCACTACCAGCTTCTTACAACACAAGAATTGGAACGGTACCCCAACCTATTTGAAAGATAGCAACATAGGTCACGTCAAACCGTAGAAGCCCTCAAAGGCGAGTCACTGCGGAGAAATAAAAGGAGATGCCTTGAAATTCAGAGTGCATACAAAGGAGACAGAAGGATAGGAGGAAGTTCTATCTATTAGTGCCTATTTGTTATCTAGTGCTAGAGTACGCGGGTGAGCCGCTTATCTAAAAGGTGATAGAAAACTGAATGAAATATTTACCATATTTCTAGTATGCACCTGAAAATAAGTGAGGGTTTTCTACTAAGGAGATCCCTTGTTGGCAAGATGGAGTCATACACATTGCGTGGAACCTGCTACGTGTGATGTGAACAGCAGTAATGAACAAGCCAGTGTAGTAAAAGCACTCACTAAATCAGTCTACGGAAGGTAAAGATACAATTTTAATGACCTCTAGTACTGGTCTGATGTGTGTAAATTCTTAATAAAAGATAATTGAAGTAAAAAATGGGTTCTCTAATAACCCAACATGTGTCACATGAACTTGCGAATTGTTCACATTTACTGTTTCAGTCTAGAAACTATAGAAGACACAAAAGCTTACACGCTGTAGCAGGGGTGCCGTGGGAAGGTACCCCACTAGGTATGGAAGCTAGAACAGGTAATTCCTTCAAGTTCTGGGTCTACCTGTTTCAGTGGTATTTTAAGTGAATTTACCCACTTTCTTCAGGACAGTTTTCGCGTCATTCCGGATGTATCTGGAATGTAACAGAAGGATGACAGGTTGCTCCAAACCTCCTTGTAAATACTGCTATAAAGCCAGTGAGTAAATCAGTGGCCCTGAAGGACTGTGGTACATGAGTTATTTCACGCAGTTACAGGTGTTCTTTTTCCATTAGCGGACTGCCTCTGGAACAAGCCGTGCAGTTAAATTTCAGCTGGGGCACGGGTGCCTGAGAAACTAGGACGCCGTCTGCCTCCTGTGTTGTGGACGCCGTTGCAGTCTGGAAGGGTTGTATGCTCGCAACAGAGCTCCAGAGTATCGGATAGCCACAGGCTACAAGCTGCACCTGCTCAGAGGTATTATACATTTTCTCACTTTCCCCTAAAAGCCTCACTGTCTCCAGAGCCCTGGTTCTCTCCAGGCTAGACTACTGTAACAGCCTCTTTTTCAATCTTCCTACTTCTACTCTCCATCCGCTGCAACTCATCCAAAACAGAACCGCAAGACTTATCCTTGGCCTCAAGCCCAGGGACTGCATGTCTCCGGCACTGAAATCCCTTTACTGGCTCCCTGTGACTGCTAGCATTAAGTTCAAAATCCTCTGCATGGTCCACAAGGCTTTCTGGGGCTGGGGCCTGCATTATCTACAATGCTCTCTTCCTAATTACTCTCCTTCTAGAGCCCTACGCTTGTCCTCGTCCAACTCTTTGCGGGTGAGCTGTTTTTCTAAGAAAATAATTGGGGGTAGATCTTTTTCCTCTGCAGGTGCCTCCCTCTGGAACAGCCTCCCTCCCTCTTTCTGCCTTGAGCCGGAGCTCCTTAAATTTCGGAAACTCCTCAAGACCTTCCTCTTGCTTCCTCATTCTCTATCCCACTCCCCTGCTTACCGCCTCTCTTTTCTCTCCTTCCTCACTCCTCCTTCCCTTCCTAACTGTCATGATGCCTGCCCCCAGACATCAGGATCAAGTCCATCTGCCCAGGAAACAGGCATCCAAGCACCCACTGGGATTCCCACAATCTCAGTTAGGAGCTATATGGGTGCGGTCCTGGTGCCATAGGCGCCAGGCTCATATTGTTAAACTTACCTCATGCAGACCATGCTGCAAGGAACTTAAGCATAGGCCATCGTGAGGCCTGGAAGGGATTACTTTTCTTTAGGGACTATTTTTTGCTTGGGTGTGGTTTTGGGACTTCTTACTTGGGACTACTTTGAAGGCTATTTAAACCACGACCAATGAACAGCACACGCTTCGCGTTATTCTGCCTTCTGCAGCGTAACGCTCACCGTGCCTGCAAGCCGAGCATCCTGTCTTCAGCCACGCCCACCTCGACTCCGGACCAGATCCTAGAAAGAAGGGAAAGAAGAAGGAAAAGTTAGAACAAGGACATTACCTTTTGATCATCAGCAGTTCTCAGAGCTGCCGCACCATCGAATAGAGAAAAAGACTTAAAATTCAAACGCGTCACAACACCAGCTGCAGCGCCGCACCATACTCACCAGTCTTGACAGCATCTTCTTTCACCGCAAGATACTTACTTGAGTTCATTGCCCGAGGCATTCTTCTTCTGCACACCATTTCCTCTTACGCCGCACCTGTAGGGATACAGAAGGTACTGGATCACATTCAGGGAGGCGATGAAGTGAACTTCAAAGTTTTTCCCGAAGTGTTATTCGAAACAATGTTTTAACACACATGAACACTTTTTGGGCTCCACAATTTCAGTGTGGAGGCTGATCCTTATTTTGGTACCATTTAATGGGTGACCTCAGAGGACAAATTTCACAGGAGATTCCTCATAGCATATGGGGGATTCTGTCCTTAGGCATGGGGTGTATGGGACTGCTGCCCATTTCAGAGATGATTTTGTTCTTTCAAAGGAACTTGGGGCCACATTTCAGAGAGGAACTATTTTTATTTTATTCACCTTCATAAGAAGTGTGTGGTCCCTGAGTTGTAGATCACTTGATTATTCTTTAAGAACGATAGAATATTCATAGAAGAGATTTAAAAACACTGAACTTCATCCATAGTAGAGAGTTTGTATGGTTTAGTTCCTGGGGTATCCCGGGTTGGTTTCTGGGATATCCTTAGTTATAAAATGGTCGACCGGTTTCGATGAAAAATATTGATCATCTTCTTCAGGACCGTGATTTTGACTTGTCTCAATGAGATCAAGGTTTGGGGAGGGTCGCAGACACCTTCATCCCATTTACCTTGTATATAGGCACTGTCAGCCGGGTTTTAGGAAGTTTTTTGGCTTAGGTCATGTGTATCTCGAGTCCGGAGATGTGCTAGAAGGCAGGTAAGCTGGAACGCTGGCAAGGTAAGTACGAAGTGATGTCATTTGACCCCACCCCAAAGTGACAGAAAGCGATGAAACATGACCTTTCACCCCTTCACAAGACAGGAAGTGGCATCAAATAGCATTGTTACTAAGTACACTTCGAAAAATATGGTTATGATTTCACTAATGTGATATACATTTCATACAAGAATGGATCACCATATGTATCGTTAATATCTGTGTGTGTAGATCCATATTGTCAAATTACTGTAAATGCAAGCAGACGTCCAAGGCCTAATTATAATATGTTAATGTATAGCACTTACGCTTAAGCACTTTTTTATAGAACAAATATGCATACAATATCACCCAACCTGTGTTGGTACTCATTCATCCACCTAAGAAGGATGAAAGGCTGAGATGGCCTTGCTGGGATTTGAACCTGCAGATCACATACACATCAGAGCAGTGAGTGCTCAACCCACTGAGCTATCATATCGACTATAGTAAAATTAGCAATTATTCTGTAGTGGATAACATTAAACTGATAACTGAGATTTAACAGCAGACCAGTTAAGTTCATCTGCAGGTCTGGTGCAAAGTTGGCCGCATGTCAAGCCTGCATGCATCTACTTTCAGGCTTCAGAGGTTGGCATAATAGAGAAAGCAGCGCACTCACAGGACATTCCACTCTGAGCACTTGTTACCTCATACATGCAAAAAACATCCTGAACAGTATGCCAGGGAGACCGGAAAGAAAGACACATTGGGCCTCATTACAAGTTCAGCTGTAGCCTTGCCGATAAAACAGTCAGGCTGCCGCCGAACGTGCATATTTTTCCGGCACCCAGGAACGGGCAATTACTGGGGTATGACAACCCCAGCGGACTCAGTAATTGCCCATTCCCAGGGCGCTGGAAAATATTCTTCCCCTTTCCTATTTGAGCCCATAGGGCTCAATGGGAATGGGGAGGCAGGGTGCATTCGACATGCTCTGCTCGCGGGTGGCGGTCCGCACAAAAAGGCACCCGCGAGCAGAACTCATAGTTTGCTAGTAAGGTAACAATGGTACCAGTAAGCTTACCGGTACCGTTGTTACTGTACCGGCAAACTTGTAATGAGGCCCATTACAACAAAGCACTCATTATGGCACAATGAAGTCAATGGCCACTTGATGTGCTATGGTCAAATATTTCTACACTGTACAGAAGCTTATAGGCACAAGGATTTTGTCAAGTGACCGAGGACACCGAGATGGAATGTCTTGTGATAATCGTAATAGAGACAGCGACAGAAAAAAAACATGCTATTTCTGCAACTTGCAAAAGGCAAAATACATAGCACGAAATTGATGCTTATTCTACTCTAAAATTGGTAGTTTATCACTAATACATATTTATCACTAATAGAACAGCACAGCAACTCCAGAGGCACCGTGCCCCCTGGAGTGGCGGCACGGTGACAGCCGCCGGCCCGGCGGCGGCCCTGACCCCTCAACTTTGCATGCTGCAGCAGCATGTGAATGATGCATGCATCATAATTTATGATGCACACATCATGCATGCAAATAAATCATCAAACCAAGGTAACATGTGTTACCTTGCTTTGATGAATTATGCCATTGCAGGTGTTAATATTTTTTTATTTTTTTACATTTTTTTTTTTTTCAAAACTGGCCCAGGCGTGGGCAGAAACCGGCCCCCAGGTAAGATTTCGGTGCAGCCACGGGCCGAAAGGTCGAGGGTCCAATCCGACCCTATTCCCACGACTGCACTTTCAGAATACATTCCATGAGAGGTGTAACCTCTCTACGCTTAACCAAGGGCCCTGCTAGACTGGGCCCACTTACTTCCCCCTTCCCTCACACATTTGTACACTGCTTGACCCGACTTTACTAGGACTGGTACATTCTGTCTTGTCCCCCCTTTGTCTCCCCTCCCTAGTTTGGTTGCGCCTGAAAAACCTCATGCGCTTGCACTAGGAGAAATACCATCAGGTCTAGTACGCTAGTTACTTTTTTGTTGCATCATTTGGAAACTTCAAGGCCTAAGAATGACTACTGTACGCCCTTGCTCCCTTGCCACCTTGAAGCGCTTTGAAGCACATACCTTGTGTATAAGCAGTGTACAAATAAACAATAAATAAATAAAATAAATTCAAATGGATCCCCGCGATAATAATTTCGAGACAGTTGTACCATTCCAACTCTGAGGAAGGTCAAAACCCCAGGTACCTACCTGGATTTCTCTTTGAGCTCTGACACCCAGGTTAACAACATACTGAAGACAAAGCACTGCCATCTGAAACTGCTCAGGCAAGTCACACCCTGCATTTCCGAGAAATATTGTGAAACCCTGGCCAGAGCTACAATCCTCTGCCGACTCCATTATTGAAATGCGTTCTTGGGAGTGGTGGGGGCGGGGGAGGCGCTACTAAAAATAATACTATCAAATTTCAGAAAGTCCGGAACAACGTAATTCGTATTATTAAAAATGTGAGCCAAGGCAAACACATCTCAGACCATAGGAAAAACCTCTATTGGCTCCCGGTAAACTCCAGAGTAAACTTCAAGATCCTCACCCTGGTGCACAAGTGTGGCTGCAGCAAAGCCCCTCCTACCTGAAAGAAAAACGAATAAACTACGATCCTCAGAGACTGCTTAGATCTAGTAACAGCCGGCTACTGGTGTGCTCCAAGCCCAACCTCATCAGGGGAAATGGAAGATCTTTTCCCTTCCTTGCAGTCTCAACCTGGAACGCCCTCCCACAAGCACAACAACAAAAAGAAGCCTTGCTGCCTTTCTGCCAAAAACTAAAAACCACCCTATTTGAATAAATCTCCTTCTCGGTCTTGCTCCTAGGTTGTCCCGTGTTCCTTGTTCATAACCTGTGTGTTTTTGTTCGTGCCCAGATGCCTTCTGGTTCTCTGCACACAATAAATAAATAAATAAATGCCCCTGCCCTAACAAAAGATGCAGGGAGAGGTCAGCATTCCTCAATAATCAAGGTAAGTTTCTATTAAAAGAGATACACTTTCGAAAACAACAAAACCCGACTGCAACTTTCCAGATGCAGTGAACCAGGTCCTAGCTGGCCTGTAGACGTTCAGTATCAACTATCTAGACAACATCACAGTCTTCATTTGCACCTGGGAGGGCCAACTTTAAAATCCATGGTCCTGCATGAGATCCAGCAGACTATAAAGGCTACTGGAAGTCAGCCAGTTCTGAGTCTACTACTGATTACCGGCAAAATAAATTGTTGATGGGAAGATAAAGCCTCCCCAGAATTTAATACCATCTAGTGTTGACTGGAAGCCTTATAGTTTAACGATTTTTACAAGACACTCAGAGTAGTTAGTTGGAACCCTTGAATACCAGAAGGCCTTTGCGACATTAAAAGAAGCTTTGCGTATTGGGTCTGCTGACTAAAGCAGGGCTCCCATCGTTCAGATGTAGTCAGCAGCACAAGGAAGTGTGGCCTTGTTAGCTCACCTCAATGATCTGGGGGATCCCCAATCAGTTGCCTTCATCAGCACAAACAGAAATCTACAGCACAGCAAGAAGAATTTGCATAATTTCTGGTCATTTAAAAGGTTCAGCTCATACTTGATTGTCAACCAAAATACCATACTGACCATAGAGGTGGCTAATGGGAATGAAAAGCCAGATGGCAAAACTCCGTGGGGGTAATTTTCTAGGTGAACCGGATTGGAAAAAATGATGGGAAAAGTGTTCACAACCTTTCCTTCCGAATCACCTAATTTTGCTAAATTGACATGGCAGAGTTGAAGAGTGTGGCAGACAGAATGGGTCACCAATAAGGTACATTGGGTATCAAATGTGGTAAATTGTCCTGCCAACCTTGTGCAGATACATCTAAAGTACAGCTGCCACCAACCTACGCCCTAAAACCAATGTAGGTTCATAAAATCCCCCTAGGACAATAGTGGGATGCCTGAGAAGCATACCTGGGACTGAGCATTGTAGGGGAAACCCAATAACATATACCTTATGTAAAGCAAGTAGGGTTGCAATGGCAGTAGTACTTCAGGAGGAGTCCCTTTGAACACTGAAAAATCAGTGATAAAAAAAAGGCGGAAAAAAAAGTTGAAAGGCCTCAAAAAATGACCTTTGAATTCCCAAAAATAGGAATTTTGTCTTTACAGGCGACATTCTAAAAAATAGAGACACTGCAAATCAATAGTAATAAAAAGAATGCTCTCTTGGTCCACAGCAGTTTCGTAAGCTTGATGGATGGAAGCACTGAGAAATGCCTGGCTTTCAGCATACATCGGTCAGAAGCTTTCAGTGTATGAACAGATAGCCTAAAGCTGACCATAGCAGTGAATGAAACGCAGTAACGGATTATGGTGGTTTTGAGGTTTGAAATGCTTAAAAGCGACAGGTACTTCTTTCTTACTTGGGTAAAAAAAAAAAAGGTTTGCAGGTAGGGTGTCATCTAGCCTCCTATTTTCTACAATCTAAGTTACTGCATGTGGATTTTCCATGTGCATACCACATGCGGAAACAACATCTGCATATACATGTATCAGATGTGCAAAAAACATGACAATTCTGAGCTGAGTAGAATCCGGAAGAAATTGAGCACATACAGTGGATATTTTTCACCACCCAATCCCAGGAAGTAACACAATGAGACCCATTTTCTGCCCAATGAAGGGCAAAGAGCCAAAATAAACAGTTGCAACTGGCATGTCCTCATTCTTGATGAACATTAGTTACATCGTGCCACTAGGACCCCAGGAGAAGCTACAGTTCCTGTTTGCTAACTGTACCTCCTCTGCATTAGTACAAAATGCATAAGTATCACATACATGCAGCTAACCGTAGGCAACTCATTCACACGCCGCAACACACAATTTTATTGCATGCATTAATTGCAAATATATCGTTATTGTTGTATGGAAGCACAAATCACAATCTTAATGAAGATCTTGCTCATTTGGGCCACTGGAACCATCACCACTCTTATTTGCCTGGTCTGGCACTTGGAATCTCTGCATCAGGAAGTCCCAATTGTACATGCGGCCAAGTGATCTTTCATTCACATCCCCAACTCAGAGCCATTACCATGAACAGATTCCACCACCTGCTCATTGGGGTGATTTTCTTCATCTACCTTTTTCACAACAAAATTGCATTAATCCTAAGAGTGATAACCTCTAGCTATACTAATTCAACGGTTTGCCAACTCAGCAACTGAAAGATTCGTTGTTGAAGATACAAAGGGTAAAACATCATGCAGCCCCCATGAAAGTACCATGACCACATCTCAAAAGCATGAGGTGGCTGGCCTGATGACAGATTAGAGTAGGCCATTCTTCGAGATTCTATGTGAAGTATGGGTGTTATGGTTGAGTTGCGTTCACCTAAGTTTGATATTGTTCTAATTTGAGAAAAGAAAAGAAAATTATTATTTGTCAAGTACTGAAGGACATTCATGGCCACCACACGGGGCTAACTATCAACACATTTCAAGGATGAAAGCAGCTCTCCAGAAACCTGTGATCATACAAAGATATTTTACACTCACTCTGCCCATTCAGATGCAAATAGCCATAGGCATAACTCTCCATATCCAGAGCTCCACCCTCTAAAACGGCCTCCCTTCACGTCAGACTGGAATGAGAATTCCTTATGTCCATTAAGATCCAGGGAGGTTTGAAGCAACACCACTCCATCTGCCAGGGGAATCAGTGAATGTAGCTGTCAACACCTTAATTCCTCTCCCAAATCTGCTACCATTTAAATTGTGGAAATAATGAAAGTTAAAATCAAAGCAATGCAGGTAAATTCAACATTTATTTCGCCACTGATGGCACTTCTCCAAGACACAAAATACAAGAACATCATGTAACTAGTAATTACCCCAAACTCTAGAAACTATAACTCTTCAACTGAACTCCTGTTTTGTATTCTCATCCAGGGATGTCATTTGGGGGTCTCCCTTTCTACCACTGTAGTCTCCCTTGCTACCCCTAAAAAAAAGAAATGTTGGCCCTTTGTTTCTGGAGTGGCTGGCTTTCTTGTTCAGGCTTCTTAAAAAACAGGGGGTTCCGCAAGTGTAACACTTTGAGCAGTGACCCTAAATAAGAAAGAATAGGAATAACAAATAATTTGTCTTTCTAGAATGCTATAAGATAACTGCTAGACTCATTAAAGGTTTATTTCAGGCACACTTAAGGGGAGTCATCTCAAATTCACAATGCAGACAAAAACTTCCAAAAAGCATTTAGAGTAGAATAAGCATCCACAACGGACTATGTATTTTGCTTTTTCGCAAGTTACAGTTATAGCATGTTTTTTTTCTGCCGTTGTCTCTGTTACAATCATCAAAAGCCATTCCATCTAGGTGTCCTCAGTCACTTGACAAAATACTTGCGCCTAAAAGCCTTTGAACAGTTTAGAAATGTTAAATAAAAGTACATAACGTAGCCCTTGATTTCATTGTGCCACAATTAATGCTTTGATGTAATGTGTCTATATATCCTATCTCCATGGCATGCTGCTCAGGATGTTTTTTTACATGTGTGAGGTAACGAGTGCCAAGAGTACGGGATGCCGTGTGGGTGTACTGCTTTCCCTGCGCTACTCTTAATTCTTTAATACACAGTTATGAACCTTCCCAATGGTATGTGTTTTGCCAGCCTCTGAAGCCTGAAAAGTAGACATGTGTCCAACTTTGCACCAGACCTGCAGATTAACTGGCTTGCTGTTAAATCTCAGTTACCAGTTTAATGGAATCCACTACAGAGTGTAATTTGCTTTCTGATTTTGAGAACATTCAGATACGTAATTGCTTATTTTACTGTAGCTGGTAAAATAGCTATAGCCAGTAAGATAGCTCAGTGATGTGAGCGCTCGCTGCAGTGATCTGTGTGTGATCTGCAGGTTGCTTGTTTGAAACCCGGCAAGGCCAACTCAGCCTTTCATCCGTCTGAGGTTGATAAATGAGTACCAACACAGGTTGGGTGATAGTATATGTATATTTGTTTTATACAAAGTGCTTAAGCGTAAGTGCTATATAATAACACATCATTATCATTTGGTCATGGACGTCTGCTTGCATTCACAGTAATTTGGTAATATGGGCCTATACACACTGATATTAATGATACATATGGTGATTCATTCTTGTATGAAATGTGTATCATATTATAGTGATTTTGTAACCATATTTTTCATAGTGTACTTAGGAACAATGCTTTGTGGTGCCTATGTGATGTCACTTCCTGTTTTGTCAAGAGGTGAAAGGTCTTGTTCCATCGCTTCCTGTGATGTCCATTCAGGCTGGTGTCAAATTACATCACTTTCTGTGATATAATCAGAGGTCAAGGGCCGTGTGATGTCATTTCCGCTACCCCTGGCATATTGGTGAAATGACATCGCTGTATTCATCCTCTTACTCCTCAGTCCTTCACTTCCAGGTGCAGTTACATTAATTCGGGGTTTAAGATGAAAATTGTTCTAAATCAAAATGCAGTAAAAGTTCAGCACGACTAACCTGTACCATCCCCTGTGAGGAGCAAGTCATTGACTGGGCACAAAAAAGGGTTGGTTCCACATGAAATGTAGAAACATATGTTAGGTTAACACATTGCAGTAATGGATTTTGTGGCACTAGACCCATGGGAGAGGTCAATAGGAAGGTTGTGTGGTAAATACGGGTGCGTTTGCCTCGTTCTGAGAGGTCGTATGTGTTATCAAGGTGTTTTGTCAAGGAGTGCAGTTCACCTTCCCAAAAAAAGGAATTTTGGGTTGGAGTCAGGCCTTTTACTACTTGCAGGAATGTAGTCCAAAAAGTTGGTTTCTAACTCGGTTTCAGGCAGCATTCCTACTGTACATTTAGGTAAAGGCGCATCCCAGCATCCCTAACAGTCACTTTCAGGAAGGAGCTTGCAGATATATAGAACTTGCAGTGTACAGCTCAAAATGTCATCTTCTCTGACAGCTATGCGAGACCACCATGGTCTGCATGAAGGACAGCAGTAGCCTTCATGTACAGCTACTTGATCTAGCAGCAGGCGATGGAGTGTTTTTCCCACAATCAAAGAGAGTCCATTGATGTTAACGAGTCTCCCATCAAATCAATTTCCCTTCTTGAAAAGCTGTGAGGTAAACCCCCAGGTGTCTTGCAGACAACTGAGGGAAATTGGAGAGCCAAGAACCTTTTCTTTCTTCCCTCCGTTTCTCCATTCATGAAAGGTTTTACCCCGAGTGAACTGGCCCACACCTAATTAATTAAACACAACACACTCAACAGGCGGAAAAGGTTTTTACAATACAAAATAAAATTATATAAAACACAATACCAAATAAAGTTAATGCACAGACATGGTTCATAACTATACTACCAGATGTAAAACACCATTAGTATGCAACCATGAGTTTAAACAAAGAAATAATTATGTACAAATCGAAAGTAAAAAAAAAAATTTTTTACAGAATACACCTATACATGAAAGAAGTGCACATACAAGTAAAATACAGGGAGACTATCATCAGAAAATAAACAATAATGAGCATTTACTCCAGTAAAATAGCAAATTCCACAAAAACCTACAAAGGAAGCCATTATGTTTTATAGGTTTTAATAATAAATAGGCTTACATCATTAGTTATTCAAAATTATTAAATACCTAAATTAACTAAATATGTATAGATCTCATTTGATTTTTGTAGGTAGCCGAAATATTGAGAAACTAAGATTTACCCTATTGCTCACAAAGAAAAATATCAACATAATATAATGAAGATTTTCCATGATAACTTAGAGGAAAGTCTTGATTCTAGTACAGGTACAGAGGCGAGCATTAAGCTTATCTAGCTGCATTTTTGCAACAAATTATCTTTCCTCACATTTTACAAATAGTTTTTTGCTGAAATATTTACAAAATCAACTCTTCAAACCGAACAAGGACTTGCACTGAAACTACAAATCCCCAAAAAACCTCTGAAAATGTGTAGTCCTTTAACTAGAACATGTGACACTGTTGTCCTATCAGCTGCAGGTTGCTCATATAAACTCCCACGGCATCGAACCCTACTCCTCTTTCATAGATGCGACCATTGCGAGACGGTCCATGACACTGTAAAATTCCACTCCGAAACATGAGCAAACTCTGGGTACACAAACCTCTAACTTCTCAGGAAGGCTTATCGACCAACTCTATGGAAGCGAGAGAGCAAGACTTTAGTGCAGGGACAACAATGAGCGAAAATACCAACATAATACAATCAGAACCTTGCAAGGTGCGATAAGACAATTCACGACAAGAGATCAATAGTGCTGTGTAGCGTATCTAAGGAATATTCAACATGTGAAGGCATAGAACTAGATCCTAGAATATACCAATATTGCTTGACCATTAACGTTTCGCCAAAGGGTGGGAATAATGCTTACCTCTGTGTCTTTAATAGAATCAAGACTTTCCTCTAAGTTATTATGGAAAATCTTCATTCTTTGCTGAGAACGGAGGTCAGCATTGGGCTTTTTAAAGCTTACTTACCACCAACAAAGCCGGCTGTTTATGTATTGACATAAAAGTCTCTAAAGGCTGATTTGCTTGACCAATCGCCATCTTCATGATGTCTTCCAGATGCACACCCACTTGAAACACCTTAGAGGCGATAGATAGCTCCTCTGACCGAGTGGGCACCGAACCACGGCAAGTCCACTCCTGCTTGGGCCAGAGTCCATCTGAACCATCGAGCCAGAGTCAAAGATGAGACGGCTCTGTGGGGCTTCCTAACTGCAATAAGCAGCTGGCCTCGGTATTCCAACCTTAGGGCCGCTGTTGCTGCCTGATAAGCTTTGAGGAATTGCACAAAACATAATTTCAGGTGCTCTCAAAAAGCTGGGTATGAGAACACCTTTGTGTTACACATAGTATGCACAGTCATGTGGAACACCAGTCCATTGGGGCGAATAAACTCTTCCAGCTAGATCTAGTGCCTTAACATCAGAGACTCTCCTGCACGATGCTAGGCACAATAGCGAGGTCAACTTGTCAGCTAAAGATTTGCCGGAAAGGCTAATGTTCTGAGGCAACACTAAAACATATTCATTACTATGTTGATGTCCCACAGCACTGAGTAGCGAGCTGGGGAAGGGATGGAACGTCGCATATCCTTCCGCAGTCGACACACTGGCAGATGTTCTCCCACCAGGACTCCTTCTACTAGCTTGTGCCCCTCTGATATGGCGGATGTATACAAATGAATTGTTCTGTAGGCCATCCCCCGCTCCGTTAGCTCTGCTATAAAATGCAAGTCTGCTGTGAAAGAGGCTTAAACTGGATGTCTATCCATTTCATACACCAGTGTGCCCAAGTCGCCCATGAAACTGCATAGTTCTTTGATGTATACAGTGCCCATCTGTCCTCAACTGTCCTCAATAAGGCTGAGTGCTTTTCCCAAAATGCCTGGCACTCCCCACCTTGCCCTAATGTCCTCCAGGCTACCAGGGTCAGAGACCTGTCTAGAGTAAGAGGATGGAGACCACTCCACCCCCCCCCCCCCCCGAGGACCCAAAGGAGAAATTAATCATACTGTGGACGGATTGAAAAATCTGAGGAAAGTTCCAGTAGAGCAGAAAACCATTCTAGTGCCACCCAAAGCGGGGGCCACTAGGACTAACGCTGCTTTTTCCTGACGGGCCTTCGCCAGAGTCTTCGCTATGAGAATGAAAGGTAGAAAGGCATAATTACCCCTCAGCAGGAATGTGTCTGTTGCTATTATAGCTGCTGGGTCCGGGGTCCAGCTGAAGAAACTCGGCAGCTGGGAGTTTAGGAGGGAGGCAAACAGGTCTGTGTTCAGTGGACCTCACTTGTCATGCAAGCGATGTAGCACTGCTGAATTCAGCTTCCGTGTTCTGTAATCCACTAGGTACCTGGAGTTCCAGTCTGCTTCCACATTGGCCATACCATACAGGCCTCCGGACATGTGGAGCTACACAAAAATGAAGTAAAGGTACTCTGCTGTTACTGAAATCGGGTGATCGAGGCAGAAGTGTCAGAAGTCCTTTTTTGCTAACTGCCAGCGACCTAGACCTTCTGCTGTGGTTGATGTAGCTTACTGCTAACACGTTGTCCATCTTATTAGAATCCAGCAACTCACTGTGCCCTTGGCGAAGGAGCGGACTGCGAAGGAGCCAGCTAGAAGCTCCAGGCAATTTATGTGTAACTATAGCTCATGCACGGGCCCCTTCCCTCTTGTGGAAACCTCTTTGCATTTCACACCCCAGCCTTTGTGGCTGGCATCTGACTATCACCAGATCTGGCACTGAGACGAATATCGTTCTGCCATTCCAAGCCTGCAAGTGGTCCAGCCACCACATCAGTACTATCCTCACCTCCCGCAAGACCTCTCTGCAAATGCATACCTTTGAATCTCTGTAGTTCATGGTAATGCAATGGTCCGGGAAAGATAGCTTAAATTGAAGACAAGTGTAAGCCTATTACCCTGGCTTGCTCTCTGAGTGACACCGTCTCTCTTTGCAATGTGTGCAGATCTCTTTCTTGGTAAACCTGACCTTTTCCCAGTGCAGTTTGAGGCAAGCGTCACTTGGCCCTTCTATGAAACCCAGAAATTCCATTTTGCGTGCAGGCGTGATATCCAACTTCTCCCAATTCACAAGGATGACGAGGCTTTTGTAACAGTACCACTGTCTTGCTTGCATGCTGTCGCAGCAGTCTTTCCTCTGAGATATGATTATCAAGTCATCCAGGTATATGATCAGCCAGATGCTGTGCTCTCTGAGAGACGCGACTACTGGTTTCATCTGCTTTGTAAAACACTAGGGTGCGGACAAGACACGGAAGGGCAGGCTCATGAGCTCTCATGTCCGCCCTGCACATTTAAACTGCAGGAAGAGCCTGTGAGGAGCCCAGATTGGCACTGATAGATACACGTCTTTCAGATCCAAGTGTACCAACCAATCTCTCGGGAGTTCGATGTCTCTGAGCATTTGAACGCCCACCATCTTAAAGTGCCGATAGAGAACAAAGCTGTTGAGGCTTTTCAGGTTGATCACTGGCCTAACTTTTAATTTTCTCTTCCATAGGAAGAGGTTGCTAATGAAGCCTTGCAGGTGGGGAGAAGCTGGAGAAATCGCTCCTTTCAGAGCTACCTTGCCTTTCCCTCCCTGATCTGCTGCTGAAATCGCTATCGGGATGGGCAGGGGGGACTGCGTCGGGGTGTCGAAGAATTCAAGATGGAACCCCTTGTATTGTCTGTCTGACCCAGGCATCACCCGACAATGCATCCCATGTGTGTGCAAAACTATCCGTTCTACCTCCTATTAAAATGTGTGGCACTGACGTTGCACGAAAGCTAACCACCTGAAAGCTGTTGTGGATCCTGTGATCTTGCCAGTATTGATACATTGCTCTGTTCTGCTGGGATCTGCGCTCCAATGAGAATCGGCCAGAAGAGTGGCCCCTGCCTCTGCCAACTCGCGCGAAATCCTTGGCGGAGAATACCCTCTTGATGGAAGAATGTGCCTTCTCCAGGGAAGCAAATGTGCTAATGAAGTTTCCCATTTCTTTGGCGAAGGGGTCTCCAAAGAGCAGGCTTTGTGCTGAAGGGCCTGCTTCTGAAGAGGACAGTTCCCCCAGCTTGGGGTATATTTTGATGATCACCCTTTTCCTCTCTCCGCTGAGATTGTGCTGTTCACATTCGCTAAAAAGCAAACAGCTTGTTGTGCCCAGCCAGCTAGCACCTATGGGTCCACGGGAATCCATGTGTCCTCAGCCTTCCCCAAGAGATTTAATATATTTTCTAAGGGCCCTGCTACATCCAAGAGCATGTCCTGACAGGCTTTGCATGCCTGGTCAATCCCCTAGAGTCCTTTGACGACTTGCCCAGGAAGGTGATCATTTTGGTATCTAGTTCATGGGTGGTGGTCTTGATCTCCGGCCTTGGGCATTCCGCCTTTAGTCATCTGCAGACCTCTTTATCAAAGGCGTTTCTAAGCTACAGCTTGAAGTACTCCACGACTCTAGGTGATGGCATCCATTCAGAGGATTTGGGATGTAACTATTCCTCTGGGTTGAACATCGTGCTCGGACCATCATCACTCTGTTATGTGCCTTCTCTGGGTTTCACGTGGTTGTGTGCTTCCAGGGAAGGCTAAGGTCTGTGTCTGGTATTTCTGGGAGCACATCTGAAGCATCCTCACTCGAGCGTGATGAGCCATTGTCAGAGCCCATTTGAGCTACCTCTGGGCTTGACGGTCAGACTGAGAGAGGCGTTGTCCAGCTTGTAGTTATTACCGGGAGAGGTTTCTCTTTCTCTTCGAAGAAGGCTTTCTTAAGCTTAACAAAGACCCCCTGCAACTGACATGGTCATATCCTCCGGTGCCACTTTGCCCGGGGCGGGAAACAGACGGTACTATCATCTTGCGGGCAGCGTTACTACCCCCATTCTCACCCTTTCTCTCCGGGGCTTTAGGTGTAACCACCACTGTGGTGCGCCTCATATGCACTTCCATATCATCCACTCATAACTGGAAAGGGACCGGCATGTCTGCCATGGTCAGTTTAATGGCGTATCCCACTGAGGAGCCCAGGAATCTCTTAAAGCTGGCTTTCAGCGCTATGTCCCTTTCCTCATGGGGCTCCTCTTCATCTGACCATTCTAGTTCAGAATTTTGCGCTTTGTGAGACATGGTCGCAAATATATGCTGACTGCATCACTTTTCTTTTCTCTCCCTTTCTTTTTTTAAATCAACCATAGCCTCTGCTTATAGCACAGTGCTTCGTTATTATTTTAGATATTTATTGTTTTGGTGTTGTCAGGCAAGATGACTATCATTTGCTCTGTCCCCACTGAGCACCCAAGCACCGATCTGCTCCCCTGAAATGAGGGACGGAACAGCGCTGAAGAGCGAGCGAAAGCTGAGGCAAGAGAGAGAGAGAGAGAAGCTGTGTGTTGTGGCCTGAAGGACGACAGGACGCTGTAGTGAGTCTACTCTACTTTATTAAATAACAACTGGTGTGGACTGGTATGTGTCCAAGTTTTCATCAATGCACGTACTTACAGTTCAGTTAAGTTCAGGACTTCCCCAGTTGAATCACTGAGGGAAATGGGTGCACTAGGATGGCACGCTGTAAGCTTCTAGGGCCCCCAGGTAGCCTCCTGTGGCTGTGGTGTTACACCCTAGAAGCTGTGATGTACGGCTGCTGGAAGTTCTCACTTTCTTGGCTCCTCATCAGGAGCAGCGCTGTGGTGCGACCGCTTCATCTGGCGGGCTGCCAGCTCTGAAGCGGGAAACATTTTCCCGCAGAGCGTGGGCTCGCGAGATCACGTTATGTGCGATCTCGCGAGAACACGCTCCCGCGATCGTATGATATCCCCACACACCTCCTTTGCTGGGAAAAAGGATGGGTGGTCATTCCATGACGAAGTCTGCAAACTTGCTGGGTTTTCTTCTCTCTCTCTGAGGTCTGCTTAGATCTGTATATGGGGCAGGATTGCTGGAGTACCCTTGAGAAGATGCGGGTGATTCGAGTTCTCCTTCCCTTGTTCTTCGCTGTGACTCCCTGGGTGTAGTTGAAGAGTTGGGGCTTGAGAACTCGTTGCCGTGGTGTGGCTCCAAGACACCTCTTTCTGAGCGGCAAGGGTTTTCGGATGTCCCTTGGCAGTCTTGATCTTCTCCGGTGTCCCAGTGTTGTTGTTCCATGTCTTCCTTCCTGCGGTACATGGCCACTCTCTCCAAATTCCATTTCCTTCCGTCGCTGGTGCAGATGTGGTTTGACCCTCTCTCCATGACTTCTATGGGACTGCTGTACTTGGAGCCGGTCGAATTGTCTTTGTGGGGGAGGCGTATTTTCACAGTCACCTCTGTTAACTGCTGTATGTCGTGCGGCTCGACGCAAGTCCCCTTGGGCCTTCATGGCTTCTTTGTTGCGCTGCATGCGAAACGCTACGTCGTCCATGTTCACGTCTTCGTCAGCCCTCACTTGATGGAGCCAGGGTGGTACCAGTGAGGATGCTGCCATTCTCCCCCTCAGCAGATGGAATGGGGAGACAACAGTGACGGTGTTGGGGGTGAGGCGGTGGGCCGCTACTGCTTCCTTGACCGTCTTGTACGGGTCTGAGCCCGAGGCATGAGCCAGTTGTGGTGCCCCTTTGATGAAGCGGTTTGCTCGCTCAACCAGGCCATTGGCCTGTGGGTGGTATAGGCTTGCTCTCCGTTGTCGAATGTTGTTGAGCTTGAGAAACTTCTCCATTTCTCGGGAGACTAGCTGGACTCCGTTGTCTGTGACGAATTCTTCTGGTAGACCTTCCCGCTGGAATACGGTGGTGAGTGTTTCAATGACTGTGCTTGTGGTGATGTCTGAAGTGAAGTCAGCTTCCACCCATTTGGAGAAGTAGTCAACCATGACTATCCCATATCTGTGCTCTGGGGGCATGTTGTCCAGGGGCCCAATGAAATCCAAACCTATTTTTCGCCACACCCCTTTGGGGACTTCGGTGGGCAGCATGGGGGCTTGCCTCACGGTTAGGCGCTTGTCGCTGTTGGTGCACTCGTGGCACCTTTCGACCATTTGTCTTATGTCCTGGTCCATGCCTGGCCACCAGTAGGCCTCGCGTATCCTGCGTCTGGTCATGTTGCATCCCAGGTGGCCCGAGTGTGCCCTGCACATTATCACTTTGCGGATGCCGCTGGGCGGGATGATTTGATCGCCTCTGAAGATGAGACCGTTCATGGTGGAGATTTCCTCGTTCACTTTCCAGTAGGGACGGAGGCCTTTGGGGATCGCTCTCTCGTTGGGCCATCCTTCGCGAACCCAGGTGCTGATGTGCCATAGGGCCTCGTCCTGTTCGAACTCCTCCTGCCAGTGGCGCTCACTCAGGTCCATGTATTCACCGTTCCTTAAGTCACTGATGGAGGCTACGACACACTCATCTTCCAAGAATGTGGTATCGGGGGCGCTTTGGCTCAGGAGTCTGGACATGCAGTCCGCTTGTGCGTTTTTCCACCCCGCAATGTGTGCTATTTCGTATGTGTATTCTTGAAGCTTTGCGGCGATCCTGGCCAGCCTCGGGGTGGCCGTCTTGGTGCCGCCCGGGCTCAACATGTGGATGAGGGGTTTGTGGTCGGTGATCAGTTTGAATCTCATCCCCCATACATACGATCTGAAGTAGTCGACGGCCCATGCACATGCCAACATTTCCTTCTCGACCGTAGAGTAATTCTTCTCCGATGAGGATAGCGCTTTGGATGCAAACGCCACAATATTCTCAGTGTCTCCCTTCTTCTGGGTCAGGGTGGCCCCCAGGCCATACGCGCTGGCGTCTGTGGTAATGCAGGTGTCCCATTCAGGGTTATATGGTTTCAGGCACGGCGCGTGTAGGATTCTCTTTTTGATTTCACAGAACGCCTCGTTCTGTTCCAGACCCCACGAGTAGGCTGCCCCCTTCTTCAGAAGCTCCCTCATGGGAGACGTGGTCTCGGAGAATCTGGGGACGAATTTGGCATAGTACTCCGCTAGGCCCAAGAATGAGCGTAGCTTCTCTTTGGACAACAGAGCCGGGGCTTCTGTTATGGCCTGCATGAGGTCCTTCTTGGGACTGACACCGTCACTTGAGATGCAGTACCCAAGGTATTCTACCTTGTTCACTCCGAAGACGCATTTTTCATGGCGTAGGTGAATGCCCTCCTCTTGAAGCCTGCTCAAAACTGTCCTGAGTGCCTTGTCATGGGTTTCGTTGTCTTTGGCATACACAAGGATATCATCTTGAAAGAAGGAAACATTTGTGAGTCCTTTGAGTAAGGAGTTCATCATTCTCTGGAATGCGGATGCCGCCGACGACAACCCGAATGGCATGCGGGTATATTGAAAGGTTCCGAAGGGCGTGATGAACGCTGTAAGGGGGCGAGAGGCTTTGTGCAGGGGAATCTGGTGATAGGCATCACGCATGTCCAGCTTAGAGAAGATTGCCGCCTCTTTCATCATGAGGACGATTTCGTTGATACTGGGGAGTGGAAAGCTATCTGTGATTACCTCTAGATTGAGGCTTTTTAGGTCGATGCAGATCCTAAGGTCGTTGCTGGATTTCTTTTTGATCAAAACTACTGGACTCAACCACTCTGAGGATTCCACGGTCTCGATGGTTCCTTCTTCGACCATCTTCCGAAGGTGGGCATCCAATGCGGGTCTCGCTGTGGCAGGTACTGCCCCGACTTTGTGTTTCACCGGTATAGCGTTGGGTTTCAGGCGAATCTTGTGGACATAGTTTCTCACCTTCCCTGGGTTCTCGGAGAACAGGTCCGGGAACGTCTCCTTGAAGTTCAGCGCTGCTCCTGAGGAGACCATGAGAACCTGATCCGGAGTGCTGGGATCCAGTTTCATGCTGAGTTTGTGTTGATCGTCCCATCCCAGTACAGCTGGGCCTTTGGGTGAGAAATACACTTTGGTGGTGGTGGACCTCCTTTTGAATTCGATCCGGGCTTTGATGTAGCCTAAAAGGTCGACAGTTGCACCACCGAACACTGTCGGCTTTTGCCTGGTCATTCTGATCTCTACTTGTGCTTGTCCCATCATCTCCTTATACGTGTTGATGGGGAGGAATGTGAGGTCGGATCCCGAGTCTGCCATGACGCGCGTTTCCATTCCGTCAACCTTAATGGTGCAGTGGGGCTTTTCCCTCCTGGGGGGCGTTGACCATGACAACCATGCGTCTGTCCTGCTGGTCGTCATCATCGCTTGAAACGCAGTCACCATCGACACGGGAAACCGTCTTCTCCCGCCACGTGCATGCCGGAGCCACGTGGCCGATGCGTCCGCACTTAGAAGACTCTTTATTCCTGGCGGGGCAGTCGCGATCATTCGCCATGTGCTTGGTGCTGGCGCATCTATAGCATTTGGGTGCCTCCTTTTGCCTGGGACCTTTGTCTCTGGGGCCGTCGCGGGACTGCTTGTCTCTGCGCCCTCTCCATTGTAGCGCCGCAAGTTCGGGCGCGGGCAGGTGACTTCCCGCCTCCTTGCGTCTGCTGGAGGTTTCCTCCTCCGCCCTGGCAATTTGGATGGCCTTGTCAAGGGTGACCTCCTTTTCTTGTATGAACTTGTCCTGCACTTTCCTAGAGTTAGTGTGAACGACGAGCATGTCGCAGATGACCTGTTCTGCGTTTTCGCCAAAGGCACAAAGAGAGGCCTGCTCCCTCATCCTGGTGATGTAGTCGTCCACGGGTACGCTCCCTTCTTGTTTGCGGGTGTAGAACCTCAGCCTGTGCAGTACAACGTTCTCCTTATTGGTGAACCTCTTCATAATGCGACGGGTCGCTTCCTTGTAGACGTCGTCGTCATCGGCCGCAGGTATCTCCTTCAACCCAGCAAAAATGCGCTGTCCTTCAACCCCCAACGCATTTAACAGCATCGCCTTCTTCCTCACGGGGGCATACCGCGTGCTGCCTATCGCTTCTAGATAGGTGGAGAACAGGGGCTCCCATTGCATCCATGGAATTGCTGGTGTCCCTGGTGACGGGAGAAAGGCAGGGGGCGGTGTGGCACCTTGCATGGTGGGGCCGTGGGGTTTTTAGTATCCTCGTCGCCAATTATGTTGTGGCCTTGAAGGACGACAGGACGCTGTAGTGAGTCTACTCTACTTTATTAAATAACAACTGGTGTGGACTGGTATGTGTCCAAGTTCTCATCAAGCACGTACTTACAGTTCAGTTAAGTTCGGGACTTCCCCAGTTGAATCACTGAGGGAAATGGGTGCACTAGGATGGCACGCTGTAAGCTTCTAGGGCCCCCAGATAGCCTCCTGTGGCTGTGGTGTTACACCCTAGAAGCTGTGATGTACGACTGCTGGAAGTTCTCACTTTCTTGGCTCCTCATCAGGAGCAGCGCTGTGGTGCGACCGCTTTATCTGGTGGGCTCCCAGCTCTGAAGCGGGAAACGTTTTCCCGCGGAGCGTGGGCTCGCGAGATCACGTTACGTGCGATCTCCCGAGAACACGCTCCCGCGATCGTGTGATATCCCCACACTGTGCTTCTCTTTTGGCACATAGAGCACCCCTGGTGGTACTGTCTCGCACCACTGATAGGGAGAGCTCGCTCGTGGAGCTGGAAGTGCCAGCTTCTCATCTCGGCTTGCGGACGTTCTCTCCCAGCGCTGGCTCCTTCTAGAAATAGCACCCAAAATGTTGAACCAGGCCGCACAGCTCCTCTCCCGGACGCAGGCTCCCTCTCCTGGTACCTGCACAGTGGAATATTTTTATGGGGCAACAATTAATGCAAGGAGGTCCTTCCCCCAATCAACAGTGCCACACCTGTTGATATAATTTAACATAGCCCTGTCAGTGAACCATATAACATCACGTTCAGCCCTCAACCCTGTGCAATAGATAAGCCAAGAACCAGGCCGGTTGGTAGTAAGAATATACATTTATTAATTAATTTGTAAAATTGATATTTGCACATATCACAAGATACGCCACTCACTGCATGGTCCAACTGCTTTTCTTTCCTAACAATTCACTTCCCCCCAAATTGAAAACACCAGTTGTTTTAGGATAACACAGATCACAGACTGTTTAACCCCACAACATGTTTGGTTTTCCTTCTTTGGTTATTTCCACCATGGCTACATAGAAATACAGGTCTATATAATACTTCAAATACCTAGGTCACTCACAAAATACTCTTAATGTACAAAACTGTGCAGCACCCTGGACAAGAAAAAAATATTTAACTTCACAATACTCTTTGCATGGAGTCTACTTTAAATAACATGCAGCCTTTTCTGTTGGTAAAAAGAAATTTGACATGCGCATCGCTCTTCATTTTAAACTCCCTACGCAATGCTAGCACTGGTGTAGCACAACAACCCTTTAGAACAAAACCTTTTTTTAAATATGGCTCCCTTTCTACTTCACCCCTATACAATGAAAAATCTCTTTTGTCATAGGAGTCACTTTCTCACTTCCTGCAGAGATGTGCTTGTAAATCAGTGACTTCACACTGTTGACCTTTGGTAATACACTTTTCTGCCCCTGCACAAACCCAGATATTCTGTTTAAATGTAACACCCCTCTGCTTTAAGGCATGGTCAAGGGAATAGGGAGCAGTTGGGAATTTCGTGTTTATGCATTCCTCCATTTAGGGAATTTTGAGGCTAGCAAAAAGAAATAGGAGGAATCAGTTAACAAACTATCTTTTTATTTACATTGGAAGCAATGTTGATTTTGAATTTCAACAAAATTACCCCATGTCAGTTGGCTATAGGGGATTTCAATTATTATTTGGTGAGAAAATGCTAGGGATTTACTTCCACACCCCATCCACTAAATAAGGGGAAGGTATGCACTCAAACAGACCCCCACAAGACTTGTTTTGGTTGGACTAGTTACTTCCATAAAATATCTCTTAGTTGTGTGCTCAGAAAAATTCACCACCTCCTGGGTCTTCTCATCGGGAAAGGATGTGATCTGGTCAAATGGCCTCTCCAGTGTCAGTCAGGGATAATTCCAGCATCAATCCCCCTTGATTTATCTCTCCTTGTATGGATCCTGGATTCTGTCTTTTCTGGGTGTCCTCTAATTCCTGTCTCCCAGGCAATGTTAGTGGCAATGTTAGTTTTCCAACAAATGTTCTCACTCAGATGATATCAGGCAGCTCTCCTTTTGCCATTGTCCCTCTCCTTATAAATCATTAACCACTCCCCAAATTATCTAAATTATCTAAATTAGAGCTTTTTAGCTCTTGATCTGGATTGGACAGCTACTGTCCTCCCCTTTTGTCTGATTAGTCCCTTTTAGTTAATGGGCATTATCCCTTGAGAGTTAGGACTCCACTCCTTTGAAATTGCATTTTGACCACTTCAGTTATGACCTTAAAAACTACAAAATGTCAAAAAACTTTATTTACAAATAAGAGTCATATCAAAATTAGTCTGACCATGCCAGAAATAATGAAATGGGCCTCATTTTGGCACGATGTTGAAAGTTCAAATGGCAGGTTTTTGTAATTTATTCAATAAATATAACAGTTATGAACACGAGATTTTCTATACAGATATCTAATTCAGAAAGCTATCATCTCCCCAAATCTCTGCTTCGTGACATGTTCTGGTAAGCTATCATCACGTTTCTGCTTCTAAATCTGGTTCCCAAAGTTGAATTTTTAGGGAATGTTCATGTTTCATGTGTTTTTCAAAGATATTCGTCCCATTTCTGTATCTATCACAGTTCCAAAGATAATCAACAACTGTGATTTCCCCATAGCATCTACGGTACTTTCAAGGCATATGCATACTTTTAACTTCATTTACACATTCCTTATTCTTTGAGAAACTTTGCATGTAATTTAGGCCATCTGCTTCTTTGTTGGTTTGGCCTGGTGTGAAACACTTAACATTCTTGCAAATTGAAAGGCCTGCAAAAATGTTCTTTTCTTTCTGACCAGATGGTGTAACTCCGCCCCATCAGATCACGTGGCAGTCTCCTGTGGCATGTCATCTGTCAGTCAGCCTTGGGAGGGACCACAAATTGACTTGAATTTGGGGGATTATTCACAGTTCACATCTATATGCTGGGCCATTGTTAATTCAGTGCCGTTACCCCCAACAAACTTGGGTCAGGCAGAAGCTCTGTCCATTTCCTGTCTTTGCATAAGCTTGAAAAGGAATTTCTCGATAAGGGGGAAGGCAGTGCTTGGTAAATTTAGGGGCAAGGGGACCATTTCTTGGCCTTTGACTCTCCGGGGTAAAGATCTTCTGTTGCTAAATTCAGCTTTTAGCTCAAGTCCTAGGAACAGCAAAATACCTGTTGCTTTTATTTACATTCTGCTTTTTATACATTAAATCTGCTTTATACCTCCCAGTCATTTCAAACATCTCTTCATTTTTACTTGTGCTGTTTTTGTCAGTATTTTTCCATAGATTAAAAGTCACCCCCTTCATCAAAGTGGGCCCTTGAATTACTCCTGCCAATGGAGTTTCCTGGTTAAAAAGTTCAATGCTTCCAAGCTGCAGAATGCATACTTTTCCACGGTAGCTCTTAGCAAGGCTGCACTTTAGGCATCAGTCACATGTAATGGAAAGCAGTTTCAGGCCTTTGGCTTAGTCACTCGAATACTGGGCCGGTTTAGTGTTTCTATTTTTCGTTCATTGAAAACAGTATTTTGATGTTTCACACTTGCAAGTGAAATGTTGCCTTTTTGTCTGCAGCCAAAATGGTGCCTTTGAATTCCCATGTCTCGGGAGGATAGCTCACGGGCAACATGCTTGCCTTGGAAGCAAGACGACACAGAGCAACACAGGTTCGGTCACTGGGTCCGCGCTTAGAAACCTCTGGGTATTAAGTGCATTATAAATAACCTATCATATCACATCTGCAGTGTAGTTTCATATTTACAAAGTTCCTTGATCCAAACTACAGAATGCACCCATTTCCATGGTCTCTCTAGTTTAGCAAATGAAACAGCTATTTGATGGTTTTGCAGTTGAGATGAACCGCTGGCCTTTTCTCTTCCAGTCCACAGTGTGCTTTCCAATTACCAGAAAGTATTTCTGCACTTTTAGGCCCAAGTGGCCATGGGAAGCTCATTTGTATCTTGGCCTTTTAAGTGAGCACCAGGCATCCTGCCAGCTTGCAGGCTCGGCGCCCGCTCGGAGTGCGCTCTGTGCCCCAACCAGCGCGTGTCATATGTAATACACATTAAAAACCTCACGTAAACTATCATCTATTACCAGTATAACACATGAAATTAAAGAAATGTACTTATCGGCTGCTAGAACAGCTAAAAAAGATGAGTAGAGTTGGATGGCTAGGGAGTTTAGAGTAGCAAGCTGTAGCTTATAGGAGAAAAGTGTCACAGTTTCGGAGGGTTTTGGGGGATTTTTAGTTTCAGTGCAAGTCCCTGTTTGGTGTGAAGAGTTGATTTTGTTAAGATTTCAGCAAAAAATGATTTGTAAAATGAGAGGAAAGATTCATTTTGGCTAAAATTGAGTTGCTTTAAAGAACGATAAGCATATTGCTTGCCGCCGGTCTTGACATAGAATTTAAATAATATAACCACAGCTCCACATTTTTATTTTTAAATTAAAACATGCAAGAGGACGGTTTTTTAGACTATGGGGGTCATTACGAGTTTGGTGGTAGCCATGGCGCTATTAGCGCCATGGCTGCCTCTAAACCCGGGTCTGGGTCCGGTCTCACTGAAAGGGGACTTACCGGGACATTCCGACCTATGCGGACCCGGTAAGTCCCCAGTCAGTAAACCATCCCCCATTCCCATTTGAGCCCCCATAGGGCTCAATGGGAATGGGGAAGGCGCTAATAACGGGCCCGCAAATTGCAGGCCCGCTATTAGCTCCAAGGTCCCTTAACAGGTCCCGCAAAGAACGGCTGGTCAGACCAGCCGTTCCTGCTGGGACCCGCTAAGGGACCTCGGAATAGGGCGGTAAGGGTTTACCAGCACCGGCATACCTTACCGGTGCCCGTAAACCCTTACAGCCCCACTCGGAATGACCCCATATATGTAACAGAGTGATTAACAGTCTATGGGGGTCATTACAAGTATGGCGGTAAGGGGTTAATGGCGCCAGTAAGGATGCCGGTGCCAATAACCTCTTACCGCCGCAATCCGAGGTTCCTTAGCGGGTCCCACTAAGGCCGGCTGGTAAAACCAGCCCTCCTTAGCAGGAGTCGCTAAGGGACCAAGGCGCTAATAACGGGCCCGTAATTTACTGGCCCGTTATTAGCTCCCTCCCCATTACCATTGAGCCCTATGGGGGCTCGAATGGGAATGGGGAAGGGTTTTTTGAATGGGGACTTATCGGGTCCTCCAAGGTTAGAATGACCCAGTAAGTCCAAATTCAGAGAACCCGGACACGACTTTGGAGGCAGCCATGGTGCTAATAGCATCATGGCTGCCTCCAAACTCGTAATGAACCCCTATGTTTTTATCCACAGCTGGGAATATTTACATGAACCCCACATAGTGTGTGTACGGGTTTTGCTCTGCTCCCTGCTCAAACCCTTTAAGATCGAATTGCACATTTAACGGGCAAACCTGAGGCGAGGCCACCTCTTTTTAATTTAAGAAACCTTTACACAGAGAGGAAAACAAATATAATGGCTTCATGGTTACGAAACTTACTAAAGAGATTTCTTTTAATTTATAATATTAAAGTTACATTTATCGTATTGACCAAATCATTCTTAAACATAATTGTACGCGTTTTCTGTATCTCAGCCACAAGATTGTTTGATGTAGAATAATGTCATAAATTACAGTTTGCATCATAATATATGGACATCAACATTTGCAATAAAATACTTGGATGCACGTTTGCACACAGGAGCGCAGATGACCCCAAACGATGCCTTTCTTTTTCATGAAGTTTGAGAAGACTTTGCATGAGCAGAAATTATCCCAAAATAAATTCACGCCTTTAGTATTATTTTGTTTGCTCAACTGCAATGTGTTGTTAACGGATTTCAAAACAGAATATTGCCTTTTGGTGTCATCACTTAAGGCTATAGGACTTTATGCAGTTAAGATCTATTAGTGTAAAACACAGGATATATTTATTTCAAAACGCAGCAGTCTCCCTGATCATCTCATAACACAATATGTCATTCAGAGCCGCTCGCTGTTAGCTTTAACCTGAGAAGGGGATGCAGGTTTCAGCTGTTGCCATATGCTTATTTATTTGGATGTTTTGTAAAGTGCCATATGCATCATTGTGGTTGCTTTGCGGAATTAAAGCCCAGATCCAGATGAGAGGTTCAGCAGTGTTGTAAAGCCCCATTACATTAAGACCCAGAGTCATGTAGGCAATTACCCCTGAGATCCTAGCCATATTCAAAACAAAAAGTAGTGAAGTAAATAAATGGTGTTCCCTCCAACAAGTGGGTGACAGGATAAAGTAGGTGGGCTTTCCGGTCAATCTAATGTGTGGGTTGCACGTGCTTCTCTATTGACCATAATATAGAGTAGCACTTCACATATACATATTTATTCCACTGTGCACAGCCACTCAAGCCGATGAAATGAACCAGCAGAATGCCAATGACATAGCACACAGGTATTGTTCAAAGAGAGGTATTTACATTTTAACGCCATTCTTATAAACGTGACAAGGCCTGAACTATCAGCATGCAAACGAAGGCACGTGCACTGTACTTACACCATTTAGGCATGTAAACGTACCCACACAATCATACACAAAAAGGAACAGTGGACCTGTTTCTCATACAAACGGCTGCATTTCTTCACACTCAAAGAAAGAATATATGAAAAAACAGGGAACTTTTAAATGTCGCTCAGTTGCCTTTTCCCAAAATGTTTGCAATCTGATAGCAAACATCGATTCTCTTCCTGTATTAACGCACGAAATAAGGCTTCAAAACATGCCTCCAATGCATTCAAAACAATGATTCATTTTCTCGTGAAATAGCCCCCGATTCTGCATCGAAGGTAAGAAAAAGAGGGCTACCAAAAAAGCCAATACTTGAATTCCGCTGCAGAATGACAACTGGGCCCACTGAGAAGTAAGAAACATGTAGTCAAAATTGAAGTGTGTGAAATTACTCCTGCAAGAGAAGAGGCAAAGGAATAGTCCGAAGCAATTTGCTGAAAATTGATGTAGCAGCAGAAGTAAAAACGAAAATGGCATCATTCTGAAATAATACAGATTTCTTAGGCTGAATTACAGGAGGTGGATTTACTGGCTCTTCCTGTGAATTTCAATGTAAGTAATGAGTGCTAAATTGATACAGAAGAAAATAAGCCCTTTCCAGTGATATTGTAGATTCAGTGCATTGTGTGAGTGTGCCTGTGCTTGCATGTGCATGTGTGAGTGTGCGTGTGCTTGCATGTGCATTGTGTGAGTGTGCGTGTGCTTGCATGTGCATGTGTGAGTGTGCGTGTGCTTGCATGTGCATGTGTGAGTGTAAGCGGGAGATTGTCCACACATACGTGTCTATGTGTGCTCAGGAACTAAGATGATTTCAAGGTGCTAACATTCATATGCAAGGCTCATCGTCTTTCCCCTTAATGATGGATGCATACATGCACGTTGTAGTGAGAAACTCCCTACGTAGATTGTGTGTGTGAGCACAGGTTGCGTGGAAAGCTAACAGGTAAAACAGGAGCATCATAAAGGTGTCATGTCGGGAAGATCCTGCTTTGTTTCTTTAAAAAAACAAGCAATATAAATATGTATGTACAGGCATTGGACTGCTGCAACGGCGGGATTAGAATAATATGCAAATATATAGTCTTGTCTAGTATAGCACATAAAGCGAAACAATAGTTGACGGTCTCCTCAGTTGGTCACAGACCATCGAACAAGCTATTTGAGCTTTTGCTCGTTAAGTAGAGATCTCCCACCTGGTTGGCTACATTTATGTGAAGATGCTGTTTACAGGACAACTTGGCAGCCAATCAACCATACAGATGTCTGCTCATATAAAACATAATCTGTTGTGGTACCAGTCTGAGTTAAGGTTGTGCTTTTCCTCAAAATGTGGCTTGCAAAAGGATGTCATTTGGGAGTCACCAGGGGTCACAGCTGCGACCACTGTTGTCTAAGATACGACCCCTGCTTTCTTGCTTGTGACCTCAGGCCAAAAAACTAAATGTTTTTGTTTTCAATTTTCTTTAAAGAAAACTGTCTGTGGGTGGGCCTCCAGCCCTTCTGTATCCAAAGGTATTGCACCGTTGTACCACGCCATTCTTTCCCCATGGGTAACAGTGTGCTTGCTGTCCCCCACTTCAAGATGGCTGTTCCATTGTGTGCTTTATCTTCATGGGAGAGACTGCTGTCAGTGGTGAATGAGCTCTTTTGTATCAGAGCAGGGCTGTGCCGCTGCACGCACTCATTCTGTGTACGGCTCAGGGGTCCACTGTGTGCCTCGATGATGCTACCACTTAAAGGCAGAGCTTTTGCCTCCGTGACATGGTGATTTGGAGTAACTTGACCGTTGATGGGCTGGTGGTGGCCTATGATTTGAGCAGGTAGGTGGTCCTTGCCTTTATTAGGCATGGCATCATAGCTGTAATAATGAGGAATGGAGAAGCTGGAACGGTTGCTGCCCTTTTCCTTGGTGTAGGTATGCTATCTGCCAGACCTCTGATTTCTAAGTCTTAAATAAATAATACATGACAAAGAGACGAGGATGTTTGGGTGGATGGTGGTTCTAGGGCACATGTTGGTTTTGCACCATAGTGACCAGTGACATGTTTGGCCTGCCGCAATGACATTTATGGCGGTGGTTGATTCCAAGGACGGTCGTTGATTCCAGGCGAGGCGGGTAGGTTGTCCTCTTGATTGCAGGATTCGTGGGTCGTCGTCGACACCCGTTATTAGAGCGCTTAAGTGACAATAGTATCAAATGCAGTGCTATGTATATGTATATATATATATAAACACCACACACAGGCACAGCACAGCCCAGCCCAGTGGTCGCCACGCAGGCCTACAGATGGTCTTTATGTTCTTACAGCACGTACTGCGGTGGGAGGGAGCGTTATAGTATGGCTAGTCTCGGGATACATTAAGTGAAGATTTATTTTGTGTGGATAAAAACAAAGGGGAACACGGTTTCGAGGTGTTACGATAAGAAATGTTCTTTCTGAGCACAGGTGCTGGGGGGAATTGTCTAACACTAACATGAACACGGAAAGACTGGCCAGTTTGTATGATATGCTCTCAGGGGTGGCATGAATTAGGGTGGAGCGGACACCGCTCCCCAGGAAACTTTCAATGCCTCTTAAATGAGAGGTTAACAGTGACGCAATAGCGATTGAATTGCTTCACGTGAGCAGAGGTCACGGTACCAGTTGTACCATGTTAAGCTAGGGCATGAACTGAACGTGGCACTGTGGTTTTCAAGCCGTGTATAGGCAGTCATGTCAGTTTAGGACTGTGTGTGAAGGCGGAGGTCTTTGTTGGGCATTTGGGAAGATGTGTTCCTATGCACTTTGTCCGTTGCAGAACTTGCTATGCAGGAAGGATGTACTGTTAAAATTGTCATTATGTAGCATGGTAGCAGGTTGTTACACAGACTTCTGGAAGATGTACATAGAATGTTGAATGGTGGCAAGTTGGAATGAGGTGGGAAGCCAATGAGAGGGGACGTAATAGGGCATGGGTACTGGGAAGGGGGTGGCTAGGTACTTTTAGAACCGGGAACTGATGCAGCGAAATATACATCTACTTGGGTATATTTAAAAGAGAGAGAAAGGGGAAAAGGAAAAAAAACAAGCATTGACAAAGCCAACCGTTTTCTGTTGTGTCAATTAGGCATTTGCCAGGCACTGCTATTAGATGCGTAGGTACTCTCATCATTTTCCAGCTGCAACCATCAATAGCCAGTTAATACGTCTACGGCAGTGCCTGGCAAGTGCCTTTCCCATGCCTACACAAAAGCCCACACTGTTGGCATTGCCAATGCGTGTTCAATTTTTAGATCTGGAAAGAAGAGTCAAAACCTACAAGTATGATATAGTGTGCCTTATGTTTAACAGGATCACAACTGCCAAAAGTTCGTATTTTAGGACTCTCACATTGAAAGCAAGCGTAGCTTTTTTCAAAACAGGGGCACCCTGAGAACTAATAAAAATATAAAACAAGTATGTATTGCTCACATGCATTTCTTACTAGCTGAATCGCCCCCCTGTATGCAATAAGGCATAGTTTTGTGTTTCCTCTGCATACCCCAGCGTCTTATGTCTGAACGCGATACTCTGTCCGTTCGGGACGCTGCTTAAGAACATACTCGCCAGTATACCGTGCATCACATCAGTTGAGAAGCACCCATGCATACTTGCCAACCCTACCGATTTAGGCGGTAGGATACAGCTTTTTAAGCAGTCCTAACGCCTACCGATTTATTGGCAACAAATACCGATTTTTTTCAATATTTTTGAAACTTTAAGATTCCTACAGATTTTTGGTCACAGAATGTTGGCATGTATGCCCATGTGCTATCAATATTGCAGCAGGCCGCCACTTATTATGTTTAATTACCCCAGTTATTCATAAATCTACCCGTAGATATTGCTGCATTGGGTTACCAGCTATACTGCCTACGCCTGATGTCCATGGGTGGAAGGGCACGGGTGCTGAGCCAGCAAACGGAACTCCTACATAAGAAGGGGTGAGGTCCACATTACATAGACTTCAGAAGTGCGGTAAGTGCAGAAACTCTCCATGCTGTCTTAGTTAGGTTATTTTACTATACGTGTCACAATACCTGCACTCCATGCCATCGGCCATCCTTTTGTCTGTCCTTCCTTTCCCACGTGTTCGTCTCACTCACTCACTGCCAAAAGTAGATTTTTTTTAACCAAAATTGGAAATGGCTGCAAACAGCAGACAGTGAAATACATGTTTACCTTTTATTGCATACTTGCTAGTTGACCTCGATTCTTTGGGTGTTTGCTTCTTTACCGAGTGGCATTGTGATGTAATATGTGGTTTTAATGGGGAAAGAAAACAGGAAAAGGGAATAGAAGATTCCATCTTTCTGTAATCAATCATGACCTAATAGAATGGTGGACATCACCCACTGGATCTGATGCAAACTCTGTAACCACTCCAAGTGTTGGCACTGAGCAGTTCATGTGGAGGGTTCTGTTATGAATACATGAACTCCATACGAGCAGGTCTTCATATCTCACATGAATGCACAGCTGCATCAGGGCGAGCTCATCGAACCGCAGGCAGTGTCACAAGAATCCCATGCGTCTGGAAAGTTCTATGACAAGACCAAACTGACTCATATCCGCTGAATGCCCCCCAAAATATTTACTTTTACAATTATCATTTTCATTAAGGTCACCAGACATTTAATGGGCAGTTTGAGGTGCTCTCCAAGTGGTTGGATCCCAATGAACATGGGAGGCACTTAGTGCTGCCACAAAGCTTGAAGGTGTTGCTTGGTTATGTGCCCACACATTGCATGCCCATGGCCATGCTAATCCCAATGGACATTCCCACCCAGTTCCTGCCCCTCCCCTAACACCACATCATGGAAACTCTTTCAACTGGTATGAATCAAGCCTTACCCTCAAACTTGCCACTCAAAGTGCCTGCAAGTGATTTTTCAAAGCAGTCTTCAGGGAGTTAATGACTTAATTGGAGCTGTAACCTGTTGTGGCTTTTAATCCAGTCATGAAAAATACATACGCGAAGGTAATGAACAATATGAAGTAACCCCCTCACTCCCCACAGCTCTTCCCCTAAACCGGTACTTTCAAGATCACCTCCCACAGCACCTGACCTATAACCCTGCCACACTTATGCAACAACTTTAAAGTAACATGACAGTTTAGCCATCTTCCTTACAATGCCCACTAAGCGTTTTGAAGCAGCATTCGGGTATACAAATATCCTGTGTGTCCGTCAAACCCTTCTCTATTACTACATGTTTAACAATAATTAGTGCTTTAAGGCAGCTACCTCCCTCTTCTAAGCACAGTTTAGCCACACACAGAGCATTATTAAAATACTATAGATTATCATGTTGGTGATAGTAGAAAGTACATACTGGACATAATTACATACATTGTGCCATTGGTTCACTACATTATTGGTGTTCAATTCGAGATGGTTTGCAAAAGAGTTAGAATGTAATTCTTGTTCTTGTGTGGTGATGATTGTGTCGGAGTTTGTGGCAGTTGTCTCCGTCTTGTGATTAGTACCTGCAGGTCAGTGCTTCTTTTTTGAATTGTTTAACACAACAATGCCACAGATAACACATACTTCTCTGTCCATTGATCTAAAGATGTTTCATAGACTAGCTGTCTTAGTCACTGCCCTGCAGCTGCACAGTGGAGGATCGTTTCTCTCTGTGTATTACAAGATTGGTTTCCTTGTAAGCACGAGTGGATTTTCTCCATGCCTTTGTGCATAATGTCCACTGCTGAGTGGGCATGAACGCAGGACGTTCTGTTTTTCACCACTGACCACACCAATGAGACTCGCCCTGATGAAGGAAATAATTTCCGAAATGCATTGGCTTTTTTAGTCTAATACATGTGGATTGTGGCAACTGCTTCCTCACTAAGGATTATTAGTGATAGCTTTTTGTTTGAACTATTATGGATAAATCATTTTTGATATGAATCAGAAAGACTCATCTTCCTTTCTCTAAGAAGTATGGTATATTATGGATACTTGAACATATTGTCGTGAATCAGATATAAATACGTGCCCATCTTGGGCCCCATATGAGAGCGGTTGTGTGACCCAGTATTATTACTTGGTATCCAGCGTGTGTTGCAATTATAAGTCCGGGTGTCTCCAGACTTGTCACAGCCAGCTCCTTTTCAATTGGATGTATATTCTTTTTTGAAATATTTGATTTTTACTTGAATATTCTGAACATTTTTGAATACATGGTGGTGCCCACTCTCTTCTCTGTTCATAGACTAGCTGTAGCCTGTTACAGCTACGGCATTATGTGTGTTTTACAGATAGGTGTCACACCGCTGCGACCATGGAAGCTATGGGCAAGATGGAGGCGCTATTAGGTCTCTACGGCTTGTCTGCGAAGCGGTCCAGCCTTTGTTTTGCTGCAGGCATTTAAGGAAGCCACGCCCCCTGCGAGTCGCGTTGCAACTCGCTTTCGCTGACTTTCGTTTTGTCCTACTCCAGTGCCTTCCTTGTTTTCCCCATTCTCGGCAATTCCCCCTTTGCTTCCCTTTATCCCTGCTGCTCTTAGCCTTCTCGCCGGGTATCTGTCTTCCTCCCTCGCCTTTCTTTCTATTCTATCCAGTCTACTTTTCCCGGCTTTGGTTTGCTCTGGTTCTGTGGTCAGCCTCGCGCTGCCGCAAACCCGTCTCTCCCGGCGGCTGGGTTCTGACTTGCCGGGTCCCACCCGCTCAGGGTCACTTTCACTTTCATCTCCGTTCTCGCTCTCTCTCTCTCTCGCTCATACTCTCTCGCTCTCTCTCGCTCATACTCTCTCGCTCTGACTTCTCGCTCTCCTCTGATCTTACCTGTTCTCCGGTAGAGCTTTCCTTTGTACCCTCTCTGTTCTTGTGAGATCTTACCTTTGTCTGCAGTCCTCTTTTCTTGGACTGTTCCTTCGGTATTGCTGAAGCCCTCCTCTGTGGATTCACCCTCCGCCGCTCCTCCCAGAGCTCCTTCATTCCTCCCAAGGAATGCCCAGAAACAGTGCCGCCATCCATTGGAGTTACAAACAAGATCGTTGTTGCAAGACTATACCAGCCTCTGGGCCTTCAAATCCACCCGTCCATCATCACCTGCAGCTACACAGGGTTTTTTCTGCCTTTTAGGCTTTTTCCCTGTTTTGAAGGAGCGGGCTCCCCAGGGTTCACTTGACTGTTTTGTTCCATCAAAAGTCAAGGTGGCCTCGGGAGGAGACCGCCCCTATCTCTTTGAACGTAAGAAGTGGAAAGGATCTCTCAAGAAGGAAGACGAAGAGGAGAAACCCCCAAAGGACCGGAGGAGAAGACAGAAGGTACTCAGCCACAGTGACGATCCAGGTCAGGTGATCCCAGGGAAAGGAACTTTGGGCAGTGACAGTTTGCAACGCCACCCAACTACTATGGCCTCCTTGGAGCAATACCAGGAGATGGTGACAGCGATTCAAGGCCTCCAGGCAGAGGTTCAGAGCCTCCGAACAGAGAACATCAACTTACGCCAACAAGTAGCGGCTCGAGAGGATTTCCGAGGCGACTTGCCTCCCCTGACATTCTCCTTTGGGAAATATGATGGCAGTCCTCAACTCTCGAAAGAATTTTTGGATGCCTGTATGATTTACTTTACTTTCCGACCTAAGGCTTATGAATTCGACAGAGCCAAGGTCGGCTTTCTGGTCTCCAACCTTGTGGGCAATGCCTTGGCCTGGGTTACTCCGCTGATAGCTCAGGCAAACCCTGCTGTAAATGACTATACTCAGTTCACTCAATTGATGCGTGTCAGATTTGAAAGACCAGAGGTTCAATATTCATCCTATGAAGCCCTTCTAGACCTCCGTCAAGGAAACCAAGATGTACAGACTTATGCTTCCACATTTATGAAATTGGCTACGGAGGCGGGGTGGTCGGATTCAGCACAGCAGACCCTCTTACGACAAGGCTTACATGATGAACTCAAGGACGAGCTAGCTCGGATGGCACGTCCTACTTCCTTCCAAGATTTGGTCACGATGTCTCTGCAGTTGGAATACAGATTGCAGGAGCGAAGGTTAGAAAGAAGGAGGTTCAGACCGCATCCGTCTGTAGGAATCCCCACAGCAAATCCCCCTACCCGACCGCAGACAGAAGAGCCTATGCAAATAGGAACAACTAGAGGTCCGTTGACTCCCGAGGAACGGAAGAGACGCAGAGACCAAGGTCTTTGCATGTACTGCGGATCCTCTAAGCATCTGCTTCGGAGTTGCCCCGAGGTACCCCCGAGATGCTCAGGAAATGCATCTCCCCGGTCTTGAGCAGGGAAAGGAACCGGGCGGTGCTGGAGAATCCCTGCAATTCTAGGCAACAGGACGAGTCGGGAGAGGACCATAGACTTATGGTATTTACGGTTCGTCTTACTTTTGAATCTCTCGCTTCACTAGAAACCTTGGCTATGTTGGATTGCGGTGCTGCAGGAAACTTTATTGATATTCAGTGGGCGCAAGAACAAGCTATTCCCCTACATCAAAAGGACTGTCCTTTGCCAGTAGAGGGTGTGGACGGATCCGCTCTCTCATCCGGACCCATCATCAAGGAGACTGGTCCAGCCACTATGTCTTTGTTTCAGCACCAAGAACAGATCACCTTTGATGTGATTAGAGCTGCCCATTTCCCAGTCATCCTGGGCATACCCTGGCTACGCAAACATAATCCCAGGATTGATTGGTCTGCTAACACCGTATGTTTTCTATCGCCGTATTGCTCGGCTTCGTGTCTACCCCAGGCATCTCCTTTTGTGGGGAAGGGAGTCGCAATTCCAACCTCCTCGGCAGTGGTTCAGACGATTCCTCCGTATTATCAGCAGTACGCCGAGATCTTTGAAGATAAACTACCCCGTACTTTACCCCCACATCTCGCGGAGGACTGTGCCATCGATCTGAAGCCTGAAGCATTGGTACCTTTTGGGCGCATGTATCCGATGTCCCTACCAGAAAGAAGGGCACTGAAGGAATATCTAGATGCTAATCTACAAAATGGCTTGATCCAAGAATCTCATTCTCCAGCAGGGGCCTCAATGTTCTTCATTCCCAAGAAGGGTACCGCAGAACTCAGGCCGTGTATAGATTACCGGGGATTGAACAGCTTGACTATTCGAGATAGATACCCTATGCCCCTTATAAAGGAGGTACTTGAAGCAGTAGAAGGAGCCTCTATCTTCACCAAGCTAGATCTTCGGGGAGCCTACCACTTGCTGAGAATAAAGAAGGGGGATGAGTGGAAGACGGCCTTTCGGACTCCTCTGGGACATTTTTAATATAGAGTCATACCCTTTGGTCTGGTGAACGCCCCCGCCGTATTCCAGCGTTTCGTTGATAAGATCTTCTCGGACTTGTTATATGCCTCAGTAGTGGTCTATCTGGACGATATTTTGGTCTTTTCTTCTTCCCTTTCAGAACATCGTAGACATGTCACTCAGGTCCTCCAAAGGTTAAGGGAAAATCAGCTCCTGGTTAAGCCAGAGAAGTGCGTCTTCGAAGCTGCCTCAGTGTCATATTTAGGGTTCATCCTCTCAAAGGAGGGGGTGCAGATGGATCCCGAAAAGGTAAGGGCAGTCCTTAGATGGCCTACTCCAAAGAGTCCCAAGGAGATACAGAGGTTTCTGGGTCTATCCAACTTTTATAGACGATTCATCCCTAAATTCTCTGACATTGTTTTGCCCATCACTCGTCTTCTTAAGAAGGGCCAGAAGTTTGAATGGGATAAGGATGCCGACCAAGCCTTCCAGTTACTCAAGAAGACCTTCACTACAGCTCCCATTCTAGTGCAACCTAACCAATCTCTCCCCTTTGTGGTAGAGACGGACGCCTCCGGAGGGGCCATTGGAGCCGCCCTCCTACAGACTGGCAAGGATGGAGTGGAACATCCGGTAGCATATTATTCCAGGTCGCTTACACCTAGTGAAAGGAATTACTCAGTATTGGAACGAGAGCTACTGGCGATCCGCCAGGCATGCATTGACTGGAGACATTTATTACAGGGAGCTGCCCATCCTTTTCTAGTCCGTACAGACCACCGGAATCTGAAGGTTTTGCAGCAGATGGAGTGTCGCAATTCCCGACATGCTCGATGGGCCTATTTTTTTTCCCAATTTGACTTTGAAATAACATACCTTCCCGGAAAGGACAATGCCTTAGCGGACGCTCTTTCCCGGAGTCTGGAGTACCAAGAGAATCAAGGCCAGGATGAAATACTTGCGGGCAAGAGAATCCTGGTAATGGTTAGCTCCTTCCTGCAAGAAGTAGAGCTTGCCACCAGTCGTTCCGAAGTGTCATCGGAGTACCAACCACTCCTGGTAAAGAGGGGAATGTTGTACTTTCATCAGGGCGCACTGTACCTACCGTCTAAGGAACTCCAAACTCAAGCCTTGTATTGGTGCCACGACCTTCCTTCGGCTGGGCATAAGGGCCATGGGGCAACCCTACATCTGGCTTCTAGATATTTTTGGTGGCCGACAATGATAAAAGACATTAAGGCATACGTGACGGGTTGTCCAGTATGTGCAGCCAACAAGCATACCACTCACCGACCATTAGGCCCGCTCCAACAAGAACCTCTACCATCACAGCCTTGGGAACATATTTCTACCGATTTAATTGTAGATCTTCCCCTCTCTAGGGGGTACACAGCAATCATGGTGACTATAGACACCCTGAGCAAGATGGCACATTTCTCTCCCTTGCCTGGCCTGCCTTCTGCTCCTGCTGCGGTCGAAGTATTCCTGAGAGATGTGGTGAGATTACATGGCCTGCCTCGGGCCATCGTGTCGGATAGGGGGGCCCAATTCACCTCACGTTTTTGGTCGGCGTTATGTAGCTCTTTGGGGATAAAGAGAGCTTTATCTTCTGGTTACCATCCCCAGAGCAACGGCCAAACAGAACGTTTAAATGCCACCCTCGAACAATATCTCCGCTGTTTCTGCCATCAGGAACAGGACATGTGGCAGTCCTATCTAGCATTGGCAGAATTCACCTACAACAATACCCAACATTCCGCTACAGGATTCAGTCCCTTCTTCTTTACCTACGGGTATCATCCGAGACACATACCTCATTTTGGGATTCCCCCAACAACTGTACCCTCGGTTGATCAACGCCTTCATGATCTTCGTTCCATCCAAAAGGAGGCTATTAGGATCCGCTACAATAAATACGCTGATAAGAAGAGATCACCTAATCCCAGGTGGACAGTAGGAACCAAGGTGTGGTTATCAACCAAATATCTCCCACGTTGGATTCACTCAGGAAAATTCTCGGCCCGTTTCATAGGTCCTTTCCCTATTTTGTCTCAGGTGAATCCTGTGGCCTTTCGTTTATGACTGCCACCTAGTTTGAAGAGGATTCACCCTGTATTTCATACCTCTCTCCTGAAAACTTATCATCCCGATCCCATGAATCGTCGTAGGCCCTCCTCCTCAAGGATCGAGGATCCTGACCCTGAAGAATATGAAGTGGAGAGGCTGGTGGATTCCCGTTACAGACATGGCACCGTACAGTATTTGGTCCATTGGAAAGGGTATTCTGCTGCAGAACGATCTTGGGAACCCAGACGTAACATTCACGCCCCACGTCTGCTAAGACTGTTCCATCGCCTTCACCCAGGGAAACCCGGAGGAGAAAGGATGAGGAGAGGGCATACTGTCACACCGCTGTGACCATGGAAGCTATGGGCAAGATGGAGGTGCTATTAGGTCTCTATGGCTTGTCTGCGAAGCGGTCCAGCCTTTGTTTTGCTGCAGGCATTTAAGGAAGCCACGCCCCCTGCGAGTCGCGTTGCAACTCGCTTTCGCTGACTTTCGTTTTGTCCTACTCCAGTGTCTTCCTTGTTTTCCCCATTCTCGGCAATTCCCCCTTTGCTTCCCTTTATCCCTGCTGCTCTTAGCCTTCTCGCCGGGTATCTGTCTTCCTCCCTCGCCTTTCTTTCTATTCTATCCAGTCTACTTTTCCCGGCTTTGGTTTGCTCTGGTTCTGTGGTCAGCCTCACGCTGCCCGAACCCGTCTCTCCTGGCGGCTGGGTTCCGACTTGCTGGCTCCCACCCGCTCAGGGTCACTTTCACATTCATCTCCGTTCTCGCTCTCTCTCTCTCTCTCTCTCGCTCATACTCTCTCGCTCTCTCTCTCTCGCTCTGACTTCTCGCTCTCCTCTGATCTTACCTGTTCTCCGGTAGAGCTTTCCTGTCTGTTCTTGTGAGATCTTACCTTTGTCTGCCGTCCTCTTTTCTTGGACTGTTCCTTCGGTATTGCTGAAGCCCTCCTCTGTGGATTCACCCTCCGCCGCTCCTCCCAGAGCTCCATCATTCCTCCCAAGGAATGCCCAGAAACAGTGCCGCCATCCATTGGAGTTACAAACAAGATCGTTGTTGCAAGACTATACCAGCCTCTGGGCCTTCAAATCCACCCGTCCATCATCACCTGCAGCTACACAGGGTTTTTTCTGCCTTTTAGGCTTTTTCCCTGTTTTGAAGGAGCGGGCTCCCCAGGGTTCACTTAACTGTTTTGTTCCATCAAAAGTCAAGGTGGCCTCGGGAGGAGACCGCCCCTATCTCTTTGAACGTAAGAAGGGGAAAGGATCTCTCAAGAAGGAAGACGAAGAGGGGAAACCCCCAAAGGACCAGAGGAGAAGACAGAAGGTACTCAGCCACAGTGAAGATCCAGGTCAGGTGATCCCAGGGAAAGGAACTGTGGGCAGTGACAATAGGCCCCACATTGAATCTGGAAAATGACATTCCCCAAATGTATGATCATGGACAAATCGCGCCTTCCTCTGTGCCTCGGTTCTTATATCTGGCTGAAATGTGAGCACCTTATAACACGGTTGTTAGACGCATCTGAGACATCTGAATGTTGTGTGCTATCACTTCCAGTGATGTCACGTGGGGGTAGGGGCCAAATGACATCACTTCCTCTGATGATATCAGAGGTCAAGGGTTGCATGATGCCCCTCCCCACCCCTGGCTTTTTTGTGAAATGATGTCCCTGGGCTTGCAGAGCATTTATCACTTGCAAATATAGCATGGATTACTTCCATTTTAAATGAATTTAATTGGTTTTCTACAACATTCCATACACTCGAAAATGGAAAAAAGGTAAGTCACTACACTTTACTGCATAGCCAATGAGCTTCACAATCAAATGAAGAATAGACTGGAAGGTATGCTTACCGTTATCCTTACACTTTCCTCATTTGTTAAAATATGCAGTGAGTGATAGAGTAACAGTGGGATTCGCCCATTCTCCTATTACGCTGCTATTTTCTAGCACGAACTCTCAGATGTACGTCAGTCAAAAACCTACAAATGAAGCTTCCAGAGAAATATTCTATCGGTGCTAGATGCTTTTATATTCAATGACCTCCCATCTGCCGTGCCCTATATTTCAACCTCTAAACCATTGAAGTCCTAGCTATACTCCGAAAACCACTCAAATGGAAACAACTGTTATGCACCGTTTCCTCTCAATAATCCATAACAGTTAAAGAACAGAACCGTATATCTACTGACGAGATCATGCCTTACAACGTCAAAGCACTTGTGCTCCACTGTGCAATAGTTCCAGGATTATAAATACTGTTGTAACTGTGATCAAAATTGCAGTTGCCTCCTTTCTTCCTTCTCCACTTGTTCATTTTCCCTTATGCCCTCCACATGCACGTTATCCCTCTTCCCCCAAAAGTGAGTTCATCTGCATGTTGGCACTATACAAATTAGCAATAAAATGAAAACAAACTATAACAAGTAAATCACACGGCCATTCTGAGAGGTGGTTTCACAACTAGGTTTTAAGGCATCACAAGGTTTTGATATGAGTTAACAACTTTAAAGCGTGGGTAAAGAATAGAAAGTTACAAAGCATCCCTTTATATATCATGATAAACACTGGTTGACTTAAAACTATGGTCAGGCTCTAAAGTCTAATCCACCAACATCAGCCTATTCATTATATTTGCATTTTATTGTTTAAGTATAAATGTAGCTCAAGAGCAGTGGAGTGCTGCACAGGGTGTGGTTAACCAATGTTTGGGCTGCCATATTGTAACGATAGCGCAGTACTGTGAATTGCGGTCTGTGTGTGCATCCATTGGGATTAGTCCTTGGCCAATTGTTGTTGAAAAAGCCAACATTTGATAGATTTGCAAAACTAGAGAATTTTGGGGGCATTCCAAGCTCATACCAGGATCGACTTCCAGAGGTTGGGCTCGTGACAAGAGAAGGATTGTTTGCAGGTCATTTATTTGCGAACAAGTTGTGTTTCGAGCCAGTTGGTTGATTTGGTGCATGAGGAGCGTGTGCCACCGGATATGTGGAGCTTAGCTGCAATGGAGCGTGATTATAAGTAAACTATTGTCAATATTTCAATGGTTAAAGCTGTGACACAAACCAAAGGCCAAACTCTGAGCTGGATCCTGATATAAAATGCAAAACTCCAACATTAAGGTCCCCCCTTAGTATGCTATATTGATTTTTTGGGGGCACAACTGAGTTTTATTTTATTTTTGCATTTATTCCAGCGCACCAAACCCTCAGACATCGGGGTGCTAGTTACAGAAAGTGCGAAGTGACAATCTTCAAAGTGCAAAACCACTTATACAGATTACAACATAAGGTGGTTCTTAAAAAGCATAATCTGGCAGAGCCACGCCTCATGGTACGGGGGCTACAACAGGTATACAGATACATGAAAGACAAAATGAGAGTAAATGTACAGTCTGGCAAAGCCACGCCTTATGGTATGGGGGCGGGGGCTGCATCAGGAATACAGATACATGATAGACAAAAGTTAGGGTAAATGCACAGTCTGGCAAAGCCACACCTCATGGTACAGGGGGCCACAGCAGGTATATATATATTTGAGGGAAATAATTAGGGCAAATGAACACTCTGCAAAGTCACGACTCATGGTATGGGGGCTACATAAGGAATACAGATACATGAGAGTCAAAGATTAGGGTAAATGCACATTCTGCCAAATCCACACCTCATGGTACAGGGGCCTAGAGCAGGTATACAGATATTTGAGGGAAATAAGGATAAATGCGCAGTCTGATAAAGCCTCACCTAATGGTACGGATTCTACAACAAGTATGCAAATGCTTGAGGGACAAAATTAGGGTAAATGCACAGTTTGGTAAAGCCACACCTCATGGTATGCGGGCAAACATGAATGACAGCACGTGGAGACAAGGTGAGGTTACAACAGGTATTTTGCAGATTTAGCATTATGCTAGGAGGCAAAGATAAAGCATGGCATTAGTTAGGTTGCAGGTAATGTCCATAGGCAGCAACGTGCTACATAAATGACGGATTGATTATGACCATATACAGCAAAATGGAGCATATAAGTCAGATATGGTAAGTTCCAAGTAAAATACATGTGCAGGTAACAAGCTACAAAAGCCAAATTAGGTGTCAAATACCGCAGAAAGCTGCAGGCTCATTTACAGGCGAGTGATAGAATGGGGTCGTGTACACCTACCTCAATGATGCGAATGCCTGCCGGGCTGCATTCTAGGCCAGGACAGGCACAGAAAGGCACAGAAAGGCTTCAGCCTTTCCCAGCGGCCTTCCCCTACAGATGATGCCAGCTGTGGGGAGGCCCAGGAAGTAGGTTGAGGCCTAGCCAATCAGGGGAGTTGGTGGAAGGCACTCCTCCTGGCACACGAGGCGGTGCAGAAATTGGTTGATGGCAGCAGCCATCTTCAGAAGGCATTGGACTCTGGTCCAAATAAGGGTGAGTGCACAATGCTGCAAAAGTGCTTCCCTCAAGCTCTGTGGTGGAGGGGTGGAGGAGAGGCAGTTCAGTGCAAATAAATCTCACAGCAACTACCACCATTTTCACATCTCCATTTCTTACAGAAAATGAGAAATTACAGAACAAACAATAGCTATTTTTTTGATATTCTACCACAGATTAGTTAAAGTCAGTTTAGGCATTTCTAAATAAGTGATGATCAAAGAGTTACATTAAATTTGATTATTTGTCCTTAGGTGATCAGGTCAAGTATTGTTCAAGTTCAAGAAAAAATGTACATGTGTCCTCTCATTTCCACATTGATTCAGGAATAGTTCCGACAAGCCTTCTGAATTTTCACAATAATTCAGAAATAAATCAAAGATGTGCTCTGGTTAACACGTGTTTCGGCCCTTGGCCCGTATCGAAACCAGACATAAAATGTCACATTCCCTTTGGCTTCCTAGCATATTTCATCATATTCAAAATCTCTTCTAAGCATTTTGCACTCACAGGTTAATCCCTGGTTGTGCAGTTTCTTGGAGATAATCTCCCTCGCTTTGGTGAATGTAAGGATAAATAATAATATTTAATGTAACTCTTTGATCAGCGCTTATTTGTAAAGCCTAAACTGACTTCAATTGCTTACATAAAGGAGGGACTTCTAGGTGTTCCCAGGAGTGACGGGCCATCACTATAAATCTATTGGCCAACGGCGCAGTTATAGTCTCCTTAATACCCCAAGTCTACCACAGATTACTCCATCAAATACTGGTGAAATTCTATTATGCCCTTCTCACAAGAGCAACCAGCTCACTTCCTCGATTAAAATGGATGCACAAAGGAGACATATTCTACAGTAACACTGATTAAACAAGTGTCTAAAATACTTGAAAAGAGAGCTGCCCTCAATGCACACAACAGAAAAAAACATCAATGTCAGTATACACATTCCCGCTGAGCTATCTGCACAATACTAAACTACACACTGTGGGCCAAAAACACACCATTAAATGACAAAAATACATAACAAGCAATCTCAACCAAGCAAATATTTAAAAAACTCACATAAAAAAGGACACTTTTTTCTTCTCAGGAAAACTTTTTCCATTAGCCGCAAGATGCTATAAAATTGACAATATTCTGATGTCTAAAACACAAATCATCCAAACATATAGAGCTTTCAACTTGAAATTTGTATCCCTGCCATTGATAAATCTGCAATGCCACCAAATTCCCCATCGGATCTGTGTCTTTCACACCAACTAACACACAAGAGATTCTACACTTCATGAACCTTATGAACCCGATATGTGTAATATGAGAGCCAAGTCCATTAAGTCTGGTCTCCTAATAAATGCTGAGATGTAAGAGTGTGGTACACGTGGCATAAGCGTGCACTAAAAATGCCAGTACCAGCCAACAAAGCACTTTCATGGTAAACCATCAAAAAGAGTTACAGCCAAACTTTCATGCATGCAACCCGTCAAACAATAGTCCCAACTTGAATGTCATGTTTGTGGAAAAGTCATGGCAACATTAACGATTTCCCAACTATCTGAAGAAATAAAATACCAGACTTAAAACATAAACGACAATTTATGTGATGGCAGACAGATTTCATATTTATGCTAGACACCTAAACAACCTCGACAGAGCGTGGCAGTCACCTAACAATGATGAGTAGCTTTAAATTAATAGGATCTCTACTAGATCAGCTGGTCAGTTTCAACACATTTCCTTATTCACCTCTGCAGAACATTAGCACATCATTATTGAGAGATATACAGACAACACAGGAAAGGTTCTCCTCGTTTTTGATTGGGAGATGTGATCAACTCACCATGTATGGGTTAAACTACTATATCAACGCATTCAGGGTCCTCCATGATTCTGAACCCTCACCATTCCTGTTCAAAATGTTAATGAAATATCTATTAGCTAATAGCGAACATCAACTTGGTTATCTGCACATATGAGGATAAAACACATCTCTTCCTTAAACATGTGAGGAATCCATCTCAGGACTCAGGCTACCTGGACAGACAACTCTCAGACATCAAACAATAGATGAGAAAAACTGTGCTTCAGTGAAAAAACTGTGCTTCAGCAGAAATAAACTAGAACACTTCTGTTAGTATCAAATACCTGCACTGCATCACTCTTACAGTACATGAGATGGCTCCAAAAGCGTTGTCCTTGTGACGTCCATATGCATGACCACTGAGTACAGCAAATGCACTATACATGCTGCTTTGTCATTAGAACATGTGCTTCACGAGTGAAAGTAGGTAGCAATCATTTAAACTCAGAAATCCAAAAATGAAATGAATCAGTAACTTTTCTCCACAGAAATAGCTGTTTAAAGTTACCAAAGTTGGTAGACAAGGCCTATTCTCACATTACTTATCACAATGTTTTCATCTCCACTTAGGGAATCCAATAATACAGTCCTATTTGGATTAATCTGGGCATTTATTAACTGATGCTTGAACCACATATTTATTAGGTATCATTTAACAGAAAAGCCTCCTTTTAAGGGGTGAACTTTTGGAAGAAAACATTTTGAACTGTGGTAGAAAACCAAAACATGTTTTCCCAGGGAATAAAACAGAGGTTGGTCATCACCAAGGTACAAATGTGTTTTGTCAAAACTGTAAATACATTTTAGAGTCCCTTGTGGTTAGTGTGGGAGACGTGAATTTCCATCTGTGTTTCTATATTAGCTAGTTACCTCCATGTAAGGTGTTAAGAACATGTTGTGAAGCAAATCTTGGACCAGCCAGTGAAAGCAAATCATCAGAAACTGAACAACAAAACAGAACAGTCAATCCACAACATGGTCACATACTTGATAAGACCCAGGCTTGGTCTCCTCTGGTGAGTATTTACTACAAAGTGACAATATGTATAGCCTTAGAGACCTTGGCAAGGGGAGATGAGCATGGATTTTCTTGCTATGCAATGTAAAAAAGTAAATGCTTCTGCCTATGGATTCTTTCCTGACAGATTAGAGGTACAGAGTAAAAAGTAAATATATCCTGAAGTTTCAAAAGGATTGGGGGAGTGTATCATCTGCTCCTGATAATGCTAATAAATAGACAGAGAGGGTAGTATTTTATGAATGGAAGAATGATTGTCTCTTCTCTTCAAAGAAACCGACATGTTACTTGTGTATGTATTTTCTATGTATTCCAGGCATGAAGCTGAAAAGTAATATAAGAAGAAACCAATGCAGAACTTCTTTAAAAACAGACACACAAAATGAAATATTGTTCAGTGTTATGAATGTTCATATTTTATCAACCATTTCACCTATACAAAAACTAGTGAAATGACTGTAATATACAGAGGGGGGTGTCCTTAATATGTTAATCTAAGAGTAAAGTGAGATTATTTTGGCATTTGAAAACTTAACTTCTGCCTACTCTAGTAGAATCAAACTTGCATGTTAGAAAACGGGATTAGCATATTTGACTGAATATATTTGGCCGACTGGTACATTTGACCGAATTTGGCCTGTACCATTTGACCAGATATATACGGTCAAATTGGCTAATACATACCAAACATGTGGAACGGGGGCAGCGGGGGTGTCCCCTGCTCCCCATGATCAGTGTGTATTGGCCTGGGGGATTGTGGGGGGGGGGGTCCACCACTTCCTCGATATTGGAGGCGGGGGACTGAGTCAAACAAAAAAAAAAGGGACCCTGCGGCGTTGGATCCGACCTGCGTTAGAGGGACGGATCTGACGTTGCAGGGTTGATGTGGATCAGGCGGCGAGCGAGCAGGTAAGTGGGGGTGGTGTTAGATCATGGTGGGGGGATGGTGTTTGATCATATGAAAAGTGACCACATGCAGGCTGTTTTTTTCAGTCCGTTTGTCGTGGTCACTTTTAATACGATCAAACACCCCCAAACCTAGAAAACAATCTACTTTGAAAAATAAAGTTCTGTTACTTGTTCGCGTTTTTAACAAATGCCTACCTAGTAAGCTCATTTTTATTTTTGCCAAATTGTCCTTGAGGTGATGTAATTTTATTAAGAAGAGGGACGAAATGAAATGTGGGATCTCTTCTCTAGCAAAGAGCAGGCAGAAATCTGAAAAGGCACCACCTATCCCAAATGATCTTCATGCTCTAAGAAAATCCACGAGCAACAGAAACTGCATAAATGTGGGCTGTGGACGAAGCAATATTTATTATGCATTAGCAAAAACCTGAAAAGTTTAACATTCAACTTGAAGATTGTCATGATTCACTAGAGCCAGGCTAATCAAGAACATTTCTGGACAGGCTGTCCAAACAGTGATGTAAGTATGTCAGGATAAACCTATCATAAACATTGAAGACAAACAATCTTTTATAATTCTGAATCACATTCAGAGTCGTCCTTTTAAGCAACTGCCTTCCATTGGTAATGCCACAGACCTCACCTTCCCCTTAATAGTTTCATACCTTGTCCAAAATACCACAAACCAAGTTGCATATGGACAGAAAGACCAGCACAATCTATAAGAAAACTAGCTTTAATTGTAGCATAAAGTATTTCCATTTGCACCTTTGGAGTTGTGTAATCCGTACTGAATTTCTTCTAAGCCCTCCTTTTGTTTGAGGACCTGCAAATACCCATGTGTTTTCATCCTTAGTCAGAAAAGTGATTGTTGTATCTGCTTTCAATATATTTTCTTTCTAACTTGTTGTCCTCTTTTAATTCAACCCCCATCCCCCTTTTGAATGTTTGCATTGGCCAGTTGGTGGATTTGTGTTTTAATAACATTGTCATTGGCCAAGGCAATCAGATGTTAGAAGTGTTCTTTTTGAAGTATATTTTAATCCAAGCAACCAATCTGAATAGCGAATCAATTAAAAAGAATGTCATTACAAATGTCTCATGTCTAAAAAGGGGCATTGTGAAGCCTTTCTGTAGGCTAACCAGATTATGATTAGGAGAGGAACCCTGAGAAACATCCATAGCAGAAGGACAGAGGATCCACAAAGATTTCCAGGTATCCCACAAGGAGACAGCCTGGTTCCAAAAGTATAGAGAAGTCCCAGCGTCACTCTGGGTACGCCTCACTCTTGACTATGCCTGAAACAGAGGGAATCCAGTGCTAAGGAACTGGATTAGAAGTGCATAATGGTGGAGTTGGATCCTGAGTTTAGCAGCTGGAGTCCTTTCTGATCCAGGCAGTGAGAAGGTATTAGCCAGAGCAAGCCAGGAAAGTGAACAACCTGTACACAGTCCTGCTGCAGTGTCAACTAAAGAAATCTTAAAAGTAAGTGAGCTGAGGGCCTGTAAAAATATTTCAAGGTTACATCCCCACAGAAGCTAATATACTGCTGGGTGTATCAGCCTTTGCCAAGTAGAAATTAATGACTTTCCTTGGTGATTACAAAGCAAAGGACCTGTCTGGATCTGTTATTTCTTTATGTTCTAGACATCATAGATGTACAGTGGAGATTTCTAGGACTGACACCAGTTTAATTAAAATTATTGAAGGAACCAATTGCTAAGCAGGGAATCAATGGATACATCTATGGAAATAAGTTGCACAAACAGGCTATGGCATCATTTGAGCTGCAGAAGTGATCACAATCAGATGAAATACATTTTCTTTTCCATTCACTGATTTCTTTCCTGGACTGGAATACCAGATACATAGTAAATGGTCCTCTTGCAAAGCATCGATCTCAATTTTGTTTTAATACATAGTAATCCCCAAGAAGGTCAATTGGCAGTCTACAATTTAATGTGTGGTAAAGATCAGTCACCTAGTAACTTCGCTCAAAATCTTAAGTGTCTTCAACAGCATGTTCTTCCATGCCCTTTCAAAGTACATGGATCACAATTAGACCTACATTTTGATGACATTAACATTTATTTTGCAGTTTATAACTCTTGCCACAGGTATCTATGATGTACAAAATCCTATTGTGACCAAATATACACAAATTAAAGTGAAAGTCATATGTGCTGCAGCTGCCATTGACATATCAGAGGTCAAGGACACTCCTTCATTGGACTTGGAAATAGGGGAACCACATTTTTTTCTCTTCTGTTAAAGATACAAACAAAGGAAACCCTCGGTTTAGAAAATTGCCCACTGCAGGCTTACAACATAGAGCCAACTCAGACAGAGACTTATATTAGTCTCCAGTACCTTGTTTTTTTAAATGTTATATTGTATTGCATTTTATTGTAGGTAAAGTGTATTTTGCCCAGAAACACTTACAAAAGAAATTAACAGACAATTAACAGACAAAGCTGTTCTGGGTACAGAGTGGTAAAATAGTCAGATATTTATTGAGTAGCTCATTGGTGAACGATACAGAAATGTTGGAAACAGAATCTCAGAAAATACAGATATGATATAAAGAAGTAGTCATCAGGAAGACTCGTTATATACAGGATACAATTATACAATGGAGTAAGGTGCAAAGTGTTCGAAGATCAGGAAGGGGAAGTAATGTGGGAGTAGAAAAATAGTGCCCCTTCGAGGTTTAGGAGGTGGGGCTTGACAGTGGATTTAAAGGATTGAATTGAAGTAGCAATTTTGACATGCCACTTCCTCTCATCTGCCTCACCTTTTCTGCTTTGGCCTTCTCTCTGATGGGCCCCTCTTCAATTTCTTGATACCACTGCAACTCAATATCCTCATGGTTGTATTCCTCCTCCTACCCTAGGATCCCACTACCATCTCCTCCTCCTGGATTTATACTATTGCCTCTCCCGGGATGTTTGTCTTGACCTCCTTTGTTCTCTACCAATCTCCATTACACTCCTCCACACTCTCCTACATTAGCTCTTCCTCCAACCACCTTATTTCCTCTGATGTTCTGTTTCACTACCACTTTGCTGTCCTTCATCTCCCTTCCCCTTTCTCTTCTTCGGGTCACCACTCTGCAGCCTTCTTCCTCTTACTCCTGATTTGCCTCCAACTTTCCTCCATACTCTTTCTCCACATTCAAACAATGAGAAAGGTATCCATGAACCAGCAGACAAAGAGAGAGAGAGAAAGAGAGAGAGAGAGAGAGAGAGAGAGAGAGAGAGAGAGTGTGTGTGAGTGTGTGTGTGTGTGTGTATAAAGCGGCTATGACCCACTCCTAGGGACCACCCTCACCTAACCACATTTTGGTGTGTATTTGTTTCGGGTGAGGAATAGATTGGTTGAGCAGTTGTGGTCTGGGTCCTCACTTGCATGGATAGGCGCCTGAGTCTTGATGATGGCTAGCTGCCATCAGGGAACAGCGTTTCTTGAATGTTGTGAGTAGGGCAGCAGCTTCTGAGCTCCACACTTTGCAATCAGCTGCACTATTATTCTGCTACTTTTTCCAACGAGTAAGATAAAATGTTCTTGGTACAGGGTAGGTCAGGGACACTCCTTGACTGTGGCACTCAGTATGTCAGCCGATTCTAGCACTTCTAACACATCTATCTGTACGGTGCGGATTGGCAAGCCCCTCTTCTTCAAAGACCAAGTGTTTTAATGTCAGAAGCTGTGACAATCTTGCAAGTACTCCCCTTGAGAGTCAGGTCATTGGAATTCCTAAACGGGACGTCTCTTGTGTGTACATATTTGTGAGGGCATATGTGTGTTTGCTGTTCTACCCACACTGGGGGCTTCCTTAAAGGGATTATTGCCCCAGGTGACAAGTCCCTTCCAACCTACTAACGCATGGTGGGGTAGGCGAGCAGATCCTCCCCAAACCACCCCTAGACCCAGCATTGCATAGCAGATATAGGGTTCTAGCTCGTAACACCACCACAACCAGCATCCCAAGGGTCTGTTAAGGACGTTTTAGACAGTACACAGAAAGTACTGTATGGAACAAATAACACATATTTGACTCATGTAAAACTTTTATATAGCCCATGATGAAAATATCTGATGACATCCCAAACTATATCTAGGCGGTATTTATAAAAGCAAGTGGTATTTAAATAACAGGTGTATTTGCCAATGCTACTGTACTCATAATGAGGCTCCAAGATTCTAAGAGGTTTACAAGTACATTGTTAACTTTTTTAAATTCCTTATTTATTCGTTTTAAGTGAACAGTAAACAGTAACAATTAGCAGACAAACATAGCACAACTAGTTTTGAAATGCAATAAAATACATGTAGATAAATATATAACAGTAAGAGTTATCCCCAAAAAAAAACATTTCATTGAACTAGTACATATTCAAGAATCTATCCCAGATTTTCACATAAGAGTTCAATTGTCCTTGTCTGCTGTATATTACCCTTTCCATGCTAGCAGGGCAATTCATTTCCTCAATCCAATCAACAGATTGCGGCGCAATTTGAGACTTCCAGCCTCGTAGAATCATTTTTTTGCAGATTGACGCCCCTCTGAATAGTAATTTATTTTGTGATGAAGTAAGGGCCTCTAGTAAATCATCACCTCCTAGAACCATCGTTTTGAAATCCAATGTGATATCCAAATCTAGAACGCTCAAACACATTGTACAGACATCATGCTAGAATCCTCATACTCATACACAATCCCAGAGTAGATGGATGCTCTAGACTGCCCACATCACTCCCACAGCTCCAGAAAATATCAGAATCTAGCACCCTCTCTGCATCAGCCTTTCAGGACTCCAGTACACTCTGTTGAGGATCTTTCTTTGTTTTGATCATTCACTCAGACTGAGTGAACATAGATTTACATTTGTACACATATCATACCACGTCTCCGATGAGAACTTATACCCCAACCTTCTACTCCATTCATCTCTGAGTTCAGTATTTTCTTATATTTGTCACAATTTGTTTATATACTCTTCTTGCAACTGATCCTTTGCCTGGTTCTCTTTCTGTAGTAAAGAGATCCAGATTAACATCTCAGCTCCATTCCACCTCTCTAATACACCTTTTCAACTTTATGAAGTCTGCATCCGAATAATTAGCAATGTTATACTTTGCACACAACTCTTCACCATTAATCCATTTTCCATCCTTGCAAATGTCACTGACCAAAATTCATCCCACCAATAAGCGACTCCGGCCAGAACAAAGTCTTTCCTTTATCAGTGATTGCAGGTTTCAGCCAGATTGAAGCATCCAGTGATTTCAAAGCAACTGAACTCAACATGTCAAAGATTTTTCCATGTATCCCGCAAGAACTCAGTCATGGGAACTTTCTTATTAGTCATGTTTGTTGTCGTTAGAACCGCCCTAGGAACAAGTGGGCCTGAAAGATTCACCTCAGCTACAACCCAGCTATCTGGCTAGTCACTCACGAAAGGTATAATAAATTGACTAGAAAAGGCCAGATGATATGCTCTGAAGTTGGGCACACCAAGCCCTCCTTTCTCCGCTGGAAACTCAAGCTTCCATAACTTAAGTCTAGGGGGTTTCTGATCCCAAATAAATGATTGTAGTAAGCCATGAATCATTTTCCAATAATGTTGATACATTTTCATGGGAAGCATGCTTAATATGCAATTGGTTTTTGGAGAGGAGTTCATCTTCAGGGCGTTCACTTTGCCCCAAAGCGATAAATGTAACAAAGACCACCTCTCCAGGTTCATTTTGAGATCTCAGCACACATCACCCATATTCTCTTCCACCATATTTCCAGTCATAGGTGTCAACCATATGCCCAGGTATTTTATTACTTTCTCACACCATTGGAAGCCCCAGTTAGTTACCAAATCCTTATTACAGAAATGTGTTATAGGCATAACCTCTGATTTGACCCAATTCATTTTGTATCCAGCGCCCTCGTGAAATCTTTCTAGTGTATCCATCAGTACGTGTAGTAACATATCTAGATCTCTTATCACTAGCAATAGGTCATCTGCATAGAACGATATTTTTTTTGTTCAACTCCTTGAAAGCTTATTCCTCTCAGACCCTTGTCATACCTCAGAGCAATTGTAAGTGGCTCAATGGCTAAAACAAATAACAATGGAAATAAAGGACACCCCTGCCTTGTACCTCTCTTGAAATCAAAAGAGTCTGACCGCCGTCCATTTGTCTTAACAACAGCTGTGGGATGAGCATACAATAGGGAATCTAGGAAATGAAGTCATCCCCAAAATTCATGGTACGTAAGACCGAAAACAAGTATTCCCAGTTCACTCGGTCAAACGCCTTTTCAGCATTAAGAGAGGACACAGGTATGTACTCTTCCGAGTTCTGGGCCTGCGATTTTGTCAGCAGCAGGTTTCGTATATTGCTGGAAGTTCTACGGTTCTTAACAAAGCCAGATTGATTATCATGAACCAGAGTCTGCAACAAGTGCTCAATTCTTAAGGCCAGCACTTTTTCTAAGATTTTGTTGTCTGTATTAATCAAGCTTATTGGGCGGTAGCTAGATGGTAGATTACTATCCTACCCTTCTTCAAAAAAACTGAGATAGTGGCATGGTTGGTAGATGCTGGGAACAGACCCTCCTTTGTAGACTCAATGACCATATCTCCTAATAACTCCAATGCTGACTCTGGCAGCATCTTGTAAAATGCAACAGGTAAGCCATCCGGCCCAGGTGACTTCCCGTTGTTCAATTTGCTAATTGCAAACATGATCACATCAGTAGTTACAGCATTATTAAGTACATGTTTATCCATATCTGTAATCTTTTGAACCTCCAAGTCATGGAGAAAAGTTTCTCCATGACCTGTAATACCGACTCATTCTGGTATAAAGTTATGTAATATTCTTTGAAAACATCATTGATTTCACTAGATTTGAACATGACAAGGCCATTAGCTCCCTTTATAGATGTTATTGCCCCCTCAGATTGTTGCTGCCGAAGCCTGTAGGCTAGCCAACGATCGCATTTCTCTCCCCTCTCAAAGTACGAGCACTTTATTCTATATAATTCCTTCTCTGACCTTTCAGTTAGAATACCATTCAATTCTTTCTTTAATTTACCTAATTCTTTTTTCTTTCCTATGCAAGTTGGGTCACATACTAATTCATTTGTAATCTCCTTGATGCATGTATTCAAGTTTAGCCTAACTCCCTCCATTTTCTTCCTTTTACTACTCGACAAACCTAATGCAATTCCCTCATGGTACACTTGAAAGCTTCCCAAGTAATCTTATTGCTCAGCGCATCTGACCGATTCTCTGCTACAAAATGATCAGCCTCAGATCAAATTTATTCTAGCAACTCTTCATCGTGTAGGATAGAGGTGTTCATTTTCAAAGTCTAATTTTAAAACCAAAGACACAGGGGCATGATCAGCGATTGTGATATTGCCAATCTTACTAGTCTTAAAATTCTCAGTCATCTTGCCACCTGTAAGAAAAATATCAATACAAGAGTGTGTGGAATGTGAGCCTGAATAGAACGTGAATTCTCTCAGATTAGGATGTTCCAACTTCAAACAATCCTTTAAATCGTAGTCTGTAACGATTGATTGAAACGAACAATAATGACAATCCTTTCTCTGAACTGTCTTAGCCCCACTACGATCACCAAATTAAAATCACTAGCCATAATAATGTTTCTGGAATCTAAATCTTGCAACATCTGAGAGGTTTTTCTGAAAAATGAACCATCATCAATTGATGGGGCATAAATATTACACAGAAATGCCTTAACACCTTGAATTTCCACATGCAATGTAATGATTCTACCATTTTGGTCAGAATGCTCCCTCAGTACTTTTACTGGAGCATTTTCCCAGATCAAAATTGCGACCCTTCTAGATTTAGAGGAATAAAATAAAGCATAAAAGCTGCCTACCCATTTCTTTCGCAAATTACTTATCTCTTCTTTCAGTAAGTGTGTCACTTGTAGGAAGTAAATGTCACTCTGCGTGTCATCCATACAATTGAAAACCTGCCTTTTGATTGGATTGTTAATGCCATTCACATTCCAAGTGGAGACAGACAAATGAAGTCCCCTATCTAAGGACGTTTTCGAAAACCAGCATAAAGTATAAACAAATAAGCACTAGTTTCAAAACTCTATCCAACGTCAACAAGAACTCAAAAACCTAATACTCCCGGCACCCCTCCCAATTTGACGTAAGAACTCAAATTCAGTATCTTCCTAATATACATTAATGAATCCAAAATATATATGCATACATAAGCTTCCAGTTACAAATTTTCATCATTTTAACTGCAAATATTCTGTATCAAATAGTTCACTGTTTAACATCCGTTACATGTCAGGAATATCTCCGAATAGTGTATTACTTCACACCTCCCGCCAATATATAATTAGCGTTTCTTATGTTCTTATACTCATCACTAATTTGTCAACTCAGATCCATGAATGACGGTGCTCACACCCATCTTTTGGCCCGAAATGTGTTTAAAATCACTCTTAGTATATATGTGAGTGTACTAGTATATAATATGGAGTCAAAAAGTTAAATCTCCACAGTCTATTAGCCCCAACCTGAAAAGTTCACAAGAATGGAGACCCCTATTAACATAAAGACATTCATACCTTATAGGATATGCAAACAAATATGTACCAGTACATTCAATCTGATTGTCAAGTACAGTTCTGAAGTGGAGTTAAGTTAAAATATTACAATATAGGCATGTAGATTTACCCACGTGCAGCAACACCTTAATGTGTCTCATAATAAATCTCTATGTATCATTAATTATTTCACATCTGCAACACCTATATTAGATTGGCAATGGTTAGTTACACTCTATATCCACTTGCTTCATATCAATGACAACAGGTATTTAGTATATCCGTTTTGAAGCATCACTAAGAATCTCCATTTAGTCCTAAACATCAAACTCTCACCTAGTGGAAGAAATGTTAATATCTAATATCTAAAAGCTTATGATCCAGCAAACACCGAACAGCTCCACAACAAAACATGTATTAAATTATATTCACTGTAAGTACTCATTTACCGCTAACATTTCTGTTAGTACTATTTGTGAGCTATGTATTATTCATTTGGCATATGTCAGTGAACACGTAAGAAAAGTAATTGTTTTAAATGGTTAGTTGTTTCAGATATGTTGCTCATTCGACCTTACGCATATGCATTTTGTAGCCAACAGCATCACCACATACATCTTCTCACAAAATAACATGCATAAAAGTTATCAGCTGTGATTAATCCTTGTTGTCTAGCTGTTTTAAAGCCACTTGTGCCACTCGTTAGCAACAGGAGGCTTATTGTTACATCATCAGATGTTTTGCCTTTTCGGTGTTGCATAGGTTGTTAAAGTGCATATTTTCATGAGATCCAGCTGCTGTAATTTATTTAACTTGAAATTACTGCAGTGTTTCCACTTGACCGTCGTAAATTTTATTGTTGTTAGGGAGATGGAGACAGAACTGCAGATTTTTAGTCTGACCTTTAATTGAAAACGTTTTGTGCACAATACATATTGAGCCATAAATAAGTCCATAGGCACGGGATTCAGTACATTAAAGGTTAGTCATCTCTTTAGTAGGCTTAGTTATCTCTTTAATAGGCATACATAGGCCATACTGAAAGCATCTTTCTCTGCCTTGTACTTGCTTGTAGTACAGTACTTGAGAGAATATAGCCAATCATCTTACTGGTCGCAAAAAATAGGAAGACACCGGAACATCGATGTAACATTAGACAAGGGTAGAGCTCACAGTTACACACTGCTTAACCCTTCTCATGAACGGTAGCCAAACAAATGTCTATAGAAGAGGGTAGCCCTCAATATCCATTTCGTTGTAATTCCTGCCATAGGGAAACACACCCACCATCCGAAAACCTTTTTTAGATCTGAAGACAACTTACGTGTTAGGTACGAGGATTAATTCCTGAAAATCTGCATTCCCTGAAATGGAGACAGAGACGGCCGCAATCGAAGTCATTATGCAGCACCTCTATGCAGCAGCTGATTACTGTGATGAAGATCTGTAACTGATGGTACGCGGCCGCAGCCTTTGTTTAGTAACAGCAGACGTCATAACGTAGATACAATAGGCACGTAAGTCAGCTGATCGACGCTGACGGAGGGTCCTTTCCTCGAATATATGGATTTGCTTCTTGTAATACGAAGATCGAGGTGAAGCCTTTTTCAAAGGTGAAAACGGTTAACTGATCAAGTTAGCAAGCACCATTTTGATGAAAATAAAATATATGCAGCAAGTATATTAAATTAAAATGATAACAAAGTCGGCGTCAAAATGAAAGTGTAAAATAGTTCAGTCATTAATTGGAGAAACACAAAGCTTTTCAAGCCATAAACAAGCTTCTTTAGGATCAGAGGTGACTTTCTCCCCCTCAGGCAGTATCAAAGTCATAGCATTATATCTGTTTAGAAAAACTTTTACCTGGAGATTTTTTGCCAAGTCTTTCACACCATTAAAAGTCTTCCTGACTGCCAAGAATTCCGTAGGATAATCTGGATACGCAAAGATTGGCTTTCCATTGAAATTAACAGCACCCCTAATCCTTGCTGCATTCAATAAAGATTCCTTCTTCTGGTAGAGAGCAAAAGTCACAAGGATATGTCTGGGTCTGGAGCCAGGAGTCTTGCCTATCCGGTATATGTGGTCTATATCAGCTTCACCAAGAGAGTCAATACCATAGCAGTCTTTAGAAATGCGCATAATTAGTGATATTAGTTTTTCACCACTTGGTTCAGGACTTTCTTCAACCCCAATCAATCTGATGTTTTTTTTCTCTCAGTTTCAGGTCCATTTCCATGCTCTTCTCTTTCCCTCGCTGAAGATCAGTCTCTAGGATGTTGTAGGTTCTAAAACTTCCTGCCATTTCAGTACTCATATTGACAGATTTCTTCTCCAAGTCAGCCACTCTGCCATCCAAATGAGAGACTTTAGAGTTTAATTCAGCCATGGTGACTTTAACCTCATTCATATGCAAAGCCACTTGCCTCAGCAGTTTGTAGATGTCTTGAGTGCTTGGATTTTCTTCATCCATTTCTAAAAGTTGCTTGTTTCTTAGAGGTTGGATTTTCTGGTTCCTAATTTTTATTCTTTGAGTTCATAATTGGTAATGTAATTTCTTTAGGGAGAAGGGCAGGAGCTGCAGGTTCAAGCTGCTGCTGCTTCGGCCAACATTCCGGAAACCCAAGTACATTGTTAACAGTTACAAATCCTGCCGTGACCACCTTCTTCCAATTGAATTGCCACTGCAGCAAACTCTCTACCTGATGAGACTGGCGTCGGATTCTAAGAACCAAACATGGCCCTTCAGTTCCAGGCCTCTATGTGCCTGAGCCACCATTTTAATTCTCTACGCTCTTCAGAGGAAAGCTGAATCCAACTGAAATAATCTGCCTCTTGGAGCAGACTCTTCATTTCTAGTCTCTGCAAAGCTCTGCAGTGTTGTGAAATTGGAAAAACTGCCCGTATTGAGCCTGATAAGTGACCATTAGTTCTGGCTAGTCTCCGAAAAGGTCACTACTACCTGAGCCTGAAGGGTCTGTCCAATTTTCACTTTTATTCGCTTTTATTCCCTGAATCCTGGAGTGTGGAAACTCAAGGGTTGAAGCAGTGCAGCTGACCACAAACCCCAGAAATTGCATTGTCTGGGAAGGACGTGTTTCTGACTTCTCCCAGTTGAGGATGAAACCTAAATTCATTAAGAGGTTAATTGCAGTGTACTTGTGATACCAAACCAAAACTGGTGAATGTGCCATAATCAGAATATCATGCCAATACATCTTTAACCTGATAATCTTAGAGTGCAAGAATCTCCAAACCGGCCTCAGAGGATTGGAAAAAGGGCAACGAGTGGAGGAGGGGCTAAAAGGCAGAACTGAATAGTGATCTGAAGAGAATACTAGAAGCAAAGGAAATGCCTGTGTTCCTGTGCATTAAGAATTGCCAAGTAAGTGTGTGTGAGATCTACACATACCAACCAGTTGCCTGGCCTCAATACATATAGTGATTGAGCCATCTGAGATTGAATGATGGCTGATATGTCAAATCCCTCTTTTGAAACAGAAAAATGCTCCTGAAAATGTTTTCTTTCTTCTGAGATCCTCCACGATTGTCATGTTTCCTAATGTACACAATGACTAGTTTGGGATAAGTGTATCAGCACTGTAATGAGCATCTGCTAAAGTTTTGTAATACATTTGGTTAAGTCCAACACCTAAGGATCTTTGGTAATTAATAACCTATTTGTAAAAAAATGCTGAGTCCTGCCCGTTACTTTAATACTTGGAAGTGGGAGAAGCTAGTTACTTACGTCCGGCTCCATTTCTTTGCCTGGCAACTCTCCCCTTTGGGCTTGACTTCATTGAGGAAAGAACAGTGATTTGGCATCCTGTTGTGTATAAAAGTTTGATATCTCTATCGTTAGTGCCCTAAACCGCCACCTCTCCGAGTGACCTGGATCCAACTGGCTGCATAACCTGTGGGCGGCCACCCCTACCAGAAACCCACCATTGAAAAAGCTTCTTCAGGGAGGCCTCGGCCATATCTAGAGTGTTAAATTTAGCCATGAACGTTCTCATTTCTTTGACTCATCCATCTCCAAAGAGAACCTCTTCAGCATACCCAGGGGTCTGAGTAACTGCTATGCCCATTAGTATTGGATTCAACTTCATGAGCAACCCTCACTTTTGTTCCTCAATGACCAACATGTTAGCACCCCAGTCAAGCACGATGCTCTCCGAGCCCACCCGTAAATGATTTCTGTTTCCAAGGGCTTCTCAATCACCTTTGCTGCCTCTCCATATATGCATTCTTTGGTAAGATCCCCAATGTATTGAACAAGCAATCCTGATACATGGCCCATTCCTTGCCTGCCACCTTTGACACTCTTGACCAAAATGGGAGACAAATATATTCCACTTAGAGTCAATTATAGTAACTGACTGGTGTTTTTCAGTCATGACCGGTTTTGGCCAATTTGCCCTCATCTTTTTCCTGGAGTTGTTACCTAGTTTTTACGGGAACAATGTTGGACAAATCTCTTCACATGGGGAAGTATGAACCAATCAGTGGTATCTGGCTGCCACCAATGTGGTCTAGAACCTCTGAAGTGGTAGGGAAAATCTCTGTATCTCCAAGTACTTCTGTTACTCTACCTGGGAAATGTACCAATGGAGAGGGGCATGGGATCTGACACGACAAGTCTTCACCATTCCCCTCCAGAGGAGGAGTCAAGCGCTGATATTTTTCTCCCTTCTGTGGACGCCCTCCAACCGGGGACCCACAGGGTGAATACATCTCACCTATCCCAGGTACTCCTGTAAATGCCCTTGCTCTGGGGTCACTACTCTGATCTACTGTTGCTAAACCAGAGTATTGTGGTGTATCTTCTTCCCTACTTTCTGAGGGGATGAGAGTGACTCCCATGTCGCACGTCTTACATGCACCCTCACCCTCATTAGGCTTGTCAGCAAACATTTGTTGTACTGCTGAAACTACAGAGTCCCGAAAGCTTGCATCTCTAAGGGTTCCATGTAATAATGTCCCCACAAAAATTTCACCATGCAAAAATATCGCCGAAAAATGGCCGCTTTTTGTGGGGACATTATTTGGCTGCCCCTATCCCCATATATATGGTCACCCATATAATATCGCCACAACCTTTTCCCGGCGAAATTATGTACGGCGACCATATATACAGGGATAATATTACCTGATACCCGTCTAAAGGCCATTGTACATTTGAAGGCCTCCACAACCAATTTGCTCAAAGCAGTTTCACATGACAAAGGCACAGTGTCCTTGGTAAACAGCCAAATTGCTGTGCCAGGCATCACCCATTCTCCATAGCTGAGGCACTCATGGTTTCAGGCAGACAGTGCATTCTTCTGTCTGCGGGCATACCGTCACAATAAAAAAATAGTGCTGTACACACAAATGGCAGCCCTGTCTTTATGTTTATACCTTTTGAAATATTAAAAGATGCATCCTGGGACTTCAGGTTTGTGACAAAAGGGATTAGGAACACCAGGACACACAGCGAGTATGAAAAGAAACCTTGTTAGTCATGTTACAGAGATAAGATGAGACGTTAGGCAGGAGAGCACACGTTATACATCTATTCAATTCCAGCTCCGAACCTGAAGTCCAGTCCAACGGACTTCATTGGAATCTGGGGCTCCCCAGATTCTATATTGCAATGCACCTTTGATTATACATTAAGCGCAGTCAGTCAGTCAGGATGCTACACTCCTCCATTCTTTACACCAATGTGAAACACAACTCAGGATGCTACACAACAACTCAAGATGTTACAAATCTCCATTCTTTCCGACTACGTGAAACACGACAATGCTACACTGCTGTGCTACAATGCTGCACACCTCCCCAACACAAAGGGGAAACACAACAGACCTTCTCACTCTGCACCTTACACAACAGAAACATCTAATAACACCACTTACTACTCGAAACAGCTTATGCCAGCGAGACACAACACTACAATCTCGACCAACAGAGATTTACAAAACACCATTTATCCGACACTGCCACTGTCAAATCTCCAGCCTGCCACACTGGACCTCTATCATTCCCTCTAGGGACAAACCCACCACATTCTCAACCAACACAGAGAACAATGGATCCTTTTACTGGATCTGGCACACCCAGTCTCAAAGCTACCCCTTTGAGCACCAACCTGTAGACAGGCACAAACTGCCTGACCGCGGGCTTACTGCACAACCAATAACAAACAAACTCACCAAAATGTGTTTGTTTCTTGTTTGTTTCTTGCTCTACTTACAACAACATTCTGTTTCAAGAACACCCAGGACCTCTCCTAAGAAACATTTACAACAACAAAAGCACTTTATTGCGGCATTATAGCCATAAAAGCATGAACATACATACAAAATTATCAATGTTACATGTCAATAACAAATATTAATAAAATTCCATGTTGCATCATTGCAAAAAGACAAGGAGGAATTGAGATCAGAGATTAGCACCCACCCGCAAACATCACGCTGGGCATCTTCAAATTAGAGGTCAATATGAAATATGTAACCCAATGACTGTTGCATTGGTATAATATAAGAATTTGGTATATATATACATATATATATATATATATATATATATAGTCAGTTGTGTTTTGAAAAAATGTAATGAGGCTATAATGCTGGAAACTGCGCGACTAATATATAAATATTTACATGTTGTATTTATCCTCTTGTCTTTGTTGAGTGAAGATCTACCTCAAACAGTGGTTTCGAGTGGAGATCGGGCCCTCAGTGAAATATATGAAATATATCAGGAATTGTTTCTAAAATAATGGTGCTTAGTTCATAGCACATAGATTGAGAAAGCTTTTTTTTTGCGCCTATGAGAAAATCGTGTTTGTTACAGCAGTTCTTCACTGGTCTATGCTGTGGTCCCCCTTTGTGTTCACAGCATCTAAAACACAGCCCTTGCCTATTATTGCACAAAAGAATTATGAAAAAATACTGGACCTTTGTTTGGAACCATTGTTTATATAATGCAAACAGGCGGGGAGGGGTTTTTAGTACTGAGGTGTTTTTGATTGAGGAGCGTTCTAAATCGGGCGAGCAGGGTTTTCATTTTTGTAAAAGTAAACAAATACAAATTTGTTGATTTTAGACACATCCGTGTTGGAGCTGACAGAACAAATGAATGGGTCAGTTCGTAATAGGAGTGAAAAAGGCTCTCGAAAAAAATAAAAGTTCAATCATTTTTAGATGAGTGTCCTTCCCTGCCAGAAACATGTGGAAAAGGTAGGTGGGCTTTGCCTTTCCCTAGCCTAATTTGAAATGGATTAATTAGGAAGCACCACCAAATAGTAGAGGGTATTGTCCCCAATAATTTGATTTATATCATTACAGGATTTGGTGATCTGTGAAGTTTGAATTGCTGATGTAGTTATCCACTTATCAAGCAATTTGTGATAAGCAATTGGTAAATGCCTTCTCTGTGCTATGCAATATGGTTCTATGGAGTTTGGATGGGCAATCATGTGTATAAGAGATTTCTAAATCTTATTTATGTTTTTATTATTTTAGAATTACAAGGATGTTTCTAAAGATGGTCTATGAAACATTGAGAGAGATCAGGCACCTTCTCATGTAACAGTCTGGTCCTGAAGAAGACAGTCATCACCACTATTACAGTTCTAAATGTGTATCTGTCAAAACTAGAACAAGGAAAAGTTCTACATTGAATATTGAGAAACTGCCTTGAACTACCTTTGGTAGGCCACTCTAAAGAATGGTGTTTTCTATATATTTTCTCAAATAGGTGTGTGTGCAATTGATATTTTCTAAATCGAATGTGGCACTGGTTTGTTTGCATTTTAGGATGCTTATTTGCACTTTCTAGGCAAAGTTTGTAATTTTAATTGGTTATTTATAACACGCTTAATACCCAGAGGTTTCTGAGCACGGACCCTGGGATCAAACCTGTGTTGCTCTGCATCGTCTTGCTTCCAAGCCAAGTGTGTTGCCCCTGAGCTATCCTCCCAAGACATTAACATTTTAGTGAAAGTTTTTATGGAATGTGTGTGTCTATTTTGTCTATATTGTATCATTGATTGTGAAAAGGTTTTTAAAAAAAGTTACTCAAAAATTACATATATTCACATGTTTGCCTGAACAGATCCATTGTCTAGATCGAAGCTCTTAAAAAATGTAAAATGTACTCTTGTGAGACACTACTTCTGTTAGAATTTAGAATTGCTGTTCCCCAGGTGTCTGCAAAGCAAGGGGGGTATTCACACATAGATCGGAGGACTTCATCAGGGGGCATGGGCTTATAAGTCTCCAGGAAACCTGGGTCATTGATTCCCCTCATATACAAGGGTATGCAACCTCTGCAATTGCAGCGAGCAAAGGAAACAGGGGATGCCCTAGCAGGGGGTTGGTTACTTGGGTAGACATATCCTTGTACAAGTCCATACATGTGCAGGACTGTGGATCTACCGATATACTTAAGATACATACGAACCTTAAAGATAATTCTAAAATCATCCGTATCAATTTTTAATAATAGGGGCTAATCAGGAGTAGGTGTTGTAAGGAACTCATGGTGGCAACAGTAAAGACAGACAAAAGTGATCACAGTTCAAGGGTGTTTATTGGGGGAAACCAAATAAACAAATTCTTTGTTCGTTTGCTTCTCGCCCATGGGATCTCCCTCTGCCGGTCTCAGATCCTTCTTGTACAAATGGGCATCCCTCTGTGGGGTTCACTATGGCCCCCCTCTTGTATATAGTTTATGTATTCCTAGCTCAGTTTTATCAGAAAGTTGTGTTTCCTTCTCTTTAGCTTTCTTTCGGCATCCCTCTGTCGGGTTCACACTTGCCAATTATCACAGTTCACAATCGATGTGGAAAGCGGGTTTCCCTTCCCATAGCTTTCCTCTGGCAATGAATCAGCGACTTTTCATTGTATAAGGGATTTGGTGTAACCCTCATAGGACCACTCTGATGCCTCACGCCACCCTTTCCTAGGGCCTTCTGGTTGTTGTAGTTTTCAAAGAAAACAGATCCTGGTTCAGAGCTTTTCAAATGAGCGCCCCTGGGGCACCGGACCCCTCTACACCTGGACCTCAACTGGGCTTTCTTTAAAGTTCAAACATACACACAAATTCTTTCTTCTTGCGTTCAAAATGTTGCTAATCGCAGCCTTGGGTTTAAAACAGTTCGGTTTGATATCAGTTTCCGCCGACTCACTGTGCTGAACCTGTTGGCTTCTTTGTTCTCTGTAGTCAAGGATAGTACCACAGTAGCCAGCTTGACTCTATGCCTGCGTTATCAAAGTGAGAGGCCCCCATGTGTCATTGATTGATGTAGTTCTGCAAGCCAGCTGTAACTCCGGTCTTACGATTTCCCTTTTAGAGGCTTTGCAGGTTTGAGTTGAAAAGGGCAAGGGCAATTCCCCCTTTGTTCCCTTTGTAGGTCTCACTGCTTTTGTTCTACCTTTTTACTGTCGGTTTGGTGTCGCTGTCTCCTTGTGCATTCAGCCTTGCTCGAAGTGTGCTTCCGTACTCCGGCCTTTATCCCTGTGGTGAAGGTAAAGGGCCGTCAGGTGTGCGTGATTATTGTCAATTGCCTGACTCTGCCTGACCCGTGTGTAGAGGAGCAGTTGAGTACCTTTATAGGAAGTCCCACACCTATTCTGCCTATATGCTGGAAACCGGAAATTGTAACATGTGCAACGCCAATAATGGTACCTATAACATGAAGAATATTTGAGGCAAGGTATCCACAAAGAAAGCCCTATGTGAAGTATCCCCGAAAGTCTGATGGTCTCCTGAGAGAAGCGCCTGAAGAAGTGTGAAGATATGTAAAGAATAGGCTGGTGACGTCACAAGAAATTAGAGTTACGCACTGAGAAGGATGACCAGAGAAGAGAATGCACAGGTGATAAAGAATCTGATGGCGAAGCAAAGAATCGAGAAGACTTTCAAGTGCAGAATGAATATTGCATGCGTGAAGAGTACTGCAGAAAACACAAGTTGTTTTACAATTGTACAGATGCTGCAAAGCAAGTAGACTAAGTAATCATAAGGCTGGCTATACGTAGTATATAGACTGCAGGTGGTGCTGCCAACATATATGTATATAAGGGTTCTGGACATTTGATGATCAGCTGCGAAGAACAGCAAAACGTGAGAAGCCAAGGCATCCCTTAATAAGTTGCAAGGAGAGAACACCATGGGTGCTAAGTTTCTTTATTAAGAACAATTAAGGCTATAAAAAAAGCAACTTCATGGTCTCTGATCACGTGATCTGAGGGTGAAAATAGACGATGGGCATGGCGCAAAAGATTAAAGATAGCGAGTGCTCAACTCCCTTATATTCCCAAAGACGAGAAGCTACTACAAGGCCGAGTTCAAAGACAATGTGAATGACAGAGTGATGAGAGATGTTGGGCTAATTGGGTGTGGAGACACGGTCAAGTTCACCCACCAGCATCTAGGTTACCAGTTTACGTGCTGCTAGAGCATCAAATGTTCCAGAAGGGTACAAGTGTGCCAACCAATTATAGAAGGTCGTATAATGAAGAGCCTTATAGTTTGAAAGCCAATGAAGTGTTGCGTTTCTAATAATTGTCGAAGATGACTTGCACTATGACTTGCACTAGGGGAGGGCATGAGTGCCCACCTGACTGTAGAGACCCAATCACGACCCTATCCCATGTAGAAAGTATACTTAGATGTTCCCCTTCAGCCAACCACAATCTCCCATAGGTTTTCTTAATTTGCCACATAGTATGACATCACTTATGACAAACTTTTAGTATAAATGTGTTGTTTTTTATTAAATGTTTTGAGATCATGCTGTGCGACATCCTTTGATGTCCGTTGTACTCCCTGTTTTAGACAACTGAGATTAAGACAGAGTTATTTGCCAACTGCCTGAGTCAGTTTTATTATTTAGTTTGAGAAGTTATTCTCCATCCCTTCCATAGTATAACAAGTTACCTTGAGTAAAAGGGCCTCTAGGGTTCACGTATGTTGGGACATGTCAGGTGAACAACTCTAGTGTTAGTCCATTGTCTGTTACAGTGTAAGAACGTGTTTGTGTGGGAAAAGGGGCAAGTAGAGCTTCTAAATATCCTACAGGGAAGGATGGGGAAAATCTGTTATAGGGAAGGGGATACCGCCTCTCAACCCTCGGTGTCTCACTTCCACTCCTAGAAAGACCCCCTCACCCAGGTGGTCCTCCTCCACTGGTCCACCCCCAGTAACTGGATCCAATAGCGATGGCAGTGTCCTGGCCACCTGGACAACAGATCCCTGGGGACAAGTAAGTGAGACACCCTCGAGTTTCTCACAGTGTGGACATCATACTGAAGATGTTTGAGCTGATCAATATCAGGAGAACAAGCTTGATCAACTCCCTGATGATGATGGTCATGGGGGACCTTAATCTTCAGTTCGAGCCTTTGGAGAGTATGGCCAAAATGATGGATGAGGAAGACAGTCACGGGGGAATAGACAGTCTCAAATCTATAAAACCCTGCAGGTATTATAGGAATACCGAAGAAGTTGCCATTTTACTACTTTCAGCCAACCTTAGGGCTTACAATGGTCAGTTCCCGGGGTATGCCCCTGCAATTATGACCTTTGACAATGGGATGGCCCAAAGCAGAATAGACTACATCCTGGAAAATGTAGAAGCCTTGCATCTGATGAATAGCTTCGGCATCAAGTGCAGGGCTGAAAGTGATCACCATCCCTTGGTGCTAGAGGTGAATGAGTCCTTCATGGTACTGGGTGAACTAGGAGAAACTGAGGCACCCAAGAGTAGCGTCCCATTAGCCATAACTGGCCATGCTATATGTAATATCAATTGGGGGAAACTTGAATTAGATAACATTTTGCCAATGCCATATCAATGTATCATGCCTTCCCTGGATGAATTTGCCATCACAGACCCGCAGGACAGTGAAGCGTTAGTTTATCTTCATGAGAAACTAACTGGGAAGCTGGGGCCAATGTTCTCAAAGTCCCTGAGAGTGGTGCGCAAACTCACAGAGTCTAAAACCCCCTAGTATGATGGCGGTTTTAGGCAGGCCAAAGGCCTGTTGGTTAGTGTGGCTAGATCAAAGATCATAACAGGGCCGCAGATTTGCGCCAGGCAGACACAAGCATAGAAAGCTCCCGAAAAACAAGAAAAAGATGATGTAAGAACACCAGGGGCGAGTTGCTGACTTTGATAACAAAAGGGGACAATAGGGGCTTCTGGAGCTTAATGGGGGCCAGGAATACAAATCTATATGCCACAAACATAGGCATTTGGATTCCCTATCTGACAACGCTTTTTAATGCAATCCTGAAACATGATGCTGTTCCCACATCCTGGACCCTTGTTGAGATAGTCCTAGTCCATAAAAAGGGGGATACAGACCATCCCTTAAATTACTGTCCTATCTCGCTATTGGGCGCAGGGGGGGGGGGAATATATGCTAGAGCAATTCACTCTCACCTTGAATCATGGATTACTGACAATGACATAATCAACCACCGTCAAGCTGAGAATTTTGGGGGGCAGAGTACAGTTGACCCATGACTTAGGCTTCGGCTGGTATGTGGTATGCTGTCCACAGGAAAATGCCTATCTACGCTGTATTTATGAACCTGTGGACAGTATACGACACAGTGGCGAGGGCCTGCTTGTTGGAGGTCATTCTGGAATTAAATATTCTGCCCCATTTATTTGATGCCATTCAGAATTTGTATGCGGGCATTCTAGCTGTTATCCATTGGGGAACTGATGGCAGCACCTCACAAACTATTGGGATTCAGAAAGGTGTCGGACAGGGATGTGTCCAACACCCAAGCTAGTCTGCATCTTTATTAATGGAGGATTCAATGAGCCGCTGGCATCCCAGTCAGATGCTCCTACTCTAGCGGGAGAGAAGATCCCGGTCTTACTATTTGCTGAGGACGCTATTTTATCATCACTAAAACCATCAGGCACACGTAACCAGTTCCAGGTACTTGTGGATTTTTGCAAGTAAAAATGCCTGACTTTAAATGTCTCAAAGTCAAAGTCGATGCTATTTAGTGCAAGCACCAGGAGCAATCCCAAAGCGCTAAGGCTAGAGCTTGATGAGGGCTTCATTGAGTAGGGTGATTTTTACAACTACCTGGGGTTACGGGTGATGTTATCCTGCAGCTGGAGCATGCATTTGGACAAAGCAAGAGTCACATTGGCTAGGTACAGTGGCACCCTTGCAAGGTTTACCACTGAGCCGGGGTGGGAGGTGCAGTCTGTGTCTCGCTCTCGAGGCTCATAAAGTCCAGGCTAGGTAGGTCACAAGCTATGGGGCAGTGCTATCAGGGCAGGCAAGTACTAGTAGATTATCTATCAAAGATTAGCTATCGTAGAGAATGAGTACCTAAAGTAAATCTTGGGACTGCCCCAAGCTACACCTAACTTACCTGTACTTCTAGAGACAGGGATGCAAAGCATCGAAATCATCTGCCGATTGCGTTTAGTATATTATTGGGAGAATGTTTCCCTGCTCAAATACATCCTGTTAAGGAGTCACTAGATGCTTTGGGGCTTGGTGAATATTGGATTAATTTAAGCAATATAACCAATTCTGCCAAGGCTATGATTAAGGCGGCAGCGCTGGGGATCATTGGCCGTGATATCCGCTCTAAGGTAGCGGGATCATTGGCCCTGACATGATATTGGAGCTTGAAAACGAATGACGGCTATGAGGGTTACTTAGACTAAGGGAATCAGAAATATGAAAGAGCACTGTAAATTAGGCTGTGCATAAGGATTCTACCGACTTCAAGTCTCCACCACAAGTGGAATATTAATGTGTCCCCTGTGTGACTGCTGTGCGGTTGCACGAATGAAACTGTGATTCATTGAGAAAACTTTGTCCTCGGCCGCTTTTTCTGGACCGAGTTTGTAGGACCATTGGTGAGGCCATGCATATCTGCACTAATTCCAGTGATGTGCCAGCTGTCTATGCCACATGCCTTGTGCGGGTATGGAGGGTAAGATCAAAAAAGGTATAAATGCACTGAAAATGTTATTGTGATATTTTATTGATGGACTACTATCTCATTTCCTTTTTATTCTATGAATGTTGTTTTACGTGTTCTGTGAGCCCGATTTATTTTTGTGAACTTTCTTACTGGACTGCTTCATTGTTTTCATCTGTTGCATCAAATGATTGTTGGCTAATACGACATTGCTGTTGAAATAAAGCATCATGAAATGACAAATCTCCATGGGTACTAAGTTATCAAACACTATATCCATTTAGGCTCATGGGAACCAATTTCACTGTGTTATTCATGGACTGAATCCAAGTATAAATCAACAAATATAATGCTCTGTCCTTACATCTTACAAACAATGTCATCATTCTTAAGAACGCCTGTGAATAAATGCAGATTCTGCATAGTACAAATCTTGCAGATAAAATCAATGCACAAAAATAAAAGACAACAGCTTGATCATTATTGCAACATGCTGAAATATTTTCCATCCCATTCAGTTTCTTTGACTTTTACACAGTCATATATGTCTAGCCTCCATGATAATATGAACCAGGCAAGCACGAGACATCCACCAAACAGAAGTAATGATAACACAAATGTTCTTCGAGCGAGACCTTGGGCCTCATTCCGAGATTGGTGGTAGTCATGGCGCTATTTGCGCCATGACTGCCAGCAATAACGGGACTGAGTCTGGTGTGGTGCAATGGGGACTTAACCGGTCTAGCCCGACCCTGGTGGGACCGGTAAGTCCCCATTGCACCAACAATTCCCCATTCTCATTTGAGCCCCCATAGGGCTCAATGGGAATGGGGAAGGCGCTATTTACCGGCCTGCTAATGGCAGGCCCGTAATTAGTGGCCTGGTCCTCTAACGGGACTCGTAAGGGACGTGTGGTCTGACCACACGTTCCTAGCGGTTCCCGTTAGGGGACCTTGGAATCGGGCGGTAGGGGATTACCAGCACCGGTCTCCTTACCGGTGCCCGGTATCCCCTACCGCCCGACTCATTATGAGGCCTCTTGTCTTAAAATTGACAACAGCGACCAGCTCACATACAGCCTCACCGCAAATAATAAGTATAGCAAAGCAGGTCAGCATTGTACAACGTGTATATCTTTCCAAGTGCAGCACTTCCTCTTCTGCCTCGCAACCAAAAAGGCACACTTTGCCTTCCTTACCCAAGCCTGGGCGTTTTTGTGCAAATCTACTATTCCCACAGGACAACCCTGCAACCCAAGCACAGCCCACAGCTTTGCGCTGTTAACCTTTTCATAGGCTTTGTTCAGGTCCATGAAGGCAAAATACATTGGTTTGCATTTTAGGTATAGTGAGTTAGCCAAGATCCAATACAGATTTAAAATATGTTCACTTTTGCCAAGGCCTGGGCAGAAACCCAGTTGTATATCATCAAGAGTGTTGCTAGTAACAATCCACAATTCGATTTTGCCCAGCACCACTCTTCCAAAGATTTTAATCAAAGAATCAAGGAGGGATATTGGTCTGTACGAGGCCAGGGTGTCTCTTGGACCCTTTTTATAAATGGGGTGGATATTCGCTTTTCCCCATGATTCCGGGAATTGCGCATTCGTGAGGATAGCATTAAAACAAGCTGTCAATACTGGTGCCCAAAGTTCTACATTTTCTAAATGACGCAGCTTGAATGCTGTCCGGACCTGGCAAACGGCCACATTTCTGCTGAACAATTGCATCTACTACTTGTACTACTTCTATATTACAAAATGACACCATGTGCGCCTCCTCTCTAACTTGTGCTATTTCTAAAATCACATGTGCTCCATAAGCGTCAGTATTCTCCACACCCATGACCACCTAAGGGGGATTGAAGAGAGTAACAAAGTGAGCGCTCCAATTTGCCTCTGCGACATTAGTTTCTAGCCCATCGCCCAGTCTTTTGTGTTTAGGACTCAGAGAAACTAGGTCCCAAAACATCTTGGGGTCATTGGTCTTGGCATCCCATGCTTCCCTATCTAGATCTCGCATTTGCCAAGATACTCTCTGCTTGGAACTTGCTTTAGCTGATAGTATAAGGTTTCTGCTTATATCTTTACTTTTTTAGCAGTGCAAACAAAACTTGCTTTGCTTTTTTGCTCTCTTTGTTAAACTAGCAGACCTGATTTTTGGGGACTATTTTAGTAACCCCAATTTGACATTTGGCAGTCAACTTCCTTCACAATAGATCAAAATCATCTAAGATGTTAGTATCTGAATTGGGTTCAACCAGTTCCTCTATCATGCCTTTATGTTTACCTTTTGAAATATTCAAAGACGCATCCTGTGACTTCAGGTAGGTGACACACCGAACAGGAACACCAGGACACACAGTGAGTATGAAAGGAAACCTTGTTATTCATGTTACAGAGATAAGATGAGACGTTAGGCAGGAGAGCACAGGTTATACACCTATTCAGTTCCAGCTCCGAACCTGAAGTCCAGTCCAACGGATGTCACTGGAATCTCAGGCTTCCCAGATTCTACATTCCAATGCACCTTTGATTATACTCTAAGGGCAGTCAGTCAGGATGCTACACCTTTCTCAGACTTCTGCAGTATACTTATCGCTAATCTGCACCTAGCACAGCTCAACGGGTAACACACAACAACCCTGCATTTACCCTTTCCCCCCTCCCCTGCACTTGCGCAATCTCAATGTCACCTAGCCTAGAAGGATTGTTGTCTCTTCCCTCTGTTCCCCCTCCCTTGCCTCTTCGCGCCTTGAAACACATATATAGGCGCGTTATAAATGCCATATCATATCATATAACAATCTGATCAATAACAGCACCTGCCGGACTGTCCCCTCTTACCATCCTTCACAGCAGAACTTCCCTGTCCCAGTGCCGGTGCCCCATGTACATATCAGCATGGGCTGCCTGTGTCCTACAGTTGTGGGCCTGAACCTCAGCGCAGGCACAGCACCTTCATTACGACCCAGAGCTGGCATGAATTAGCAGAATAACCATATAGCACAAGGGGCAGCCACCAGCACGCCCCTACGTTACTTCTCAATATCACACTCGTGTACCACATATATTTTTAAAACAGGCAGAACATTAACTTATCTGGGTACTGCTGGAGCAGCAAGAAAAGAGAATGAAGAAGGACTAGATAGGCCCTTTCTAGGAGGCCATAGATGCCCGTTGGTTGGCACTAAAAGAGGGGTGGAGCTTGATCGCTGGGATTATGGAAGCATTAGTTTCCAATTGTTCTTGCTGCTTTACTTGTATTGGAAAGAGAAAGTGCATAATAGGAGCCTCTGTGCCATGCCTGAGAACTGAAACTACACATCATGCATGTGTACATGAATAGGGCAAATCATAAAGAATACAAAATACACAACTGCATGGAGTTAATTTTCAAAGTCTTTGGAGCGTTGATAAAGGTGCTAAAGACAGAGGTAAAGGTATTACTCCTTCCTAACACTCTAATTTACTTTGTGGGGCCTTATGACGATGGAGTGGAGCACAGAACAGGGGTTACATTTCCGCCTTCTCTTTCCTCTCTGCCTTCAAAAGCCACCAGATGTTATGCCAGCATGACGTTTCCGTGCTGGGGTAAAACCAATTAATTTCTATGACGTACGCCTGGTTTTTACACCAGCAAAAAAGCATAGTGATTCCAAAGGAATCCATTCTAAACGATGCCTGTCATGCGTAAATGGCAGGTGCTGTTCACTCAATTTGCAAGGTAATTACCCCAGCATTTTACACCTCTATTTTGCATGTCGCAGTGCGCATGATGAAAATTGCTGGAGGTATTTCCACCACCTTACCTCCCCTTAATTTTCCAATTCGGCAGTATTACCGCTGGTGGAATTACCGCCAGCGGTAATACCACCGACATCCCCCATGGAGTCCTGTAGACTCCAATTATTGGGAACTAACACTACCTACAGCCACTTGTAATCCGGCAGTAATATCACCAGACCAAGTGGCGGTAACAGTAATGCTGTAACAGTAATATAGTTTGATGTTATCTCGGCGAGATACAACCAAACGCATAAAGCGGCTGTTAGTCTTAATGGCAGGTAGAGTTAAACTAGTTGTTTATATCTGAAGCAGTGGCTACGGATTCTGGCCTGAGGACAAGGAGGAGGAAGCCTTTTGCTACTGGGGATTGTGTTTCTGAGACTGTGGCTAGGCAAAAACCGTGACCTATTTTCTTTATTCGTCAATGTTTCTGTGATTTGATAAGATGGTGGTGACATATCCCAGTTTTAATTAGGGCCTGGCAACCATGTGCACGATTATGGAACGCCCAGCGGTGTGCCCCTCTGCCCAGGACAGGCTGTACAGTATGCTGGCAAGGTATAGCCACAAGGAAGTGCTGCTGCAGAGGATTCCGAGAGTTGCACATTTGCTACTGCCATTTTTTATTATCGTTGTGTCTGTATTTGTTTAACTTTCGTGCGCATATTTTCTGCAGTTTTATTTTGTAAGTCCAATTAATCGAAGAAACTTTGGCGATGCTTTCATGTCACATTTTCAAAGCGTGTATTTTAATCCGCGCGGAAGTTATTGGGGCCTGAAGTGAAGGCGCGCGGGTAGTTTGCTGTGTGCGCCTGAAGGCTAGTCTGCGAGTGTTAGATTTCGTCTAATTTTAGTGAGACCCGTTTTCAGCTCTGGGTGGAGCGGTTAGAGCTGCATCATCAGGGGAGAGAGCATTGGCCAGGTCTCAGACAAGAGAGGGAGAATATGCACGAATGAAAGAGCAAGCAGCGCTGCCAAAGACAATGACATTGTGTCTGGACTTATGGGGGAATTCGCTCTTTCCTTATGGGACATTTACTTTTATGTGTATTATTAGAAGGCATTATGCTACCTTGTTGCAAAGTATCACTTGGTTATGTTGAGGGATCTCCATTGCACTGAGCACCCCTGTCCCTTACTATCTAAGATCTCACAGCACAAATATGCTGTCTTTGTGTTTCTAAAATATAATCAGTGGTAATACATAATGCAATAATGTTAACTGCGCTGCCACTTGTCATTTTTTACTGAAGTCATAACGATGCATTATGAATTAAAAGCATACGGGTGCATAGTGCCTCTATTCTATTTGAAGTCTGCAACAGCATGGATGAACGCGGGTGGCGTTCAATAGGTAGACTCCTAGGCCTTGCAAGGACAGGAGTTTTACTCCCTGGCCCTAGTGAAGGCCAGCAATGTCTGGCCATGGGCAATATAGTGCATTTAAGTGCACTATCTCCAGCTTCCTAGGAAAGCAGACTCCCTGTGGTGCAAGGCTGCATGCCAACATAGGCATAACCGTGCCTTCTTTGCATCAAACACTACTGTGCTTAGCCCCTGCCTATTAGCGTCATCCGACTCAACCTTCAGGCATTGGCCATCCGAGCGCTTTCTCCATCCGTTTATCAGATGCAAGTGCTCGGCTGCTTTCTCTAAAATTTGGCAAGGAATCCCTCCGGACAGCAGGTTTCGTGCAGCAGGTTCTAATCTTCTGGTTGCATTTTTGAGCTTCTCTGATTACATCCAGGCCTACACTTCCCCCTTCATCCCTGCATCTACTATGGACAAAGCTTTAACTGTGGAAACCTCCACTGGCTTCTATACAGTCTTCTTACGCCATTTACATCAATACAGAGGTGGCTCTACATCTGTGGGGTGCTGTGGGTGAATGTCGAACCCCCCACTGAGCTTTGCCATCTATGCATATCATTATCTTCAGAACAGTCTTCACTTTATAATGCGCCACCATCAACTAGGATGGGTTTTTGCTACAGTGTATGGAACGATGACCCGCCCTAGAGGCGGTTGTAGGCTTGCTATACACTCTCTTCACCTTAATATGTCTTTTAAAGAATCAATGTCGTTCTATTTTATTTCTTTTAGAACTGATGTGAAAGTTTTTCATCCTTATTGTCCTAACGGTTCTTTTATATGTTGTACTTTCCGTATTTTATGAAATCATCCATGTTCTATAAACTACAAGCCATTAAGTGGATAGCAAAGCACACTCGTCTTATGGGATCCATTGGAAACCATAGCAAATGTCAAACTATATTTACAGTTGACTTTGAAATGTAAAAAAAGTATAAAATAAAAACATCATCAAATTACATTCGGCATCAGGGATCCATCGGTAATCAAGACAAAATGTCATCTGATGTTTAATGATGCCTTGAAAATTAAATGTCTCTTATTCATAATATTTCATTGTTTTTTAAGTCTACAATGTAACAAAAGACAAATTGTGCCCGTAGCAGATGTAATAGTAACAAAGGCGAATTTAGGAATCAAAAACTCAGGAGGATGTGTAAACTCTGCCTTCACATTAGTATCGAAAATAAAAGTGAATCTTATTGTAAGCAGAGTAACCATTGTCTTATAAGAAATAGCTTATGTGGTTTGAAATTATATGATATGTTATTTATAACACGCTTAATAGACCCGGGATCGAACCTGTGTTGTTCGGTGTCGTTTTGTTTTGCTTCCAAGGAAAACACGTTGCTCCTGAACTATCTTGCCGAGAACAAAGCTCAAGTCCAAGGTACAAGTGCAAATCGCGAAAATAAATTACAAAAGTAACTTTATTGGTTTCAAATTCAGAGACCCCAATCGTAGGGTTCTTTGAGTGCCAGATATATATACATAGGCTTATTCGGGGGGTGTTGAAGTCCTTAAATAATGATCATGGTACATATGATAGAATTATCCTAGGCGCTGGCACTACTCATATTTGCTGGTTAATTTTGTTATGATGATAGAGGATATGAGACTTGCGAGGGCAGGCTCTTTCTGGCTGAGAGCGTATCGAGGCACGGGACTCAACTCAAGAGCAGAGTTGGATGGGTGGTGGGTGCTTGGTGCAATCAGGGATAGGATTGGAATGAAGTGGAGATTTAATGTTCTGTGCTCGTTACAGTAGTGCCAGTTTGAATTGGCAATTCTACAAGTGGAGGTGAGCTGCAAACTGAAGGTGCGTGGGACCCGGTGTAATTGGATGAAGGTGAGAGGATATGCTCAGTTCCTGCATGCTTCGTGGGCTGTGGTGCGCTGCCATTTCATCATTTGTTAGCTGCCTTTCACTCACACCTAATGGATCCTGTTTCTGAAATACTTCTATGTTCTTTCAAAGCACCATTAGTGGACAAGGTACGTGAGGGGGGTATTAGTCGATGAGGCTGGGTGTCCTCTAAGGACAACAGAGGGGATTGAGCTTGGTCATGGTACAGGGATTAGAGAAGACAGGGAAGCTTTCTGGGCAACTTAGCATCCAGTACTCTTTACATGACTGTAGGGGCATGTCAGGGTTTTCAGTGGAGTACACACTATTGTCTTGCACTTCGATGTCTCGGTTTTGTTCAAGAAGCTAGTGCTTAGTCAGTGAATATGAAGGGTTGTTTCTAGGGATACATGTGCACACCCCTTTCTTGCACTTAGACACTCATCAGTCTCTTTGTTCACTGTTCTAGTGCTGCATTAATGTGGGACATGCACATGTCTGATACTGCTTGGAGGGGTATGGCGTGCCTTGTCCTTTGTGCTTGGTGCTAAGAAAATGCTGAGAGAAGGGAGAAGAGTGTTAACACTAATGGCCCACGAAGGAGGGGGGAATTTGATTTGTACTGTAAAATGTTACCATAAAGGCAATTGGGTGATTATCATCGTAATGGGTAAATAAACCATGGTATGGGAGAAGTCCAGGAACAGTATTCTATACCTACAGTATTATAATTGTGTTTGTGCCCGAGACGTTGGTTATTTTTCTTCTTTTTCACAGACATTGGCTAGGGATACCACCGCGTATTGACTGTTGGTGATGCTTGCACCTGAGAGATTTTGCTAAAACGGGCATACGCTAAAGGACTGTAGAGGCAACGCTTTTGGAAGCTTTTGGGGGCAGTGGGAGAAGGCCAACTGTACCTCCATCTTAGATTGTACTGACGTAAACCTGCTTGGACAATGGGGTATTATTCTTGACCAGCTGTGCGTCAGGGGGCATCAGCCCCACAACCTTCACCTGAGGAGGACGACACCGGATATCATCAGATTAGAGTGAGTGACCCGGAAGTGAAGATCCACACAGTCCCAGAAGGATAGACAGAATCCAAAGACAGACTATTTTGATTTTGATTTGATTTGATTTATTTATTTATAGAGCGCTTTGCACCAAATTGAAACAACAAATACACAGAAATAACAACAAATTAACAGTGTGAGCAAAAAATTACAACTTGAATCATTCCATAAAACAGTGTAAAGAGCAATCACCTGAGGGGGGAGAAGTGAAGTGGGAGTTGGAGAGTTGAGGAGACCAGGAGAAGGATTGAAAAAGTGTAGAAGGAAGGGAGAGAGAGAGTAAAGGGAGAGGGGGGAGAGCAATTGAAGAGAGGAAATCAGGGGGGGGGACTATGATTGGTTACAATGTGTTCTATTGTGCTAGAAGGGGGACAAGGATACCTGAATGGATGTATGACCAATGTAAGGAGACAAGACTCTGAGGGGATGTAAGGGAAGGTGAACTGGCGGCAGATTGTGTTATTAGCTTGGGCGGCGGGTTGAACAAATGTTTGTGGTGGTTGCAACCGGTACATAAATGTAGTCTTGCTTTGTCCCTTTCCGATATGACTACTGAGTCTTTTGTTCGATTTTTACATTCATCGATGGTGCCCGCAACTTGGACTTGCTGAGCAATGCTGCAGACCACAGGACCCTGAGGGCCTCAGCCAGACAAGCCTGGTACAACGCACAGGTATTGGTTAAGGTAATGGGTCAGGGGAAAGGGCAAAGCCCATCAATAAATAGGGACAGGTGGACAACTGCATGGTGAGAGCCCTTATTCCTATTAGCGCTACTCTGCGGTGTCTTTGGTAATAGATCTGTTTTCCTTCGCTGATGCGCAAAGGAGTGAAGTCAAAGAATGGGTGGAACAGGGGCACTTGGGTAATGGGAAAAGTGAGTAGTGAAATCAAGTATAAACAAGGAAAGTACGATGGGCAAACAACAATCAAAAGAGGCAGAGGAACCCCCAAACGGGTCTCCCGCCCACTATATGTTTAGACAGCTTAACAGTATATCTTGTGATTTTTTGGACTCCTGGCATTATTTAACACAACAAAACAGAAAGACTGAATTCCTGATAGACGGAACGTTTAACTTAGATAAACTAGGAGCTCCAAAATGCATTGGGAAAGGAAGAAACAAAAATACCAGCAGTACAATGGGGAGCGTTTGCCACATGGAAGAAGAGGCCAGAGGTAGAGGAGATGAAAGGGAAAGTAAGGTGATTAAGACTAATGACTGACTGAGAAGTCAAAGACAATTTTTAAGGGGTAGGTGAGCATTAGAAGGGGGGAGGATGTGTCCACAGATATTAGAAAAGGTGGTCCCAATGGAGGCAAGTAAAGCAGACGAATAGAATAGTGAGACACAGGAAGTTATACTGGATTTTTTAACCATCCTTGAGAGACAACAACTAGGGGAACTGCCAGTCATAAAGGAGAATTCCCCGATAGTGCCCACAGCACCAGAAACATCAAGCCGAGTGGACAGGCACCTAGTGGAGTGTCATCAATCATGGGACCTCCACGAGAGTATGATTCCTCGGTAGCAAGGAGAGGGACGATATACGGAAGAGATTTACATACATTTGAAGCTCCACTCAGACAAGCACCAACGGAACAGGGAGATGGGGAAAATCCACATGCACTAATGATAGTCCGTATTCCATGGACACCGGGAGACCTTAGGACATTAACTAAAGAATTCTCTAATACAAGGGAAGAACCACATCAATTTATGGAAGCATTGCAGACAATAATGCAGTTTTATAACCCATCATGGGCAGTATGAACCAACTTACGAGACTATTGATGACACAAGAGGTAAGCCAACGATTACTGGAACAGGCGGCTTGGCCAGCTATCGATCCAGGCACAGGGGAGGCCCTAATGCAGGCAAGGGATAGGATAGTGATGATGGTCGTGTAGGTATGCCCTAGAAAAACGGATTGGTTAAAAATATTGAATTGTATACAAAATAAAGGGAAATCACCCACAGACTCTCTAGATAGACTGAAGGTAGAGTTCACTTAGCACTCAGGTATTACAAAACCGGAAGATACAGTGCAAGAGGCTATAGTCAAATCTGCTCCCGAAAGTACAGGTGCGGCTTAAGAATGTGTGCATAGGATGGCAGACTAAGCCACTGGTGGAGTGGCAGGGGTGAATCATTGCATCACTTTCCAAGATCAGGGAAAGGAGATGTTTGATAAATAAATGTATGACGTTACAGATTCAAAGGGCCTCATTATGACTTTGGAGGCAGCCATGCCCTTAAAAAGGGCATGGCTGCCTCCAAACCGTGTCCGGGTCCGGGTTCCCTGAATGGGGAAATACCGGGCCATTCCGAGTATAGAGGGCCCGATATTTCCTCCTTCAGGGAACACAGGCCCGGTCCTTTCTCATTCCCATTCGAGCCCCCATAGGGCTCAATGGAAATGGGTGCTGGAGCTAACAATGGGCCGATTACGACCAGCCCGTTGATAGCTCTCTGGTCCCCTCGCGGGACCTGCTCTGGATGTCTGGTAAAGCTAGATGTCCAGAGCGGGTCCTGCGAGGGAACCTCGTAATATTGCGGAATGGGTTTAACGGCGCCAACACCATTCCGCAATAGTTGTAATGAGGCCCAAAGTCTACAGGGACAGGCGCAGGGACAGCAGCAGGGAATAGGAAACTTTCAGGGGAATGAAGCCCAAAGAGGAGGCTTACTTAGAGGTGGAGGCAGAGGCCAAGGTGAAATGGCTCGGCAGGCAAAGCAGAATCAGCAGGGAGGACACTGGGGGCAGCAACAGAAACCGAGACAACAGGGACTGTTTGACCAGAAACAGACATAGGGAAGACATGGGTATCAGGGGCCGGGGAATTGGAATAACCAGCAGGTTCCTAGAGCTATGGTACCAAACCTGTTGAATTGTAATAATTGTAATCTGCAGGGTCATTGGAAAAATGAATGCCCATTCATACCACATGTAAGGCAATGGATGCCAGGGGGAACTAGCCCAGCTCACACACAAATACAACCACAGGGAGGACAGGTCCTTGGACCGACCGTGCCAACGGACCAGTTGTCCGAGTTCTCAAATTCAAACTCCAATAGTTTTATTCCAGAGACACCACAAGGGCAAAGGGTACCTCTAATTGGGTAAAGACAATCAGAAGGGGAAGGGACTCTGGAAGCACTGATGCTACCAATTGACCAGTAGTGTCCTTATGTACAGTGCCAGGTTCAGGGAATACCATTACCATGCCTAGTAGATACGGGGGTGAACCAATCTGCTTTACAAATGACACATTTTGCACACGTCCCCACATCTGGGGAGACAGTAAGAGCAGTAGGAATATCTAATACCACTATCATACACAAGGTGACAGAACTACTCTCTGTCACATTGAGTCCTATTACCGATCAACACACATTTATTTTAAGTCCCACTTACCCTGTGAATATGCTAGGGAGAGTTTTGCTCTGCAAAATGAGATGCACTATATACTGCAATCCGGATGGGGTGTTTCTCAAAGTGCAAGCAGATAATGCAGTGACAATGATGGCCTGACTTCGGGAAGACACAGAAGGAGAAGAGAGAGAGAGAGAGAGAGAGAGAGAGAGAGAGAGAGAGAGAGAGAGAGAGAGAGAAGCAATGGTCAGAGGACATATGGTAGTTAATTTATTCAATACCAGGGTGATTGTGCGCAACCCATGACAACGAAGTAGGATATATACACACAGCTGAACCAGTAAAGATAAAAGTAGATCCTGTTAAACGTTTGCCTGGTACTCCAAAATCTCCTGAAACCTGAAGCAGAAGAAGGAATTACACAAGTAATCTAGTCATGTTTGAGTCAGGGAATAATCAATCCAACCAACAGTATATGTAATACTGCTATTTTTCCTGTGAGGGTACCCGGGTAGGAGTGCCACCTAGCAGGCACTGGATGATCTTATTAGTTGCAGAAATTATTTTGCTGATCGAAAGGCTGAATTGGTTGCTACCTTAGAAGGCAACAATGTGTACATCTTCCTAGTTTAACTGTACAGGAGGGGACTACTTATAAGATACACTAGAAAACATTGCTCAAATGCAAGAGAATACGCCCACAGATGTCAGGTGTCTTGACCCACGTTTGAATTATTAGGCTACAACATTTGGTGCTGTGGGCTTAGCAAAAAGCCCACATTTACGCCAGAATCCAGGAAAACCGTGCAGTTTTGCGCACACCAAAATGGTCGCCTGACCTGCCACTCACCAGTGCGAGCGTGATGGGCCATAAGCGCCATGAGTGAAACGTGGTGTCAAAGGAAAAACAGCAGTGCCAGTTAGCTAAAAAAGCGCTTTGAAATCACATTTGTTTCTCTGAAATGCAAGCTAAAAATGCCTATTTTAAACATTGCAAGATATTCAAAAATCTCACTGAACACCAGCAGTCATTTGGCAGAATGTAGTCTTGTGTGCATACAAAATCTGGAAAGATCAAGAGCTAAAACAATGTTTATAGCAAAACTGGCTGAGCTGTGGATGTCAGCAGCTTAAGTGAAATGGGATTTAAAACCACTAAAATCGAAATGTTTAAAATAACTGAGTGACCTACTTTTGAGTGTCACATAGGTTGCAACTGTTTAAATGTCATAGTTTTGAATTTAGAATCAGCGTTCTAGCTGCATGTGTAAAAATTGGAAGTTTGATTTGAATGAAGAAAACTGGAACAAAAGTGACATTTAGCTGAAGCCTGGCTTGAAGAGATTGAATTCTTCCCGGCAACTACCCCTGACAGGAGTGTAAACTTGCCCAGCAACTGCATTCCCAGGCCTGGCCTCCCTTCTGCTGCACCACCAAAAGGAGATTCACTTTCCACTTCAAACTGATTTCTTGCGAAGCATTTTGCCGGACCAGACAATATCCAGAAGACTCCATAAACAGAACTTAGAATCCAGACTTCAGAACTTGCAGCAGAGAGGCCTAGTCCAAAAGCTGAATCCTTCTCAGCAGGCCTCAGAATACAGCCACCTAACCAAACTATTCAACAGCCGGGCGAGCTGTTTGATTCTGGCTAGAATCCTGTGCCAGAACCCAGAAAGCAGAGCTGTATCCAGACCGCTGTGCAGTGCCGAGACCAGAACCAGAGACCCAGAACCGCAGACCAGACCCAGACCAGATCGCTGTGACCAGAACCAGTGCCATAGACCGTCCCTTGGCGAGAGAACCGCAGCCAACCTGACCAGATCTTGACAGCCTAATTCAAATTTATAGTGTGAGTACCCAGCCAGAACTGTGCATAGTCATCTATTAGTTTAAAATAAGCTTATCCCCTCCAATTCAACCTGCCAAGAACTGCATAGAAATCGTGTGTCCATTCTGTGATTTCAAACCTGTGAGAGTGTCAAGTGCCATTCTGAATCATTATTTCATTTCTGAAAATCTACCTCCATTAAATCGTCCGTATCTTTTGAACCGCATGTGCTAGGAACGAGATTTAACTTTCATTTTAAAGCTAAGAATCTGACTTACTACTTCTTATAGTTTTTCCGTAATCGCACTGGACGCATTCGGAAAAAGTGCTGCGAATTGAAAACTAGCTCAAACTTCTTCACCTGTCCAAAATAGCTGTCTTTTGCTTGCATTGCTGAAATTCGTTTTCAACCTGATAATCCCTCATGAATCATTGCTAGTGTAGACCTGAACTAATTCAAAGTAGCTGTCACCTACCCTTAATCTCCTATAGGGAATTAAAATCATTTTTAGCGTATTTTCACTTCTTTGCAAATCACATTTAAAGTATTTTTGCCTGTGTTTTAAAATCCTCCCTGTACTCTAACCTTGCTAGGGGGGAACTGAATTGATATTGCATTTGATGGTATTCCTGAAAATTGTGTGCTCTCCTTCCACCTCTTTATACTGCATAGGGGGGGAGTGAATTGTCACAAGGGGAAAAGTGATTATATTCTCTCTTGTTGAAACCATATCAGTTTATTTCTGTGCTGCATTCTTTCCATCATTGTTTTTCCTTGAAACCATAAAAGCATTCTCAGCTACTTTATCCTTCCTATACCGACTCCTAAGTGATTACAAAAGTGGGCTAGTGTGATATTATCCATTGTTGATCACTGTCATATTCATAAGTGTGCGATCAAATATTAATTTATTATAAAAGTGTGTTATATAAATATATTGTTTAATTTTCAAATAAATCTTTTAATTTGCAAAACAAACCTAATTCTTGGCTCAGTGAGGTCAGGGGGATTCAAAGAGAGGGGCGTTATACAAGGGTTTATCATCCAGATTTATGAACTAGTCATACAAATGTATAAATAAGGGCTTCCCTTGGGCATCCCAGACTAGGCACTGACTTAGTTGGAGTACTGAATTGAAGTTGCTTAACACAGACGAAAAAGACTAATGGATAAGAAAGGGGTGCCGGTTGCATGAGGATGCTCTGTGGCAAGATGAACATGGTGGGTTAGTGGCTCCAAAAATATCATTGGCACACCTAACAAGAATGTATCATGGGCAGGCACGGAATGGGCAAAAAAAGCTTCCTCTTTTTTACATCAGCTAAAGGGGTAACAAAAAGGGAACCGGAAACCCAGTACCAAACATGTTTTCTTTCAAGAACCCTTAGAAGAAGATATGTTAATACTGGCAGGGAGATCAGAGGGAAGAGTGGAGGGCAACGTAAATATAGAAAACGTACAGGAAGTAGAAAGACGCATGATCAGGTCATGGTATCAGAAGCAGCAGAGACAGGGGAGGTATGCTGAGTCAGGGGTCTCCTGCATTAAGTTTGTGGTTCACATATTTGAATGAATATTTCACACGTGGCCAATGGGTGGGGTTATTGTTTATAATTCAGAGCTTGCCTGAGGTGGGACGCTTCGGTTTGCCTATGCAGGAAATTGCAGTGTATCTCAGGATCACCTCATTCGGTCTTGTGCATCAGCACACATTTGTATATTAGAAGACACGTCTATAGGAACTAGCTTGAAAAATTGGGATTCTATACAGAACTTAGTGTGAATTTGTTTTTTTTCAGCTTAGTAGAAGACACAGAGGTTCGAAACATGCGTGCAGGCTGGATATCATGAATAATATTTGTACAAACTTAGTTGGCTGTCTAAGGACACCAGTTGTCTAACTCATGGAATTTGTCCAATGTAGGATCTCATTAAATAATATATCAGATGTCATTCAGGACTTATTGCAAATACCTTTATTTAAAATAGTCTACATATAGATTGCAACCTGGTGCAATGTGTCAGAGCACATCCCTTTTCAATTACTCCAGGAGGACGACCAGGCAACAGCCACTTCACTTTCTCTTGCCACCAGCAGCAGGGTCTTCTTGAATATTAGTGTAGGCTTTTCTTAAAATTATATTGAATGCTAGAGCATGGGCTTTATACTTCCTTTGCCCAATTGTATATTCAAGTATCTGAGCAACCTTACATTACTACCATAATATGTCTCACAGTGTGTTTTCTTCTTTTTGGCAGGGACCGCTTCGTGCTGTATGCAGTGTTGTCGCCAAACAGGGGCAGTAGCCATACAGAACCGACCCTCCAGCTCGCCTTCACTTCAATCTGTCCTCCATTCCAAACCCTCTTTTGTTCTGATAGAAATGAGGCAAGAAAGTACGATGCTGCAACAAGAGCTTGGACAATTGCTACAAAAACATAACGATGACTGTATGTATTGTAGCCATAGTGTGGTAAAGGTAGATGGTTCACCTTCAAAAACGAAAAGCAGGAATGGGCCATAGTAATGAAAGGTTTAGAATAGAATTCTTTGTGCAAACAACAGTTAAATTGGGGATATCATAGGGATATTATATCAGCTAGGTTAGTTGCACACTCAGCATAAAAGAGGGTGTGTTAACGATGATGGCCCCCTAAGGAGGAGGGAATCTGATTTGTAGTGTAAAATGTTCCCATAAAGGCTAATGGATGACTGTGATCATAATGGATAAATAATCCACAGTATGGGAGAAGTCTGGGAACAGTATTCTATACCTACAGTATTATAATTATGTTTGCGCCTGAGACGTTTGCTATTTTTCTTCTTTTACATGGACATTGGATAGGGATACCCCCGCCTTTTGGCTGTTAGTAAAGATTGCACCCGCAAGCTTCTACTAAAATGCACATGTGCTAAAGGACTTTTGAGGCAGTGATTTTGGAAGTTCTCATGGTCACTGGGTGAAGGACACCTGTACCTCCATATTGGATTGTACTGGACTAAACCTGCTTGGACAATGCAATATTATTCTAGACCAGATGTGCGTCAGGGGTAACGGCCCCACACACCTCACCTGAGGAGGAAAACAACGGATATCGTCAGATTAGAGGTAAAAGTGAGGACCCACGTGGTCCCAGGAGGATAGACGGAAACCGAGGACGGATGTTTCTTAAAAATAACTGATAATTAAAAGAATTGGGGGGAATATTTTGAATGTGTTTTACAAAGTTACCAGGCATTTAAAAAATGAAACATGTCAGGGATGGATAACTATTTTAAAGGGGACTGTTTTAGGCATGTCCCACATTATATTTTTAAAGTGTAGTGACCTGCCCGTCCTATCTGCGCACTCCGTTCTGAGTCACAACGCACGCCGCTTATAACGCAGAGCAGGGCTCAGAGTGGGTGGGGCATAAGGAAACAAAGGAGGGAGGAGAGTGCAAGAGGAAGATTCTGTGTCGTCTCCACTCTCCGTTCTACTAGCAAATACAATTCTTGGAAGTTACTTTATGATGAGAATTAATTGAGATTGAATCATACAACCTCGGCCTACACTATACTTATGTATAGGTGGTCTCCAAGTAGCATCTTTACAATGGCGATGAGGATGGGATGCTTTGAGAGATACAATATAAGACATCTTCAGGCAGACACCCAAAGAAACAGCACCACAGAGAGAGAAGCACTGAATCATGCAACATTGAATCAAAACAACATGCAGGGAATCACGCCAATACCAACATTCCTGAAGACTCCATATGAGCCACACGTTCCTTGGAACCAATGGAAATCCCAATTCCAGATATACCTAGAAGCTGTAGATAGGATTTAGTTTGTGCCTGAGAGGAATTCTGCACTACTGAGGAATGCACTACGAACGGAAGGCCAAATACTGTTTGGGCTGGCAGACATATCGAGGAAACCCAACGGCTCAGCTCACAATGACATATGATGAGGCGATGGCCAGAACAGAGACACAGTTTGGGAGAGTTCTAAGATAGTGCTCGAACAAACATCAGAGGTTCTACACCAGGCTCCAAACATCCTCAGAATCAATTAATGACTTCGGAACTTCACTAACGGATCTCGCGAGCATGTGTGCTTTCGGTAACATGGAAGAGAAACTCCTCCGGGACCAATTTATAGTGCATTGTCGTGACACCAAAACACAAGAACCTCTGTGGATGACCCGCAAACCCACACTGGAGCAAGCAATCACAATCCCAAAAATAATTGAGCCATCATTGGGCTCCATAAGGGAAGTGAGTCAAGATAATATTAAGGAAGAGGTATGTACCATGAGAAGATGCCCACAAGAAAAGAGCGGGTAAGAAGGTCGTCCATCAACCCCAGACCAGGTGTGGTGACCGAGATCAACCAGCCAGCGATAGATCATGCCCAGCAACTGGCAGAGAATGTGTGCAGTGGCACAAGATTGGTCACTTCACTGCCATGTGAAATACCAGAAGATGGCGTATGGTAGCGGCTGTGCAAGACAATTCAGATAATGATAAACCCAGGAAACAGTTAGAGTAGATCATACTCAGCATCAAGAGCAAGAACCTGGAAGCAGGAATACCTATTGCACAATCAATATCGATAACACCAACACCAAAGTATTAGTGGACTGTGGTTCCTATTACACCATATTTCCAAAGATACATACGTTCAACTCTTTCTGAAGCGCAGATATTAACTCAGGTGCATAAGGAAGGCACAAAATTGACCTGATTGGATTCCGAAGATTGGATTGGATTCGTTCAAGGATCGCACCACAGTCCTCAAGATGCATGTGTCAACGAAAGGCACAGCCATTCTAGGTTGGGACCAGAGAAGATTGCAAATTGAATTGGACCCAGAACCAGTATTCATTGTTCACCAGCAATCTCTGTCAGTGTTGTTTCATCCCCAGAGGGGCATATTTCGGGACAAAATGGGTATGTTAAAACAGTATGTGGACAGGATAATACTATGGAAGGATGCTAGGCCGGTCAAACACAAGACCATTGCCCCTGACTGCATGCAAAGAACTAAAATCACTCCTTGCTGAGGTTCTCGACCAGGGTATAATTGAGCCAATGGAGATCATGGAGTAATTAAGTCCAATCCTCCACACAAAAAGGCAGGGCAGCACAAAATTGCGGATGTGTGTGGACCTTTGCAGTCAAAACTTGAGCATTGTAGCAGACTCATACCCACTGCCAACATAACTGAATTACTCTTACTGGTACCGGATGCAGGGATGTTCACCAAACTGGATGTGAAGAATGCGTATCACCAAATCCGTCTTCATCCGGACTTCAAACACCTTATGGCTTTCGTAACACCAGAAGGCACCTTTCAGTACACACAAATGCCATTTGCTCTCTGAAGTAAGGCGAAGGATTGTTAATTTCCCCAATTATAAGCAAGAGGAACTGGACTAGGGGAAATCAAATGCCCTCAAAAATGGAAGAGTCCAAAAATATGACAACTCTTACTGTTTATTGAAAGCTTTCGAAACAGGTATCAAGTTATGGACAACGCATATTCTCCAATACTCTCACGTCATTCTCAGGCTCGTCATGAACTTTTAAAGGTGACATAATGTCACTAAATAAATGATAAATTGCAAAAACCTAAGGTAACATTGGAATTGGTTAGTGAGATAGACTACATAACGGATGTATATGGGGTTAGTAACCTTATTGGCTAAACTGTATCTGGTGGCTCCTCCTGTGACCACCTCCAAAATGTTGCAACTAGATACATGTCAAGTTAGCGTGCTGGAATTGGGCCTTGCAACAAAGTGTGAGCTAGCGTGGAATGTGGGTAGGCATTGGTCATCAGGGGGCTTCTCAGCTTTGGCACTTTGGAATGTTACCAGCCCATCAGCAACTATTCAATGTGGTGAGAACAGCCCCATATGTGCGGCTTGTACCCAACAAGTTACCATCTCCGATCCTCTTGGCCTTGAGACAGAACATTAAGCTTTCAACCTGGTGTTACTTTTGTATCATCTTGCCTTCAGTTGGATGGGAACAATTGTCACTGTCTGGCTCAAATTAATAGGCTTGGTTTTTCAGGTTCAAGTCATGTGTGTAGGAATCACAAACTTAATTTTCCTGCTTGCATTTATGAGGATTTTCTGCTTTACAGATGGAGGTGTTCTATCTCTTCTGCTAATGTAAATCTTTCTCTCCCTCAGTGCCCTTGGCAAGGCTATGCACAATAGATCCACTGACAGCCTGGTCTGTGCCCATCTGCAAAATCAGCATGTCAGGCATCCTTCTCTGCATTCTCGTGCCCTTTCAGTGCCTTCCATTCTTTTCAATGCGGCAGGGGTTTCCATCTTTATTTACATGGTCACTTGTGCTAGTTGCGTTCAGCGTCAGCAAGAAGTTCATCTGTATTCTTGTGCAACTTGAGGTTACTGCATAGAAAAGGTGTGTCAGGCCTCTAAGTGTGTCATAAGCATATTCTTTGTGTCTGCGTAGCATCATTTTGAAATTCATATGTGCGTCATGTGTAACGCATCTATGTCATAGTCTTAGTCGTGATATCATCAGCCGTCTCCGTGGTTACATTCAGTCTACTTGCTCCATCGACTGCAAATGTATCTATTACACAATGTCATCAGGATAGGGTCTACATGGCTGTCTGAGTGAATAATGTTTCTCACATTTGCGGTACATCACTGATTGGGAGGAAGGGGCCAGGCAAAATTTACACCTTTTGTTTCTGTGATGTCGAGATGAGCGAGACCGGTGCAGCGAGGGCCTCATTCATTTCTCCCTCTTCACTACTGAGTAATGTACTGGGCACGGAAGGCCAAGGTCTTTTAGGGCTGGCAGACATATCAGGGAAACACAATGGCTCAGCTCACGTTGTCATATGACGAGGCGATGGCTAGACTGGAAACACGGTTTGGGAGGGTTCTAACATGGTGCTCGAACATCAGAGTTTCCACACCAGGCTCCAAACATCCACAGAATCAATTGATGACTTTATATCTTCACTTAAGGGGCTGGAGAGCATGTGTGCTTACGGCAACATGGGCAATAAACTCATCCAGGACCAACTCATTGTGCATCGTTGCAACACCAGAACACAAGAACTCCTGTGGATGAGCCGCAATCCCTCACAGGAGCAAGCGATCAACATCGCCAAAGCAGTCAAATGATCATTGCACTCCATTAGAGACCCCAAACCAGGGGATGACGCTCAAAAGAGATGTCCACCAGAAAATAAACTACCAGGGAAAAGTAAAACACTTTTCAGATTTGGTGACCGAGATCATCTAGCGAGTGATACATCACGCCCAGTAACTGGTGAGAATGTTTTCAGTGGCACAAGATTGGCCACTTCACAGCCATGTGCAATACTAGAAGACGGTGTACGGTAGAAGCTGTGCAAGACAATTTGGATGGCGATGAACTCAGGGAACAATTTGAATAGATCATACTTAGCATTGAGAGCAAAGGACCTGGAACTAGGAAGCCCTATTTCACAATCAATATCGATAACACCAACAACAAAGTGTTGGCAGACTCTGGTTCCGATTACACCATATTGCCAAAAGATAGGTACTTCCAACTCATTCTGAAACACAGAGGTCATCTCCATGCACCAGATGTTAACCCAGGCGCAAATGGAAGGCACAAAATTGACCTGATTGGATTCAGAAGAAGCACAGTCTCCTTCGAGGATTGCACCAACAAAAAGCCCAGCGGTTCTAGGTTGGGACCAGAGAAGATTGGAAATCAGATTGGACCCTTGCTTGCCCAAACAGGTATTCATTGTTCACCAGCAATCTCCATCAGCATTGTCAGCGTTGTTTCATCTCCATAGGGGCATATTTCAGGATGAACTGGGTATGTTAAGACAGTACGTGGACAGATTAATACTACAAAAGGATGTCACGCCGGTCAAACACAAGGTCAGGCCAGTCCCCGTGACTGCACAGAAAGAACCCTTGCTGAGCTTCTCGACCAGGGCGTCATTGATCCAGTGGAGGCCACTAGACTTGAGCATTGTAGCCGACTCATACCCACTACCAAACATCACTGAAATACTGTTACTGTTACTGGTACAGGACGCATGGATTTTCACCAAGCGGGATCTGAAGAATGAATATCACCAAATCCGTCTTCATCCGACTCAAAACACCTTATTGCTTTCATCCATCACGCCAGAAGACACCTTTCAGTACACGCACATGTCATTTGTTCTCTCTTCAACACCGTAGTTGTCACCAAACTCCCCAGGGGCATTCCCCATGTAGCATTTTCAGAACATACTGGTTTTCGGGAGGGATAAGGAATCGCACAACAAGACTCCCGCACAGGTGATGTGCACATTGGTACTCAGCGGACTAACACTGCACAGGGAAAAATGCATGTTCCAAAAGTCTCAGGTTGAATACCTGGGAATAAGTCCCAAAGTGTCACTATTCAAACCAATCATGAAAGCTCCCAGACCAACCACGAAAGAGCAGCTCTGATCCTGGGGTTGTCCGAGTACTATGCGAAGTTCGTATAAGCCTTTTTGGCAAAACCGAACATCTCCGGTTCATTCTAAAAAAGGCTCTTTGAAATGGGCAACCACTTGACGACTTGAGTTTGATACCATTTAATCCAGCATCTTCAGTAGTAGTTGTAGTTTGTCATTTATATAGCGCCTTAATCCCATTGGAATAGTATCAACGCACGTGTGGACCGGAGTCCAAGGTATAAGATTTCTCAGAAGGACTATTATGCATGTGTATATTAGGCCAAGATAGGGAGTTAGATGGGCTGTCCGTGTCCCAGTAAGCTACCCATGATGGTCAGGCATGTGGATGGGTGCTGGGGGGTGGTCGAGGAGAGTGCGTAAGTGCAAGAAACTTGTTATGTCTTCAGCTAGACTGAATTTTTTTGTCATAAGTTGTAGTTGCATTCGAATGCAGGAGATTTGTTATGTGTGCAGCTAGACCGAATTTTTTCACAGGTCGTTGTTGCATTCTAATGCCACAGATTTTATGCTTCATGTATTTGTCTGGTGTATGGCGGCAAATGCATGACAGTGGGTAGCCACCGGAGTGGTGCTTTCCTACGTACCTTGTAGCTCAAAATGGACCATTGCCTTTGGTTTGTTCTGAGTGGTCCAGTCTTTCAAGAATTGCACTTTAACCTGCTCTGTAGAGTAAACTGTGGAGACATTGATTGTGACAATGTCTAGGTGTCATGAGGTAAGTGAGAGAGGGAAGTTCTTCAGGTAGCTGTGGGAAAAAACAGGTTTTGAGGGCCTTCTTGAAGGAAAGGTAGCCCTCATTGCGGCAGACGTTCAGCGGATAGGAGTTCCAGAGGGTGGGAGCTTGGATGGAGAAGGAGGATACTCCAATTCTGGTGGAATTGAATGGGGGATCACAAGGAGGAGTGCAGAGCGGATCTAAGGTTTCTGATGGGTTGGTAGCGTTTAAACCTGTCTTGGAGGAATTCAAGGCCAATCTTGTGAAGGGCACCGTGTGTAATGCACATGGACTTAAAAGTCAACCGTTGGCTGATTGGGAGCCAGTGTAGTACTCTAAGGGCCGGGATAATGCGTTCTCTAGGTGAGAAGGCCAGGAGGAGTCTGGCTGCAGAGTTTTGGATTTGCTGGAGTTTTCCAAGCTGATAGGCAGGAGCACCCAGACAGAGGGAGTTGGAGTAGTCTATGCAGGAGAATATGTAAGCGAGGATTGTGGAGACTCTGTGGGGGTTGGAGAGATAGAGGAAGATTTGCCTGAGGATGCATAGGTGGAAATGACAGGTTCTGGACACAGAATTGATGCGATGGAAGAGTGATAGGTCAGCGTGTTCCCACCCTCAGTCCTTTCATTCCAGACAATCACACGATCATCGCAGCCAATACCAGTAACTATGGACTAGGGGCGACCATGATTTCAAAGAGAGAGAAAGTAATTCCATCGTAGCATTTGTTGTGCATGCTCTCATGGACTCTGACCACAATTACTTGGCCATAGAAAAGGATATGCTAGTGTGTGCACGGGCCACAAAACACTTCAGAAATGATATCCGGGGAATGACATTCACCTTATGCACAGACAACAAGCCTCTACTTCATATTTTAACACCAGGAGTCACAAGCAAAGTCACTTTAAGGTTGGTGAGACTAGCAGCTAAACTGCAAGAATACACATTTAAGGTTAAATACGTCACAGGCTCACAAAATTCACAAGCTGACTGCCTATCCAGATTACCACTGACACACAAGCCAGGAGACGAATGGGATGCCAATGACTGACTGCATTGTAGCATCGATACAAGAAGCAGAAGAACACACTGCACCCAGCGTATCTGCAGATCAATGGCTTCAGCAAACCAAACCTGACACAATTTGGAGGCAGCTAGCAGATTTCACCAAGTCAAGATCGCCATCGGAAAGGAAGATTCCTCTCCAATTGCATCCATACATTAAACTACAAACTGAGATTACAGTCAAGGTGAACTGCTACGCAGAGCAGACAAGCTCAGTCCGCCAATGGCACTTATGAAGGACCTACTCACAAGGTCATCTGGGTTGAACACTGTCCAAAAGTAGGCTACAAGAACAATATTGGTTGCTGGGCATGGACAGCGACATGGAGAGGCAGATCGCTTTGTGTGCGGCATGCAAAGAAGGGGAAAAATGTCTTGTCACACGCAATCCACCAATGACATCATTAGAATGAAACATGGAGCCCTGGTGTAAAGTAGGCATAGACTTCATCAGTCACATGGATCACATGCCTGCAGAACACAAGTACACTTTGTTATTGGTGGACCAAACCTCCAAGTGGGTGGAAGCAGAGTGTATGGATGAAATAATAACAAATTTGACTATTCTAGCACTCATTACTCAGGAGGGAAGGATATCCTGAGGAAGTAGTCTCTGATAGCAGAGTACAATTTGTATCAGTGGAGATGACACATTTACTGTCCAGGATCTTTATCAAGCACATCCCGGTTGTGTCCCTCTACCACTTGTGAGGTAATGGACAAGTAGAACGAGCAAACCGTATGATTAAGGAAGCAATACATCAAGCAAGTGCATGCAGCGCAAATTGCCACAAAGCAGTGAACAGAATGATTTCAGCACACAAGGTTACAGTATATTCCACCACGGGTGTCACACTATTCCAGTTAATGAGAGAACGAAAGGCCAACATGAAGCTCAACCCAGCATGGACACATCAGAAGGTACATGAGAATATCATAGATGTCTCAAAGATCATGAGAAGAGTGGCAAGCCATCAGAAACACCCAAGAGAAACCTTTCATGCACTCAACTCAACAGGTATTAGAGACATACAGGTGGGCAACGTAGTGAAGATACATATGCCCCAGAAGGACAAGGATACTTCCTCCAAATACAGTCGACCACTGACTGTCATGGGAAAACATCATGATGCAATAACAGTTGAAGGAGGAGAAAAATGAAACAAGGCCAGCGTAGCAATCTACCGGAAGAAGAGAAGTAATGAAGCAAGCAGCGAAAGCATTCCGTTGAGAATTTTCTGCGCTTCTGTTGCCAGGATAAACAAAGAGTTTCACGCACCAACCTATAAAGGGCCAATTTTGCTCGTTGGAAGGGAGGAATTGAGAAGAGGCAAAGAAGGCTCTGAATTGAATGAAGCATGCTCACAGCCAGGTGAAGAGAGACCTTGAAGAAGAATACATGTTCCAGAGAGGTTCAGTCAATACAAACTTTATTGACAATTGCTCAGGTGAACTCGTATCAGTTCTGTTGTCATGACCTACTACAACGAATCCCAAGAAGAGGTGTGTTTTGAATATGATCTCAAGATGATAATGAAGATAAGCCTGGCCAATGTAAATTGAAGAATTGGGAAAAGATGGGATTTCTTTGAAGAGGTTTTGTCCAATCTTATTTGAGGGTGGATGGTAATAAAGTATCTGGGAGAGTGTAAAATGGTTGCAAAAGGTATATAAGCTGCCAACTCATGTTGTATTGTTGAGACTTGGGTTAGTCTGGAACTTTTGTACAATAAACTTGCTTTATGTATAACTGTGTACTCACTTCTTAAGTGGTGGGCATGTTTTAGGTTAAGGTGATTAAAGGCCAATCCCCACAGAGATGGCAGAAGATCACTGACACAGGTCCCATTTTTGATGGAGCAAGTAGACCAACATTTGGGAATATTTTGTTCACATTACTTGTTGCATAACTGTATGGAATATCTGCATTCTTATTATGCTCCCTCTCATGTGGACTTTGTTCTTTTATTGGCCAGCCCTTATAGAATGTTATGAGTATTCCTTTATGGTAGTGAAACAAAGAATTCCTTAACACTTAATACATTTTCGTGGATTAACTACCTTTTTGCCAGGTTTGTTTCAAGCTGTCCAGGGGGTTATTTCTTTCTTGCATGTCCTTGTCTTGTACATTGTTCTCCCTTGCACGTTCTGTATCCTTCTTGCATCTAGGAATATATCATTAAATGTACAGCACCCTGTGCCTGCTACATAAAGCTGCTGTTAGTGGCGTTGCGGTGCCTCTCAGCCAGGGATCATAGTTTACATGCACTGGTGAATGCGTCAGGGAGTGAGGTGCCATTCTTCTACATTGCAAATGGCTGTTTTGTTGGTGCACAGACTATGGTAACATACCATTTAGACATTTCATATTGGCCGGGCAGGCATGTACTGTACACAAAATGGTCATCTAGTGCATATGCTCTGTAGACACTGATATTTTTTTTGTTATTGATATAACTGATTTAATCAACTTTTCAATAGTACATTATATACAAAATCATGTTATAAAAAAAAATCACAAATCAATTTACCAATGATTACTTATAACCGATAAGTGAAATGTTTCATTGTCACGATTCTGCTCGCCTGCCTCCCAGCACCTTTCCATGCGCCTATTCCTTTATTTCCTTGTTTTACCGCTGCAGTTTTGGACTAATCTAATTACATGTTCCATTCCGGATTTTGGATTAAACCAGCAGATGCATTCTGGGACATGTAGGCTGTCCAAAAGGCAGAGGACTGGAGGAGGCATATTAAATACATTTGTTTGCAGCAAGCTACTAAGAGCTGCAGAGGGCCTGATTGCATTCACCTGTTCCAAGCTACTGCAGGCTCGGCTGCAGAGAGCTGGAGATCACTTGATTAGAATCCACTGCTGCTACTGCTGCAGGCTACTGAAGCCAGGGCTGGACTTAATTGAACGCAGCTGCCAGAGTATGCAATCAGCTCCACCCTGCTGGCATGCTGGCTGGGAGGGCCTTTATAAGCTCACTCTGAACAGAAGCAGTTGTCAGTTAACTGCTTTCTCTGGGAGTTCGTGCTGGTGCTCCTGTTACCAGTTTTTGACCTTTCCTGGATATCCTCTTTTGGCCTGTTGATTCCTGTTGCTGTTGATGCTTGAAGCTCCCTCTCCATTCTGCTGCAGCCTTCCGCCCTGCTACTCTGGGCTCCCACCTGGCGGCTCTGCCACACTCTGCTGCCTTCCGCCCCGATCCTCTGGGCTCCCACCTGACGGCTCTGCTGCACTCTGCTGCCTCCCGCCCTGCTCCTCTGGGCTCCCGCCTGACTGCTCTGCCCCACTCCGCTGCTTTCCGCCCTCGCCTCTGGGCTCCCACCTGACGGTTCTGCCGTACTCTGCTGCCTTCCGCCCTGCTCCTCTGGGCTCCCACCTGACGGCTCTGCTGTACTTCGCTGCCTTCCGCCCTGCTCCTCTGGGCTCCCACCTGACGGCTCTGCCGTACTCTGCTGCCTTCTGCCCTGCTCCTGTGGGCTCCCACCTGGCGGCTCTGTCACACTCCGCTGCCTTACGCCCTGCTCCTTTGGGCTCCCGCCTGACGACTCTACCGCACTGCACTACCTTCTGCCATTCTCCTCTGGGCTTCCTTGCCTGGCAGCCTTGCCACACTCCTCTGCCTTCTGCTCTGTTCCTCTGGGCTCCTTGCCTTGCTTCCTGCCTGTTCCAACTTCTGATGTCCTATCCTGTCCTATAACTGGTTATTTCTTCCAACACTGCTTTCTACTTGTATACATCTTGGTCCACTGTAGTGTCTCCACTTGAATCCGTTTTACAGTGTGACCCTGGGTTGGTCTCCGTTCAGATCAGATAAGGGAAGACTTCTGTTGCCTCAAGTAGTCCGTTGAAGTCGGACCTCCCTCAGTATATGGTCTTTCAGTTTTACCCTTGCACTGAGTACAACAGTTTCTTCGCAAAGCCCAAGTCATGACGTTGCTGTATGACTGTTGTTAAGAGTAATCTGCTGGTACCTATCCCAAGGGCTTTCCTTAATCCCTGGAGACCCCTTATCATATTCCAGTACACCCTTATTTCTGATCAATCCATGTTGCCCAGTATACTTGCTTGTCTTTGCCTTTTCTCTGTCTCTTTGTTTACAGCCTGTTCCTGCAGTTCCTGTGAATTCCTGTTTCAACTAACAGCTTGGTATGTACCTTTAATCTGATATTTGCTAGCATTGTCTCCAGAATCTTCCTTAAATCTACTTGCATACAGGGATAGATAGCCTCTGGCCTGTGCTCTCCGTCTAGACTTCTGAGATTCATTTAGTTAAATGAGAAGCTAGACAGGACATTTTAGAACCTTACTCAAACATTACTGTGTCCAAAATGTTATTTCTCGAAGATGTAAACACACAAAAAAGAACAATTTTTAAAATATGAATCCATTGTAAAGCGAAAAATAAAATAATCTTCTTTAAGCAATGCATATATTGCCTTAAAACATTTTCTAGCTCTATTTTCATATACACCAGTCTTGCTGATAGTTAATGTGCACTAACATATGAGTTTGTATGAAAATTAATCAAGGCATTCATCATATTCCAATTTCTTCATCTGCAATTCCTTTTCATATATTTACACATTCATATAATCTCTATAAAAATACAGCCATTGTTATTCTTGACATTTTTCGATATCTCAACATTTTTTCTAATATTTGTGTCAATTACAATATCCTCATATGTTTCACAATTAATGAGATCATCCTTATATAAAAATAGTGATTGTATGAAGTTAATTGAAGCAATTAGGACTGTGGTGTGTTTAGTAGAGAATATGAGATGCCATCGTTTTTTCTGGCATAATTATCCTCAGTTCTTCAAAGTGTTTGTTTAGAAATTTCTGTCAATTTGTACAAAATGTTGGGCAATCTACCATCAGATGTCTCAATGTTTCAGGTTCTTTATCGTTATCACAAAATCGACAGACGTTCTTATCTTTAGGGATAATCTTTCGTCTTGCCAATATTTCATTTGTCTGCCACAAATTAAACCTTAGACGCAATACCTGCGATCTATATATCAGGGACGTGTGCTTTACCAAATATGGTTCCAAAATGCGGAATTTCTTATCATCAAAGGGATTGTTGCTGAAATCTTTATGGGTTAGACATTGTATTCGTGTATCAATCCAATCATTTCGATAGAATTTCATTTTGGCTTCAGTTGGGTTGTGCAAAAGTACATCTAATGGTATATCAATTTTAGATTAATTTTGAATAACGGTAGTCCACAATTTTTTAACAAAATGGTGTTCAGAAGAAAACACACATATGGCCAGTGTGTTGAGCTGACTTTCTGCATTGGTAACAAAGACGCCAGCAGCACACACTGTTTAATTAAATTAAATCCAGTTTGTATCTGAAGTAAACGATGGAAAAACACTGGGGGAGATTTAAAACTTGCTTCTAATACTTCCCTTCTATTCTCTGCCAGGAACAATCTCCCTGGTTTCCGCTCCATAGAGGAGTATTGGTGTTACATTTTGATTATAATAAATTACAGCTGGACAAGGGGAAAATGTGAAATATTTTGCAAGGATAATTTTTGTTTGTGCTATTGCAGTGTTTACTTTACTTCTCAATGTGATTAAGATATGTTTATCGTGCAAATCATCCCTTACATTCATTCCCAGATACATATATTGATGGATTACCTCCAACATGTTATTTTGCGAATTCCATTTAGTTTCGCAGTGTTACCCCGTTTCGAGCTGCACCGCATTACTTTGGTTTTATCCAGATTTACGGTTAGCTGATTTTTTGCAATATATATAGCTAGGGCATCCAGAAGTCTTTGGAGTCCCATAGGTGTTTTTGAAAGTAGGACTAAATCGTATGTATATAACAAAGCTGGTATTCGTTTCACTCCCATTTTGGGGACATCAACTAATATTTGCTGAAAGAAGTCTTTTATGTCTGAAATAAAGAAGTGAAAGAGGGCCGAAGCAAGTGGACAGCCTTGCTTCAGCCCTCTTTGAGTTTGTATAGGGTTGGAGAGAAGCCCCTCAAAAAAATTTAACCTTACTTGTATTGAGGTGTTTGAGAACAACAGATTAATAATGGCTCTCAAGGTATCCTGACAGCCTGCTTCCTCTGATTTGCTCATTAGCAGCTCTCTGGATATGGAGTCGAAGGCTGCCCGGAAATAAACGAAGGCCAAATGAAGAGATTGTTTGGCAGCATATGCTTGTGTTTTAATTGCTGAGTTGGTCATCAGATTGATGGCCGTTGCCATGCCAGCCACAAATCCTGTTTGGCTCAGGTCACGTTTTTGCTGTGATTTTGTCCATTCATTGAAGTCCCTCAACATAAATCGGGTGAACATCTTCCCAGGCACACCTAAGAGCGCAATTGGTCTATAAATCGATGGCAAGGAGCGATTGCCCTTCTTAAATATGGGGACAATCACTGATTGACACCATGAGGATGGTGTGGTACCATTTCTCAATATATTTGCAAATGTATTATTGAGAATGGTAGACCATATCTATGGGTGGGTTTTGAACATGGCATTATTTAGGCCATCGGGTCTTGGGGCCCTAGATCCACTTGCTTTTGTGATGTAATATTGGATGTCTTCTTCTGTGATCATTAGTTTCCAATTCTTGAGATTAAGCAGAATATGCTGGGTCACTAATAAGGGAGGCTTTGCATAAATATTCTCGAAATATGTTATCTATTGGAGTTCTGTGACGCCATTAATTTGTATTGGATACTGAGTACTATGTGTGGCCTGATGTAATAGACTCCATGCTTCCGCTAAATTCTTAGAGGCCAGGGTTTTCAGGATAGTTTCACAATCGCGCTGGAATAATCTGGCTTTCCTACATCTGATCCAGTTCCTATGTCTACATTTTATTGTTCTTAACATAGCCATTCTTTCTACAGAAGACAACTGCATGGCTAATTTTTTGAGTATCCATAGGTCTGTTTTTTTCTGTTTAACCTCTAAATCGAAACAATGCTTGTCTCTGTAATATGCTTTAGAGGCTATCATGGCATGAAGACTAAAAAAGTTTAGGGCAGCTGTGTATGATTTATTCTCTTCTATGCGGGTCTCTGGGTTTGACTTCTGCGTGTGCAATATATGGGCGTTTAGTTCATGCAATCAGATCAGTCCATCAAAATTGCGTTCTTGCTTCATTTATCACAAATTGAGGCTTGTAGTTTTGTTTCGGGTGCTGGGAGTCTTGAAGCTTCCACACCCACAGGAGGGTAAGTATATCCTGGTCACTCTGTATTTGCCGAAAGATCTCAAATGTATGCGCCACTGCAAAGATTTCTTTGTCTACGTATATGTAGTCTATTATGCCTTCTTGTGGGCCTCTGCACCAGGTACAATGAGGTGGAAGATCACCTCGGAGGGTCATTATTAGGAGTCTGTCCCCCATAATGGATATCCATTTTGAGATTGTGGTAGTGAGAGGAACATTTTGTGCAGCTAAACAGTGAAGACTGAGATTTCCTAGTACCATGACATTCGTTATGTCAGCTGTTTCAGTTATAATATCCAGGAGTCTCCCCAGTTCTTTAAAGAATCTATCATCTGTGATCTTTGCCGGATTTCTGTACAGATTGATTAATGCGATTTCGCTATCTAGCAGGGTGATCTTAACTAGTTGCAAAAATTAATTTGGTGCCTCCCAGGGTTAAATTGTTAAACCAGAGCTAATCGTTATTGCAGTAAGGAGCGCCCATGTGGGTCTGCCCTTACTCGGTCACTTAGCAGGGTTCAGAATGATATTGTGGACATCCAATGAGGGCGTGTCAAGGAGCCACATTTCCTGAAGTGTCAAACTTATTGATCTGGTTTGCTGATGAATCCAATAAATGTGCATGGCCACGCGTGTTCCTGGTGGCCAAACTTAATGTGATTTGTAGATTTTTCTGGGGCTGTTATGCCCGTGGAAAAAGGCCACTGTCTCACTGAATGTGACGTTTGTTGAGCATTCGTCTGATGACGTTTGTGGGAGAGAGACAGATTAATTTGTGTGTTAGAACCTAATGTGTGTGATGAAGAATATTTCCTGATCTTTAAGATTTCCTCTTGTTATCTTATTTGCTCGATGGTTTGTGGCTCTTGTGCCACTATGAACCCTTAATCAAAAAGGTCAATTTTCGCCCTCAATATGGCGTTCAAGACCACGGGCCTGAAGGAACCCAAAGTCTGACAATTGTAACATCCTCATCATTCAGAAATTCAACTTGGTCAACATTCCCAAAGGTGATGTCTGCCAAGGTGGGAATCTCTTCAAATATGCTTAGGATACTGGCTATGCAAAGGTTGTAAGGTGTGTAGGGAGATGGGCGACATTTCATAATGAGACAATGGTATTTAACTTGGAGCTCCTTCCTACTTGTGCCATTTTCTGATTTGCTGTTGCTTTTATGTTGGGCATGTCCCTCCAAATATCAGTTGCTCTATTTTCTAATTGCACATGTTGCCTGTTGTTAGAATTTCTTTGCATCAGCTAGCGGTGACCGTTGTCAGTATCAACTATATTCATTTTTGTAGTCACTTTTATCTGATTTGAAGTTGCGGCCGAGTGATTGAATTGTGTCGCTAAATATAAATCAACTGATTTTCTAATGTCGGCAGGCCTCTGTTCAATCGATAGTGGTTCTTCATTCGCTAAGGTATTTTTCTTCATGGCTGCAGTTTCATTATTGTCATCTGACTTATTATGTCTGTTGGTTTTTGTGTTGTGTTTGCATTTTTGTTATCACCTAGGGCCGAGATTAAATCATCTAGCAGAGGATGGGTTAGTGAACACTCATCATTCTCAGCAATGAGATGTTTCTTGTCTTTTGCAAGTTTGTTATATTTTTTGACAACTGCTGAACTGGCGTCAACAATATGTTTCTGTGAAGCAGTAATGGCTCAGATGAATTTTTTTGAGCTGGTGTTCACGGTAGAGGCAAGTGATTTGAGATTTTTTGATTTCTTTTTTTGTTTGGCAACAACTTGTGCCCCTTTTTTTTTACAAAGATGTCGTATGGATGCTGCATTTCTATAGCCAGGGGTTTTATGGCTACTAGGGTATCGTCAGGTGATAAATCATTTGCTTCAATTATCGAAGCATTGGGAGAGTTTTCTTCTACTGGGCGAATGATCTGAGCAATGGCTGGTAATACAGCTTTTCTAAAATTGCAATGCGTTCTTTTTGGATTTTGATCTTTAAAGGGCTGATCATCTCGGGGATTTGGAGTCTTTCGGCTTGCTCGGCAGCTATGAGGGCACCCATTACTGGTTTCTGGGGTTATGCAATCCATAATCTGTTGTATTGATTTAGTTTGATGTGTTAGTTTTGCATCAAGTGTTTCAAATAACCTCGTTTAGGTTACAATGGTTATGTTCATGGCTGATAGCATTGCTTCTAATAGTTTGGTTTGGCTTGCTTCTCTACGTCAATTGGGTGAAGACGTGGTTTTGCGGGGAGTAGGATTAAGGAAAGATATGGAAATGGCAGAGGACTATTTTAGGGAATTACCAAACATGATAGGTGATTTGGATGAATTATGTGTCTTGTCTGGGATCAAAAAACTAGCATGAAAGGAGATCAAAAAACTATCATGAAAGGAGACGTCAGACTCCACGTCCTCTCTGTCACTCATCACGGTATCAGGTATGGTATGAGCAGATATATTGGGCAAGGATTTTGAATGTTTGGCTGATGACGTGCGTTTATCTCTCGTGCCTGATTTATTTTCTGTGTTGGTCTGAGGAACCTGTTTGTCATGATCGCTATTCATAGGGTACAGCAATGTTGCAAAACTGGATTCTAAACTGCCAGTCAGAAAGAGAGGGGTGGCGAGAGGTGTATCGCAAAAGCCTGCAGCGATTAACAAGTCGGGAACTGTTACGTTCTCATTCCCTTTCTCATTTTCCGCCGTGGCTTGATGTACGAGTACTATGGATTCAGATCTATACACCGGCCGGCTCACAAAATGACTGATGTCATTTGAGATTCTATCATTGTAAGCTCGTGGGTGGCAAAACTCACGGATATCAGCCCCAGGTTTTTTTTTTTCTTATGGGGTGGAATGGTTGTCTGCACTGGTTTTCGTCAATCATGCATTTTTCGGTGTTTGTCTGGCAGGGGTGCTCGCTAGGCCGGGGGTGCCCTTCACCGCATCTATCACTATTGGAATATTAGATTTCAAAATATATATTGCTATTGGCATGTGAGTGACTTTCTAACTGATAGGGGAAAGGCAGAGGAAAAAGGCTCACCGTACCCGGACTGTCTCTAGTATGTACCGGTGCCGCTTGCCTCGCGGCTAAGCGGCAAAGCAGTACTTTCCGGTATTTCCTCAGGATGCACACGCGCTGGTGTGCGTGGCCTCTGATGATATAGGTGACGCCGGACAGAGAGTGGGGCTGACTAATTAGACTTGTAGTCCTCAGTAAGATTAAATTGCACAGCAATACAAAGACCAATGCTCAGAGTAGCGTGGCAAAGTGGTACTTTCTGGTAATTCCTCCTGGTGCACGCCTGTGATATTCATGTAGTGTTTTATCAGATGTGCATGTGGTTTGTGTGCGGAGTACTTGCGGCACCCTATGCAGTGTCTAGTTTTTCCTGGCCGGGATGGTTGCGTTTGTGTTCTTTTCTCAGGGCCGTTTTACAGCAGTGCTCTTACTGGCACTGGCCACACTGGAAGTAGGCTTCATTAAATCTTGCCTTCAAACATTTGCCCAAGGAGGACACATCTGTCAGCCTTTTTATTTCATTCAGGTACTCAGACCGGTTATACATTTTTCTTACCAGTCCACTTAGTTATGCATTCTTGGAAATGTAATGCTAACAGTACATGAACAAGAAAAAATGCCTAACAATAGCCTCTTTTTCTCAAGATGCCAGGATGTCAATACATAACTTGATCAAGTCTCTCCCTTTGTTCTCCAGCACTATTCACCTTTCAGACTCAGTCAGCTCTTGGTGTGGACACTCTCAGCCTTTAGGCTTGGCAGGGCCGCAAGTAGATCTCTGAAGCTCACCCGCGCTTAATTTGAAAGGTATGCGCAGCATTTTAGCCACCACACATCTAGGATTGCCCAATCTCATTCGCGAGCACCTCATGCATCCAAACAGTACCGTGTTTCCTAATTTCCAAATATCCAATTGTGCCTGGACACACATTCCAATTTTCACCAAAACCTTAGGATCTACCGATTATAGGACTTTGGCCCACCTAACAAGATTGGCAAGCATGCATGCTATTGTAAAACATCCTTACACCCGATGCATTGCTGCCTCCTTTGTTTTTGTACCACCTAGCTTCCCCTTTCCCATCCTCATATTTTTCTCTGGTGATCTTTTTCCTTTCGCAGATCAAGGACTGGATTCTCCTGGAAGTGGCACAAATCGCCAATAAACAGACAAGCCGGGCACCCTGTGACTACTACGGTGGTGGTTTGGTGACGACATAAAGTAAGTACTTCCGAGAGGTCAATTAGCCACACATGAAAAGCAAATGGTCCAATAAGGAAAAGTTCAAACATTGTGGCAACAGGTCACATTAGCACACATTGCATGAAGGAAACGAACATTGCAAGCCGAAGAAAGGCACTTGCGTGCCCAGGGATTTCAAATTCGCCCAAGACTTTGACACAATATGATAACACTAGCGATCAGGACAAGGTGGGCTTGAAACATTTCCCTAGAGCCCAAACTTGATTGAAGGAACACTGTATTTTTTAAGAGAGTGCTGGCTCCATGTAAAAAACGAGTTTCACCAGTGCAGTAAACTTTTGCACGACTTTTGTACAGGGACAGACGTTACACGTGTGTGCATGTTATGTTATGGCTCTTATTCAGCACAAACCTGGAAAGTAACAGAGTGTTGTATTGGATTTCCTACGCAGTTCCAGCTGTGAGCAAAGTCATTTCTATGTACAGTAAGAGGGATGTATACAGTGGCTGAACATGGTGGGATCCTACGGTGTCAAGAGGAGTTCTACTCCGGTGGGAGCTCTATGGTTTAATTCAGTAGCTCAACAACTTTTTCAACAAAGAGGTCTTCAATTCTTTCCTGTAGGCTAAATGTTTTGGGATGGGCGACTGTGCAGTGAGTATTGATCCACGGTGGCGGCACATAACAGGAGAAGGGCTACTTCCTTGCCTTGTCTTCTCTTTATTTTTGCTTTTCCTTCCTTCCATCTGATGTTGTGGCTTCAAGAGCTGCACTGGCACCCAGAGATGGCTGGCTGTGCATCTAGGTAAGATGGAGCTGTGTTGGACACAATCTTGAATGCCATGCAGGCTGCTAGAAGATGATCCGGGCTGGTGCTGTCTGACATGGAAGCTTCCTCGGAATGGGGATTGTATGCCCGCTTTTTTCTGATGGCTCCTTTAAGAGGTCCAACGGCTGCGGCAGGGACATCTGAGTGGATGTTGGCCCTTAAAAGTGTGAAAGTGTTAGAGATTGGCATCATTTCTGAAGTCAGATGTGTGGCAAAAAGGGTTTAATTTTTAGATAGAAATGTTAGTTGATACCAGGAAGAGTGGGGTTATTTTGCAATGTGCTGTTCGAATGAGAGGTTGTGGTCGATGAGAAACCAGAGTAATTCTCATTCAGGGTTAGGTTCTGTGTGAACCCTTCAGAATGCATGCCAGAGAGCCAGGATGGGGTCAGTAGTCTTCTAAGGAGAACAGGAGAGTTTTTAGGTATAGGCTTGTCAACCAGAAATGCCTGATTACCAGACAGTGTTTCGGATTTGAGATATTTTCAGAGGAAATCACTTTGAGGTATAACTGTGTGGTCCACAAACATTGTGCCATGATGATGTGATCCTTGAGGCGAGATGATGGGGGCTCCATGTATACATCAAAGATGACTAGCAACAGGATGGCAACCCCATCCCCAGTGTGATAAGAAGTGTGAGTAGTGTGTGCGGGTGATTGTGTCCAACGCCACAGAAAGGTGCAGTAAGACAAAGGGCCAGGAGTCCCCTTTGTCCATGATATGCAACACGTCTTTGGCATCCGCAGCCTTCATCATAGCTCTTTCGGTGATGTGTCTCTCTCGGAACTAGTGCAAACATGCATTCAAGTGTTGCAATGTTTGACTTGCAGTAAATAGTTCAATACAGACCTACATTTCCTAGAAAGCATGAGAAACTGCCTTTGAGTTCATGCGGTCACATTAATGTACCTTGAGAAGTTGCTAGCCTCCCTGCATCACTGAAACTGCATTCTGGCAACATTCTGAAGTTTGACCCTTTCTCAGTTGCAATGGACTATGCGCACGTGCCCGGATTCTGTGTGTGATTCTGACACAGAGACAGGTCCAGCATTCCAGTGGATCCTTCCACGCGCTAATTGGCAATGTCGGGGGACGGGGAATCTATCATGCTTAAGATCCTTGATGAGTGATTAACAGCTCGTTTCTTGGCCCCTTTGCCTAAGCTATTTTGGTTGGCACTCCCAAGTGAAGCATTTCTGGCAAGGTCTTATCAGCTCCCAACCGAAGGGATGAGCCACTGGGATGCAAATATACAATTCTCGTGCCAGGAAAATAGAGCACAAGGAGACGCGCAGGCTCAACATGCCTTGCTGAGAAGAGCCAACCTTGCTATTTCAGTAAACACATGACAAACCCACATGAGTAAAAACAAATACGGCATACACATATTCTCAGCTGTCAAACAATCGCTCAGGGGATAGGCTTCCAGGATGAAAATCATAGGGGAGCCCTGAATTTTACACATTGCATACGTCATTTTGCAAAACATTAGCAGGACGTCTCGATTGCTGGGTCATTCCCTTTCCTAGCGCCGCCATCGTCTTCCCTTCACTCCTTGGAGTTTGGCTCGGTTTCGTTTGAGTAGTTCAACCTTGATCTTTTGCAAAGGAAATTGCTTTGGCAATTATGATAGGTTTTGGGTCTTACGTGTTTCTGTTCATTCTCCCTATCTGCTTTCACTGGAGAGGTATTGTTTTTCCACTCCAGTCTTCCAGAACAGTGGGAGCAGTTTAGCTTTCAAGTCTATGGGATTCTGATCCAACTTTTCCGATGTGGTCTACTGATCCGTGCGTATTCTTGACATATCTGTCTAGTTATGTGCACATGCATAACTGGTCTGACAACACTTGCATGTTCACTTGCGATGCACAGTTCGGTTTCCCATCACTTTCAAGTGTCATCGAAAATATTCAGTAAAGGACCACCTGAGATATAAATGAATAGAACGATAGGAGCCACCATCTTGCGAAGTATGTCATCAATTAAAGACCTGCATCCCATCAGGCAGTGTGAACAATTACTGACCATATCAATTTGTCAAAGCCAGCATAAATAGTAAACTCTACCACTCAGGCAATACTAGCTGCTGTAGTGGACTTTAATACCAAGCTAGTCGAGTTAACAAGCCCATGAAAGTGTTTAGCAAGGCCTGTAGGGTTGTTACAGGCTGCTACATACAGTACTACAGTTATCACCATTTGCACCCTCCTAATCTCGGGGTGTGCATGTGTAGTATGCTAAGGGGAAAACACCAGTCCCCCTGATGTACCCAACAGAGAAGAAGAAAGGGAACTCTAGTAGATTCACTTCCCAGCTTTCATCACATACCGAGGGTGTAATGCTCACAGCAGGCTCTAGGGTTTAATGAAAACCCAATAATGTTATGAAGGTTCCACATTGAAAAGAGCCTGTGCAATGAGGCGATCGTAATAACGACTGAGGAGTATGGTGTGGTGGGATTGCACGACTATCCCGTAGAAGATTGCTGGATGGAAAACTCTGCAGAGCACACAGAAATGAAGGGACGATATGCAGCCAAGATGGGATGGAAGAATGACAAGGCAAGACACCCGGGGAGGGGCAGCTGAAAGCATATATAGAATATGAGATTATAACATATACGAAATAACCCACATTTCCTGACTTCTAATTGGCTGAGAAACAGCCTAATGGGTTTTATGAGAGTGTCACTGTTTTGGGTGCTGACAATTATCTCACTAAATGTCCCTTTAAAGTCATGCTGAGCAGATGTTGTAACTAGGATTGGCGATGCGGCCTCCTACATCCATTTGCTCTTACAGTAGTTGTGCAAACCTATGTTCTAGTCTAAAATAACTGCGGCAGGCCACTTCTCTATGTATGAGGGAAGCCAGGCACAGAAACAAATGTCTTGCCCTCCATTCAACAGAAAGTCCGGATGTCTGAACTCTTACCAAGGACAAGTGATGAGTTGTGCGTTAAGGCAGAATCAGGCGATGGCGCTTTAGTATATGCCCAAAACCGTACACTAGCTCCACAACTCTGGTCCCTCTGCTAAGAAAGAAAAGAAACAAAAAGGGGGACCCGTCAGGATGTCATACAACACAAAGTTTGTCCGCCATCTAGAAAACCTAATCCTGCATGATCCTGGCCTTACCAATGCAAAGGAAAATAATCAAATCAAACACAAAATCACCTAAGGACCTTTACCCTATTGGTATATCCCTGGCTGGTTTCTGACCTGCCGTAGACTGTACCAGGATTAGGGAAGGGAGTCTTGATAGGGCTTACGAGCTGGTATGCAATGGAATAATCAGAGTCTCTAGGCACCCTGGTCTGGAGTTCAGGTCAAGCTCTTGATAAAGCAAGGTCCTCGCAAATGTAATTGGTTAGCTTGGTTTGGAAACCCCTTTGGCTCCTACTGCTCCTTGGGGTCTCAGGTTGCACATGCCCCTCTTGGAGTTGATTTGGTGGTAGCCCACTCTCAATGAGCTTTCTCCCTGCATGGGGCTCTTGGGTTTCACACCCCCTCATAGGTACTCTCAGCCCCACGTCGGCAATTTAGTCTTTTAGCCCCTCTTGGGTTGTTTGTCTTCTCACCCCAGCTTAGGGTATTTGGGCATTAGGGTATTTGGGGTCTCATCCCAGCTTGGTTTATCTGACACTTCAACCCTTCTTGCGCTGCTCATCTTCTCACCCCGGCTTGGGGTGTATGGGGTCACCATTTGGGTTATCTGGTGCTCCAGCCCCTCCTGGGAAGTTTGCCTTCTCACCTCGGCTTGGGGCATATGGATTCTTGCCCTGGTTTGGCTATCTGATGCTTCAACCCTTCTTAGGCCTTCAGCCCCTTTTAGGCTGTTTGCCTTCTCACCCCAGGTTGGGGTACCTGCTGGACTGCCCACTCTCCTGCTGGTTCCCTGAATGCACTGCATGCCTGGATTGCTACACAGCCTCACTCAGAGGAGGCAGCAACCCAATCCTGGGTCTTCTTTTGTCTTCTGCGTTGCTGCATGGGCTTCAATGCTTCATGTCATTGCCATATGAGGCTTCAGTGTCAGCTCCAGCCTGCGGCAGTCGACCGTGGTTCATGTGGTCTCCTCTCTTCTCATGTTCGCGAGGCCGAGCTTCGCCAACTCCAGTCCTGGATGCAGACAGCAGCGTTAGGCTGACTTTCTAGCTCCTCTATTCTCCACGTCATCTGTGTAGGACTGCTTCTTGACTACACCTCGAAGAGGACGGGCCCTCATATGCGTCCCAGCTTCACAGGTTTGTGTGCCTCTCTCCTGTTCCCCCACTCCTGGTCTGTCTAGCGTTTCCCTTTATGTTTCTCTCTGGGAAGAGACAGAACAGTCCATTCATCTGGCATGCTACCCAATGAGGGCAACATTAAAGGACAGAAACCCCAAAAGCTACCACTCTATATACATTTCCATAGTTCTTTGGTGAAATTCCTATATAGCCATTACACACATCTGCTGCCTGGGACAAGGGAGCATTACATATATCCCTGTTAAGGGGGGATAGCATGTTCTCTAATGGGGGTAACCTCAGTGGGATGCCGCTTGCCCAGTCTCCTATGGGGTGTTAGGTTTAGCAGGCTCACTTCGCTAGTCCCAAAAAGGGTGGTTCTCGCTTGGGAAGAGGGGACAAATTCCCTGGATTCGTCACAGCTGTTAATCTTAGCAAAAAAGGTACAAGCAGTACATGGTGGCAGACATATCATAAAGAACACAAAGCACTGATGCCTGTATCTTGATCTATATATGGTGATTTCTGTATGGACACATTTCCTTGCATGCCTTTGTCATGGCCATGGGAGCAAGAAACACATTGAAGTTAAGGTCTTAAGATTCAAGAGACTTTATTAATAAACAAAATGCTAAGGGATTAGGTTGAGCTGAGGCAATGATGTGCGTAATCAAGGTGACACAAGTAAATCCAGCTTTCTAGTGGCCCGGAGTCCATCAGTCCAATCTGTCTCACCCAAAGCACCTGACAACTGACAGGTAAAAAGTCACTTGTAACCTTTTGGGGTTTCATTGTCCCTGCACCTTTTTCTTGTGGATGAACACTTGGCTTTGTAGACATAAGCAGAATTTCATTCTGCCATGGTGCTGCGGGGGTCTGAACATGGGCTAGGCATTCAAATCTTTTGGATCTTCGCAAAGACCACAGTGCGCCCTTGATGATCAGGTTTCTCCCAATGGGAGCTGGTCACAGACGCTGAAAAGTCTCTCCAATAACTTGGGTCTCAACCTCCTGATTTGCTTATTGCCTTTGTCTTGGGGACCATTCCCTCTTACTCAGCTATCTTCCCTTCTGTGTGGCTGATCTTCTCCTCCTTTCTCATTGAAGAGGGAAAACCCAAACCTACCTTCCCTCTCGATGGACCCCCCAACCGGAAGAAGTATCCACGAGAAAACGACCAACGACCGTATGAATTTGCGCCGATCCCCTCCGATCCCGCCATCGGTATGCACCACGAAAGATACCCGGCCAGCTGACCATACAACCCTGTGGTGGTACAAACCCTACCCAATGTGTGCGAGGCGAGGCAAGAACGAGCTGGAGACGACTACATGGACAGAATCGACTAACAACACCACAAAAGCCATGCTGCAAGTTGTTAGAGACATCACAACGACATAGCTGCATTAGACAGGAAGCACACGTGCACTCCGCACATTCGGGACATTCACACACCAACCTACATGAAGAATACATATGTACAGTTCTATGAGATAGAGAGCGGTAATACATACTGTCTGCATGTTTATTATTTTGCCACTTAGGCCACTACAGCACCGCAGAAACGCAAGATGCCAGAAGAGATCATGCACATGCTTGCATATGCTACTTGCTATTAACCCTATGGAAGGACAGGAGTACTCGAGGGACTTGACCGACCATGTCTTATTCTAACCTTTGGACATTATGCATAACACCTATTCAGAGCCAGAGTAGGGCTCAGGAAATTCCAGCAAGCCAGGATCATCTCACAGAAACCTCAAGCAGTGAGATTCTGTAAAATCAGAATTGCCTTGGCAGACGCAACAGCAGCCAAGGCCACGATGTTGCAAATGACATTCCACACACACCGAGCCAAGGTGATACCGGCCCCTGCAGGGACTCGTCTATGCAAAATACAAAATAAATCAAAGTCATTCAGCCTCACACACAGTGGCCTCACACGCGACTCGGCCAAAGCTGATGTAATGCCAAGACCTGCAGGCTGGGAAAGCACAAGCAGCTTTGCACCTAAGACCGAGCTTGCAACAAATCACAACATATCAGCAATGATATACGCTTGGAATGGAATGCTCTCATGGCAGTAGTATACCCACACCATTGTTACTTACTGTCACATAGTCACATATTGTTGATACACATTATCCATGACCAAGTGTCTTGTGGGTTGGGAATTAAGTTTGTCCCAGGCTTGGGGGCCCCCCAGGCCTGACCAATCAGAACACTGGGGGCTGGGGGCAGGTGGCGGGAATCACTATCCAATCACTGTGATGGCTAATGTATCACGTCCAGATTAAGAATATTTTTAGGGATGATCCAAGGACACCAACTGACCCAGCTGCCCCCACTATTATTGTGCACTATATGTCCCCATACTGGACCTACCACTCAGGGAGCCAATCCTGTGTGGCGTTAGATTCAGGGACGGAACTCGCTGAGTGACACAAATAGCAATGTGATTTTCCTACAAAACCGGCATGCGAGCCGGAGTATGTGTGATTTGCCTGGAGTAATCCATGTAGATGATACCTGTGTTTTGGGCTAATAAACTGCAGAAACGCTTGCTCCTTGTGTGGACCTCGACTTCTTTGGGACAAGGGAGGGAGTTAGGGCCTTCCGTGAACCGGATGTCCACGGACCCCAGGTGCGGCTGTGCCGGCCCGGGAATTACCCTTACATCTCTATGTGTGTTTCCCTTCTCCTTTCCTTCTTGACGCCTTGCTGCACTATGCTCCTCCCCTCCCTAACCATTGCCTTGCCTCTTCTCAACGTATCTTCACCTCTCCTTGTTGTTAGTACAGGTGTCCAGTCAAAGGGTTGAATTCAAAAGGGTTGAATACAATACATTTGACTCAAAAGGACGGAAAAAAAATGATCAAATGCCTTTTTTTAAAATGTATTATTTTTTTTTGCCTTGGAATAGGTAAAATTTGTGGTTTTTGGCCAAAAAACAGGGGTTTGCAAAAAGTGCATTTGATTTATTTTTTTTCGGTCCTTTTCATTTGAAACGATTGCATTTCAACCCTTTGTATTCGATCCTTTCACCCTAAACCGTTAGTACAAGTTCTCCTCACCACTGTCTATTTAAGCTTCTTGTCGCCACATCCTTTTTGTTATTTTAATCTCCTCCATCATTCTTTCTTAGCTGTTGTCACCACTTCCTTCTTTTAATTACGTTCACACTCCTCTACGTCTTGATTCTCAGTGGCTCCCTCCTCTGCATCCTAGTTCCTCTGGTCACCTTTGTTTATTTCCTTTCTATCATTTCTTTTCGAGACCTCCTGGTAGCTCTGCCCTTCCTCCTTCAACTCAGCTTTTCTTTTCTCCTGATAGCACTTCTCAGACACCTTCACCTCCTTTCCTCTCTTACTCACCACCACGGTATTCTACCTTCTCGCTGCCTCTAGCCTATTTTCTGCACTGACATACACTCTCCTACATTCCACCTACACAACTCTTAACTCCCACAAAGCTCCAAAACCTAGGGTCTCATTTATAACACAGCAGACCCCTCACTTTTTGTAATGACATGGAGAGAGGAGATACAGAGGCTTACAAGCAGGCGGTACAGGTTGGAGATTCAAAAGTCAGTGGCATTTAGTCAGCACTCACCTGTCTAGGACTCCTTACACTTAAATCGCCTACATCAGGGGTCTGCAAACTCTGCAGATGTTTTGAACTAAGGCTCCCATGATCCTTATCATTGATCATGCTGACCAGGACTGAACGGAGTTGTAGTCCAAAATATCTTGAAAGCCAAAGATTCCGGACCTCTGGCCTCCATGAAAGGAAAGAACAAGCAATGGGCTAAAAATGCCAGCGTAATGAGAGATGGCAAACATTTTCACAGAAGAAAGCATGGTACTATAGAGCAAGATAAAATGATCTGTTCCACAACACAGTATTGTCCTGTGGCAAAGCCTTAACAATTTGGCTCCACTGTCAGGAAATTCACTTCCTAATCACCTCTTCCAACAAACATGCGGTGCCTCTTTATGAGTTTCTCCAAACTCGATTATTGTTACCGACACTTGGTCCTGTGGGGTTACCACGGAATTAGAAGTGGTGGTGGTAGGGCGGTGTAATTCCACATTAATGGACTCTATAGGGATTTTTGGCAGATTTACCACCGGTGGAATTATTGCACAGTAAATATGCCTATTTTTGGAGGGAAAGAGGGGGATTTACCTCCACAAAACACCAAAGGTGAATCCGCCACATTTCCTCCAGAAAACTGCAGATTTACTGCAAGGTAATTCCACAAGCGGTAAATACACCAATACCCATAACTTGGAGGTGCAGGAAAGATGGTGGTAATTCTGTTGCCGCCAAATAAAAGTGTTGGTCATGGAATTGCTTTTTTCCTGCACCACTAAAGTGGTAATGAGGCCATGTCCTTCATTGGGGGTGGCTGCTCAAGTTTTACAACCCTTGTTTGGAGAGCCCAAGCTTTAAACCTGAACCATACTGATTTAATGTTAAGTTATTATAGCTGGTGTGTTCTGGTAAAGCACAACAGTTGTGACCATCACCAAAATGTGTACCCTAAAACAGAGTATAGGCGAAATCTGCCTTGCCAGAATCTAGTATATGAACGCAGATCTATGCAAAATATGCTTAACACACTGAGCTATTTTCTGAAGAATCACGGCACTGAAGCTTGTAAATATGCATTTCAACTCTACTTAATGCATGTGACCAATATACATTCCCCAAAGAAAGTAAAAAATGACACACAAGGTGTTCTATAGTAAACACACAAAATGCTAGTACTACAGGGAACAGGGACTGCATTACATGATGAATTGGTCAAATCCGACCTTATTTGTTAATAACTGCTTATTTATGTATGTATTTATTGTTTATTTATATAGTGCTTATACAAAGTGAAGTGCGTCAAAGTGCTTCAAGGTGGGAAGGTAACAAAGGAATGCACTAATCATTCTTAGGCCTTGAAGATTCCGAATGATCTTAACAGAAAAACTAGCATACTAGGCCTGACGCCATTTCTCCTAGTGCAAGTGCATGCAGTGGTACAGTTGAGACCAAGTTCGGGAGGGGGGACGGAAAACAGTGGGGTGGTGACAGGACAGACTAACTGATCCTAGTACATTTAGGTCATCCATACGTACAGACGGAGGTGCAGAGATGGGGGGAGGATGAGTGGGGAACAAAGAGTCCGGTCCAGCAGAGCCATGGGTTTAGTACAGAGAGGTTGCCCCACTCAAGAAGTGTAAGCTGAAAGTGCAGTAATGTTGAATAATGTGCAGCAGCCGGAGGCAAGTGCAAAGGAATGGCGGGGGAGCATGGGACCTGCAGGCTCTGGTGGTGAACTAGGCAACCAATCAGCAAAAACCAAACAGAGTTAGGGAGGAGAAGGAGGGTGGAGAGAAAAGAAAAGAGGTTAGAAGGGGAGAGGGAGAGAGAAGGAGGAAGAGAAAAGGGTATTGTACAAAAAGACTTTATCTAAAGGGTTGCATGAACAAAAAGTTCTAAAAAGTTCTAAAAATGCTACCACCAAAGGTTCAAACACCCTGCAGCCCCCGTAAAAGAAAAAAAAAAAAAGAAAGGGACCCCGCGGCGCCGGTCCCCATTCACAGAAGTGAAAGGGAACTGGCGCCACAGGGACTCAGTGTGAAGAAAAAGGTAAGTGGGGTTTGTTTATGTTGGGGGTGTGCGTGGGGATGTGTTGATGGTGTGGGTGGGGGTGTGTCATGGGTGTGTTGTGGGTGTGGGTGGGGGTGTTGATATGTACGTGTGTTCGCATGAGAAACGTGCAAACTTTTGGTGGTTCGCACCTTTCTCATACAACTTTCCAGCCGCTGCAAAAACAACTGCGGTCGGCTCACGTAGATTTGAGAAAAGGAAGGTCTTGAGGAGTTTCCAGAACTTAAGGTGTTCCGGCAAAAGGCGAAGAGAGGCCGGCAAGCTGTTCTAGAGGGAAGCACCTGCAGAGGATTAAGATCTACCCCAAATCTCTGTTTGTGAACGCTGCTCACCTGCAGGGAGTTGGAGAATGAGCGGGGCACTCAAGAAGGAGAGTATTTAGGAAAAGAGCGTTGTAGGTAGTGCAGGCACATAACCTCAGCAGGCACACTCTAGAATACCAAGTCATGTGTGATTTATATTTTATAAAAATAAATCCATTGCCTTCTTTGCACCAGACAGCCAGGTGGGCCCACCTCAATGTGGGGGCCTGTAGCACATGCCCCTTTTGGCCTCTCATCAAGACATCTCAGTATATTTTACTCTCCTAATTTGCTCTCTTGTGTCTTGATTTGGACAAACTGAATAAAATAGGTTTAAAAAAATAACTGTTGTTTAAGAATTCCTTGAAGCTAGGTGGATTTGTGGGCAGCTGCGGAGGGAAGTGCATTGAACGAACTTTGTTTCCGTTCAAACCAGGGCTTGAAATCTTCCATGTCCATCACCCGGGGGATCATAACAGCGGTTGCATGCTAAGCTATAAGCAGAGAGCCACCACGTTTGTCAGAAGCTTTCCTCCCCTTCCCATAGTCCTCCTCTGTGATAAAGTGAAACTATCAGGTTCTCTTGACATTTTAGGCAGGCACGTGTTTGTATTATAAAAAGCATATCACTCAATACCGGTGGCAATGACCTCCTAACTATCACTGGCTTCTTTACATGAACAAGCAAGAATTCCCTGTAGCTGAAGTGTTGTTTAGGGCTTGCGCGCTGGATGTCGCATTTCCCTCCTAGGACCAGTGGGCTACAGGTTTCTCATTATCTCTCCTTGGATGCCAAGGAAACTGTTAAAGAGTGCAAGGATAACGGTGGTTATGGTCCTCCTAAATATGACTTCTAGGCAGGATTGTCATTTCACCAAAATGCCATGGGTAGCGGAAGTGACATCACATGACCCTTGACCCCCTGATGACATCACAGTAAGTGATGTCATTTGACCCCACCCCAAAGTGATATCGCGAGAAGCGATGGAACACGACCTTTCACCCGTTGACAAAACAGGAAGTGGCATCACATAGCATTGTACACTACGAAAAATATGGTTACGATATCACTATACTGTGATGTACATTTCATACAAGAATGGATCGCCATATGTATTGTTAAGATCAGTGTGTACCAAATTACTGTGAATGCAGGCAGACGTCCATGACCAATTGATAATGATGTGTTATTATATAGCACTTTCGCTTAAGCGCTTTATATAGAAAAAATATACACCCAATATCACCCAACCTGTGTTGGTACTCATTTATCAACCTCAGAAGGATGAAAGGCTGAGTTGAGGCATTTAAGAACAGACTAAATCAGTGACTCAACCCCTGAAGTGTGCCTGAAATAAACCTTTAATGAGTCTAGCAATTATTGTAAGAAAGACACATTATTTGGTATTCCTATTCTTTCTTATTTAGGGTCAGTGCAGAAAGTGTTAGACGTGGGGCTCTCCTATTCTTATTTTTCTTCTTTTTTTAAGGGGCCTGAACAAGAAAGCCAGCCACTCCAGAACTAAAGAGCCACATGGTGCTGTCCACAGCCCAGGAGCTTGCATTGCAAAAAATAAATAAATTAATTAATAAATAAATAAAGTTTTCTAGAGGTCGCAAGGGAGACCTCAGAGGTCGCAGTTGCGACCTCTGGTGACCCCTAAATGACGTCCCTGCTTCTAGGTAGCTGTACTTACTGCTTCTATTTCTTAAACAATTTTTGTATTGTCTATGGTTAAATAAAATATTCAACCTTTACATATTATAGTATCATTCCGGGATTGCTCTTTTAGAATCGCCATGTCCTTGTTTAAGTTTTGACCTTATGGATTGCCAAATTGTACAGAAAGACAATCATTTCCAATTAACCCTGGTCACTTGCGGTTTCAGGCCCGACTCATATCTGATTAATACACTAGGTGAACAATTCGGTAATCTTAAGAGTTTGCCTGCATATCGTATCTTTCAAAGCCGGGAGCTTCTCCCAAATCTAAGGCTGGATTGTTTTGATGTTGTATAGCAATTCTGGCACGATTTTGCCCTCATAGAACTTAACAGCAGGATTTAGGAAACACGTACCACATGTATTGTTAACTTTCACCAACTGAGATCTCAAAGCCTTCGCTTTATTTTTAAGATAGTCCCACAAGCAATGTTTAGTAAATTTACTCAAAACAGGAAGGCCTAAATAAATCAAATTGTCTACTTTAGCCAATTTCTCATTGTTGACTATCCAATTCCATTTTCTTAAGCAATACCTTCCAGTCATCTCCAACATTTTGGGTTTCATTGGGTTAATCTGCAGACCATTCTTATTGGCATATGATGAAAAGGCTTTAATTACTCTTTGAGACCTAGGCAAGTGCAGGCGAACAATAGATAATCATCTGCATAAGACAGCCAAGTATACCTCTGTCTGCCTAGTTTTGGGGGAACAAACGCTACTGGTCTCAGTTCTTCAGCGACATCTGCCATATATTGGTTAAAAAGCCACGCTGCTGGCATGCACCCTTGTCTCAAAACCACTTTAGTCTCTATCTTGTTATTAAGGGTGCCATCCATGCTCAATTTAACTTGAATATTTGAGGCATCATACAGCTTTACAAGTGTACATAACAAACCATCATGGAGACCCCATGCCGCTAGTTTAGTCCATAGACTACCTCTACATATCAGGTCGAAAGCAGACGTGAGGTCAATGGAAGCCAAGAATATAGAATCATAGTTCTTGCTCCAAGACAAATCTCGGAAACAAGGCAAAACAAATCCATTAAATGAAATTCGGTGCCCACAATGGAAACCTATCTAATATTTCCTGATTATTTTCTTATCCTAATCCCAATTTTCAAGGTGATTTAAGACTAAGGACGCAAATGTCCATAATCATTATTGGTCAGGATTTTTTGGGATTCATGCACGGGCCCTTTTTATAGATCGGTATAACAAACAAAGTCTGCCATTATGCTGGAAATATGTTTGAAGAGACAATCTGTCTGAAAAAGATCTCAAGTATAGCCGCCCATAGCTGTGGACATGGCTTAAACAGACTATTAATAAGCATATTTGGACTCACATCACACAAGCTACTAGTCTTCCAAATCTTGTTTAGAACATCGTTATAATCAAAATTCAGGCAACATACCCCTTGCAACCAATCTGTTTCTGCCTTATCATGGGATGCAACGTACTGCTCACCAAACCTCCCCTGGAAATATTTTGACCATTCCGATTCTGAAATACTATTAGATTGGACTATTGCTTGACTAGCTCAATATTGTTCACTACCTCCCAGATGCCCTTGTAATCATTTTTGAAGATTAATTCTAGCATCTGTTCATTGTCACGCTGTACCATCTTCCATTTATGATGTTTCAACCAACTACGGTAACCCTGTTTAATCTTAACAATGGTCTCTTTATGCGTCACCAAGGCTATCGTTCTTTTAGCCTCCTCACTGCCTTTCTCTCTTTTATTAAATACATGAGCATGTTTCTTATACTGATGATTGGGCACCCTAATAGCCTTATTACACAGAAACTGCTGTACTACTAAGTCCTCAATTAAAGGATGAAAATAGCCAGGAGGAAACATTCTCAGTTTCCAATCAAAATCAGTATTTGTTATTATATGAGTCAAGCACTTATTATAAATAATCATGTTCTGGTCATTCCACCTTAACCTACTGTCGTTAGGGTTTACCATCAGCACCACCTTTACTCTATCGTGATAATCCTCTTTTCCTATTGAGTGCTCCAAGGATAACATTCTATGATCACTGGTGGTGGTCTCCAACTCACAAAAATATAATCAATCATGGACTCCGACTTTCCAGATAGCCATAATCAGGCGAACCCCTTCAATATTCCAATTAAGACACAGTAGGGCCATCGATGATAAACATGCCGACCACACTCTCCCATTTACAACTTTCCGGGAGGGATTATTAAGCTCACATAAGAAGGCAATATTCTCATCACAAGAACCCACCATGTCACAACAGGAATTCAAACCTCCACTTAAGACATAAATACATAAATAAATAAATGACCATACAAATGTGATGTAGACCCGCTCTCAATAAGCTCATGTAATGAATCAGTGAAGCTACTTATATTCGCCACCCCAGTGTGCCAGTGAATATTGATAATAAGAAGAAGAATAGAATGCTTAGCAAATTTCACAATCATTTCCAAGGGCACCCACAAAAATGTCATACAAATCACCCACAGTCCACTCCGGAGAGAACTTCACCCCAATTAGTAGGCCCCCAGATGGATGTCCACCTGTCTTATACGTGGCATTTCGAACCACCATCGAATAACCATCCATTACCGGTGGAAACAACAGCCATGTCTCTTGTAACAAAATGATGTCATAGCTCTTCAGCATTTTGCAAGGGCATTATTCTCAACCAATTGTGAGTGACCTCCAGTATTCCAGCATGCCAATTTCACATGCTTGGTAAGAGGACGCTCATCAGGTCCTCTCTGTGAGCCAGCACACATAAAGCATGTGAAACCCAAGACCAGTCTATCATAATCATATTCGTGGTTTGAGCACATGACGGCAAACACACTTCGCGCCTCGATTAATCACCTTTGTGAATCGCAATCAACAATTCCCTTGCCATAAGTCTGGCTCTAGAAGAGGAAGATATGGTGTAATCTCATTTCCCAATTGATGCGTTAAGGGAGCTTCTTTTTATAATCATATCAAAGACAATTTTGGATGTGTTGTCCAATGTGACTAAATCAGCCTGGGCTTCATCAATAATGTCCACTCTTGAGATGTCCTTAGTCGATATAGCTCGTAGATTTAGTATCTCTGCGAAAAAGAGTAAAATATTCTTTCTATTAATCACCACAGGCAGAGGTTTAATTGAATAAACACTCAAATTTTAGATGATGCTCCCTAACCTGACTCGAGAGATTATCCATTGGGCCACTGTTTCCATTGAAGCATCCTTTTCTATGCTTCGTAGTCAGCATAGGCTGAAACTTGCTGGTCTGAATGTCAGAGGATCTGGCACCTTTCAAAACATTATACATGTATTTCTTGAGTCCGTTCTCATGGAACTTCCTCATGAGGGAATTATTCGTTGGGCTCCCCTGGCTACAGCTCAGACCCAAAATAGAAGTGTCGACCACAACATTACTCTGAGTGGTAGTAATAGTATTCATTGAGTTGTTACTCAACTGCTTTCTGATTTTATCAGCGGAACCACTCAGTGTATTGGTTTGAGCACCGTCGCTCACACCTGTCTCTTTACGGGGCTCAGTTCATTGTTGGTAGTTATTTACAACCATTTCCTGAACCCTTTGTGGATCAGGGACCTGTTTATTGTTGTGCAGATACTCCTGATCATTACTAGAGAGAGAATTAATCAACACTTGTTGCTCTTTATGTTGGTGTGACTATATTGTAGCCTGGTCGTCCTGTAATTTCCTTCCTAGTTGATCAACCAATTACTTTGTATCTACCAGCTTGCTTCTTACCAGGTTTGCATATGTAGGCTTTAATCCCGATTGACACCAATGTCCCTCTGCTTATCACTGTTTGCACCAGACTTATCTCCGTCACCCTTATTTGCTTTGCCAAAGAGAGGATCTAGATTGCGCAATGCACCAGAAGAGGAACCTGAAGGAGTTACTGGAGGGGTCTCCCCTTGTTGACGGTTGGTGCCTACCAGTAGTTGGGGAGGCAGAGGTGACCAATTGTGAAACAGTTCAAAAATATCTACGATCCCCTCCCCTTTTGTCATGAACCGTCGTCTATGTCCTTTCTGGACATCCTGGTCCCTGACTCGCAGGGGATTGCATGCAGTTATCCTTCCAACATAGCCGCCCGGAACGGAATGCTCCGGATCAGTCTATGCGTTCCACGCTGCTCATCCTACAAAAGAGACACGCCCCTGCAGCTCTGCGCGTCTCAACGCTACCTCTACTTGTAGTCGGACGTGCTTAGCCGGAGTTCGATCGGGGCTCTCGCTTGATTCCTTGTTCCCAGTTCCTTGAATCCCATCCTGTTCCCTTCCCTCTCCAATCTCCTGGAAAACCTTTCGCCCTCGAGTCACGGTCCTCCGTGCCTCCGAGCGCACCCTATTTACTTCCTGGAATTACCCTGGACTTTGTGAACGCTCCTGGAAACTGAACCGCTACTCTCACGTTGGACGCCGAAGATCGGCGTTCGGGTCTATACAAATCCCAGACCGTAAAGAAGAAGAAATCACAGAAGGTCGCAAGTACACAACAGAAACAGGTGAGAAGGGGAGAGACTTGTGACACCTTTAGGCTTCTCGATTTTAAATGTTTAGATTTCTTTTGCTCTTGTTTGTCTGTTTCCTGTAATTGCAGGTGTTTCTGCCTAGGGACTGTAAGTTGCGCTTTTTTACCTAATTCACGTGTTGATTGTAAAGTTAAATCGACGATTTCTTCGTCTTGAGCGGATGCAATTTCAGCGACTTCAGCCTGGCTAGGGTTGAAGAAGTCTTCTGTGTGACTTTCTTACAAGATTTGCCCTTTACCCCATGTGACATAGGCTGAAGTGGAAGGAGGGGCCTGGACCCCCAATGTGCAGTGAGTTCAATCAGGCTGTGAGGCTAAGTCGTTTTTGGAGACTGTCACATAATTCATCGGCTTTAATTAGCGAATCTAATTTCAAAGTAAAAAGCCAAGAATGACTATGTCTAGTTTCACTTTCATTTTAATGTTTTCACATATGGCCTCATTACACGGTAGGCGGTAACCATGGCGCTATTAGCGCCATGGTTGGCGCCGGTATTTTACCGTGTCCGCCTTGGTGGGTGGCGGAATTACCGCCCTACTCCAAGGTGAGCGGGGCCGGTAATTCCCCATTCACCAAGGCACTTCCCCATTCCCATTTTTGCCCCCATAGGGCATAATGGGAATGGGGAAGGAGCTAATTACGGTACCGCAGACTGCAGTACCGTAATTAGCACCGAGATCCCTTTGCAGCACCCTACTTTAACGGCTGGTAGAACCAGCCGTTAAGGTCGGGTCCCGCAAAGGGAACTCGTAGTAAGGCGGTAAGGGTTTACCGGTACCGGTGCCCTTATGGGTACCGATAAACCCTTACCACCTAACGTGTAATGAGGCCCATAGACTCACAAAAGATGAAAGGACGTAATTCAATGCATGCAGAACTGAACCATCCTGGTTGTTGCTCACATGCGCCCCTTGTTGAGTGTATCTCTTTACAAAAGAGCTGTTCTCCTTACTTCTGATAAACTCAGAATAGACTTTTGCACTGATATTCTCTTCACCAGTGAGTTATCTAAAGTAGGGGTTGTATCAGGAGAGAAATCTTACATGAGATTCGACACATCATACAATGACACTTCATCAGCCCTCTGAATATGACATAGGTTAATGTACAACAACTACGTATCTGATATGGACAGCCTCTTCCTCTTGCGCTCGTCAGTCCATGCCGCTGAATGGATGATCTTCTTACTAAGAAAATAAGGTATCTTAGCTCCATTCAATTTCGCTTTGGCTTTAGCTGCTGCCTTCACTGGCTGATTCACACACTGGGCATTAGTAGCGGATATTGCAGGTTTCTCCTCAGCAGATTTAAATGGAAGCCGCCCAGCCACCAGAATAGCCCCTCATGCCCCTAATACACCCTGTAAGACTGGTGAGACTGGTAATGGAAGAGCACGTGCTTACTCCATCCAAACTTCTAAGTCCAGTGTGCCTGACATTTCATTAACCTGGGCTGGCGCTTCGATCATGGACTGGGCTGACACTTTAGTCATACTGTGCAAATTATATATTAATTATAGGTCTGCATTAAGGTTACACACTGAACTAGCCATACAGGGACCTGATTCTGCTGGGAGCATCAGCTGCCTCTCGCCAGGCCTGTCTGCAGTGCTGTCTGCTCTCAGCAGCACTCCGCTGTGCTCCGTGGTGCTCTGTGCCAGCTGGGAGGTTTTCAGGTAGCAAGGTGTTACAGCTGGAAATGTCTGTTCGGAAACACAAAGTGATTCCAAAGAACCAACTCCCAGTGCAGTGCTGTCTTCACTCACCGGCACTGTGCAGTGCTCTGTGCATGCCAGCAGGTTTTCAGGCAGCAAAGTTGTTACAGCAGGATCTGTCCATTGGGAAAAACAAAGTGACTCCAAAGAACCAACTCGCAGTGCAGTACTGTCAGCACTCATCCAACTCCGTGGCGCTCACTGGGAGGATTTCAGGCAGCAAGGTGTTACAGCAGGAAACATCTGTTGGGAAACACAAAGTGACCCCAAAGAACCAACTCGCAGTGCTGTCTGCACTCACCGGCACTCTGCGCCGCCAGAAGGTTTTCAGGCAGCAAGGTGTTTGATTTTGATACATTTATTTAGCGCACTTGACAAACTAAATCGTATGCAGGCACAGAATGGAAGGAATCTAGAACAAACAACAAAACATATGCTACAGAGGGATACATCACATCACTGTACCAGTCTCAACCTAGAGCTCCCACCCATGTATTACTTAAACATGTGGGTTTTGAGTGCCTTACGAAATTGAAGGAGAGATTAGAGGGCAGAATCTTGAAAGGGAGACTGTTCCACATCTGCGGTCCCCCCTAGACACAAAATAAGGTGTTACAGCAGGACACGTCTGTCAGGAAACACGAAGTGATGCCAAAGAACCAACTCACAGTGCAGTGCTGTCTGAACTCACTGGCACTCCCCCTTACTACTTATTTCATTCTCATGTCCTCTAGGCTGCAAGAAACTTGGGAACTCTGAGTCCTGGAAGGCCTGTGGGGTACTGAGGCTAGCAGAATCGGAGCTATTAGGGTGCTATAGTGCCATGGTGTACAGTGAGGCTGGTTATGGCCAAGGGAACCTGGCGGATCCCTTGGGTACCTCCTCCAGTGGCTGTACGGTGGAGCTGGTGGTGCCACTCATCCTCCAAGGTCTCCCCAGTCCCATTACCCAGCATGGGACTTGGTCATAGCCTTACTGTTTTCTAGTGGGTGCTACTTCATCGAAGGTGTAACAATATTCCCCAGTGCACTCGTAAAGCTTGTGCAGGCTCTTATTAAAGAGGTGTGGGCAGAAGACGGCCTAACGGATACAAGGAAAGCAAAAACAGGTAATTTCTCATTTGATATTTTGCAAAACAACTATGCTGTTTTTTGTTGGGTAACATCCTACATTTCAATGAGACTACAATGGCATGGCATATTCCACTATTTACTTTAACTATTGTCTGTTCGTAATTCATTAATACAGTTGTACATTCAGTACTCTTTTTTAAGTTTATTTTTTATTTTATTTTTGTAGCGAACCCTAATGCAAAACCTGTTGCTTTAAAGTGCTGGTGCCACAAGGAGGCCACAAGTGGGAGATTCCTGTGATGCAAGACATGAATAAAACGCAAAACACATGGTTGAATCAGACGGAGAAATCAAAGACAACGATGTACCGTTAGAATGATACAAAATTTACCTGAGGGCGTTCTATACTATGTATAAACACTATTTGCACAGGAAATTCAGCCATCAGCATATAAACAAAAGGTGAGTGGGGTAGTAATCCAACTAAGAATCCCAGTTGTATAGTATTTTTGATAATTTCTTAGATATGTATCTACATTTAATTTTTCGATATTTGACCTGCATTTACCATTTGCTAGCATCTGGAAAAAATAAATACATTGTAGCTAGTGTTGCTTCACCTTTCATCAAATGAAAAATGTGCATAAATATTTAACCTTTTGAAAAGGTTCCCTCATGTTGATGGAATGTCGCACATCAAGCCACACTCCATTTTCACCTTAAAGTAAAGAATAGCTACTCCTGTCGTTGGTGCTGACCTTTGCCATATCACGACAGCCATTTAAACAACCTCATAGGGAAATGCATTCCATAGACTCTTCATTTTGTTAGATTGCAGAGCCTTTGAAGAGTAAGCTTTCACCCTCGCTGTGAGGGGCGGATATGGTCTTTAACGGCCCCCGGCCTGAGCCCAAATTTGCCCAGGGTCTAACCGGGGTGGAAATGATTTATTTATTTTCCTCTGGGGATTGGTGAACAAGGAAAAAAAAGAAACAAAGATGGCCATATCCGTAGGGGAAAGGGACTAAGTCCCTTTTCCATTTACATGGCGATGGCTAGGAGCAGGAGGAGCGCTGGGACCGGAGCACAAAGCTAAGGTCCAGCAGGTAAGTGGGGAGGAAGGGAGAGGGCGCGTAAGATGTTTGGATTCTTTTTTGGGGAGTAGGGAGGCAACTGGGAGAATCTCCCTGTTTCCTCCCCACAAAAAAGAGCGCAGGGGACACCAGTTGCCAGCTAGTCTCCCCGGTCAGTCCCACTAGCCTCCCCGCATACTCCACCTTCAGACTCTTAAACACAGCTGTGCTGTCCCCTGTTTTGCTGTAATATGCACGGTTTCTGTATTTAAAATTTTGCGGTGTGAAAACTAGGCCTTTTTCTCCCCTTTCAGGATTCCCAAACTGTTGCTGTGATATGCACCGTTTCTGTATTTAACATCTTGCGCTGTGAAAACTAGGCGTTTTTCTCCCCTTTCAGGATTTTCAAACTTAGGTGGCTTCTCCACATGTTGCTGTAATATGAACTGTTCTGTATTTAAAATTGTGCGCTGTGAAAACTAGGCCTTTTTCTCCACTTTCAGGATTCTGAAACTTAGATGGCTTCTCACCGGTTCTAAAGTTGAGCATTTCTGAGCTCTTTAACCCTGAGAATCTGTCCTATTGCACAACTTAATTGTCGCTCACTATCCTGTCTGCCTACTCTCAGCAGAGTCTCCCCCTCTCCCACCTACTTTATGGTGCTCTCTGTCTTGCCTATCTTTTCTAACTGCTTCTCTATCGACTATCCTGCTCTCTTCTTCAAATCTAGTAGGAAGAAGTTTAAAAAGGCCATCGTGGTCTCCAACCCAGGCCTCCTTATCGCTGACACCTACACCAGTGCCTCATCCAATGAAACTCTCCCCGACATCCTCTTTGTCGTGCCTTCACCTGACTTATGGACCCTTCACATGGTCTCTGTGCTCTCTCCTTTCTCCTCTTCTCCCATTAATGGTGGCACCCGTTGGGACGTCCTCTTGGCCTCCTTTCACTCATCTAAGGTCATCATTAATGTTTACTCTAATAGGACCGTCTTGGTCCAAGGCCCTCAGGCCAACCTTCACCTCTTTGATAGACGCTTCCCCTGCCTCATCAACTTCCTTTCTCCTCCTGCTGTCCCCCCTTCTCTCTCCTCGGCTACCTTGCCTTCCCCCTCCCTCTCCACCCACTCTCGGGCTCTTTCTACACCTCTGCAGGGCATACCTCTGATCTGTACCCCTCCCTGGAAGTCCTTCAAGGATGGCAACCTTCTCCACATTGCCACTCTTAACTCTCGCTCTTCTGTCAAACATTCCTCCGATATCTGCCGCCTTCTTGAAGAACTTGACCTTGATGTCCTCGGTCTCACTGAGACATGGTTCACTGCCAGCTCTGTCACCAGCTTTGACACGCTCCTACCTGACGGCTACAAGATCCTCTCTGCGCCGAGGCCCGACAGATCGGGTGGGGGTGTAGCCCTTACCTTCCCTGAGTGGATTCCTGCCTCTGTCACTCCTACGCAGACCTACTCCTCTTTTGAATGCCTTGTCTGCCAGCTCTCTCTCTCCCCAAGCCATTCCCTTACTGTGGCTACTATCTATCGGCCACCTGGTCAGATTTCTTCCTTCCTCTCTGAATGGGATGACCTCTCCTCTTCACTCCTGACCTTAACCATTCAACTCCTCCTTCTTGGAGACTTCAACATCCACCTGGATGCCTCCTGTCCCCCCTCTGGACTCTTTCGCGACCTCTGCGACTCTCTCTCACTCACCAGTCTCCCCTCGGGCCCGACTCATTCTGCAGGGCACACTCTCGATGTTCTGATCTCCTCTGACCTTCCCCTCTGTGTCCCTCTCTCCACTCCTCTCTCCTGGAGTGATCACTTTCTCCTATCCTCCCACCTCACCCTCCATACCCCCAGGCCAAGCCACCTCCATCACTGCCACCCACCTTCTCGGTCATCCGGCCCATGGAGCGCGTGTCAGTTGAGGCTTTCGCCACCACCTTCTCACTCCCACACCCCCTTTGGCTGACTCTCACCCTGACACAGCCATCTCCATGCTCCACTCTTCTACATCAGATATTCTTGATATCCTTGCCCCTGTCATGAGAATCTGCCTGAAGTCCAAAGCCAAGTGTAACTCCTGGTATGACTCAGATCTCGTCTCCCTAAAACGCAAGTGCAGGGTGGCCAAGAGGAAATGGCGTGCTTCATGTTCATTCTCTGACAAACTGGCCTGCCGCCTGCTGCAAAGGCAATACCGGCTCTCCGTCCTCACCAAGAAGAGAGCTCATATCAAAGCCTGCTTCTCTGCAGCATCTAACAACTGGGCTGAATTCTTTAAAATCTGCAAGGAACTAGACAATCCGTCCGCAGTCTCTACCTCTCCTTTACCTTCCCAGGCCCTCTGCAAGGCACTGGCTTCTAACGTCATTTCAAAAACTCAGGACATCCTGTCCTCACTCTCATCCTATCGCCTCCCTCCCTCCAACCCCTGCTCTTCCTCTGGCCCTTCTGCAGCCACCCCCCCTCCTTCTCTGCCTTTCCCCTTTTCTCTGCAGACAAGGTTTCTAGACAAGTACGATCTATGAAAGTCTCATCGAAACAGGTTCACCCCTGTTCCTCCAAAACTATCAAGGACCACATCGACTCCCTGGCTCCTGCTCTGGCTAATTTCTGCAATCACTCCTTCGCCACTGGAGTCTTCCCATCCCACCTAAAGCACTCCTTTATGTACCTTCTTCTTAAGAAACCCTTTGCTGACCCTTCCTGCCGGCTAACTATCGCCCAATCTCCATCACTCCCTTTCTGGGCAAGCTCCTGGAGAAACTGGCCATCTCCCAGCTTAATCTCCAAACTGAATCTGTTGGTTGTCTTCATGAACATCAGTCTGGCTTCAGAGCTGCCAGAAGCATGGAAACTGCTCCCCTGAACATCTGTGAAGACCTGCCCTCCAACCTTGACTCTAACACCCTGTGTGTCCTCATCTTGCTTGATCTCTCTTCTGCCTTTGATACTGTCAACCATGCCATCCTGCTCAACCGTCTCTGTGATAACTTGGGTATCACTGGTCAGGCTCTGGCGTGGCTGACCTCTTTCCTCTCTGACCGACCCTCGCAGGTCCAACTTGGGTCCTTCATCTCCAATATCTTTTTCTCTACCTCTGGTGTCCCCCAGGGATCTAACCTCTCGCCCTGGCTCTTCAACCAATACCTGGCACTCCTAGCCCACTGCATCGCCGCTCTCTGCCCCAATTTTCAGTGCTATGCTGATGATACCCAGCTCATTTTCAGGCTACCCTCAGCCGCCTCCTCTCCTTCCTTCATCTCTGACTGTCTGTGTGCTATCCAGGAGTGGTGTGCCGCCAATGACCTCTGCCTTAATGCCAGTAAGACTGAGATTTTACTCATTGGCACACCCACTCTCTTCTTCCCTGCAGCTCTCTGGCCGGCCTCTCTTGGCCCTCTTCCTGTTCCCACCTGCAAGACTAAAAACCTTGGAGTCATCTTCGACTCCACACTCTACTTCTATCCTCAAATCTCTGACGTCTCTATGAAGTCACACTACCAGCTGCACCTCCTCAGAGGTATTCTTCCTTTCCTCTCCTTCCCCCAGAAGCTCACTGTCTCCAGAGCTCTGGTTCTCTGTAGGCTGGACTATTGCAACAGCCTCTTTCTAAATCTGCCTGCTTCTACACTCCGTCCTTTGCAACTCATCCAGAACAGGACTGCAAGACTTGTCCTTGGCCTCAAGCCCAGGGATCGTATCTCTCCAGGACTGAAATATCTGCACTGGCTCCCAGTGGCTGCGAGGATTAAGTTCAAACCCCTCTGCATTGTCCACAAAGGCTTCTGGGGCATGGGGCTGCAATACCTTCAACTCTCTCTTCCCAAATATCTTCCTTCTCGGCTCTTCGTCATCCGCCTCCAACTCCCTCAGGGTCAATCGGTTCTCCAAGCAACGAGTTGGTGGTAGATCTCTCTCTTCGGCAGGGGCCTCCCTCTGGAACAGCCTTCCTGCCTCCCTGGAACTTGAGGAGAACCTTCACCGGTTCCGGAGCACCCTTCCTCTTTGCCTCTGCTTCCTCTTCCCCTGTCCCCTGCTGAATTCCTGGTTGAAACTGCACTGGTTACCTGGCCAACCTTTCTGATCTCGGGCCCAGGCCTTGCCAATCGCACACCTGCACTGCCTCCCTGAAAACCCCCACACCTGGGGACTGTTATTGTGTATCCCTACAGCCCCCCTACCAGCACTTATGTCTGCTCTTACCTGCTCTTACCTTGCACTTGGAACCATCTGGCCGTTTTATTATCTTATTTATTTCACTATCCCATGTACTGCACTTTCCCCTCTCCATAGGTGTTGCTAGGGGGGGCTAAAGGTGCTATACCCCCTGGACTTTTTGGTTGTAGCCCCGGATAGTATCCCAGGAGCTACAACCAAAAGGCTATAGCTAGCCCGAATCCCTCACGTACCGACATTAGCATAGCCCCTGATCTTTTCCAGACCTAGCAACACCCCTGCCCCTCTCCCTTCCCCCACATACTTTTCCCTTTCCCCCTTCCCATGCACTTGCACGATCTGAATGTCACCTGGCCTAGTAAAATCATTGTCTGTTTTCCCTCTGTCCCACCCCCCCTTGCCTCGTCGCGCCTCGAAACACTTGTGTATAGGCACGATATAAATGCCTTATCATATCATAAAAACAAGGCAAAAAATGACACCACCCATGGAAGAGCCTCGGGTGGCTGGAACAGCAGGTAGAGAATGTGTATTCTCGCCTTCTGTTCCAGCCCCGTGATTGGCTACTTACATTTCCCCTGGTGCTAATAAAACATCATTGTTTACAACGCTTTTTTACACCCTGTGGGACTTTTTACTACTTGGCAAACAAAGTTGCAGAGTGGAGTACACTTAACATGTATGCCTCCACTTCCAGCTCCAGCTGCCAATCCGCATGCCCTCCCCCCCCCCCATCATGTATTTTCAAGCCAGTGGGAAATCAAGAGAATCCGAAGGAATCCACCTGGCTGGCAGCAATCATTTACGCTTTCCACACATGCAGTGGAAAAGTAAGGTTTCAAGTTGATTTCCTCTGTTTTTTTGCACTTTCCTCTTCCACTGTGTTGGACAGGTAAACGAGTGTTAAATTAAAAAGACCCCTGGGCTGATTTCTCCCAGTATTTCTATGTAAAAATCAGTAAAATCGGGAAACGAGGAGACGGATTCATGATGCATTGGCGGGAAACTCGCTTCTGGCTTGCCTCATTCCTGAATGTATCTGTGATCAGGGCTGTCCAATTCTGTGAGGTTTTGCTTAACCAGTTTTCTATTCACCTTGCAAAAAAGCCTTTTTAGGTATGTGCATTTAAGAACAGTTTTTCTTAAAAAATTGCAATTTCCGAAAACGAAAATTGCACAGTAAGAAAATTGCATTGCATTGTTTGCCATAAAGTACTCCCCCGTCTCCTGAAATCATGTTATGGCCTGAGATTTTAACAGCAGTTTCTTCAAATGGGATTCGAGTTCCTTGTCTGTGCGAGAAGAGCCTCTGAGAATACAGCACAATTATTTTATTTTTTTCCCTAAGGGCCTTCCTTTGTGCAGGATGCGCCTCCATATTCTGACTCAATTCCAAAGCCAAGAGAGCGAAGATAGCGTCATTACATCACGTTCTCTTCTGGGCAACTGACAGAAGGCAGTCGCTGCCTGGGACAGATCCCAGAATGCAGGAGGCTTGAGCAGAACAATATATGATAGTAAAATGTAGGGGAAGCGATGTCCAGCAACGGTTCCATGTCATTTCATCGACATTGAGTACTTTGTGGCAATTTCCTACGAAGTAATTACTTCGAAATTGTACTTTCTTTTTTTAAAAACTCTTTTTATTGGTTTTTACAACATATTGAACAGTTTCCCAGCTGGTCCCCCCTCCCCCTGCACTCTCCCAACCCCTCTGAGGCGGGTTCCGAGTATTCCTCGACACATTTGTTTCATATTCGGGTCGCTGTTGTATTTGTATTTTATTTATTTGTATAGCCCACCAGGCCCGGTTTGTATAGCCCACCAGGCCCGAGTGCAACCGGGCGCATTACTTGGTTAAAGGCAAAAGTATTTACATTAGGTTAAAGGCAGGAGTATTTACATTAAATATACAGGATATAGACATTACATAACCAAAGTGAAGGTTGTACAACAAACTGCATGGCAGGATATAGAACAGAGTTACACGGTCATAGGTATAAGATATGATACAAAGGGTTTGCACTATCATAGGTAGACGTTAGAATCAGTGTCATGCAGAGTCGTGGGTGGTCAACCAGGTTTTGGCTTTGCGCTTAAAGGCTGGGAAAGAGGGTTCAGCTCTGAGCGGGTTGGGTAGAGCATTCCACAGCTTGGCTGCAAGGACAGGGAAGCTGCGGCCTCCTGATCTTTGGAGGTTGAAGCGTGGGATGATGAGGCAGTTAGTTTGGGCACTTCTGAGTGGTCTCGCAGCCGTGTGGGAAGAGAACCTGTTGGTAAGGTAGCTGTGGGCTTGGTTGGCGATACTTTTGTGGGTGAGTGCAAGGGCTTTAAGAGAGATTCTTTGAGAAACTGAGAGCCAACAGAGGTTTTGTCTGTATTCCGTAATGTGTGAGGTTCTGGGAATGTTAAGGGCCGCTCTAATTGCATTATTTTGAATGATTTGGAGTTTTTTGAAGCTGCATTGGTTAGTACCCAGATAAAGGGTGTTGCAATAATCAATTTTGGAAAGGACAAGTGGCCTGGCTAGTGTAGTACAATTGTGGGTGGACTGGAAAGGGCGGCATGCTGGGATGAGCTTGCATGTATAAGATGCCGCAGAAGAAACTGCATTGGTTTGTCTAGATAAGGAGAGTGTGGAGTCAAGGTATATGCCTAGCGTCTTAGTATCCTTGGTCACTTTGATGGAGTTGCCATCAATGGTGAAGGATTGGAACAATGGGTCGAGCTTGCTGAGTTTTTGGGGTGAGCCAAGGATGAGGAGCTCAGTCTTCTTGTCGTTTAAGCAAAGTTCATGTTGAGCCATCCAAGCCTGGATGACTTGGTAAATGGCGTTAATGGCTAGAGAGTCAGTTTTGTGGTCACCAGTGATGGGTATAAGTATTTGGGTATCTTCAGCGTAGTTGGTATACAGGACGCTCATGAGGTCCAAGATGTCGAAAAGTGGTTTTGTGAAGACATTGTAGAGTGTTGGGGACACGCAAGATCCTTGGGGGACTCCACAAGTGACGGGGGAGGGTTCAGCAGTGGCAGAGGGGGAGAAGATCCTCATGGATCTATTGTCCAGGAAGGAGGCGATCCAGGCTGTAGCTTTGTCTGAGAAGTGGGCAGCAGTTTTAAGATGGCGGCAGAGGATTTGATGATTAACTAAATCGAATGCTGCGGAGAGATCTAATAAGAGTACAAGGGCCAGTTTTCCCTTGTCTTTGAGGTCTTCAATTTGAGTTTTGAGGTCTAAAAGAGCAGTTTCTGTGCCATAGCGTGGGCGAAAGAAAGATTGCCTAAGACCGAGAAGGTTTTTGGTTTCAACATAATCTTGGATCTGCAAATATGCAGCTCGATGAAATATTTTTAAAAGGAAAGGGACCGTGGTGATTGGTCTGTAATTAGTGGGTGTGTTAGCATCCAGGGTCGGTTTTTTCAGGAGAGGAATGACCCAGGTGTCCTTGAGTTTGTTAGGGACAATCCCAGAGCTGAAGGATGAGTTAATGCGTCTAGTAATAAATGGGGCCAAATTATGAGAGGCCTCTTTGATAATGGTAGAGCGGCAAGAGTCTCCCTGACAGTTGGAGGGCTTGAGGTTGTTAATGATGTGTTCAACTTCCGTAGTGGAGAGGGGTGAGAAACAGAATGGTTGTAAAGATTTAGTGTGGGGTTTGTGGTTGACCTGAGGGGCAAGCTGAGATATAAAGGAATGCAGGCTGTTTTTTTTCTCATTAAATTTGGTTTGGAGTAGGGCGATTTTTCCCAGGAGTGACTTTTGGATATTTGTACACCAAGTGCTGTCTTTGGGGCACGTGTCTGGTGGCGAGGCAGGGGATTCCAGTTCCGTTAAGATTTTGAAAAGCTCCTTGGTATTGGATTGGGCCTGTTCAATACGTTCATTGTAAGTCTCTTTTTTGGCAGAGAGTATGGCTTCCTTGTAGTTTAAGGTTGCTAGGGCCATGTTAGCTTAGTTTGTTTCAGTGGGGTGGCTTCTCCAGCGTATTTCAAGGGTTCTTTTTTCCTTCGGTAAGGTTCTCAACTGCGGTGTAAAGCAGGAGTTAAGATGAGCCCGGGGTTTAGGTTTGCGTAGTTTAAAAGGACCGATGAGATCAAGTGCATTGAGCATGGTCTGATTATAAGTGTTGTACTTTGTTCATTACAGGTCCAAGAGCTTTACACGCTGATGGCACGGTATCAGGTAATATTATCCCCATATATATGGTCACCGTAAATAATATCGCAGCGATATTATATGGGTGAACATATATATGGGGACAGGGGCAATTTTTTTTTTTTTTAAACTGCCATTTTTCGGCGATATTTTTGCATGGCAAGATTTTTGTGGCGACATTATTACATGGAACCGAGGGCACCATACTTCTCGGAAATCATCTTTGAGAAACGATAGGGTTTCCCCCCAGTCTCCAGCAAAGCTATGAATGTTATCGTTCATGGTGTACGTAGCCCATTCCAAGGCTATGATTTCTCATATTTTTCGCAGCCAACCCTGTAGCTTGGATATCTCTGTACTTTTCCACCTCTGCGCTATTATCGTCATAGCTGCCAATGTCAGGACTACCCTCGCCTTTTCTCGGGCTTTAGGTTCCCTCCCTGCCTCGCCCCCTTTGATTTCCAGTAGCACCTGTTCCGGTGGTCTGTCCCCTTCTGGCCTGTAGGCTTGTTCCAGTGCCCCCTGTACCTCTTTCCAGAACGGTTCTATTTTAGGGCATCTCCACCAAATATGTTCCGCTGTGCCCACCATCCCACATCCCCTCCAGCAGTCCCCTGAGGTTTCCGGTATATCTCGTGGAGGCAAGCTGGGGTAGAGAACTCCCCATTGTCAAATATGGGTGTGAAGGGGGGCGGAAAGGTTGTGATTTCCCTAGTGCCCACCAATTTATCCCAGTTATCTGCCACTAATTTGGTTATGGTGCTTTCATACAAGTGCTTTGGCTTATGATGCTTCGGTAGCCACAGCACCTCTGCCAATACGTGGTGCACAACTGACCTATCCGTTTTCACCCACTGTTTATGGTACGTATTCTCCCCCTCCTGGAGCCATTCTCTAATTACTCTCAACTGGTAGCCTCAAGGTACTGCTGAAAGATTGGTAGTGCCACCCCCCCCCCTCTCGTCTGGGTGTCATTAGGAGATGTCTGCTGATCCTCGCTCTCTTACCCTCCCAGAGGAACTTGTTGGTTAGAGCCCTTATTTCCCTAAAAAGTTTGCCGGTATCGCCTGTGGGATTGCCTGGAATAGGTACAGCAATTGCGGGAGCGTGACCATTTTAATTGCAGCTATCCTTCCCACCTAGGAGACCGAAGCTTCCTCCATTTGTGGAAGTCCTGCTTAATGTTTTTCAGTAGTGGGGAATAATTGGCTGTATGCCATCCCGCGAGGGTGGCCGTGATTCTCACTCCCAGGTACTTGATGCCCCTCGGGCTCCACACGAATGGGGTGGCTGCCCTCAATGTATCGCGGTCCCCCACTGCCAGGGTCAGCTTCAGTAGCTCAGACTTTCCTGTGTTAACCCGTAGGCCCGAGACCTCCCCAAACTCCTCCAGCAAAACCCTACTTGCCTCTATGGACTCCATTGGTGTTGTCAGCGTGAGTAGCATCTCATCAGCAAACACCGCTACCTTGTGTTGTTATTTTGGGGGGTCCCTGACATGCCCTCCTTTCCCCTTCATTGATATCCCTATATCCCTCCCCAAATCCCTCCCCACACCCTTTTTACCCCTAAACCCTTAAATACCCACATTTTTAAAGTCATTTCGAAGTAATTACTTCGTAGTAAATTACCACAAAGTAATTAATGTCGATGAATGAATGGTATACCCCAAAAACAAACTCTCACACACACACACTCAAACATTAGAATGAATGTACAAGTTTACATGCTGAAATCATAATAGTTATCCCTGTTCTTTGCTTGAGATCTGGGACAATCCTTTGTATCTCACATACATCGAGCAGCACTTGCTTATCGGCCACACTGTGCATTCAGCTAAAACACAAGTACAATGCAAAAAATATCGAGGATATGGTTGATTGCGAACGAAAACAAATAGATATTGTGTGCCTTTTACTTAAGTTTTTAGGTGCTAGTTTGAAAGTTCTTTCTTGGGAGCAGGCATCACTCAGATCTAGCAAGGATGCCACACCCTTACGAATTGGTAGGTTTTCTGTATATAGGGAGTATTATTATGCTTGATGGGCTGGCAACTTGTGCAAGACATTGTGGGACTGATTTACAAAAGTATTTTACAAAGGCGCAATCCCATTGAAAAATGCTTTGTAATACAGGCAATGTATTTCTGAAGAGCAAACTTTACTTTACTTTTATTTTAACTATTTATATAGCGCAAACCATGAACGGAAGGCCATTAGGGCGCTGACAAACATATAAAGGATGAAGGCTGAAGTGGGGGAACAGAAGGACGAAGCTATGACATAGGTCAAGCAACAGCCAGGTATTCCGTTTTTTTTTAAGGATTCCACATTGGGCTGGCACCTAAGGTCTAGGGGGAGATCATTCCAGACTTTGGGCGCTGAGATGTAAAATTCTCCCCTTTCAGCCTTTCTAGTTTTGCCCCTGGGAAGCAAAAGGAGTTTTCTGTTACTTGATCTAAGCAGTCTGTTCTGGACCTTATCTACCAACAGATGTTGCAAGTAGCAGTATGATACCCTGAATATGCTTAAAAGTGATGACCAGAAGACTATAACGCACACGAGACTCCACCGGGAGCCAATGTAGGCCTCTTCTGGCAGCAGACACATGATCGCAGCGAGAAAGCCCTATCACCACCCTCACAGCCCCATTCTGAATAACCTGCAATCTGTTCTCCTCTGTTTAGACCGACCAAAAGGCTAAAGCAACACTCCATTTTTTGATCTGATGATAGCTCTAGCAATAGTCTCTGTGTTTGCCTGTGTGATAAACGGCCGCAAGTGGGCCAGAAGTTTAATATAATACGCAGCCGAAGAGACAACACTCGCCACACGGGATTTCATGGTGAGTTGCTGGTCAAGAATAACCCCCAGAGTTTTAACCTTCTTCAAAGGGGATATTATAACTTCACCAAGGTGGAAGCTCTCATAAAAAGGACCCAGCTTAGAAACAATAGGTTGCAACCCCATAACCAAGAGCTCTGTTTTGTCCCTATTCAGCATTATTTTATTTTCCACCATACAGTTCTCGATGGTGGTGTAAACTCTGTTAAGTGCTGCCTCATTCCTTGAATGAGTTCCAACCACAGGGACGACACACTGAGTTTCGTCTGCATAGTTGGTGAACAGGATCCCCTCCTGATTCAACAAGGCAAAGAAAGGCACCATAAATATATTGTAGCGACAGGGGGAAATGTATGCGCCCCGCGGGACACCAATGTCAATGGGGACTGGAATATCCTGTACATCCCTGGATAAGACTAAGCTTTGTCTGTTATTCAAGAAGGAGGAGATCCAGCGAACGCTGCTGGTGAAAAATTCATCACTGCTTCCAACTTGGTGACCAATATAGAGTGGTCAACCAGGTCGAAGGCAGCCGAAAGGTCCAAAAGCATCAACATAGAAGCAAGGCTCCCTATCATCAAGAGCGAATCATCTTAAAGACACTCTCCCTGACCCATAAATGCCTTCCTGACTTGGCCCCACCCTACCTTGCTCAAAGAACTGTTAAACACACATCCACAAGACCTCTCAGAAAGGGGTATTCTAACATGGTCATCACTCACAAGACGCTGAAAGTCCGCGCTGGGGGCTCAAGCTTCCCCACGATGGCCGCATCACACTGGAATGCTCTTCCTTCACACCTAAGGATGATCGAGTCCCACCATGCACTCCGCAAAGTCATCAAAACCAAGCTCTTTGTCTAATCTGCCTGTCTAACTCGTATATGTTCTGTTATCTCTGCCATAGCATTGATTGCTGGCTCACTTTTCATGTATGTAATTACTTGCTTATCTTGTATGAAGTCACCTACCTGTATTGCACCTGTACCTAAGAGACCGCATCAGTCACCTGCTCCCACTTAATCATAATTTCCTACAAACTTCATGTAACAGCGCCTCAATGCCCCTGGGCTGTAAGCGCGCTATACAAATGCAAATAAATAAAATAAATGGTAGAAGATTTCCGTTTTTTTTAAATTGGGAGAAAACCATGATTTATTATGGGCTCCTTCTCTGACTTTTCTACATTTAATGGGTGCTAATGACTTAGTAATCACCTCAAAATTAGATAAGAGTAATTTGGACATTTTAGTACAGGAGTCATGCGTTGCAAAGTTAATAGAGGAGCTAAGCGGAGGTTCAACTCCTTTTCACGTGACCTGTTTAAGATTTCTACCAGGAGTACCCAGAATTATTCTGCTATTCATTTTCACAGGAAAAGCCACCTGAATAGTAAAATGAACGGACGCATGGTCAGACCATGGACAAGGTACTACAGAATGGTCTTTCGTCATAACATTGGAGGCAGAGATCCAATCAAGGGTGTGGCCAAGATTGTGAGTCGGTAAGCGATTCCGCTGCTCGAAGCCTAAAGTCGCCAAAGTGGACTCCAGTTCTGCAGTGGCCAAATCCTCCTTATGTCCAAGCCAGAAGTTAAAATCCCCAAAAGTATAAAGTGCGAATTAGGCTTTAAAATGGGCAACAAATAATTAAAGAGTGCTAGCGTAAAGTCATCCACAGGGAAAGGGGGTCAATAAATGAGAATAAAATTCAATGTGGATTTTGCGTTGAGTCCAATTTTGACATGGAGAGATTCAATGCCATTCCTAATCGACCCTCTTGTTTCCCAAATATTCAGAGGGGATTTATAAATCAAGGAAAATCCATCCCCCCCGGCCTCCCTCTCTACCGCGTCTCAACATACTATAGCCGACTGGGATGGCCATGTTAAGGGACGGGCCAGCAGTACTATGGCCCCAAGTTTTGGTTATTGCACAAATGTCAATATTCATATCATCAAAGGATGCTCCTACTTCAATAGCATGCTTCACCAGAGATTGTGTATTTAAAAGTATGCAGACCAATTTGTAAACTGGCATGGTTCCATGTTTATAAGTGGAGCATAGCGTGAAGGAGCCCAAAGAATTAGGTGCTAACGTGCTTGAGGAGAGTACTACAGCAGAGCTCTCCAAGGGAATATGGCTGACTCCTCTAGCATTGTCAAAGTAGAGGTTATGTGTCGGAAAATTTGTTTCACCTAAAAGAGGCATAATGGAGGGAGAACATGGGAGCAGAGGCAAAATAGACTGCGTATCAAAAAGGCCCTTGTGACCCCGATCATTGTCATGAGAAGAAGTAGACAGCAGAGACTCCATTCCCTCCAGCAACGGAAGGTCATCAAAGGATTGCGAAGAAGCCAGATAATTACATCCTGCTGAAGGGGAACTAGATATAATCGGTACAGCATCACACATTTTCACCGAAACAAGGCCAACGGGACTCACCTTTTCGACCAGCGTAAAGATTTGTTTGTAGGGAACAAAGATATTCTGTGCTGTCGCGATCATGGCTAAAACCTCTGCCAGCCCCATACTAACAAAGGGGTAAAGAAGAAAGACTTCCACCCTTCCGGCCCTGCACGGACCGGCACAAACCGGCAGACTCCTTGGCACCGGCGCATTCGTGGCGGGTTTCTATTGAAATTCACACTCTGAAACTACAATAATTATGGGTATTGTAGTACAAAGGTAGCAATAACACGTCCTCTGGATTCAAATCGCACGGAATACAGATACCGTTACAAGAAGGCTTGTCTGAAATGCAGCCTCTGTACAAATGTCATACACTGTTTACAAAGACTAAAATCAGAATAAAATCAAAACGCAATAAAAGCAATTAAGAATAGATATCTAAAAACAGCAGGATAACTAGCAACAACAAAATTCGAATCAATGAGGCAAGAAGCCAGAATGGACATTAAGTACCAGCTGGGCTCCTACGCACCCGTGCGTTCGCGCCGTGTTTCGATCGAAATGCACACTCTGAAACTACAATAATTATGGGTATTGTAGTACAAAGATAGCTATAACACGTGCGTGCAGAGTAAAACTCTGATTCAAATCAAACGGAATACAGCTACAGTTACAAGAAGGGTTGTCTGAAATGTAGCCTCTGTACAAATGCAATTAACCGTTTACAAAGACTACAATCAGAATAAAATCAAAATGGGCTAAAAGCAATTACGATTAGATATCTAAAAACAGCGGGATAACTAGCAACAACAAAATTCGAATCAAAGAGTTAGTGACTCCATTTCAGCACTTTGGGCTGGGGAATTTTTTAAGTAGAGGGGTGTAAATATTTCCCCCAAAAAAAACTTGAGATGCAAGGGAGCATGAACAACTAAGGGGCGTTTGGGACAGTTCTCCCTCGAGAACATCTTTGAATAATGAGATAAAATGGTAAATTTTACAGCACACTTTAAGTGACAAATTAGGTTAAAAGACAGACAGTTTTCAGTTGGTTTTGTAGGCTAACTCATCAAAAAATCAAATAGATGCAAGTCACCAACAGTCTTTGCCCACAATATATACCAGTTTGAACACATTTTCATGGTGGCTGTGCCCATACATTTCCATGCTGAAAGCACCAATATGCCAGTATTCGCACTAAAGAACACACTCATGTTTGCTTTGCTCATAATGCCAGTAATTATACTATAAGAAAACATGTCCACACTGGTTCTGCCTATATATGCAGGTGATCCTACGTAAGATCTTACTGCAGTTGGCTTTGCCATTAAAAACACCATGCCACAATATGAAAACATGTCAAAACTGGCTTCATCAAAATGCTAGTCTAGCCACATTATAACACACCATACTTGCTTTATAATAGATGCTTAGTAAAATATGCCATGCCAAAGAAATAGTTGAATTGACTAATACAGAATACTAGTCAAGCCATGTGATAACATTTATCATGCTTGCTTTATCAAAGATGTCCACTAAAAAAATGTTGTGACACAGTAAGATATGGCCAGACTGGCCAAACCATGCAGTCTAGCCATGCAGTAACACACCATGCTTACTTTATCATAGACACTCTGTAAAAAATGTCTTGCCAAAAGAATTGCTAAACAGACTGCATCAAAATGTCAGTCAAGCCGGGTAACAACACCTATCTTTTTATATTGTGTATGGTTTAAAATAAACCTGTCACAAATACACAAATTAAAAGAAGAAACATTCTATACATTGGTTCAGTATAAAATTATAAACAATACTAATTAAAATACATCATAGAAAGATATTGACATTGATATTTTATTTACATCGCGCTCATACACATGTGTTTCAGAGCACGATGAGTCAAGGCAGGATAACAATGGAGAACAAAAACAATGATCTTACTAGGCCCAGTGACATTGAGTACGCACAAGTGCACGGGGGTGGCAAGAGGGTAAGTGCGCGGAGATAGGGGGGAAAGAGGAAAGTGCTGAGCTTAGGAATGAAAAAACAACAAGAAATGGTACTGCAGCCAGCAAGTGGCAAGTGCAAGTTTTAAGGCACAGACCGGTGGTGTCTGATAAGTGCAGGGAAAGGGGGGACTGTAGTGTTGCAGATACATACCCAAAGTGCAAGGGTTGCCAGGAGGCAGTGCAGGTGCATGGCAGGGTGGGATGTACCTGAGCCCGAAATCAATCAGAGGGTAACCAGGTGCATGATGCCTAAGCAGAACCGATCAACAGTGGAGAGGAGGAGAGAAGGCAGAAGCAAACAGGACGGTGTTGAGGTGCTTCCGGAACCAGAGATGGCTCAAGTTTCAGAGTGGAAGGGAGGCTGTTCCAGGGACATATTAAATCCGTAATTCTCCATCATACAAATGTTTCATGGGTTAAAAGTGCATATCGTAATATCACTTATCATGCATGCTTTATCAAAATTATTTTTAAGTCAATTCTGTCCCCCACTGCTGGCCAGTACAAAGAACAATGCAAGTTGGGAACGCGGGAGGACTTCCCAACATGACAGTAAACTCTACAATGGCATTTTGTGCCATGATGCCTGCCCCCGGAAGACCAGACCAGGCCCAGCAGCCCCGGAAGCAGGCATCATGCCACTTGGAGCATGCCCAAAAGCCCCAGTTAGGGGCTGTTTGGGTACAGTCCTGGCGCCTATGGCGCCAGGCTCATAAAGATAAAGTCAGTCCTAGCGCCATGGGCGCCAGGCTCATTATTGATAACTTACCTGAAGCAGACCATGCTGCATACTCACCTGAGGCAGACCATGCTGCATGAAGACTCAAGCCAAATGAGGCTTAGGAGGGACTATTTTACTGAAGGGACTATTTTGTTACTTGGGTGGGGCTGTGGAAGAATACTTACCTGGATCTTCTTCCAAGGCTATTTAAACCACGCCCGGACAGCCACACGTGCTTCGCGTTATTCTGCTTGCTGCAGCGTAACGCTCACCGTGTTTTCAGCAGCTCCAGACTTCAGCCACGCCCGCTTCAGTCCTGGGACTCCTGAAACAAGAAGAAAAGAAAGATAAAGGTTAGAACAGGAGTTTTAACTTTAATCCTTACCTGGATCCTGATCCATTTCGCCACGGAACTGAAAGACAGAAGTCTTTGAAGCATCGCTTCGCATTCCTACGGCGCCGCGCTGAACTCACCTGCTTGGCGGTACTTCAGCATTCCATCACGCTCTCTCCATCTCGCGGCCGCCCTCCGACACCTAAGGAGACAAAGACAGCAAGGTGAGCAAGGGAACTCTCTAAGGCTATATAAGCTACCCCCAAGGACTTATCTGATTTACCACGGGAGGTACTCACCTCATCTTGGGTCGGCGCAGTCAACTCTGCTTCATTGCCGTACCCCGGCCCCTAAGGGGAAAACCACAATAGACTTACCTGAATCTTACCGAGTGCCATTTGGAAATCTTCGAGTGGATTAATCGGCAACCTGCAAGGAATCGGACAGAGTGAAGAGCAGACATTTGAACTCTTATGAACAATTGGACTTTAGAGTCAATACTGGAACTCACCAATTCCTCTACGCCAGTGAAGTAACTGGTCATCAACGCGCCCCTGCGGTCCACGCAGGATGGAGAGCTCATCCTTCCAAACCATCAGGTGAGACTAAGGAGGGGACATCAAGAGTGATCTGTGGGAAGACAACGGGAGTGGGGAAGGTGGGTTGACACTCAATTCCACGGGTGGTTAATTCCTCTTCTCCTTTGCAGAAGAATATTCTTGTGAGCCAGACAAACTAGCCTGAGCGGGCCAGTCCAGTCAGTCATCTCGGCGCTACACGTCACGCTGGTGGAAATAACAGCGGCCCAGTTCCGGTCGACGCCCCCGTGGGATCCAGGTGAGCGTAACATTTTGTGCTCTCTGCAGCCTCTGCCGGTGTTTGCCAGGAATGTCAGCAAGAAGACTATTGCAGTCAACTACAAATTCACTAGCGTTCCTAATACTACTGCATGGTCATCAACCGGGACGAATGGCAAAGCTTGCCATACAAGTTGTAGAGAATAGAAGACTGCTTGTACTTTAGCATTTACCTGCCCTTCACTGTCAAGGTTATCCTACCAAATGCTGCCAAGATTGGCAATCTTGGTGGCAAAGTTCAGCTCAGCCCCAGAAAATGTGGTGCATAGGGATGCTTCTCCATGTCAAGGAGATGTTTGGGACCAAGCAGTGCTACCTCAGTCTTACTTGGGTTGAGCTGAAGCCAGTTTCCAGACATCCAGTTTCTGACTTCATCTAAGCACTGTCTGACCTTGAGGAAAGATTCCCTAACATTCCCTATATTAATGAACTCCTGTCTGTCATCAGCATACGAGTGGACATGTACCCTGTGACTCCTCAGGATATCAATTAACGGACGTAGTTTGAATTAAAAAAAAGAGATGACAAAGAACTTTTTGATAATCCACATCCCTGGGGAAGTGGGTCTTAAATGAACCCTCCAGATTCCAGATGTTGCTGGTGGTCTGATAGAAAGGACTTGAACCATTTAATTGCTTTTTCAGAAACATTTGCTATCTCTCTAAGATGGCTAAGTAAAATGTAATGGTCAACCATACTGAAGGCTGCAGATAAGCCCTTCTTAGGTACCGCTCTGCAGGTAAAATGTAAGCATGGTAGCAGAAGAACCCACTTCCTTCTCTGGGGCTCTTCCAGAGTTCCAATCATGCATTGGAGAGTTTTGTTAAATATCTCTACTAGACTATTTGTTTGTGGATGGTAGGCAGGTGAAAATGTATATTACACCCCACACTCCTTCCTTCCACATGGCCTGCATATAAATATACATAAAGTTAGTTTCTCTGACAGACACACCTTATTTGGGGATGCTAACCTTAGTATAAATGCCTAATAATGCTTCAGCAACTGATGTGACAGTCAATGTTTTCAATGGGATGGCTTTAGGATATTTGTATTTATTAATTAATTTATTAATTATTAATATCTAGTGGCATGATCAAATACCCACAGGATAAACCTGCTGGCAGAGGTTGTAGGAGGATCAACAACACCAACAACGTCAATATCTACTCTCTGAAATGGAATAGCCACTATGGGAAGTGGTACCAGTGTAGTCTGAATACATGTTCCATGTTTGCCAGATAACAAGATGTATAACTTCTGCAGTGGCCTTCTACCTTGGCCCCCATCTCAGGCCAGTAGAATGTCATGCTTACACTCCCCTTAGTCCTCTTGACACCAAGATGGTCTGCAGGGGAACTTCATGCACCAATTGCAGGAGGAAGGGCCTCACATGCTGAGGAACAACCAACCTCCTGGGGTTGCCTCTTGTGGACTCTATGGTCCCACTATACAGTAAACCACTTTCACAATAGATTCTATACTTCCCAGTTGGTTCACCCTCCAACTGTGAGCAGACCCGTCTCCTAAGCCCTTCCAGAGATGGACATTCTCTCGCACCCTTACTAAATCAATCCCTAGAGGATCCCCCTTTTGCAAGTAAACTTTTCGGTTCAGGGTGATCATGGGGACTGAACACTTCAGGCAACCTTTTTACCTTTTCATATTCAAGGGTCTGGTCATTTACCTCAGTCTCAGTTGTAGGTAAAGCTAGGGAGGAAGATGCTGCTTCTTTTTTAGGAATCTTTGACCTTGGGGTCCCCCTTTAGCTTAGGCTTCAACTTAGACTTGGCTAATGCAGCCTTTTATGCCTTAGAGTTGGCAGGCTACTGCTTCGATTGCGTCCTTCTGCCAGGGTAGAGCGATGAAAGTCTTCTCGGACCAAGACTGTGCCAACCCAGACCTGATCAAATGCAGTATCCCGCAGGGCTCCTGCATTTATCCTACCCTTTACAACCTCTTCATGAGGCCACTATTCAACTTCCTGAATGAGTTAGGCATATCATATACCAACTATGCGGATGACACGCAGGTGCTCATTCCCCTCACCAGAGACTCTGAGTCTGACAGGGAAAAATAATCTCCATTTACTCCAAAATTAAAGCCTGAATGGCAGAAAACTGGCTCTGCCTCAACAGCGAGAAAACTGAACTGTTACTTATTGGGTCTCCGGCAACCCTAAAGAAATTTGACGAAAAGTACAACTCCTTTACCATTGACAATACTCCTATACCGGTGTTGCGGGTGGTCAAAACCTTGGGGGTCTTCTTAGATTCCATTCTTATTATGAACAGACAGGTCAGCATGATTGCATCTGCGGCTGCATACCATTCAAAACTGCTCAATGCAGCCAGACCCTTCCTGTCCAAGCAGAACTGCCTCACCATAGCAAGGGCCATAATCGGGTCCCAGTTGGAACATGCACGCTTTCCTAGTAGGTACTTCCGCTAAAAACATCAGAAAACTCCAAAGCATACAGACCAATGCCCTCTGGGCTGCTACCGGCATCTTATAAAGGGAAAATATCTCTGCTACCAGGAGATTAGTCCAGTGGCTCCTCATCAAGGAATGCATCACCTTCAAATCTCTCGCGATCACACACAAATGTCTTAAAAACACTGCCCCGTATCTCTCCCAGAGATTTGTTAAACTCATCTCAGACAGCCCCACAAGAACGGCCTACACGAATATGGTCACCATTCCTAAAACCCTGAGGACTCATGCAGGAGCTTCTAGCTTCCCTTTCATCGCTGCAACTCAATAGCACTCCCTACCACTGCACCTAAGGAACATTGAATCTCACATAGCCTTCAGGAAAGCCATGAAAACGCTATTGTTTATATGAAGGGGGCTTCAAGATTCTGTGGCCTCCGGATCTATGTGCTCACTGCAAGGGCCAAAAATGGCGACTTTTTTGTAACCCTTTACACCACATATATAGGCAGGGGGAGACCCCCCGTGCCCACCCCCATATTAATATTATACTCTAAACCTCCCCATATATATATATGGTGTAAGGGAGGGGTTAAAAAGAAGAAAGAAACGGCGGCACTTTCAGCCGTTGCAGTTCCCAACTCTCTGCTTGTCTGTGTGCTGTTAGTTATGCAACTTTTCCATGTATCTATTTCCTTTCATTATGCTTAGGTCTCTGCTCTCTGTAACCCATGAGCAAACCTTCGCATCTTTAACTAAGACACCTGCCTGCAACAGCGTCACGATGCCCCTGGGCTGCAGTGCGCTTTACAAATACAAATAAATAAAATAAATAAATTCTGAAAGCTCTGCTGTATCCCCCAAAAGATCTAAGTCTCTGAGTTTATTATCCACCAGAACTCTACCTGCGACTTGCCTTGTAACACTCACATGTATTCTCATCCATTTACTGCTAGAGTGACAGGCATTACTTGGAATTTAAGAGGGGGGACCATCAGCCAGCTTAGTGAGCATCAGAGGAGCTCTGACCAGAACCTGTGAGTTTACCAGAGTGGAATCCACCACCGTTCTACTGCCCGCCTCTCGGGAGGCTAGCTCAGGAGCAACACGCTTGCCTTGCTAGCAAGACAAGGCAAAGAAACACAGGTGTGATCCCAGGCTCCGCGCTTAGAAGCCTCTGGGTATTAAGCGCTTTATAATTAACCAATTACAATTACAATTTACAATTATAATTACCCCCAATGTCCCTGATAAGAGAGGGCTCTACACCATCTACCAATACACTATATTTGAAATAATACTTTGTATTATTAGGTATAGAAGCATAAGCTTCAGCAGATTTAGGTTCCCAGGATTCCAGGCATACTAGAACTACGTTTGATCCAGTGCCACAGGGCAAGGAGCCAGACGAGAAGGATGCTCATGTGAGTATCTCTCCATCATCATAAGTGAATGCCAGATCCAGAGAATGGACCCCGAGGTCTTACCCTTACATTTGGGGATGCCCTTTATGTGGTCACTTGCTCCACAGGTTACATAAGATCTTGAGGATCCTTGTATGATATGATATTATAGTTTATTTATAGTATTTATTGTTTCATTTATGAACAAAGGCTTACTGTCTCCACATTCTTGCTTGGGGTGGTAGGTCCCACTAGCCTTTACATGCTCCCCATGAGAATTATTCCCCCTGAGGAATTTTTTGTGGGCCTTATGGAATGCAGGTTTTTCAATAGAGCCGCATTCTTTGTTTTTCTGCTTTTTACCCTCCACATGCTTGTCTGAAGCACTCTTGCCTTTTTGGGACTCTCGATGGGATACCCATAATCCAGCAGCAAGGGTCAGGATCCTTGGATCTTACTCCTTGGAATCTGCCAAATTTTGTTTCAGCTAAGTGGACCAAGAAGCAAGCACATGTTCAAGCATAACAAGATTCTTCATGCCATCGAAAATGGTTACTTTATAACCTTCAACCCAGCCACTCAATTTCTTTAAAGAATCATTTACATACGTGACCCAAGTATGATTCTCTTTTTTCTGGTGGTCTCTAAACGTCTTTTTTTAAATGTATATTTTAATGCAATTTTCATACAACATAAAGACGACCAAAAAGGAAGGAGATCCTCCTCTTGGGTGACTCATACCACTCATTAAACATTATTAACGTGCCACACCCCATTCCTGACAGTGAATCCCCCTGGTGATCCTCATTTTAATCAGAGGGGATGATTTCAAAATTGCAGTAGATGCCCGAATCATGCGCTCATTACCACCTTCAAGACTCAATGTGCCTCCCTCCGCCTGCCCTGGACTCCAGGACATCTCATGTGTGAGCCTCAGGCACCAGCCCAAATGTATCTAAGTGAGTGGGCCAATACAAACAGCTTTACATAATTCAGAAACAGCAAGCAGAACGGCATTATAACAGTTAGTAACAGTCTTAGTATACTTGAAAAGGTAAGCATCATATCCAGAAACCAACAGGATGGAGGAAGAAAAACACTAAATCAAATGACATAAGTCATAGGATAAAGAAGTTTCTCTAAGATCCAGACACCTCAGGCGTTGTCCTGACTGGGCATTGCTGTTACAAGTATAGTTGTCAGTAACATTTCGACACTCTCCAGATCAAGGAAAATATACTCCTTCTCACTCCAGGACACTGTGAGTTTAGCAGGTCAAAGCAACTCCCTTTTACCCCATGATAAAACAAAGCCTCTCTCTCTTTTTTATGGTTACCGGCACCAAGTCAGGGAAAATGTGAATTGCATGATCCTTGAACTTTAAATATTCTTGTGCCACCGCCAGCCTTCAAGACTCTGTCCCAGTCCCGGGTATTCTCTAGATTGACAACTAGCATCAGACCAATGGACTTATTGGGGTGTCTCTTAGAGGGGGGGCTTGATTCTATAGCACTTGTCCACGTAGAAGGGGTCTTCCTCCACCTCCAGGTGCAGCAGTCCAAGGAGCCAGGTAGAAACAAAGTCCATGGGACCATCTCCCTCCACACCGGCTGGCAGACTATAATTTGCACCTGTTGGGCCCTTGCCACGTTCTCCTGGTACTCCAATCTGTTCCCCATTTCCACATTCCCTTTAACCACCACTTCCACCTCTCGCCTCATTTGGTGAACCAGGGGGAACGTTTAGGCACATTGCTGGTCCATTTCTGAGGTTTTTTTTGCTCAAGGGTAGCAGTCCTTGTCTCCAGATGGGCCATTCTCGCTCTCAGAGCATCACATTTGGTTTCCAGCAATGACATAGTGTGCTCAATCTGCCACAATGCCACCATCACTGTGTCCTGCACTGCTGACCTCTCCTGAGTTAGTGGTTTACCCGATGGATTTCTCTCCCTGGCTACACTAACGCAACTCCTTCCATTCCCCATAGAATCAAAGGCCTTTAAAAAAGCAGTACCCTGGTGTGAGCCCTAACACTTTGTGAATGGGTGTGCCCTTTGATTCCTGTTCCTGGGCCAGCTTCCTGTCGAGTGGCTGTCGCTAGGGAAAGAGTGTTACCTGCCCTTACAAAGACACAAAGAGAGGCAACCACCAAGGCTACTGTCCCGCTTTGTCTACAACAAATACATATAACCCTTCCACAGCTGAACTGGCCCCACAGTGCTGACACATGTGTGATATCAATTTAATGTGTTGGAGATGACTAGATGCTGGCCACCATACCCTAACTCAGGTACGGCTTTTATTTACAGTTTACTGTGCCACCAGGGCAGGATACTCAGTTATGCAGTTTTTGGAACGGTGCATATCTTAAATGCAGCCCCTGCACCGCAGACACTTTGCTGTCAATTCAGCTGTCAAGAGGGCACCTGTGAACTGAACATGCGCTGTGCCACTACAGGTCAGGTGCTGCCATCGTGTTACTGATGCAGCAGTGCACAAGTGTAAAGACAATGCTGTTGGCATGGAGTTTTATGAAAGGGAAATTTGATCAGCAAATTCCCCCTCCTGAAAGATCATTACCAGCATCATTTTATTTGCTAATAAACTAAAAAAAAGCCAGGGCTCCGACGCCATTGCCAAATGGCAATTCTTCACAGCCACCTCACCCAAACAACCTGCACCTTTCTGCTTCCTCTTCCTCTTTTCATGCTTTCCCTCCTTCTGCCATTGTTTACTTTCCATGTACAATCTGGCCCTTTCCTTCCCGCCAAAGGGGTGACATAATTAGCAAAACCTTTAAATCGAAAACTAAGCCACACCCTTAATCTCTGCACAGTGCAGTTGCGGAAAAATGGCAAATGTACAAGGTGTTAAGTGCCCATATTCATGTTGGGGGGCTTGGTTCTGGGCCCCCCTCTGGTAAGGGCAGTCTTTTGGGGGTTTGCGTGCCTGTGGTTTTTTCCCTGGTGGTCTAGGGAGCAGAGCGCCAGATGCACTGTGTTTCCACTTGTGCTAGGGACAATTGAGAAGCCTCTCTCACAGCTGCATAGCTGCTGAAATGATGCTTCCCTATCGCTCTGCTGGGTCTTTGACTCTATCGGCAGAATATCGACATTGAGGGATGATGGAGGGGTGCTTTCACTTATTCGGGCCCACGCCTCTGCTGACATGATGGAAACAATGTCACATGTGAGACAAGGTAACAGTTACAATTAGAAACAGACTATAAGGATCTTCGGTAATAGCTAGCACCAATAATGGCTTTTTTTTTTACAACACATCTACACCCATAGGGATAATTCGCCGCAGTTATTCTAACATGCCACAAACTACACATCATCCCTCAACCTCCTGGGTGCAACTCTAGTTTTGCACAAACGCCACAGGCCATAGTCCTCACAAGCAGTTTCACTGACTCTTTGCCTCACTCTCTGTGTCTCACTCATATGAACAAATCTCTCATCTTCCTCGTTCTCATCACTCCAGCAGATAGAAACACCAGTCTGGTCAGAAGCACCCCTAGCATGAACGGTACCAGCATCCGCAACTTTGCCCAAGCATACACCATCAAGCTCCCTCTCACATCTCATGAGGAACTTCAACCGAAATGCGGCTTTTGTTCAACAAAGTCCTGTCCTCTAATCTAACATACCATGCACCAGAATTGAACACCCTTGGTGAAAACACAGGAACATCTGTAAATTTAGGGTCTCGTACGCTCACAACATTCCATACCTTTACGCGAATGGCCTTGGCATCCTCCTTGGCATCTGACAGCACAGCACAGTCCAATTCCCTCTAATTAGCCCACTCCACTACAGCTTTTATGTCAATACATGACTGAGAGCCACACCCAAACCAAACTGGTCTCACCTTTGACCCAGTTTCCTGCCTCTCATCATCTCAGATGGCTGCATCCCTTAAGAGTCAAAGGAGTATGTCTGTGTGCCTTGACCGCCTTGCCCAGAGCACTCCACTCATCCGATTCACGCTATACAGTCTTTATAACAAACATTTTAGAGAGACATGCACATATACCGAAACTTTTACAACAACAGAACATAACGAAAATGTATGTTGGGGTGGGGTAAAGGGTTAAATCTTGTGCGGAAAAGGTTGGGTGGGTTTTTAGGGGTGGGAAAAAATGTGTTATGTTTTTTGTTGTAAAATGTTCGTTATTAGGGCATTTTTACATAAAATGTGTCGTTATAAAGACATGTAACCCCAATTCACTAGCTACTGCCAACTGAATTGCATCATTTATGAATGTGTTAGCTCTCTCTTCCAGACCATTGGCACTGGGGTTTTATAACACAGTCTTGTGTTTTGTTCTGTTCCCCGTTTCTTCCAAAAAGGACACCATCTGGTGGGAAACAAACTGCATACCACTAATGGAACATGGCAAACAATGCCTGACAACCTGCTCCATGTTGCTATCCAAGCTAGCCCCCAAATGGCTTCCACAAATGCCTTTTGGTAAGGGTCCTGCCCAAATGAACTTTGAGTGCTAGGGCCACCAGGTGACCTCTCAAAGGAATATGAGGCATGAATCAGTAGTCCCTAGTGACTCCTCACATACTTTGCACCAGCTGAACCAGAACCCACATACCCTCTCTGTTCGCCTGAGAATCACGCAACCCCTGCAAATCCACATCAACTTAGAATCTTTATCAGACTCCACCAACTGCTCGCACTTGTCTAAAGGTGGTGTGATGCAAACAATCTGCACACTGTCCTCAACCTAGGCTGCACATGTTTGCGCCAAAGGCAGCCACAATATTCAGCCACCACATTCCTCTGCCCTGGTGTGCATTCCATCACAAAGTTGTAATTCTATAAATCTGTCAAGGAGTTCCCCCCTTCTCACCTAAGTTCGATCTTTGCTGGATTTCTTGATCGATGTCTTCTTGCGGACTGATCGAGTCTTGAATAAGGCTGCACGAGTCTCTTCCGACTCCAGCGTGCGTTCAAAGTTCCGGGATGCAAGGATCCAGGAATCCGGGAAATTAACAGAGTGTGCTACTAGCACACGAGTCCAGGAATCAAGAAAGGAAGGAAAAGGGACTAGGAAGGGGTAGGCTGGAAGAAGCAAGGGAAACAATACCGCGAGCTACGGAGCACACGTCTGGTCGCTACTTCGCAATAGCATTGAGACGCGCGGAGCCGCGGGAGGCGTGGTCTATAAATAGAACACACTGCGTCCAAGGTGTAGATCGAGGAAGGTGTTTCACAGTGGACGGCCATGTTGGAAGTACAAGGGAGTGTAAGCCCCGTTGAGACAAGGACCAGGAAGTCCAAAAGGGGCGTGTTCTGTAGTTCATGACAGCATGCCTCCTCCGAAGACCCGTTCCTCCAGGTTTGCCCGGGTGTATAAGGTGAAATCTTCTGAGTAGTCGAGGGGCCTTGAGATTAGAAAGTGGTTCCCAGGTTCTTTCACTAGGAGGATATCCTTTCCATTCAACCAGGTATTGAAGCTGACCCCGTTTATACCTGGAGTCACATATTCGGGATACTTCATATTCCAATTGGTTGTCGACCAGCAGAGGAGGAGGTCGGCAGGATTTCCGGGAGGATTGGGTGTAGGGTTTTAATAAGGATGTGTGAAATACCGAGTGAATTTTCTTCCAGGAGTCTGGTAGTCTGATCCGGTATGAAACTGGATTGATAATTTCCTTGATGGGAAATGGACCATAGTACCGAGGGGCCAACTTGTTTGGCCGTAGATGTCGGGGTAGTAATTTAGAGGACAACCAGACTTGATCACCGATTGCATAAGAAGGACCCGGTCTTCTTTTGAAATCCGCATACCTCTTAGTCTGTGTTCTGGACCTCTCTAAGTTTTCTTTGGCCTCCTGGTGTATGTTGATGAGTGTTTCTATCCAGGAGGCGACAGTAGGTACTGGTGCAGGATGAGGGAGAACAGAGGGTAGAACCGATGGATGGAAACCTTGGCTACAATAAAAGGGACTGGTCGTAAGTGCTGAATGATCGGAATTGTTGTAGGCGAATTCAGCCACGGGTATCAGGAGCGACCAGTCATCCTGAACCTTGGTGGCGAAACATCGAAGAAACTGCTCCAGGGTCTGATTAGCACGTTCTGTGGTCCCGTTGGTTTGGGGATGATAACCAGATGAGAGGGCGTGTTGGATTCCCAAAATGCGACAGAGATGTTGCCAGAATTGAGAGACGTATTGAGGTCCTCGATCAGATATGATCTTGGAAGGAAGTCCATGTAAACGGAATATGTGTTCCAGGAAGATTCCAGCAAGCTCAGACGAGGATGGCAGCTTACACAGGGGTGTAAAATAAGCCATATGAGTGAACAAGTCTATGGTAACCCTGATGGTCGTGTATCCTCAGGAAGGTGGTAATTCCACAATGAAGTCTGTAGCAATGAATTCCCATGGCCTTGTTGGCAGTGTAGGTTGCAGTAGAAGACCCGCCGGTCTCTTGTTATCATGTTTCTTTTGACTGCAGACAGTACAAGCTTTGATGTACTGCTGTATGTTGGTCTTCATTCCAGGCCACCAAAACTGTCTTTGTATAAGACGGAGGGTGTTGGTTATGCCACAATGTCCGGAGTGAAGGGTATCATGACAGAGGTTTATTATTCTTTGTTGTAATTTCTGTGTAGGAATAACCAGTGCATTGTCCTTGAATAAATATCCTTCCTTAACTCTTAGGTTCCATGGATTCTTCCTTGAAATATCCTTCCAGAGGTCAGAGGATTGGGTTTGCACTCGAATTTCTTCCAGGAGGTTGACTGCTTGAGCTACAAAGATCGTGTGGGGAAACATCTTAGGATAGGCCTTGTCTTCAGTAGTTACATAGTCAGGACGTCGAGATAAGGCGTCAGCAATCATGTTTTGTGATCCGGGAACATGAGTGATTTGGATTTGGTACTGGGCAAAGAAGTAGGCCCAACGCACCTGACGACTGTTCCTGCACTCCAACAACTGTAGAATTTGAAGATTCTGATGGTCTGTGCGGACCTGAACTGGATATCTAGCACCCAGAAGTAGATGTCGCCATACAGTGAAGGCTTGGCGGATGGCTACCAGTTCCTTTTCCAGGACGGAATAGTGTGTCTCACTGGGAGTCAGGGTTCGTGAGAGGTAAGCAATGAGGTGTTCCAGTTTATCCTCAAGTTCCTGCTTCAAGACCGCTCCTATGGCGTAGTTAGAGGCATCCGTTTCCACTAGGAATGGCCGATTTATGTCGGGTTGGGCCAAGATGGGGGCTTGCGTGAACTCTGTCTTTAAGCGTTGGAATGCCTTATCTTGCGGTGTAGACCAGACAAAGGGGGTGTCTCTCTTCAAGAGGGCAACGATCAGCTGAACGATCTCGGAAAAGGTAAAAATGAGCTTCCTGTAGAATTTGGCAAGCCCCAGAAAGGATTGAACTTGTTTCACGGATGTGGGAGCGGGCCATGCCAGTATGGCCTTTACCTTTGAAGGGTCCATACCAATTCCTTCTGGGCTAAGGATGAATCCTAGGTAGTGAACAGAAGTAACGTGGAACAAGCATTTTTCGGGTTTGGCTAAAAGTTTGTGTTCACGGAATCGTTGTAATACTGCCTTACATGTTCTTCATGCTTTAGAGGATCCTTGGAAAAGAGCAATATGTCATCCAGATAGACAATGACGAAGAGGAATAACATGTCAGAAAACACCCTATTCATAAAACGTTGAAAAACTGCGGGGCATTAGCTAGTCCAAAGGGCATGACTAGATATTCATAGTGACCAAAGGGTGTTCTAAAGGATGTTTTCCATTCGTCTCCTTCCCGGACACAGATCAAATGATAGGCACCCCGGTGATCCAACTTTGTGAATATTACGGCGACTCTCACAGCTTCCAGTATATCCGAGATCAGGGGCAGTGGGTACCGATCTTTGAAGGTGCATTGATTTAAGCCACGATAGTCGAGGCAAGGTCTGAGTTCCTTGGTGTCCTTCTTAGGAACAAAGAACAGCAAATCACCCGCTGGATATTTTGAGGGTCTTATGGTGCCGTTTTCAAGGTTGGTATCCAGGTATTCTCGGAGGGACTTTTTCTCAGGTTCGGAAAGGATGAACATTCTGCCAAAGGGAATCACTGCTGAGGGATCTGTATCTATGGCACAGTCTTCAGGTCTGTGAGGGGGTAAGGCCTGGACTATGGCAGTTGAAAATACATCAGCATATCCCTTACAGGCCTCTGGGACTTGTATGATATTGGAAACCATGAGTGGTGTTTGCTGGTCTCTTAGTGGTTGTTTAGGGGGTGTCGAGGAGGGATCCAGGAATAGACAGTGGGACATACAAAACTCTGAGCCTAGGAATAGTGAGGTGTCCGCTCATTTGGTCGAAAAAAAAAGATTGAAGGACCATTTGGTCGAAACCAAATGGTCGAAAAAAAAATGGGCGACATTTTTTTTAATTTATTTATATATATTTTTTTGTTTTGTTTGGTTAAAAAATATATATATATATAAAAAGGGGGTATATATTATATATTAATATATAAAAAAATCAACCATTTGGATTTCGACCATTTGGTGTCGACCAAATGGTCATTCGACCATTTGGTTGTCAACCAAATGACTGGTAGCCGAATAGTGATCCTGCTGTCCAATTGATATAAGGATTGTGCTTCTGTAACCAGGGCATACCCAATACCATGGGGTAATGAGCTGACTTAATGATGTCGAATGTAATCCGCTCTTGGTGATGGTTTATGGAAAGCTGGTTCTCTTTTGTCTGCAGGCTTATGGGTCCTGAAGTGAGGGGTCTTCTGTCGATTGCTTCCACCGGCTGCATGGTGCTTCGTGTCTCGTACGGAATATGATGACTAACAACCCAGTCTTGATCAATGAAAATTTCCATAGCTCTGCAGTCTACCAAGGCCAGAATGGGATAGGTCTTATACTTGGAGGGCGACAGGAAGGCCTGTAGTATCACCAAATTGTTTTGTCCAGGAGAGTTCAAGGATGGAATTGATGTGGAGCAAACATCTCTCTCCCGAAGCTCTGCTCCAAATAGGATCGGGAGCTGGCATTTCCCGAACGCCGAGGAGGGGCTAGAGGACACTCCCTAACCAAGTGTTTGTCTGAGGCAAAATACATGCACAACCCCGTATGAATCCTTCTCATTCTTTCTTGCGAAGATATAGGTCCACAGAAGGCTCCTATCTGCATGTGTTCTGGTTCAGAGACTGAGCCTGGGTTTGTGTCCGTCTTGGTGGTACTCTCAAAGGACAGCTTCGGAGGATTACCTCTGGATTTCTTCTTCTCTGCCTTCCTTTCCTGGATACGGAAATCTATTTGCATGGCAAGGTCCATTAGTGCCTGCAATGAGTTTGGGCGAGCCACTCTGGCCAACTCATCCTTAATCCCCTCATTCAGTCCTCTCCTGAAAAGGGTAAAACTCGCCTCAGGGGACCAATCAGCTTCCTTGACTAATTGCTTGAATCGGGTAACATAGGTGAGCATATCCTGGGATCCTTGCTGAAAGTCTAACAGGCGTTCCTGGGCACTATAGACCTGCTCTGGATGGTCAAACATGGTCTTAAGGGCTTGTATGAAGACATCATAGTCATCTAGGAGAGCATCGCCAGAATTAACGAGGGGCATAGCCCAGGTTAAGGCGTTTCCTGAAAGGTGGGAAATTATGAACCCCACATTAGCCCTGGGAGTTGAAAAGTAGTAGGGCTTAAAAGTAAAGTGGACCAAACATGAATCCAGGAATCCGCAAAGGGATTTTGCCGACCCATCATATTTGTCCACTATGCCGCCCAGCAACACACTTTCTTTTGTGGCAGAATCACGGGATAGAACTAATTGTTTGAGAGCAGCGTTTTCCGCCTTTAGATTCTGCTCGTCGGATGATAGCTCTTGCATGCCACGCATCAGGTCCCGGACGGCCGCTTCCATGTCCATATCGAGTTCGGTCGGTTGGCGTCTCAAACTGTCAAGGAGTTCCCCCCTTCTCACCTGAGTTCGATCTTTGCTGGATTTCTTGATCGATGTCTTCTTGCGGACTGATCGAGTCTTGAATAAGGCTGCACGAGTCTCTTCCGACTCCAGGGTGCGTTCAAAGTTCCGGGATGCAAGGAGCCAGGAATCCGGGAAATTAACAGAGTGCGCTACTAGCGCACAGGTCCAGGAATCAAGAAAGGAAGGAAAAGGGACTAGGAAGGGGTAGGCTGGAAGAAGCAAGGGAAAAAATACCACAAGCTATGGAGCACAAGTCTGGTCGCTACTTTGCAATAGCATTGAGACGCGCAGAGCCGCGAGAGGCGTGGTCTATAAATAGAACACGCTACGTCCAAGGTGTAGAGCGAGGAAGGTGTTTCACAGTGGACGGCCATGTTAGAAGTACAAGGGAGTGTAAGCCCCATTGAAACAAGGACCAGGAAGTCCAAAAGGGGCGTGTTCTGTAGTTCATGACAAAATCACCCATTCCATTCACCTTTTAATGCGCAGAGACACCGCGTTTAGTCCCTTATTGGTCATGATGTGTGAAAGGGGCTCATGATTGATTCTAACCCACGTATGATATGCCCCACAACAATGTGTGAAAATGTGTGGATGCCCCCGAGACCATCAGAGCTTCCTTTTCAATAATTGCATACCTCTTCCTGGGTCATTCAGAACATGAGCCACAAACGAAATTGGGTGATATTGCTTGTTCTACCAATGCGTCAACACTGGGTCCACCCCAGGGCTTTAAGTGGGCCGGGTTAGCCACGGTCGAGCCCGGCAGTCTCCAAAAGGGGCTCCCCCGACTAGCCCCAGCCACGCTGACACCTCCGTCAGGCAGGCTGTGCAGCCGAAGCGCTGCAGTTACATAGGCTGCCTACAGGGGCCAGCACTTCGGAAGTAATTTGACTGCAAATCCTCCGTCACGTAACACAACCAACACAGCATGGACCCTCTCATCATGTTTCTGTTCCAACACACCACACACCAGAATGTCATCATCAAAATAACTCATCTTTGCCATACCCACGAATAACTCTTGCACAAGGTGCTGAAATACAGAGGAAACCGACACCAACGCAAATGGTATCCTCCAGAACTTAAACATGCCAAAAGGTGTTATGAAAGAAGTGAGAAGGTCGTGATGCCTCATACAACTTGATCTGGTGGGACGCAGGGGAGAGATCGAACGTAGAAAGTCAATACATGAGCCACATCCTGGTCCGTAACTCATGCATGTTGTGTAGGTGATGCCTACCCACGCAAATGTTGGCATTAAGTTCACAAAAATCTATACATGTCTGCACAGCCCCACTCATCATGCTTACGCGCAAGCACCACTGGAGATAACCACTCTGATGACTCAACGTCTTCTATCACCCCACCAACTTCAGCTTATCTAATTCTGCCTTAAGGGCTTCTCGTTCCAATACCAACACATTTCTTACTTTATGCATTTTAGGCACAGCCCCTTCTACAAAACAATTCTGTGGGAAAACCCCTTGGGTTTCATAGCATGTCAGTAAATACTAAGGGGTGCACTGCCTTTAAGGCTTTCCGAGTCACCACTCCTGATTGACCCACACAAAACAGGAATCTCCTTGCCCGGAAATATTTGGATCTCTAAGGCCGCTTGCTCCTCTCAACCCAACACAGGGGCACCCTTATGGGCCACATTCAATATTCTCATGCCCACACTCCCCTAACCCATGATGGTAATGGGAAATTGGTCATAGGCTTTTGGGTTTATACCTGCAGGTGTGACAGCAGTTACAGGCCAAGTATAGCTACTCTCATACAGTTCTGGTGATACCATGGTGTATGGAAGACCTGAATCGATTAACAATATCTAACACATTGGCCTTCAGGATATTTCTCTTTTCTTTGGCCCTTCAACCTGCAGCAGGATGCCTTCAGCCCCCTCGTAACTGCCCCTTCAATCATTTTAACACTTGGTTTGAAGAAATTAGGTTTATCTTGAACTCCTCCCCCCCACACCCTTGGCAGGCACCATGGGGGCCGTACATTGCCTGCCAAAATGTCATCTTGATCCACGTCTACATTCCATTTTTGCTCAGGACGCTCGTTAGCACCAGAACTGTAGACGTGCCACCCGCAGATGGAGCAAGGTGACTTAACGCCATTAGGATCCCTAAGGAAATTGCCTTCCACTTTAAGTCTAGCCCCTTCAGGCCTAAACAGTTCTCCTCTGGACACCGTTCTCCCAACATCCACTTCCCTGCATGCTTGCACAGCCTGCATTTCATCACTAACGATGTGGGATTTGAGGGCTCTTCTATTGCTCTGGACATGTAAGGGCCCTGTCAAGATTAGGGTCCTTTTCTATCCCTTTGTGCTCTCTCTCTCTCTCACATTTGCATTGTAAGTCTTCATCCTTATCTGGTCTCTTGTGTACTCACCTCTGACCCTTGTGAATTTACATGTTGCCATTATTTTTCTTAATGCAGTGACATAAGCACCTATGGATTTGCCTGGCCTCCGGGCATGTACAAAACAAATGATATTGCTCCAATACAATAATGATCTTCATACCAAAATAATTCTCTACTTTTGACAGAGCCATTTCATACACTCTAACTACAGCCTCCTCCATCAACCCTGGTTGGAATAGTGACATCACCCCCTGGTAAAGGTCTAAATATGACCCCTACTTAAGTCATCAGAATAAGTGGCATCCTCCTTTCACCAGTTACCGGTTGCACTGCAGTCCTCTTGGAACGGAGAACTGCAGAAGTTCCAAAAATGTGGCGTTCTATTATCTATTAGCAAGTGGGCAGCGTACAAGCACCCTCGCGGGCCGCTACTGCCTTTCGCACTGAAGATAACGAGATCGCGTTCGCTCGCGACGGATTCGGGATGCACAACGAAGAAAATGCCCATAGTTCACACGTCGGTGCGTGTCAAACTGCTCACTCCGTTGGCTCCCGCCTCGTCGCCAATGTGATGGGCGAGCCCGTGCCTCGGGCCACCCTGTACTAACACTCGCACGCACACAATCACTGAGACATGACACATGCGTCCGTGCTTTCCAGGGTCCCGTCGGCAACTGCCACACAGGCGTTCTTTATTCAAAACGCGCATGCGTGACCCATAACGAGGCTCACGCATGCGTTGTGTACACTGACAACGTCACACTCATCAGCCCTGAAGTACACCTTGAATGTATCAAGCAATAAATCCCAGTGTATGGAGGGTTCATAATGGCTCACCAAGAAGCAGGGAGAATAGCATTTTCGATTGCATAATGCAGGAATCCCTGTAAGTGGAATAACTGTAGCTGTAACTGTCCCACTTTGGACTATGTGTGATCACTTCCAGTTCACAATGAACGAGATAATGAATTAATCCACGACACACCCGCTGGTGGCATTCCAGTGACATGCACCAATTTAGCTCAGATTATTATGAACACACGTGATGGCACGTGCCTGACTCTGCCGCTGTCTCCTGGGTTTCCACAGAAGATGACGTGAGCACATAGGATAAACTGGCATGTGCTCACTGGCACGTGCCACTAGGCTTGGCTTCCAGTCTCTGCCGCACTCTCCAGTCCCCAACAAGGTGGATTGCTGCACGCATGCTGCTGGCCACCAACTTTCAAAATGTTGTTTCATCGCAGAGTTGATTGCTTTAAAAGAGGTAGCTAAACTAACTTTCTCGTGACAGGCATAGCACCAGCTTTGGTTATAAGGATGTCAGATGCATGAGTGGTCTCACAGCTCAGTCACAGTTTGCCATGACTTGATTGCTCGAAACAAGCTTGACCATTCTCGGATTACAAAGCAACAGCAAGTGCCAAAGGTAACGCCGCTGAACTTTAGGATGCTGAGGGTCTCTGTCAGAAAATCTCCACATTTCTTCCAGAAGATGTTCCTTTTCTGCCCCAACGACATTCGGTCAAGAATCTCTCTCTATCCTCTGATCAAAACTCATTATACGAATGGAAGAGGACTGCTAACAGTGCCAACAACTAACCCCCTAGATTTAGAGATTAATTCTAGCAGGGGATTTGTGGCTTCCATGACTCCTTGAAACACTTGTGTATAGGCGCGTTACAAATGCCATATCATATCATATCATATCGTATCATATCCTGCTGTGATACAATGGGGAACCCTTCTGAGAAGACAGTCCACTCTCTTTTGGAGTAATTCGCAGAGTGCATTGCTTATGATGTAGTGACTGCTGTGCTTATCTAAGCACATATGAAGAATCCAAAATGGAAGAAATGCTCTATTTGTTGCAGAGCAGCCAACTCAGACCTCAGCAAAAAAACAAATGACCACCTACACATCCTCAGAAAGATACTCTACTACTTGGAACTTCACCAAAAGACCATCATCATCAATGACCTAATACTCTCCAAACTAGAATACGGCAATTCTCTCTATGTGGGTATGTCCTCAGAAAACCAAAATCACTCTAAATTATCCAAAGTAAAACTGCAAGATGTATACTAAAACCTCAACCAAGCCTTACAACCTTTTTACTCTAGGTGTAAAACCACTCAACTGATTACCCTTCAAAACTAAATAGAAATCAAAATTCTAAACATTACCCACAAAACCATCTACTCTTCTCACCCCTCATGCCTCCAATCTCTCTTAGTAGCTATCCTGATTACCAGCAATAGGGTACTTGGGCCCCAACAAAATCTGCGCTGCAAGAAAACCAAGACTCAACCATAGGGCAAAGTGTACTGTCTTTATTATCAATCAAAATGACAGTGATCAAACTAGAACAGCATCTCGTTCCAGAAGTTCTCATCCTCCAAATGAGGGTTACATGTTTTATCTGCTAGTGACATCATAAAAACAAGTTGCGTCCCACAAAACCTATCAGGGAAGGCAATTAGTTAGTTGAGGAAAATTATATATGTAATCCATAGGGGTTAGTTTGGTTATTGGATCACCATATCCGGTGGCTCCTCCTAGGACCACCTCTAAATGTTACAATTTCAAAGTTGCAGTTTAACAGGGACATTATTGCCCACTGCAACATAGTGTGCCTTAACGTGAAAAGTAGCTAAGGATTGGACAGAATGGGTCTTCTCAGCCTTGGGACCTTGGGCAGTTACCAGGCTGAGTGAAACTGTTCAAAACAATGGGACGATCACAAAGGTGCTTTGTGTTCCCAGTAAGTTGCCATCTCTGATCGCCTAAGCCCAGAGAGCGTACATCCAGCTTTGAACCTGTGTTATAATTGCATCTTTCCACCTCTTGTGCAATGGGAAGCCTGCCTCGAATGAATAGGCACTCTCCTATTCTTCCAAGTCACGTGTGTATGAACCACGAAATGAAGCTGTCCTGCTTGTACTTAAGAGGATTGTAAGCTATATTCCTTGCAGGTGTCTTATTGCCTTGGTAAACTGCAAACTTTGCGTCTCCGCTGGTCCTTGGCTAAGATGTGCACTGTGTCTGCGCTGGAACCTCTGTCTGTGTGCCTTTAGCTGAATCATGCTGTCGGCCTCTCCATGTATTCAAAGTCTTTCTTGCTTTCTTGCTTTCCCCATTCACTTCAATGCACCTATGGCTTCCATCTTTGTTCATATGGCAATCCATGTTAGTCGCAATTAAGCATGTGCAAGCTAATTGTACGTATTCTTGGCATCTTGCTGTTTCCGCTTAGCTTAGCTAAAGATTTACTGATGTAAGTTTGTCGGTCCTTAAACTACTATGAGTCATAAGCATTTGTTTCATGTCTATCACAATAATCTAAAATGTCTTGGTAGCTTCATGCATGGGTGCCTATATGCTTCATGTCTAAAGCATCTATGTCATGATGTCAGTAGTGATGTCATCAGCTTTTCAAGGTTATAGTCAAATCCACTTGTTTGACCAATGACAATTGTATCTCTTCCATATCGTCAGTAGGGTACAGTTTGAATGGCTGTCTGAGCGAATAACGTTTCTCACATGTGTGATACATCACTGATGGCAATGAAAGGCCCAGGAGTGATGTACATCTTTCATTTCTCTGCTTTCAGGATCCAAGTCGGTGGGGGTTACAAGGGACACATTCTGATCTTCCACTTCACTATGGAACTAACTAAGAGACTCCATCTCACAAGAACCTAAATTCAACACCTTCAAAAATTATCCAACGACACTGCCAACCTTCAATCACAAACTTAACACCACCTGCTTTAACATTCATGCCCTTGACACTTCACCTGCATGACTCCACTCCCTCCTTCATCCAGACACCTCCTTTTTCAAATATATAAGCACTTAGAGACCATAAAGGCCCTCCCTGCTCCACATCCTTCCACTGTGGTTAGAACTTCCCTGCCACCCGTTTCTTCCCTCCTTCCATCTCCCTTTCACCACAATGGCACTTACCTGATATGCACTTTCAGACCCTATGCCACTTTTACATTTTCAGTTAGCTTCACTTAATTTCACTACCTAACCATCATCACTCCCCTGCTTGACCACCCTCTACCCCTACTGCCTTCTATTTCTCCTTAGCAATTATGGACCATACTTGTGCCTTGAATGTATTTGCATACTAACCCTAATCTAATGTCAATGGCCTGTACATGTTTTTACATCCTGGCTGCGACTAGATGACTCTGGCACTTTGAAGCACTCATGCGATCTGGTGCCTCTAAATGAGAAATACAAAAAAAATGGATAGTACCAAAAGTGCAACAAAAAAGCTGAAAAGTTCCTTGAGGGCCATAACAAAATATTTGATGGTCTCCAATGCTGATTTAAGGTGAGTGTGAAATGCCTGACGTCCCAACACTATGTTGGATGTCTTGTCAAAACAACATGTCATGTATTTATTTATTTGTTTATTTATTTATTTATTTATTTTGGCATTTGTAAAGCGCACCAAACCCTCAGGCATCTGGGTGCTGATGTGAGGTTGCACTTCATGGAAAACACCTTGGAAGGCAGAACCGCCAGCCTGCATCATTGGGGTAGTAAGTGCAATAGGTCTTTGGCATTCAGTGCCCTTTATGCTGTGAAAAAGTGCAGCGTGATGTTCTGGTGCAAATTCAAGACCATCAATAGCCTGGGGATACACCTGAAATTGCTCTCGCCATGGGTACATGGGACGGACAGCTCACCTAGAGTCTGTAAGAACAGCGTAGCAGGATGTGCAAACTGCATGGTACAGAGGATCACTGTCGGGAGAGATGGTAGCAGGTCAAAGCCAGTAGAAGAGGAGCAGTAGCGAGGATGGTGAAGACAGGTGCTACATATGGAGGTTGTTCGTCTATTGATTGTTTTTTTTTGTTCTAATATTTTTGTATAGAAAGTTGGGGGAGACACCCCATGCTCCCGACTGACCCCACCCTCCAACAACACCTTCAACAATATTGACCAAGCAGAACTCACTAACTCAATTTTTCTGATAGAATTTGAGCAAAATATTTTGGCCATAAATGGTTTTAGCAGTTTTTGCTGGATCAATAGACCTACATGCGCTATGGAGCTCAATCGGGAGATGGTGAGGGCCCCACACAAAATCCTGTTGGCACTGTAATGGTTAGCATTAGTGGTGTGTAGAACTGGAGGCATGAGAATGGTGAAGATCACGCTTATTTAACATGGAGCAGAGCTGTGTAGATAATGTTGCACCAAATGTGCCTCCACAGCTCAGGGGCGTGTTCTCTCTGTCTTCTTCACTGCGTGCACGGTCATAACTACGCAATCCAGATGGGTATGGGAAGAGGTGCTCTTGGAGAGGGGCAGGTAGGGTGGCCAAGAGGCTGCCGGGAGGGACGCAGTTGGCAGAGGGTAGTTAGATGTTTCAAAACAGCTGCTGGTTAAAATAAGATTGCTGGGATCTGGTGATGCTATATTTTGAGACACAACTGTCAGTTTTCCCACACTTTTGTGCTTTTAAATCATGATGGGAAAGCAATTAAAACAAATCTGATTAACCCAATGATTTTGGCATTTGGCACCTGCCACTGAATTGGTTTTAAGCGCATTTCAGAGTGACACCTTTAGAGCTCTACATTAGTCATATGTATTGTCTGAGTCTAGAGGCTAATGAATGTAAAAAATAAATCCTCCCAGGGCAATTACATACTTTCTTAGCAAATGAAATGTAATGTATTAACTGGAACATTTCCAAACACACCTCCTTTACTGAATATTTACTTTCATTTAACAGTCCGTGAAAAATCTGAATTGGCCAAAACATGCTTTTAAGTGTCACCTGGTTTCGACTCGGATCAATGTACACAGAAATGTTTGTAGAAAATGTCCAATGTTTGATTATGCAAGAGCCAGTATGCTACGGTCAGTAAACTTACTCTGCAAAATTAGTGGGACTGGGAAAAAAAAGAATTCCAGGCACACAAAAAAAGGGAGAAACAAAAACAGCCCAAGTCCGATGATTGCAATTTGGGACTCTTCAAGACAAACTTTTGACTAATACCGAGCAGAGTGCAGGACCAACCGATCATGGGACCTGCATTTGTAGTCATTGGGCCTCATTACGAGGTGGGCGGTAAGGGATTACCGGCACCGGTAAGGGCACCGGTGCCGGTAATCCCTTACCGCCCTGCTACGAGTTCCCTTTGCGGGTCCTCCCTTAACGCCTGTTTTTACCAGGCGTTAAGGACGGGACCCGCAAAGGGACTTTGGAGCTAATAACGGTACCGCAATTTGGGGCTCAATGGGAATGGGGAAGGGCCATGGTGAATGGGGAATTACCGCCCCCGCCAACCTTGGAATGGGGCAGTAGTAGCTCCATTCACCAGGGCGGAGTCGGTAAGGATTTGGAGGCAGCCTTGGCGCTAATAGAGCCATGGTTACCTCCAAACTCGTAACGAGGCACATTGTCTTTGCTGGCCTGTTTTGTGTTGCCATGGTGTTCGGTGGTTCCTGCTTTCTTCCTGTGTGCTTCTTGGTTCATGTGCCCCACTTCTTCTTCTTGAAACATTGTCTGTCTCCTCTCTCTCCTTGTTGGGTTTGGAGACTTTTGAGGCACAACGCTCCACCAAATAGTCAAAAACCCATACTACAGCTAAGAGACTGCAAGAGGTTTTAGAAAGCAAAATATCTGGTTGACCTGGGAACTGACAAAGTTTGTGCCATTGAATACACTTTGTTGTATTCCGTTTCACTCCACCAAATTCAGCAGTGAGTGCTTGTTTTACAACTTCTGGGTCAATGGGTTCTGATGTATGGTCTCGGGCTTTCACGCCTGGGCCTTTCCATGAACATCCTTGCTTCATTTCACTGGCTATACTATAGAAATGCAAAACAAACTTGTCCAGGTGCCAAATTATCAGAGCTTTGCACTGATGCAAAAGAAATACAAGTTAGTCACCGTAGTGACTAACGTACTCTTAGTGCATAGTCCCCTTTCCTCCATACTGTATGGGCGTTCCTTCCAAGGGACAGGAGACAGAACCTTTTTCATCAGAAAAAACCTTGTTCCCCATTAAATTCAGTGGTGTGGCCCAGGGAGCATGCACTGCCCTGACTACGCCCTACGGCGCCACACCTCAGTGCCCATTGACGCATCGACAATACATTTCAACATTGCCTAATGACACCAGTATTATTGGGGGGAGGATGGTGGAAGGTATGGAGGAAAGGGGACTATGGACTAAGAGTATGTTAGTCACTACAGTGAGTAACTTATAATTACTCTTACGTCTCGTCCCCTTTCCTCCATACTGTATGGGTGATTACAAATGATTGTAGCCCAGGGTGGAGAGGAGACCCTCCTTAAGCAAATAGGTTCCTGAGAACCGTCTGTCTGAAAGGTGCATCAGATCTGGAGCCGGCATCCACACAGTAAAGCTTTCAGAAAGCTGAAGGAGAGTCCCAAGTGGCCGTCTTGCTTATGACTTGCCAAGGAATGTGATGACCTTTGCCTTTGCCCTGACTGCGTGGGCATACATGTTGGCCGGGTGCGGCTTGTGCTGGCCCTCATATGCTTCTTTGATGGCAGAGACCATCCAGTGGGATATGGAAGACTTGGAGGCCTGATAGCCTGGTGTTGAGCCGGCGAAAGTGACAAAAAGGGCGGCCCATTTGAGGAAGCCCTTGGTCCTGTCTAAGTAAAATTTCAGAGCACGCCTGACATCCAGGCAGTGCAGCACTCTCTGTGCTTCGTCCTTGGGATAGGAAGGACTATTTCCTCGTTCAAGTAAAAAGCAGATGGAATCTTGGGCAGAAATGCCGGGTGTGTCCGCAGGATGACTTTGTCCATGTGAAAGGTAGTATATGGTTCCGAGGTGACCAGCGCCTTGATTTCGCGGACTCTACGAGCCGAGGAAAGGCCGACCAGTAAGGCTGTCTTGATGGTGACCAACCTGATGTCCACGGACGCCAATGGCTCGAACGGTTTATGTGCCAGGGCGCCCAGTACTATGTTAAGGTCCCACACCGGGTGCAGTCACTTGATGGGTGGGTAGAGCCTTGCGAGTCCCGTCAAATGTTTCTTGATAATAGGATTGGAGGAGGAGAAGATGCCCTCCTCCAAGTTTCTGTAAGCCCCAATGGATGCGAGGTATGTGCTGCAGGTGTCCACCTGTACGCCTGAGTGGGCGAGGTGTGCCGAAAAGGAGAGCACGTCGTCCAAGAAGTACGCAGGGGGTCGATTCCCCTGGAGTCTGCCCAGTTGCAGAATCTGGTCCATTTGCTTTTGTACTGGGCCCTGGTAGTCTTGCTCCTTGCACTGTGTATGATCTCCAGATTGGCCTGTGAGAGGCTGAGGTGCTGCAGCATTACCTGCTCAGGTACCACGCTGTGAGGGCTAATTTCCCTGGCGCAGGGTGGATGACTCTGCCCCCCTGCTGGGCCAGAAGATGTGGTGGACCCATCGGGAGGTGAATCTGGGGCACTTCCGAGAGACTGAGAAGCTCTGAAAACCATGGCTTGGCCGGCCACCATGGAGCTATTAGAATGATGAGGAGTTGGCGAGACTCCTTGATTTTGCAAATTACTCTGTGAATCAGGGGCATGGGCGGAAAGGCGTAAGCCTTCATGCCGGTCCACTGGAGGTGAAATGCGTCGCCCAGAGAGCCGGGGCCCTGACCTTGCCAGGATGTGAACTGGGGACACTTTTTGTTGTGCCAGGTGGCAAAGAGATCCACCTGGGGGTGACCCCACCTGTTGAAGATCTCCTGAATAACGTGGTCCTTTAGCTGCCACTCGTAATTGTCCGCTCCCAGCCTGCTGAGCCTGTATGCTTCCAGGTTGGATTCCCCCATGAGGTGGACTGCGTGGGGTAGATGTCATTTTCTAGCGCCCACTCCCACATCTGTCTGCACAGAGGAGGGGATCTGGTGCCTCCCTGCTTGTTACCGTAGTACATGCAGTCGAATTGTCCATCTGGATGAGGCCAACCTTGCCCCTGAGAAGTGGTAGGAATGCCCTGAGCGCCAGCCAGATGGCATTCAGCACTAGCCAATTGATGTAGTATTCCTGCTCCCGTCGGGTCCAGGTGCTGTGGACCGAGAAGTCGTCCAGGGTGGCTCCCCAGCCTTCAAGCGAAGAATCTGTGGTGACGGTGGCCTGCGGAGTGGGCGGCCGGAAGGGCTTGTCCATCCCCAGATTGCAGTCTCTGGACCACCAAGTTATGTCCGAGTGGAGAGATGGAGGAACGTTCATCATCTCGGATTGAGAGTCCTGCTCCTGTTTCCCTGAGGTCGCGAAGTGCAGCTGAATCATCCTCATCCTTAGTCTCGTGTGTGGGATGGCTAGTAGGCCTGCTGCCAGTAGACCCAGGAGATGTTGTTACCACCATGCCGAGGTCACTTCTCCGCTGAGGAAGTGAGCGGTGGCCATCTTGATGGCCGAGATTTTGTCCTCAGACGGAAATACCTTCTCGGAGCACGTGTCCCAGATGAGGCCCAAGAAGGTCAGAGTCTGCGTAGGCTGCAGCTGTGACCTCTTGAGATTGAGCGAGAAGCCCAGATCGTGCAGTGTGTTCATAAGGGCATGGGAAGAGAGGTGAACTGCATCCGGAGATGAAGCCCTGACGAGCCAGTCATCGAGGTATGGGTAGATGTGGAGGACCTGTGCTCTGAGAAGGGCCGCCACCACATTCATGAGCCTGGTAAAGGCCCTGCAGGCCGAGTTGAGGCCAAAAGGAAGGACCTTGTATTGAAAATGGTAGCCCATGACCCTGAACTGGAGGAAAGAACGATGGGACTGTCAAATCGGGATGTGTAGGTACATGTGCGTCAGATCCAGGGAGCACATCCAGTCTCCCTTGTCCAATGTCTCCGCTATAAAAGCTGGCGTAACCATCTTGAATTTTTGCTGGGGTAAGGAGAGGGTGAGGGTGGAAAGGTCCAGCACAACTCTCAGGCCCACCTGGTTCTTCTTCTGAATTACGAAAATCCTGGAGTAAAAGCCAAAGCCTCGCTGGGAGGCTGGGACTTCCTTCACTGCCTGGCTCTCTCCTGACGCAGATGTAAGGAAGCATTGGAATAGAGTTTCTTGCCATAAGCCTTCAAGATCTTCTCCTCCTTGCCTAGCAGCGCCGCAGAAGAGGAGACTGAGGACGACTGAGGCTTGGAGTATAGTGATGCTGCAGCGATCACCGAGGAGTGTGGTTGAGGATGGGCCGAAAGCAAGAGTGCGTCCCCCCGCCATCAGCCTGTACTTGGTGTCCAGGCGTCGATTGACCGGCTGAGCTGAGTGGGGTTTGAGCCAGCCCTACTTGGCCAGGGAGACTACATCGGTCTGCATAGGAATCTCTGATTTGGCAGAGGGATGTCGTGTGAAAACTTCCACCAGAACCCCCTCTGCCAGATGCACAACCTCTGGTTGGGGTAGGCCCAGATACTCCGCCAAGCCAGCAAGACGTTCGTGGAAGGCCCTGGCTGAGGATGGCGTGTCCGGATCCTCCTACTCATCCGTATCCTGTGAATCAGGGGGATCCTGTGGAGGAGGAGGAGTAGTTGGCGTCGGAGGCTGGGGTACGGGGACCGCGGCCGGAGGCTGAGGAGGCGGCAGAGGCTGAGGAGTCGGTTGGGGAGCCGGACGAGGCGGCTGCTCTGGGCCCGGGGTGCCGACGGAGGCATCTGTGGTGCCGCTAGCATTGCAGAAAGGACTTCCCTGATGGCGTCTTTGAGGATAACGCCCATCTGAGGTGACTTCATGAGGCCGAGGAACCTCTCAAAGAAACCCTCTTCACTGACTGAGGAGGTGGCAGGGGTGCTGATGGGGTAGTGGGAGGCTGCTGTACCCTGCCCATACAGACGCAAAGGAAAGCTGCCCTGCGCTAATGTGGGGTGGCCTGTAGGCCACGTACCTGGTTGAGGCCAGTCCCACCTTGACACTCATTCTTCACCAAATTCCTGGAATGGCGTTGGAGGGGTGCCTCTTTCTGGCGTGGCGGCCATTTTGTTGAGCTGCCTGCCACGTGCCTGCAATGATTTGCTCGGCCCGCTGGGCCCGGCCTCCTCCAAGACTCTTGCGTGTGGATCACAAGGCCTACCCTGCTCCTCGGGCCTAGGCTCGGTAGATGTGACAACCTCGATGACCCGGGGGTCGGTGGAGCTGTGTTTAGGCGCCCACTCAGAAGTATTGCCGGTATTAGGCCGTAGCCCCTCGGCCATGGTGCTGGTACAAGGGAGGAGCCTCTCAGGTAAAGACCCGGTAAAAGAACCTTCCGGTCCCTCAACACTGTCACTCCGAGGATCCGAGGACCCCTTGGCCTGGAGGCCATTAGCTGCAGCAGCCTCGGTGCACATGCTGGTCGAAGGACCTGACCGGTCCCTCCCGCACAGGAAAGTCCCTGGGAAGGAGCTTCCCTTGCGGGGTGCGATGGAGAATATCGGCCCTACCTTGGGCCTGGTTCGATGTTTCATGAAGTTCTTGAAGTCCTCTGGAGGTGACTTCTGGAAGAGCTCCCTCCGCCTGGCTAGTCTGTTCTTAAGCGATTTTGAGGACAGTGAGTCACATGCTGAACAAGATTGCCAACCGTGGTCTGGGCCAAGGCAACGTGGGCAGAGGGCATTGGGGTCTGAAGTTGAGAAGAGCCTGTTGCAGGATGGACACCTGCTGAACCCTGTAGAAGCCGACATGCGCTGGGGAGGAACGTGACGCCTGAGTACCTGAATGATAAAAAGACAAAAAAGGAGAGAAAGAGAAAAAGTATTCGCGTGTGGAATTACATGGCCGAAGCCAAACCCAAGAGTACTGGTGAACTCGGCCTGTTCCCATCGACGCGCAAAAGGGGACTGATGTGTGGCGCCGGACAGCGGAGTCAGGGTAGCGCATGCTCGCTGGGCCGCACCCCCACGCTCCTCTAAATTTAAAGGGGAAGAAGGTTTTTTCTGGTAAAAAAGGTTCTGTCTCCCGTCCCTTGGAAGGGACGCCCATACAGTATGGAGGAAAGGGGACGGGACGTAAGAGTAAGAGAGCAAATTAATTTAGCAATGATTTTACTGTTTAGATAATTGGTAATGGATCTAACAGATTTAGTCCCAATTTTTATTATCTACTATTTTTTTTTATAAGGGCAAAAAAGGAAACAGGCTGTAATATTTGCTATGTTTGATATGTAACATGAAAAGAAATGTAGCAAGCAGATTTCCTTTTAGGTTATGCAGTAAACACAGTACAAAAAAATTGTGATTTATTTTTGGCCAAGTTTCAAACGTTTTTAGATAGTAGGGATTGTGACAAAATCTGTTTGCTCCATTCCATATTATCAAAGCCTTTGCTCACTTTTTAGAACTCGTGCAAATGTTGGATAATCTGTCCCCAGATGGTTATGAACATGATAGCCTTTTTTAAATGGAGGCATATTCTATTCTGAAACAACAACTTGAAAAAAAGGCGCAGGAAAATAGTCTTTTCAGAAATCATTGCACTTTTGTGCATTTGTTTCATCACTAATAATTGCACTGCAACTTTTGTTATACATGCTTCTCATATATTTATCCCGAAAACAAATAATTATTGTACACTCTGTTAACATATAAAATACAACATGTCTTTAGACTATTTTTAAATATTAAACATTTCCATCTTTCATTTCTGAGCAGTTGCCCTCGTAATATTAAGTTGTTGAGCTCCTTTTAAAGATGGCTGTTTCATGTATTTATTATTTCATGGGCTGGTGCTTTCTGTAAAATCGGATGTAGCCCTGGAGCTAGTTATCCATGTGCCCATCCAACTGCCAGAATTGACCTGCTCCCTCACACACAGGGTTTGAAGCGACATGGAAGCCTGCGTTACCATCAGACTGGGCGCTATAATGAGAGGAGTAATGGAGAAAGTGACAATGGTCAGGGTGGAATGAAGAGAGGGACAAAGGGTGATATAGTGGAATAGAATGTAATGGAAGGGATGTCCACGTGCGATGGGGAACGGGGCAAAGATAGAAAACAGAACGGGCACGCCATCTCCACAGGACAGAAGAAAGCTGGATGCTAAGGGACAAGGAGGAAATAGAAAACAATGGAGGAAAATGTGTCAGAAGGAGACAGGTTTTAAACTTGATATGCAAGAGTCATCTGACCATATCAGTGACATTATGGGAGGAGAGTAAAGACCCTTTGGAACCAAGAAGGTACATCCTCTCTGGGTGTCATGAATTTCCCTTGCATGACCTATACCCGACCAGTTTCATTATCCTCATTTCGTGAGTAGTTGTATGGATTCAACTATGACTTCGGGACTGACGACCGTATCACGTTTTCTCCTGCCCTTCCATGGATAGACAGTGGACGTTTGATGATTCTCAAACTAAACTCCAGCCACGGAATGAAACGGACCTCAATGACAAGTTTGGGTGGTCCAGCAAGGCGAACGTTAGGATTACACCACAGAGGGGGACTACCTTGCCTTACCAGCTCACGGTGAAGCCGCACAGTGGTTGCTCACGCCCCTTACTCCACCCCTTTCTACAAATAGAGAGGCCCTCGTGCCACTGCGCACGCACCACGAGGAGTGCCTGTTTGGCCTATCCCCTTGCTTGCCGGAAGACCGACGTACTCCTGTGGACCATTATATTTTGTCCCGTATGCTGTAGAAATTGCTCACGCCCCTACTCTACCCCTTTCTACAAATAGTGAGGCCCGCGCACCAAGAGGAGGGCCGTGGGAGTGCCTGTTTGGCCTGTCCCCCTGCTTGCCGGAAGACCAACGTACTCCTGTGGACCGTTATATTTTTTTCCAGTTTTTTTTTAGAAAGTATGCAATTTGTATTCTTAGAATGTTGTATTTAATACTGTGGGTTTAACCTTAGCAGAAAGTTAGACTATTGCACTTTCTATTGCGTTTTCAGTTGCTCACTCCCCTTACTCCATCCCTTTCTACAAATAGTGAGGCCCGCGCGCCACTGCACGTGTGCCACGAGGAGTGCCGTGGGAGTGCCTGTTTGGCCTGTTTGCCGGGTTGATGGTGGACGGGGCCTGGCGCTCTCGCTGTTTACATCCCTCCTCAGTAGCATTGCTACTTTCAGGTAAATTAATTTTCTTGTCTGAGGTCTTCTCATTCGTTTTCCATTTGCTCGTGGTCAAAATGAGCAGGCTGTCCTATATGGGTGAGCAGACAGGGCCCTGCACGCAGAGTTTGAACAAACTAGGGTCGCGGATGTATGATGATATTCTATCCGCGCTCTTGGTCTGCACTCCCGTGAAAAATACACTACATATTGCTCTGGAGCTTCCGCTTCCTCTGTCCCCCCTCCCACAGTGACTCTGTGTTACTGGGGCAGGGAGGGGACGGGGAATCAACTATCCAAATAGAATCTCGAGTGCCCGGGCCGGTGGGGAAGAGTTCTTTCTCGACCCGAATTGCGCCATGGGGGGGGAATATCGGGCGCGTTGGTGTACATTTAGAACATTCTCCTCTAGACACACCTCTAGCTTTTAGTGCGGAGGGCGCCTGCCTGTTAGAACTCTTGCAATATCCACTAAGGCATGAGGAGAAGGAGGAGTAAGCTTTACCATCTGCTCAACCTGCTCTATCTCAGGAGTATGATAAGGGGGCAGAGTTCCGCCATGGGGATTGACCTTGAACTAAAGGAGCATACCATCTGGTTTAATACCATAATAAAGTATTTGGCCGATCTCACTGCTGCAGTGAACTTATTGGTGAATCACTGTGTGTCACTTATAAAATCATCTCCTACAGAACAGGAAACAGAGTATAATGAGGGAAGGTTGCTTGGGAAGGTATCGTTACCCCCAGTTATGCCCACCAACCTGTCTCAGTCCGGGGAAGTACATTCTGAGACTCTAGAGAAGGCGTGTACTCCATCTGATGAGATTTCTCTGAGTAAAAATAACAATAAAAAAAAAAAGAAACAAGAAACATGCACGCAATTTAAAATCAAACAACCCCAGAGTTTTAAACAAACCCTCCCGCAATCATTGACGCAATATAATAACAGAGCAAGTGGCGGTCTCCAGCAATATGGGATATGGCCTTGATACTGACTCAACTCTGATAATTAATTAATGCTAGACAGGGGCGGGGGCTGCACCACGGAAAATACTCTTACGGAGGAAATGAAACATAAGGGTACTAAAAAAAAAAAAATGCCGCAAACAAGGCTGCCACAAATCCTTCAAGTCCCAATAAAGCGAGTACCGCCATATATTCTGCAAAGCTAAACAATCATCCGGTCCCTATAAGGATGTACCAGATCTTCAAAAAGAAAGGGAATATGAAATCTGCCCCTTTAGCCTTGATTGATAAGGAAGCTGTAACATTGAGTGTCATTGGGATCAGTCCAGTAGGGGATCTGAGCGTAGCAAAGACACAACAACAATCTGAACCTCTGAAGAAAGCACTAACACCTGTGATAATGGAGAGGCAAGCCAGAAGGGTCCTTCTCTGAAGTGAAGTTAAAGGTCTGAGGGAATCAAGGGCAATGGCTTTATCTACTGTTCCAGCTGTTACATGTGATGCTCGAAATGCACCATTGTTAATTGGCAAAAACCATGATGCTGGGCCTCAAAATACCTTCCATTTGGAAGCTCCTATTAGATCCGCATGTCTCTCAGATGCTTGATACTAGATAAAGTAGGCCAGCATCTATTTCAGCAAACGACACTGTCAGGGAGAGCAGGCCGCCGACTGAAATAATGCTGAGCCCTTATGGCTCACAGCCTGCAAAGGAAGATCTGTCCAAGGCTAAAACGTCAGTGAGTGAGGCGGCTCTAGCCTCTCACAGTGATATAACAGTAAATGTGTGCCCAGAGAGCATCCTTCCAGATGGCTTGGTCAACCTTCTAAGCAATTCAGTAGCCCAGAGCTATCTAAGAAACGTCCAGTGGAGGCCTCTTTCCTTTCCTGACAATACTAGTATACTATTATACCATTATACTATTATACCATACTATTATACCAGTAATTATACCAGTAATTTATATGCCGTTCGGCTAATTTTTACATTAAGACAAGGCTTCGAAATCATCTTTTTTTCAATAAACAGAAGTAATGTTTTCCCTGTTTCGATTTAGCTTCATTCAAATTATCACTTTCTTTTCCCTCTTTTTCTCTTTTTCTTACTCCTATTAGGAGCAATTCAAACAGGACCAACCATAACTAATTCAACCAGTACAAATCAGCATTTTCCTTATGAATTAGTATTCAAATAAAAAAACCCTGATGATCCGTCGAAAACTAGACGGTGAAACACGTGTCGGGTAGCAGACCAACAAGGCACAGTCTCACCACAAGTGTATTTTCATAAACAATGGGACAAAACTGAGTGAAGTTAAACTCAAAGGCACAAAACTGAGTTAAGTAATAACTTAAAACTGTGAAGCAACAGTGATTAAGAGGGTTCAGACCTACAACAATCACTTTTGTGCATTCAAGGTACTTAACAAATGGAATCCTAAACTGTGAAGTAACAGTGATTAAGAGGACAGCATTTTATAACAAACTGGAATCCACTAAGTTAATGTGAATCTCTCTGTGATGTAACAGGATTCATGTTAACAGTGTTCATTTTATAACAACAAATTGGAACCAAAGGTACCAGAACCGTAAACATGCAACTTGCTCTTTAACCTACATAATTACCTGAATGCACACTATTGTCATTTTTTATTAAAGTATTCAGATTGGGAAAAATTACAAACTGTGACGTAACAGTCTCTTTATTTTCGTGAATGCAAGACTTCAAATCTAAGTTAGGCTAAGATACCGATGGACTCATTTCTTAAAGCACAATTGATTCAGACACCTACATGCACGAGGAATTCAGTTTTTCGTGTTGATGGACTATTTGGATACCTTGACTGCAAAGCGCGAAATACTCTCAGGTCTAATTAGTTAATATTTTCAGTACTGTTTCCCTTTACAGTCTAAGGGTAATAGACCTCTGTTACGCGGCTTTTCATCTACTTCATTCGAATAATGTGAGGAGCGCCGGAATCAGCCCAAGACTGTTCATTTTTGCGTACGTGAATCTAGAAATTGTGCCTAATAGCCTAACTGTGCAAAGCTGAATCTAGAAAGTGTGCCTAATAGCAGCACTGTGCCAAAGTGTAAACTTAGGAAGTGTGCCTAATTGCCTAACTGTGTGTTAAGAGTGATATCACGGGAGTGCTGCGTACCTATTTGTCTTGCAGAAGATCTTGGATTGGAAGCCAGACTGTCTGTATTTCACCGTGGTAAGTGCGATGCGGGAAATCAGCCCAGACCTCAACCCAAGATTAAACTGGGCAGAGGGTGAACCAACTCCCAACGTCACGGTGTGCTCACTCCTGGTTTTCGTGACGTCAGGACAGTGCAAGCACTGGCAGGGGGAGCGTAGAGATGTCAGTCCTTCAGCAGCTGTAGATAGTCCCAAGGCTAATCCGACAGAGAGGGGAAGCTGAAGGGTCTTGTCCGCGGTGAGAAGCAAATCCGGCAGAGAAGGAAGCTGGAGGGAAGGTTCCACGGTGGGAAAACTTGCAGGCTGGAGAGGAGAGGGAGACAGACCCAGAAGGCAGGCAGGAGGGGTGGAACACGATCAGAAGGCAGGGAGGAACCAGAGAAGGCAGACAGGAAGGAAACCAAGGACAGGCAGGACAGAAGACCACCCCGGGAGCAGAGCAGGAACCAGACAGGGAACCAAGGAGCAAGGAACCCAAGGAGCCCAGGGAGAGGACCAAGAGCAGGGAAGGCAACGGGCAGAAAAACAGGAAGCAATACGGAGCGGGAACACGATCAGGAACTAACCGCATTGAGACGCAATCAGCTACTGCTCATCGCTCCTCTTATAGTGCCGCCAGCACCTGTGAGGACTTGAATGCAAGCCGCCTCGTTCCCAGGCGCTGGCGAGCCCAAAACGAGGCTTGAGAAGCAAGCTCTCGTAACTCCAAGTGCCCAATCCAACGCGCATGCGCGGAAGCGTGGACACGGTCGCCCGCGCATGCGCAGAGGAGCCTGATTCCGAACTCTCGGAACCCCCGGGAGAGTGGAACCCCAAGCGCGGAAGCGCGAGCAGACCCGCCAAGATGATGCTGGTCGAAAGGAAGAGGAAAACCTCCGGGTAAGTGGCGTGACACTATGACCCCTCCCAGAAAGACCCGGAGCCCCAGGCTTCCAAGGGAACAGACGGTAGAATTCGCGAACAAGACGGGGAGCGTGCACATTATTGAATGGTTCCCAAGTGCGATCGCAAGCTGGATACCCTTTCCAATCCACCAAAAAGTGAAGCACTCCCCGATGTATGCGCGAATCACATATCTCCTGGACCTCAAATTCAGGAAACCCTCGTACTTGGACGGAGGCCGGGCGAGGACAGGCACGCCCGAAATTGTCAACCACATAGGGCTTCAAAAGGGAGACATGAAAAACGGGGTGGACCCGCCATGAGGGGGGTAGCTGAAGGCGGAAGGCCACAGGGGACAGACACTGAATGACTTAAATGGACCAAATAACGAGGAGCCAGTTTGACAGGCAAATTACGGACTGGCAGGTTCTTGGAGGATAACCAGACCCGATCTCCCACCTGAAAGCCAGGTTCCAAGGTCCGACCCCTGTCCGCCTGCCTCCTCATGCGTTCCTTACTCTCTGCCAAGGTTCCACGTGCCAACTCGTGATGTCTCTGTATGGTTGCCACCAGTTGATCAGCAGACGGAACCGCACTGGGCGGTACCGGACGAAAAGGCATCAACTTGGGATGTTGTCCTGTAGAACAAAAGAACGGGCTTACTCCAATGGAGGCATGAATGGCGTTGTTGTAGGAGACCTCAGCCAGGTCCAGATGCGATTTCCAATCGGATTGAGTGGCATTCGTATAGCATCAAAGAAAGTCCTCCAGGGTCTGGTTTGTTCTCTCAGTTTGGTCGTTGGACTGCGGGTGGTAACCAGAACTCAAAGCCCTACGAATGCCAGAATTCAGAAAGTGTGCCTAATAGCATCACAGCTCCAAAGTTTAACTTAGAAAGTGTGCCTAATAGCGTAACCGTGATATAGCCGAATTTAGAAAGTGTGCTTAATTGCCTAACTGCGGTATAACTGAATTCAGAAAGTGTGCCTAATAGCGTGACTGTGCCAAAGTTTGAATCTAGAAATTGCGCCCAATACCGTCAATGTGGTACAACTGAACTTTGAAAGTGTGCCTAAATACCCTAACTATGGTATAGTTGAACTTGGAAAGTGTGCCTAATATCACTACTGTGCGAAAGTTGAACTAGAAAGTTGCCTAAATAGCATCACTGTTGTATAGTTGAATTTAGAAAGTGTGCCTAATTAGCGTCACTGTGGTATAGCTGAATCTTGATTTCTCAACAAAGCCTAAATCTGCCCTCGCCACGCCATGAGTGCATCCTGCCAAGCTAGGTCCAGAGAAAGAGCCTCACTCTGGCACGCCTCCCGTTTCCCTCCTCCCTCCCCTAATTTTGTCCCTCCCCATCCCAAATCATCCCAACCTCAACCACACTCTCACCCCACCCCCTATCCATCGATCAAGCCAGAGGAGCCCAATGGTGCGCCAACCACCCTAATACCCTGCTCCTCCCATTCCTTCCATCCACCCACCCGCCAGCACACCCACACCTCCTACCCCACCAGGAACACATCCACCAAACCTCCCAGTTCCACCTCGTCCCGCCACCACCCCCTTCCCTCTCCTCGCGTCAACACCCTCCAACATCCCCCACCGACTCCACCCCTGCCCCTCCCTAAAAACTGTACATCTCACCCTGGCAAGAACAGTGGCCGCATCCCCATCACCCTCCGACCCCCCTACCCTCTAACACACACCAACTGCAATAAAAACCCTGAAAAAAAGGAAACAGACCTGGTCACTTTCAATCTCCCATCACTCCTCGCCCCTCCTGTCCCGACCATCCACCTCACTCCCTCAGTCTCGAACATCACCACCCTTATCCCCTTCCTCACCCTGCTTCAAAACCCACTCCCTTAAATGTAATCCAACCACAACTAGAACGCCTAACCCCCTACGCTTCAACCTGGAATTCCCAACCACAAATCCGTCTTCCCTGCCGACCAACCTCACACATGCGTCCAACCCCACCCTCCCCACACCCACCTCCTCCACCGCCCGCCTACTCTTCCCAACCACCATCAACCTACCCGCCTCTCCCACCCCCCAGTTTCCGCTCACTCCCCTCACTCCCCACTGCCCCCCTCCCAAGCCACGCCCCCTAGCCACTCACCCACTCCTCCCAACCAGCACCCATACAAGCTCCACAACATAACCCTGCACCGAATTAAGATGCATCCTCTTTAATGCCTGATCTGTAGCAAAAAACAGACACAGAATCTTTGACCTCCTCGCCTCAGACAAACCAGACCTAGTCTTTATCACCGAAACCTGGCTCTCCGATGACTTCGCCCCTATTGCCCATGAAGCCTTCCTCCCCACCCTCGACTACTGCCTCATCCAACTCAACTGACCCGCTAGAGGAGGTGGAGTGGCAATCGTCTTCAAATCACACTTCGCCGCCTCAGTCATTGACTGCCAGACAATCATCCCTTCCTGCAAATCGCTTCTCATCAAACTATCCCTCGCCCCAATGTTCTCCCACACTTCCTAATCATCTACAGACCTCCTGGTTACGACGCACAATTCTCAAGCAACCTCTGTGATTCGATAGCCACCACCCAAATAAACCATCCCACCCTCACTCTTCTAGGAGATTTCAATATCTGGCTAGACATTCCCACCAACCCTATGACCCGCTCACTGGTCGACAGCCTAGATGCACTCAACCTCCGCCTTCACATAAATGGCCCAACTCACTCTAAAGGACACACCCTTGATGCCATCTTCAGCTCCCATGACCAGATACATCTAAACCCCCCCAAACCCATAATCTGGTCTGATCACTTCATTGTGCCCTTCACCATTCACTTTCCCGCTCCCCTCTCCATACTTCAACCAGAACCCCCAAATCAACGCAAATGCTGGAAGAAACTGAAAATCCTTCCTGACCTAGCCAACGCGCTCCGTCAATCTCCTCTCCCAACCTCACCATGCAACAAACCCTTAATCACTGACGCCTTTGACTCATGGCTCAATATCTCATTAATCCCACTCACCCCTACTTGCCAATCTTCTGCTCACCGTGGCCCTTTTCCCAGATGGTTTACACCAGAACTGAAGACGGCAAAACAACTGTATAAATCCCTCAAACGGAAATGGCAGAAAGATAAAACCGCCCTGAGTAGATGCATCCTAGCCCGGCACCATCGCCAATACAAAGCTGAAATTCGAAAAGCAAAAAATGTCCAGTACAACTCTCGAATTCCCGACTGTGAAAACCCCAGCAAGGAATTCCACAAAATCATTGCTGAATTCACCAAAGCAACCTGTTCCATCACCCAATCGCTCCCATCTCAGTCTCTCTGCGACTCACTCTCTCTCCACTTCTCCACCACTGCCCTTGAAAGAACAAATTCTCTAAACAACAAACTGGCCCTCATGTCCCAGCCACGTAACCCTCCCACCTTACCTGTCACTCCCCCGCCTGCCCCAGCAACTGCAACCCAACCTTCCTTCTACTCGTTCACTCCAACATCAACAGAACAATTTCTCAAATTTCTCTCTGCCCAGAAACCATGCAGCTCCCCCCTAGAACCCTGCCCCGCCTGAACCCTCAAAGAAATATTTGCATCTACCTGCACAGGAGAGCACGCAAGATCCATCATAAAAGACTCCCTCCCCTCTGGAATTTTTCCCGACGCGTTCAAAACTGCTCATGTCAAGCCTCTTCTAAAGAAAACGTACCCTCGACCCTCTCGACCCCAAAACTAATGCCTCATCTCAAACACCAGGTTCCTTGCTAAACTCATCGATTGAACCGCATACTCCCAACTAAATGCCTTTGTCGAAGCCAACAATCTCCTTGACCCTGCACAATCAGGTTTCAGATCTCGACACAGAACCGAAACCATCCTGACCTCAATCTGGAACGACCTTAACATCACTGCAGACTCGGCGGGATGCACTGCACTAATCCTTTTAGACCTATTCACCGCCTTTGACACAATCAACCACTCAATCCTACTCAACCGCCTCCACTCCCTAGGAATCCGTGGAAACCCTCTCAAGTGGATAGCATCCTTTCTCACCAATAGGAAACAAAAAACCCTCCTCTCCTTTTTTGCTTCCGCCACCCGACCAGTCAATACCGAAGTTCCACAAGGAGCGTGCCTATCAGCCCTCCTATTCAAACTTTATATGTCTACCCTCCCGGGAATAATACGCTCGCACAGTATCCTGTGCTATACCTATGCCAAAAACACCCAATTAATCCTAAAACTCCTCAACTCAAACCCCAACTGTCAGCCAGACCATGCTGCCTACCTCCTTGACGTTGATCGCTGGATGACCACAAACCACCTCCTCTTAAACCCACCAAAACTGAGATCATGGTGTGCGGCAACACAAAGCTTCACCCCCACACCCTACCCTGGCCATCATCCATGGGCAAACCACCAACCACCTCAACCACAGTAAAAAAGCTTGGATGCACTCTCGATCTGGACCTCTCTCCACAAACCAACAACGTCTCTAAGTTCTGCAATTACCACCTCAGAACTCTTAAACACATTTTTCCGTACCTCTCCTTTCCCAACAGACTCACAGCTGTCCATTGTAATCTCAAGACTGGACTATGCCAACTCCCTCTACCTCGGGCTCCAAGCATACCACCTCATTAAATTACAAAGAGCACAAAATGCTGCAGCCAAATTGCTTCTAGCACTTGGCCCGAGAGATCACACCTCTCCAGCTCTTAGAACTCTCCACTGGCTCCCGGTTGGACAAAGGGTCACTTTCAAAACCTTATGCACCACCCACCGAGCAAAGCATAAAACCAGACCTACAGGACAAGCTAAAACCATGCCACCCGCCGCGCACTCTAAGATCAAGCTCTGCCCTCCTCCTAGTGATACCAAAACACCAACTCATTCAGGTTAGGAGGATCATCATTCTCAGCCTTAGCCCCCACTCTGTGGAACTCGCTTCCACCTCACATCAGACTCACCCAAGACTACATGTCTTTCCGCAAACTACTGAAAACGTGGCTCTTCCCTTAAAGAATCGGCACTCGGAACAAACAGAATAAATAGCCACAATAAATAGAAACCCAAGGTTGTTGAACAAACTATACAAAGAACAAAGGGAGTCAATCAAACAGATAGAAAGACTAAAACGGATGATACAACTAAAACAGATAGACTGAATAGAACGAATGAAGCGGATGAAACGGATGGAAATGGATGAAGCGGATGGAACGGATGAAGTGGATGGAATTGACGATGTAGATGGAACAGACGGAGTGGGTGGAACGGATGGAGTGGATGGAACGGATGGAGTGGATGGAACAGACGGGACCGATGGACCGGATGGAATGGATGGAATGGAGAGAGTGGATGAATGGATGGAGTGGATGAGTGGATGGAGGAGATGAGTGGATAAAGGGGATAAATGGATTGAGTGGATGGAGGGGATGAGTGGGTGGAGGAGATGAGTGGATGGAGACGATAAATAGATGGAGTGGAAGGAGGGGATGAATAGATGGACTGGATGGAGGGATGAGTGGATGGAAGAGATGAGTGGATAGAGGGAATACATAGATGGAGTGAAAGGAGGAGATGAGCAGATGGAGGAGATGAGTGGATGGAGGGGTGAGGGAATAAGTCGATGGAGGGGATGAATAGATTGGGTGGATGAAGCAGATGAATAAATGGAGTGGATGGATGGAATGGGTGGATTGAGGGAATGAGTGGATGGAGGGGATGAGTGGATGGAGGGAATGAGCGGATGGAGGGGATGAGTGGATGGAGGGGATGAGTGGATGGAGGGGATGAGTGGATGGAGAGGATGAGTGGATGAAGGTGATAAATGGATAGAGTGCATGGATGAGATGAGTGGATGGAGGAGATGAGTGGATGGAGATGAGTGGATGGAGGAGATGGGTGGATGGAGGGGATAAATAGATGGAGTGGATGGAGTGGATGAATAGATGGAGTGGACAGAAGGATGAGTGGATGGAGGATATGAGTGGATAGAGGGGATACATGGTTGGAGTTGGACGGAGGGATTGAGTGGATGAAGGAGGTGAGTAGAAGGTGGGGATGGAGGAGATGAGTGGATGGAGGAGATGAGTGGATGGAGAGGATAAATAGATGGAGTCGATGGAGGGAATGAATAGATGGTCTGGATGGAGGGATGAGTAGATGGAAGAGATGAGTGGATAGAGGGGATACATAGATGGAGTGAAAGGAGGAGATGAGTAGATGGAGGAGATGAGTGGATGGAGGGGATAGAGGAGATGAGTGGATGGCGGGATGAGGGAATGAGTCGATGGAGGGGATGAATAGATGGGGTGGATGAAGCAGATGAATAGATGAGTGGATGGAGGGAATGAGTGGATTGAGGTGATAAATTGATGGAGTGGATGGATGAGATGAGTGGATGGAGGAGATGAGTGGATGGAGTGGATGAATGGATGGAATGGATGAATAGATGGAATGAATGAATAGATGGAGTGGACGGGGGATGAGTGGATGGAGGAGATGAGTGGATGGAGGAGATGGGTGGATGGAGGGGATAAATAGATGGAGTGGATGGAGTGGATGAATAGATGGAGTGGACAGAGGGAATGAGTAGATGGATGAGATGAGTAGAAGGTGGGGATCGAGGAGATGCGTGGAAGGAGTGGATGGAGAGGATAAATAGATGGAGTCGATGGATGGGATGAATATATGGTCTGGATGGAGGGATGAGTAGATGGAAGAGATGAGTGGATAGAGGGGATAAATAGATGGAGTGAAAGGAGGGGATGAGTAGATGAAGGAAATGAGTGGATGGACGGGATAGAGGAGATGAGTGGATGGCGGGATGAGGGAATGAGTCGATGGAGGGGATGAATAGATGGGGTGGATGAAGCAGATGAATAGATGGAGTGGATGGAGGGAATGAGTGGATGGAGGGAATGAGTGGATGGAGGTGATAAATGGATGGAGTGGATGGATGAGATGAGTGGATGGAGGAGATGAGTGGATGGAGTGGATGAATGGATGGAATGGATGAATAGATGGAGTAGATGAAGGGGATGAATGGATGGAGGAGATGAGTGGATGGAGAGGATGAGTGGATGGAGGGGATACATGGACGAAGTGCATGGAACAGACGAAGTGCGTGGAACGGACGAAGTGCATGGAACGGATGAAGTGGATGGAACGGGCGAAGTCAATGGAACGGATGAAATGGATGGAACGGATGAAGTAAATGGAACGGATGAAGAGGATAGAACGGTTCAAAACAATTGAGTGGATAGATGGATGGAGTTGATGCAATAGATAAATGGATGGAGTGGATAGATGGATGGAGTGGATGGAATAGATGAATGAATGATGGAGTGAATGGAATGGACGAAACGGATGGAGTGGATGGAATGGATGGAACGAATGGAGTGGATGGAACGGATGGAGTGGATGGAATCGATGGAAGCAATGGACCCGATGGAACGGATGGAGTAAATGAAACCGGATGGAACGGATGAAGTAGATAGATTGGATGAAGTGGATCTAACGGATGAAGTAAATGGGAAGGATGGAGGGTGTGGGTGGGCAAAATGGATGAGGGGATGAGTGGATAGAATGGATGAAGTGGATGGAACAGATGAAGTGGACAGAACGGACGAAGTGGACGGAACGGATGAAGTGAACGGAATGGATGGAACAGATGAAGTGGATGGGACGGATGAAATGGTTAGAACAGAAGTGGTTAGAACAGATGAAATGGTTAGAACGGATGAAGCGGATAGAATGAATGAAGCGGATAGAAACGGACGAAGTGGATGGAATGGATGAAGTGGATGGAAGGGATGAAGTAGATGGAAGAGTTGAAGCAGATGGAAAGGATGATGCGGATGGAACGGATGAAGCAGATGGAACGGATGAAGTGGATCGAACGGATGAAGTGGATCGAACGGATGAAGCGGATGAAATGGATGAAGCAGATGGAACGGATGAAGCGGATGGAACGGATGAAGCAGATGGAGCGGATGGAACGGAAGAAGCGGATGGAATGGATGAAGCGAATGGGACGACTGCTACGTACCTATACCCCCATGTTACCCTACCTATCCTGTCGCTTAATATACATATACCACTATGTACGCCCACTGTCCAGCTCTCGTGCCTGGGCGCAAGAGCTTCACTGATAAACCACTATATCACACTACTACGCTTACTCTCTCCTACACCCTCATTCAACTAGAACACAGCAATGCTATGACACATTCGGCCTAGCTGTTCCCATACTAACCTGACCCCACAAACACCTCATCATTCTAATAAAACTCAGCTAGCTGAGCACATTCCGGCTAGCTTAGACATTACCTCGGGCCTAACGCAGCCAAAGCTCAGTCTGTGTGTCCACCCTTCAGTCTGAACACATCCAACTGACTCCTCAGCACCACCCCTACTGCTAAGAAGCAGCTACCATGCAACAACCACACCAGCTGCACACATATCCGGTGCTCCTACACACCATATGACACTCTCTCTCTCTACTGACTTGAACTACGGTTCCTGAGGGCGTTCAACCTACCAGCGCTTTGAGATCATACCAATGATACATAAGGCACTATATAAATGCCAAGTAACATAACATAACATAACGCCTAGACCCGAACACTTGGACTGATGGTCGTCACACTTCTATTATTGACTATATCTTTCTGTCTCTGTCCCTTTTTGACTGTAGTCACTCGTTCAATATTCAGCCTTCCAGTCTGAGCAATCCCTGTCTTCTAGAAGTGGCTTTAAGTATTACCATGAATCTTTTTCTTCGCTCTGCTCCCCTACAAAATGTAGAATTAAACATTGCAAAAACGCGTATTATTTGGCACAATGATAATATACAAAGAGTAAACAAGGTCTTTGTATCAGATTTTCATCATAACTACCGTGAATTGAGCCGGGGCATCTTTAATCATATACATTTTACAACTTATCTACAGAATTACATTGACAAAACAATGAAACACCCAAATAGAAAAGCTTTGAGGGCCCCTTATAAACACGTGTACGATGTGAGTGTCAAATATTACAAAAATAAATGTAAAAGGGAGATAAGGAGATTGCTGAAGAGTAGTGTCTCAGAAGCCCACAAAAGAATAGCAATTTCAAAACTGAAACAATGGTTAAAAAACTGGCCTCTATGCATCAGGCAGATAATGAAGCGATGTTGACATCTTTGAAGGCGGGATCCACCCGCAAATTTTGGCAGCTGATCAGTCGTATATAATCACCTCAAATTACAGATCAATTCAATACAATTGGGGAGGAAACTTGGGCAGGGTATTTCACAAACTTGTATGCCCCAAGAAATATGACCTATGAGTTGTATGATTCTGTTAAAAATCAGGATTGGAATTGTGATTTTTCGATCTACGACATTACAAGACACATCCAAAAATCCAGTCTTTCTAGAGCGGCTGGCCCTAATCTTTTGTCCAATGCAACACTCAAGGCGAATCCGGAAATCTGGCCGAAAGCGCTGGCTATGCTTTTCTCAGACATTCTAAGTACTAAACGCATTCCATTTACATGGCATCTCTCGCACATTGTCCCCATATATAAAAAGGGTGATAGGTCTTCTCCATTAAACTATCGACCCATTGCATTATTAGATGCAGATTCTACAATGTTTGCTGGTCTTATATTGGAGAAACTTAATGAGTGGGTAGATACATATGCCATATTATCGCCCAATAAGTTCGGATTTCGCAAAGGAGCAGGCACTGAGCTGAGAGGATTGTCTCTTTAATGCTAGAGAAAGCATGGGCCAAAAATGCCACTCCGATATATATAGCAGCCATCGACCTTTCGGTAGCATTCGACTTGGTCGATCGCTCATTGTTATGGTTCAAATTATCATCCTGGGGAATTCCTGATGAAATTCTTACTATTTTGATCCACTTGCATGAAGGTTCCAAGATACAAGTACGTCTCAATAGAGAGGGTCTTTTATCCTGCCCTATTGAGCAGTTCCATGGACTGTTTCAGGGTTGTATATTCGCTCCAACCCTATTCAACCTCTATGTTTCAGATGTTGGCTCGAAATTGGAATGCGCTGCTTTTATTTCTCCAAAAATAGAGGGCCTTAAGATATGCTGGTGTGCCTATGCAGACGATTTCCTGTTAATTGATTGTACACCTCAGAGTTGGTAAAGAGGGTGGACCCTTCTTGTGTAGATTTTGCGGAAGTGAGCTAGAGGAGGAAACTCTTAGGCACCTCTTACTAGAATGTGTGTTCATTAGTCTCCATCGTACTGCAAGCTTTGCAAAACTTCTCCCGGACACGGGAGAGTTTTTTTGGACTCTGTATGGTGTGAAATGCTACATGGGACCTCAGTGGGGCTTAAGATCGCAATTGTTCGGTTCTTGACAGATATAAGTGGCCTTGTGCATTTGAAACCCCACCTTTAATGGTACTTCCTGAACTGGTGTGATTAAGAGAACATCTTTATATTGTGGCTAGAACAGGATCTATGTGTATAAGTGGATATCTTTAAATTGTGGCTAGAGCAGGATAATGTATGTTTTCTGCGTCTGGCTTCTATAATATTGCTCTGCAAAGATGTGATGCATGCTCTTATTTGGTTCTTAGTGTGTTTAATTATTTGTGTTTGTGTTTCAGTAGTATATCGCTGAAATTTTGTTTTATTCAATATGAATGCATTTTCTATTTAAGAAATTGCCTATTTTTTACATTGTATTAATTACTCATTCTGTACTCAAGACACTGTTTACTTCTTTAATGAATGTATTTTCTATTTAAGAAATTCTTTACTTTTTTTCTTTTTAGACATTGCATTAATACTCATTCTGTACTCAAGAAATTGTTTACTTCTTTTATACTGTATTAATACTCATTTTGTACAGGTTTTTCTTAGTAAAAACCCCCAATAAATAAATAAATAAAATAAATAAATAAATATACCCATACCCGAAATCTACACTCCTTCTGAGTGTAGAATTTTTCAACAGCCCACCCTGGGCCCAAGCGTTGTGATCTTTGCGATCTGTTGGTGGGCTTTGATGATTTTGCATCGATTGTGAAGGCCAACATTGTAGGGCACTTTGCAAAGGTTCTGCTGGGGTTAAGGCTGGCAGGCCTTTACTGTCATGCAGCAGTGTGGGATAGGTGCACCCCCACATCTTGGCACTCATGCAAGAACCTAACTTTGAGAGATGTAGCATCTCCACAATGGTTCTCAAAATAGCAATTGTAGCAGTGCTTAGAATTAGGAGGGACACAACTCTAGGTTAAAAACCGTTATTTTTTTCTAAAAAAAGTTTGTGTGATCCTGGGCTAGTAACTTTCTTCACCACTTTGCTTGCTTTCCAAAATAAGAAGCAACATGCGGTGCTTGGCCACTTGCTGTGAATGTTTTTCTGCCTGCACGTTTCACTTTTCACCGCTCCCTCAGTGGTTGTCCAATCACTGGCTGTAAATCCCAGAAGAACTTGTTAATCTGTTTGACTGGTCCAGGATCTCACACAGACACATTTCCTTTTGTAAAATGCTCTGCACATGTTTTATTTACAGTTCTGATTTGGAGGAAATTTGGCTGTCCAGATTTGCATGTACATTTCCTGTCCAGATAGTATAATATTCCAATAATATTGAATGAGCCGTTGTCCCTATATCCATGCTTACTTACACCACCTTTCATCGTGTCGCAGGCTCTCCCATTGACTCTTATGGGCATAAACATTTGAGCATCAGGAAGGTATGGTAGAAAGTCTGCTACATTTCAGATAGCCATTCTGTACAGCAAGCATCTGTAAGTAGTTTGCAGCCTGTATAGTGTCCGTTTGGAGGGATTTACCTGTGTTTATAGTGTGATTTCTAATCCTTTTTATGTTTTGTATTGCTTTCAAAGGGCACTGCCTCCATGGCCTAGTCCTTTGTTTGTTTCTGTCCTTTTTCCTCTCTCCTCCCAGTCTCCATTTCTTAAGTACAGCTCTCAGAGCAGTCGTGCCCGGGCAGCCGGCAAAGGGCTCAAGGCTAAGGGCACCTCTGTTTTCACCCTGGGCGGGCCCAGGAATGCCTCTAATGCCACCTGTCTGTAGCAACATGCAGGTAAGAGACAACAACTATTTGGTTTTATACACAGTACTTTGTGCTTTTTTGACACTGCCTTGCATATACATGAACTATGGTGTTACCACTGTTTTATATCTTGCTGCACTTTTGATTTTGCCATTGTGCTACATTTAGCTGCATTTTGTGTACAGCCATTGTGTTGAATTCAGTCGCTTTCAAAGGATAGTGTGAAGAATCCTACGGATGCCTCACTGAAACCCTGCCTAAAGTCTACTCCCATGTGGCCAGGGAAAGTCAGACACTTCCAGATCCAGACCTTTGGGGTGGTGTACTGTGGGAGGATCGCCTGGGAGGAGATAAGGCCCAGGGTGGTGAGGAGATCTCGGTGAATGAGACATAGTATTTGTCCTTTAAAAGGGAGAACCTTTTAAAGTTACCAGAACAGGTAAGGTCTTATTGTCATTATGATGTATATGAACCACATATTACATCGGTGGCTCTGAATGCAAATGCCTTTAAACATGAATAGACCCTAATAACAGAAAGACCATGCAAGATATTTCATTATAAAAATACTCCCTACTCCCAAAGGTATAGTGAAAAGGAAATCAGAAATATTGCCTTAAACAGACTGTCTTCCTCTATAACAACGAATTCTAATTGTTCATCTTTAAAAATAAATCTACCCCTAAAGCCCAGAAATTATTTAAGAGAACTAACTTTGTTGTTGGCGACTACAAGTCCATAATCCCATGAGAAGTGGGATGAGGAAGAGGGCTGAAGAGTTATGCAGTAGTAGTAGTCAGTCAATTAAGCCTAAGAGCCCATTCCTGAAGGAACCTGAGAGGCTTAAAAGGCCCCCTCAGGTGCAGGCAATGGAAGAGAGAAGGAGCTGGAACTGTGGCTGGAGTTTGTGCATTAGCAGAGGCAGAAAGAAGAAAACACGTTGCTGGCAATCCAGGCAGAAGTGGAATAACCAAGGGTTTAGATAGAAGCGCACACCTCTAGTAAGTAAGATTAGTAAAGAGATTCGAGGATTATGTTGTATAAACTTTTAGGTGCGGGGGGGAAAACTGAGGTCATGGCACAAGACCCCGACAATAAACAGTAAACAGAAAGAGGATTCAACTTGGGAACCCTCCCGTCCCCTGCACACTTTCAAATGTTTGGATTAATCCAATACAGTTGTTTAAACTGCGTTATATGCATTGTACATACATTTGTTTCTAACACATATGGTCAGACACAGGAGTGTGAGATAAAAAAATATATATCTTTATAGTCAGGCTGTATTATTTTCAGCAAAAATTATAGTTCAGACAAAGATTATTTACAGTGCATAGAAACAGTATCAATAGATAAAGCTCAAATTGAAGAAAAATGGAGTCCAAATTGATTAGCGACGCGTTTCGAGGAAGTTCTCCTCTTCTTCATAAGGCCACACTTGGACTCTTAATGTAAAAGGAAAGCATAAATTCAGTAAAGAAAATTTTGTAAGCACAATGCATAGACTGTTCATGTCATATTAAATGTATACAGTTAAAAAATAAATGGCATTAATTGTATTTAGAACATTAATCTGTCCCTAAAAAATAGGGAATTGAAACAATGTAACATGTTCTAATATGCATTGTAATTCATGCAACATTATAAGATTAACTAGGTTGCCCCTGCTCGAGAGAGGGGCTGAAGGTCTACTGAAGCATCTTTTCCTGCAAAATTAACTGTATAACGTCCATCATACTGTGATTTAGTAGAGTACTACCTCTAATGGGATCTATCACGTGGATGGTGAAACATAAGCTAAAGAAAATTAAATATGTAGGTAAAACAACACACAGATAGTTCTTAGGCTATATCAATCTAATATGGAAGAAATACAAAAATCGTTACCTCTGTGAGTAGAAAGTGCCGGAAACAGAGAACCGGACGGAGCGGTGAAAATAGATAGACTGAACAGGAATGAAGTCCTGATTAGTATAATATACCTAGCAATCTGATATGAAGTAATGGAAACATAATATGGTGTTTAATCAAGGCAAAAAATGTAAAGAATTACCGTGGTAAGAATGTGCAAATGGCACAATTCTCAAAGCTGATGTGCAACTGATGTCAAGATTGTGTGGCCGGTCAACAGCTGAAGAATCCGGCAGTAATAGGTCAGTTAGAGTATCAACTAAAGAAAGTGTAAGGAAAACAGAAAAAAAAGGAATCATGAGACTAAGGAACTATTTCCCTGGTCCCTAGATAGATAAATGCACATGCATTCACGCTTACCTGGAGCATAGGAGGGCAATCCTGAACAGAGTCTGTTCAGCCGAGTGGCTTGTTGTTCACAAACCATGGAGACTACATGTGACCATGGAGATAAATAGAGGACTGAAGTAATAGGTGAAGAAAAAGGACTAAGAAGTAAATGGGCCTCAAGGTCGGCCATCTTGGAACGAGGTTATATTGTAATGAAGGTGTAGATCTCTAGGCATTCAATGACAAGAAGTAACTTAAATCGGGAAGCGTAAAGGTGCGTAACTAAATAAATTAAAAGGAAAAAATTCATACAGTACAGAAACCTATTGTGCGATGTAAATCGGACATAACAAATACTAGTCCGCACATCGTAGAACGGGGAGAGGAAAGTTGAGAAAAATAGTGTACCATGTGAAATAGAGTCGAAATTTGCAATGACAAAGGGTCTTGAATCGAACGAAACGCTCGGATCTTAAAAGGGAAAAAAATAGCACGGAAAAAATGAATATAATATTCAGATTATCTGGCTAAGGTCATTTAATGACCATGTGTAACCTATCAGTTCAAAATAGGTGGATCACATGGATTCACATTATGCAGGGAGAGGGAAAAAAAACCTTAAATCTCTCTCTCATTGCATGGACAACCTAGTGCAATATAGCAATCTCAATGGGGTAAATGCATTTATTTTACAAAAGATCAAAATTAAATGTGATAAGTATAACAGAATGACAAACAATGAAAATTAAGAATAAGAACAATTTTTACACTGTGTTTACAGGCAATTATTTTTATGGCAACCATCTACTAGTCTCAACAAAGTAGTGCCTTAGATCACAGTCAGACACAGGAATAGCAATGTGACTCTCAATTTTATGTTGAAGATCAATCATTCCTTATTGTCAAATTCAAATCACAGAAAACAGTTCAATGTGAAATCCTCATTTAGACCCCAGGGCTGTAAAGAGCTTAACTTATCAATCCAATAAGCTTCTCTTTGTAGTAAGAGTGACTGATAGTCACCTCCTCTTGTAGGTCGTTTAACAACTTCTAGCACCTGGTATTTTAGTTGGGCAATTGTATGTTTTTGCATGTTGAAGTGGCGAGCTACCGGTGAGTATTGATTATTACATCTTATGTTCGACTTGTGTTCGGACAGTCTTGATTTAACAGGTCTTTTGGTCTGTCCTACATACACTTTGCCACAAGGGCACTTCAACATATATATGACACCTGATGTCAGACACGTAGAATAGTCTCTTAATTTGATTTTTTGACCATTCCTGGGGTGAGTCACTACATTACCTTTGATTGTGTTATTACAGTGTATACATCCTAAGCAGGGGAAGGTGCCTAGTTTTTTGGTAGCTAGGAAAAGTTGTTTCTCCTTTGGTACTCTTTCAGCTTTCACCAGTTTGTCTCTTATATTTTTACCCCTTTTAAAACACATCATTGGTGGTGTGGGGAACAATTCCAATAGAGTTTGATCATTATGAAGAATATTCCAATGTTTCTTTATACTTTTTGTGATCTGAAAACTCTGTCTTGAGAATTTTGATATGTATAAAAGTGGGGTGTCTTTAACCTCCGATTTAGGTTTCAGTAAATCTGTACGGGGGATCTCTGAAGCTCTGTCTTTGGCAATTTCCAAAATTTCTGGTGGATAGCCTCTGTTCTGAAATTTACTAACAAGATTTGTGCATTCCTTATCTAGAACTTCTGGGTCAGAAATTATTCTTTTCAGGCGTAATATTTGACTATATGGTAGACTTTGGAGCATCGCCCTCGGGTGGAAGCTGGAATAGTGAAGCAGATTGTTTACATCAGTCGGTTTGTGGTATATAGACGTAGCTATCTTATTGTTAACAATGCTTAAGTTAACGTCAAGAAAATGTAAATAAGGGTTACCAATCTCAATAGTAAATTTAATCCTAGGATGCACTAAATTGAGGTATTCAAAAAACTGGTCCAAATCATCTCGTGTGCCACACCAAATGCAGAAAATGTCATCAATAAACCTCTTCCAGGTTAAAATGTATGCTGCCCATGTGGGATGTTCCAGTACATGCTGACTTTCGAACTGAAACATAAAAGTATTAGCGTACACGGGCGCCATCGATGATCCCATCGAGGTACCCGATGTTTGTAAAAAGTATTTGCCCTGATGTCTAAAATAGCTATTGTAGAGGATTAAGTTTAGTAGCTCCAGAATGAATTGAGGATTACCTTTCACACCTGAATTGTTAAGTAACAACCATTCAACAGAATCTATACCTTCACTATGGGGTATTGAGGTATATAAGCTACATACGTCCAGGCTGAATAGTATGCAGTCTTCACTGATAGCTGAAAAGTCTTTAAGTCCATTAAGGAAGTCTGTTGTATCCTTTAGGTATGTGGATGATGCCTGTATAAGCGGTTGTAGTAATCTGTCAATGTAGACTGCCAGTGGGTCGAAGATACTTTCTGTCCCAGCAACAATCGGTCTGAGGGGTGGATTTTGTTTATCTTTGTGAATCTTAGGGAGCCCATAAAAGACTGGTGTAATCGGATGGGAATTAGTGAGATATTGATGTGTTTTATCATTAATCCATTCGTTTTCTTTGGCTTTTAACAGAGTATTGTTAATTAGTTCTCTGATTTCTGGTAGCGGGTCCCTATCTAGTATGGCATAGGTGTCTGTATCGCTAAGGAGTTCAATGCATCTTTTGACATAAAAGGATGTATCCATGATTACGATTGCTCCCCCTTTGTCAGCCGGTTTGATCGTAATGTCTTCACTTTTCGCCAATTTATCTATTAGATCTAGTTGGCGGTTTTTGATATTAATGGGTGTTTTTCTTCTATAGTCAATTCTGCTTAAATCTTGTAGGACACTCTTCTCAAATAAATTCAAAATTGAATTTTGTACCTGTGGGTCAAATGTACTCTTGGGACGTATTACCAGTAAATCACTTTCTGGTAGTCTAGATTCCTTTTCAGGTTGCGAGTCAAAGAAAATTTTAAGTCTTAATTTTCGCATCAATCTGTGTAGACAGATTTTTTCTTGAAATAATGAAGTATTACACGTAGGAACAAACGATAATCCTTTGTTCAAAATGTTAAGTTGTTCTATTGAAAGAATCTTACTGGAGATATTCACCACTAGATTATTGTCCTTTATTTGTTTCTCTTTTTTGTTTGTGGCTTTCTTCCCTCTCCGGGTCTTTCTCTTATGCCTAAAAAAGCCCCCGTTGATGTATAAGGTTCAGCGTCTTTATTAGTTGGAGATGTGGACACCCCTGGTCTATTGGTGTCTTCTGTTTGTTCACGTTCACTAGTGCGGTCTGTGGAAGGCCTCTGGATGGGTTCACCAACACTGCTGTCGCTACTGTTACCTGAGTTTGCGAAGTTAGAGTCTTGTTGGTTATTACGATTAAAATTTCGCTGTCGGTAATATTCTTGCCAATTGTATACTATATCATTGAGATAGTCAAAGGTGTCTCTTTTAAATTTTCTCAATTTCCTCTGTTCAATTTCAGTCTTATAGTTTGCCAATTTCAGGTTGATATCCTCTAGTATCTCAGAGAGATCTTTTGCCGATTTAAATTTAGATATTTGGTCTTGAAGAGTTTTAATTTCAGAATCAATAGTTACAAGGGATTTTGACAGCTCCTCAATAGTTAGTAGTATAAGGTCCAAAGAACACTTATTCAAGATCTGGTCCCATTTTTGTACAAAAATCTTATTTTCGCTACAAAGTGTTGGTCTTAGGTAAACCCTCAGACCTCTGGGAATTTTCTTAGCTTTATAATATTCCACTAGTGTGCTAGCATGTAATTTTTGGGAGATCTCACGTCTAATGAGTTTTTCTAGTTTCTGAATAGTTTTTTCGGGGTTGTCTTCACTTTGTAAAGTTTTTTCAGTATCTTTGATGAGACCTAAGATACGGGTTGCTTCTTCTGCACTGAAAGCTAGTGTTGTGGCGTGCTTGTCGGTTAGCTCATTTAACCTTGAGAAGGACATTCTAAAGTTAAGTAGTTAGTTGAGTTAAATGTGGGTGCACCCTATGATTTGTGCCACACTAGATGACTAGTGAACAAAATAGCGAAGGGTTTAGATAGAAGCGCACACCTCTAGTAAGTAAGATTAGTAAAGAGATTCGAGGATTATGTTGTATAAACTTTTAGGTGCGGGGGGGAAAACTGAGGTCATGGCACAAGACCCCGACAATAAACAGTAAACAGAAAGAGGATTCAACTTGGGAACCCTCCCGTCCCCTGCACACTTTCAAATGTTTGGATTAATCCAATACAGTTGTTTAAACTGCGTTATATGCATTGTACATACATTTGTTTCTAACACATATGGTCAGACACAGGAGTGTGAGATAAAAAAATATATATCTTTATAGTCAGGCTGTATTATTTTCAGCAAAAATTATAGTTCAGACAAAGATTATTTACAGTGCATAGAAACAGTATCAATAGATAAAGCTCAAATTGAAGAAAAATGGAGTCCAAATTGATTAGCGACGCGTTTCGAGGAAGTTCTCCTCTTCTTCATAAGGCCACACTTGGACTCTTAATGTAAAAGGAAAGCATAAATTCAGTAAAGAAAATTTTGTAAGCACAATGCATAGACTGTTCATGTCATATTAAATGTATACAGTTAAAAAATAAATGGCATTAATTGTATTTAGAACATTAATCTGTCCCTAAAAAATAGGGAATTGAAACAATGTAACATGTTCTAATATGCATTGTAATTCATGCAACATTATAAGATTAACTAGGTTGCCCCTGCTCGAGAGAGGGGCTGAAGGTCTACTGAAGCATCTTTTCCTGCAAAATTAACTGTATAACGTCCATCATACTGTGATTTAGTAGAGTACTACCTCTAATGGGATCTATCACGTGGATGGTGAAACATAAGCTAAAGAAAATTAAATATGTAGGTAAAACAACACACAGATAGTTCTTAGGCTATATCAATCTAATATGGAAGAAATACAAAAATCGTTACCTCTGTGAGTAGAAAGTGCCGGAAACAGAGAACCGGACGGAGCGGTGAAAATAGATAGACTGAACAGGAATGAAGTCCTGATTAGTATAATATACCTAGCAATCTGATATGAAGTAATGGAAACATAATATGGTGTTTAATCAAGGCAAAAAATGTAAAGAATTACCGTGGTAAGAATGTGCAAATGGCACAATTCTCAAAGCTGATGTGCAACTGATGTCAAGATTGTGTGGCCGGTCAACAGCTGAAGAATCCGGCAGTAATAGGTCAGTTAGAGTATCAACTAAAGAAAGTGTAAGGAAAACAGAAAAAAAAGGAATCATGAGACTAAGGAACTATTTCCCTGGTCCCTAGATAGATAAATGCACATGCATTCACGCTTACCTGGAGCATAGGAGGGCAATCCTGAACAGAGTCTGTTCAGCCGAGTGGCTTGTTGTTCACAAACCATGGAGACTACATGTGACCATGGAGATAAATAGAGGACTGAAGTAATAGGTGAAGAAAAAGGACTAAGAAGTAAATGGGCCTCAAGGTCGGCCATCTTGGAACGAGGTTATATTGTAATGAAGGTGTAGATCTCTAGGCATTCAATGACAAGAAGTAACTTAAATCGGGAAGCGTAAAGGTGCGTAACTAAATAAATTAAAAGGAAAAAATTCATACAGTACAGAAACCTATTGTGCGATGTAAATCGGACATAACAAATACTAGTCCGCACATCGTAGAACGGGGAGAGGAAAGTTGAGAAAAATAGTGTACCATGTGAAATAGAGTCGAAATTAGCAATGACAAAGGGTCTTGAATCGAACGAAACGCTCGGATCTTAAAAGGGAAAAAAATAGCACGGAAAAAATGAATATAATATTCAGATTATCTGGCTAAGGTCATTTAATGACCATGTGTAACCTATCAGTTCAAAATAGGTGGATCACATGGATTCACATTATGCAGGGAGAGGGAAAAAAAACCTTAAATCTCTCTCTCATTGCATGGACAACCTAGTGCAATATAGCAATCTCAATGGGGTAAATGCATTTATTTTACAAAAGATCAAAATTAAATGTGATAAGTATAACAGAATGACAAACAATGAAAATTAAGAATAAGAACAATTTTTACACTGTGTTTACAGGCAATTATTTTTATGGCAACCATCTACTAGTCTCAACAAAGTAGTGCCTTAGATCACAGTCAGACACAGGAATAGCAATGTGACTCTCAATTTTATGTTGAAGATCAATCATTCCTTATTGTCAAATTCAAATCACAGAAAACAGTTCAATGTGAAATCCTCATTTAGACCCCAGGGCTGTAAAGAGCTTAACTTATCAATCCAATAAGCTTCTCTTTGTAGTAAGAGTGACTGATAGTCACCTCCTCTTGTAGGTCGTTTAACAACTTCTAGTACCTGGTATTTTAGTTGGGCAATTGTATGTTTTTGCATGTTGAAGTGGCGAGCTACCGGTGAGTATTGATTATTACATCTTATGTTCGACTTGTGTTCGGACAGTCTTGATTTAACAGGTCTTTTGGTCTGTCCTACATACACTTTGCCACAAGGGCACTTCAACATATATATGACACCTGATGTCAGACACGTAGAATAGTCTCTTAATTTGATTTTTTGACCATTCCTGGGGTGAGTCACTACATTACCTTTGATTGTGTTATTACAGTGTATACATCCTAAGCAGGGGAAGGTGCCTAGTTTTTTGGTAGCTAGGAAAAGTTGTTTCTCCTTTGGTACTCTTTCAGCTTTCACCAGTTTGTCTCTTATATTTTTACCCCTTTTAAAACACATCATTGGTGGTGTGGGGAACAATTCCAATAGAGTTTGATCATTATGAAGAATATTCCAATGTTTCTTTATACTTTTTGTGATCTGAAAACTCTGTCTTGAGAATTTTGATATGTATAAAAGTGGGGTGTCTTTAACCTCCGATTTAGGTTTCAGTAAATCTGTACGGGGGATCTCTGAAGCTCTGTCTTTGGCAATTTCCAAAATTTCTGGTGGATAGCCTCTGTTCTGAAATTTACTAACAAGATTTGTGCATTCCTTATCTAGAACTTCTGGGTCAGAAATTATTCTTTTCAGGCGTAATATTTGACTATATGGTAGACTTTGGAGCATCGCCCTCGGGTGGAAGCTGGAATAGTGAAGCAGATTGTTTACATCAGTCGGTTTGTGGTATATAGACGTAGCTATCTTATTGTTAACAATGCTTAAGTTAACGTCAAGAAAATGTAAATAAGGGTTACCAATCTCAATAGTAAATTTAATCCTAGGATGCACTAAATTGAGGTATTCAAAAAACTGGTCCAAATCATCTCGTGTGCCACACCAAATGCAGAAAATGTCATCAATAAACCTCTTCCAGGTTAAAATGTATGCTGCCCATGTGGGATGTTCCAGTACATGCTGACTTTCGAACTGAAACATAAAAGTATTAGCGTACACGGGCGCCATCGATGATCCCATCGAGGTACCCGATGTTTGTAAAAAGTATTTGCCCTGATGTCTAAAATAGCTATTGTAGAGGATTAAGTTTAGTAGCTCCAGAATGAATTGAGGATTACCTTTCACACCTGAATTGTTAAGTAACAACCATTCAACAGAATCTATACCTTCACTATGGGGTATTGAGGTATATAAGCTACATACGTCCAGGCTGAATAGTATGCAGTCTTCACTGATAGCTGAAAAGTCTTTAAGTCCATTAAGGAAGTCTGTTGTATCCTTTAGGTATGTGGATGATGCCTGTATAAGCGGTTGTAGTAATCTGTCAATGTAGACTGCCAGTGGGTCGAAGATACTTTCTGTCCCAGCAACAATCGGTCTGAGGGGTGGATTTTGTTTATCTTTGTGAATCTTAGGGAGCCCATAAAAGACTGGTGTAATCGGATGGGAATTAGTGAGATATTGATGTGTTTTATCATTAATCCATTCGTTTTCTTTGGCTTTTAACAGAGTATTGTTAATTAGTTCTCTGATTTCTGGTAGCGGGTCCCTATCTAGTATGGCATAGGTGTCTGTATCGCTAAGGAGTTCAATGCATCTTTTGACATAAAAGGATGTATCCATGATTACGATTGCTCCCCCTTTGTCAGCCGGTTTGATCGTAATGTCTTCACTTTTCGCCAATTTATCTATTAGATCTAGTTGGCGGTTTTTGATATTAATGGGTGTTTTTCTTCTATAGTCAATTCTGCTTAAATCTTGTAGGACACTCTTCTCAAATAAATTCAAAATTGAATTTTGTACCTGTGGGTCAAATGTACTCTTGGGACGTATTACCAGTAAATCACTTTCTGGTAGTCTAGATTCCTTTTCAGGTTGCGAGTCAAAGAAAATTTTAAGTCTTAATTTTCGCATCAATCTGTGTAGACAGATTTTTTCTTGAAATAATGAAGTATTACACGTAGGAACAAACGATAATCCTTTGTTCAAAATGTTAAGTTGTTCTATTGAAAGAATCTTACTGGAGATATTCACCACTAGATTATTGTCCTTTATTTGTTTCTCTTTTTTGTTTGTGGCTTTCTTCCCTCTCCGGGTCTTTCTCTTATGCCTAAAAAAGCCCCCGTTGATGTATAAGGTTCAGCGTCTTTATTAGTTGGAGATGTGGACACCCCTGGTCTATTGGTGTCTTCTGTTTGTTCACGTTCACTAGTGCGGTCTGTGGAAGGCCTCTGGATGGGTTCACCAACACTGCTGTCGCTACTGTTACCTGAGTTTGCGAAGTTAGAGTCTTGTTGGTTATTACGATTAAAATTTCGCTGTCGGTAATATTCTTGCCAATTGTATACTATATCATTGAGATAGTCAAAGGTGTCTCTTTTAAATTTTCTCAATTTCCTCTGTTCAATTTCAGTCTTATAGTTTGCCAATTTCAGGTTGATATCCTCTAGTATCTCAGAGAGATCTTTTGCCGATTTAAATTTAGATATTTGGTCTTGAAGAGTTTTAATTTCAGAATCAATAGTTACAAGGGATTTTGACAGCTCCTCAATAGTTAGTAGTATAAGGTCCAAAGAACACTTATTCAAGATCTGGTCCCATTTTTGTACAAAAATCTTATTTTCGCTACAAAGTGTTGGTCTTAGGTAAACCCTCAGACCTCTGGGAATTTTCTTAGCTTTATAATATTCCACTAGTGTGCTAGCATGTAATTTTTGGGAGATCTCACGTCTAATGAGTTTTTCTAGTTTCTGAATAGTTTTTTCGGGGTTGTCTTCACTTTGTAAAGTTTTTTCAGTATCTTTGATGAGACCTAAGATACGGGTTGCTTCTTCTGCACTGAAAGCTAGTGTTGTGGCGTGCTTGTCGGTTAGCTCATTTAACCTTGAGAAGGACATTCTAAAGTTAAGTAGTTAGTTGAGTTAAATGTGGGTGCACCCTATGATTTGTGCCACACTAGATGACTAGTGAACAAAATAGCGAAGGGTTTAGATAGAAGCGCACACCTCTAGTAAGTAAGATTAGTAAAGAGAAGTGGAATAACCGAAGGGATTCCGTGACTCTGATGCAGCAGATTTTACTTGCTTGTTCTGTGATGGTCCTGTTCCCCCAAACTCTGAAGTGCAGAGGTTGAACAGCGGAGGACGTGCAGTAAGGCTGCCTTTCCCCATGTCAGCCTAATTGCAGAGATTCCAGTGCCAAAAGTGTGTTGGCGACCGATGTCAGAAGCTGTTCTAACGCTGTGGGTCTCAGGAGCGAGAGGGTCTCCTTAATCGAGTGCCTGTTCCAGAGACACCTTCGACAAGGAAGGGTGTGGGTCCAAAGCAGTAGAAGTGTACCAGAAGCAGTAGAGGTTGTGCAGCAGGTTCACAGAAGCCGGTGAGAGTTACCTGGAATTCTGATTCCTTTATGGAATTCCAGAGTGATTATTTTAATCCAAATGATGTGCATTTTGACGGTCCCTTTTTCTTAACACAGTCTATTGCATGCGTCATTCAACTCCCTCTTCTATAATTCGGGAACCCCAGTTGTGGGTCTCCGCTGTCAGACCATTATTCCATCTCAATTTCATACATGCTTGTTAATGTTATCTCACTAGATTAATGTATTCTAACTGCCAGTCTGTTTCAGTCTGACTGAAATACATCTAACGGCTCCCGGTGTACGCTTGAATTCCTCTGTGTGCTTCTCTGCGTTTGGATGGTTTGGTTAATTGATGTGACAATATAATAGTTATAAGATTTGTTTTGACACAATTGTCCACAAACAATTAACACCATCAAATGAGTTAAAAAGTAAATATTGGATTCAGATTTGACCAAAATGTTTACGTTAAATTTATCAGAATTGCAATGTCATCAGTTACAGGTCTTGCAAAGTCTACTCGTCCACTAGCAAAATCGAGTCGTTTTTATGAAGTTTGAGTACCGTTGGAATAGTACTCGAACCTGCTGGCGAATACGATGAAATAATGGGATTTTTGAAACGTTTATTTGAAATGTACTGGTTTCACTGTACATGGCTGGCTACTGGGGGCAGCATTGTGCCAAACATAACGTGGACTTGTGGTCACATGCACCATTTTATAAAAAGCGCTAATACATTTTTTTCTCAGCTTTCACCATGGTTCACATGCATTTCTCTTAGGTCGATGGGGTAAATAATTTACTCGAGCTGCAAGTCAAGCAGGATTTTAAAGAATGTGCAGGGCCTGATTCACCTATTTCAAGAAAACGCCATTTACAGTGCTTTTGCACTTAATAATACATCATTTTATAAAAACGTGTCGATAACATTTGAATATTATAATGATATGAAGGCATCATTTGTATTTTTAAAAACATTACCTTACTACAGCACTGGTACAAGCACTCACAGAAAATAACAATAACACTAATTGATCCAAAAGGTTTCACAGATAATAATGAGATCGAGCCTTTGACTCATGACAGTGTCATTGTGAGTACTTATCGACTTCTTTCGCAGCTTGTTCGCCTTCTAGAATCCTGCAGTCTCTCCAATCGCAATCATGTTTTTCCAGCCCATAGTCTCTCCTGACATTGCTACCTTCATCATGAAAATGCTTGGGATACATTTCTACTAACTAAGCATTTGCTCTGCCAACTTCTTCCTCAACCTATTTTTAACTCATGATCTTCCCTCTAACATCACAAAGTCGACCCACTCATATACTTCAATCGCCAGCCCTGCATTGCCTTCTAGATCCTTAAAGCTCTTTCGACGCTTACCCGACCCCCCATCAAGCCTGCTCATTCATCTTAATCCTTCTCTTTGGAATCTACACTCCATGACTCAAACCGGCTGCTGTGCGTTCTGCTGAGACCTCACCTGCATCAATGGCAATCTCATCTCGCTCCTCCCATTGACTGAAAAACTGGTTTGTCTTTAACAAATGTGCCTAGTTCCTCATACTACCATTGGCCTTCCAGTGCTTTAACTTCAAATCTGTCACCGTGAATACTTAATTACCATTCAGACTATGATACCATTCCCACTCAAGTGGTCTCTTGATCAGTTAGCTCCATGTTCATCTCGCGGCCAGTGGTCATACTTTAAGGGATCATTCTTGACCCCTCAAGCTGAATATATATATAGTTATGTGATAGCCACGGCTTGCCATTTGAGTGTGTGATAGCTTGCTGCTCTGTCTTCAAGTGTTTGAGTGTGTTGCTGTAAATATAATGTATAAGTGTGACCAGGCTTCTGGACTGATATACTACTAGGATTATCTACTTATTGCAGTAAAGGCAAGAGAGAAGTTGCACAATTGGATTGTGTGCCATGTTCAAGCAAAGGATACAAAAGCTGACGATAACAATTGAAGAGGACACGTGCAAAGGCAAAAAACCTGCCTGTAACATTTGGCGAGGTAATTAGCAGTAATAAGTTCGTACATGTTGAAGGAGAATATGGGTATACTCTGCATACATGGGTAGTGAAAGCCAGGTCGGAGCCAAAGTGAAAGCTATTTTTTACTCCCTGAGACTTCTACGGCAAACTCTTCCTTACATCCCGAAAGAAGATCATGCACAGGTGGTGGGAGCACTTACAAATGCCTACTTGGACTATTGTAATAGTCAATTGGTGGGCATTCCAAAAAACAACTGCCGATTGCACAGAGCGCAGAATGCAGCGGTCAGTTTGATTTACGGATTATATAAAATGTTTCTCCCTCTCACCAGCTTCTTCATTGGTGATAAGTTGAAGACCGGATAACATTTAAAATAGCTTGTCTGGTCTTTAAATGTTTGAATAGCATGGCACCGGATTACCTCAAGGACAAGCTTAGGTATTATCAACCATCCAGATGCCTACTTTCAAGTGACCAAGCACTGTTAATTATCCCCTCGTCGACATTTGCGTCTAGAGGGGACAGAAGATTCTCTGTGTATGGTCCTAGACTATGGAACAGCCTATCCAGGGAAATTAGGATCTTGGATTCCCTGCTCAAGTTCCGAAAAGCTCTAAAATCGTTCTTCTTTAAATGAAATTCTAGTCATCAGGTCCTGGTCAGAACATCACCTCTGTACGGAATGCGTCTATGAATACAACTCTTGCAATTTGTCCTTAGTAAAAATCATCTGCGCCAATATACGGTTTGGTCCATTTCAAGCGCGTTATAAATTCATCAAAATCAAAATGCAGAGATCCAACAAAGGAAGCATGGGGTAACCAGGACAGGAGATACAATCATATTTCTAGTAAAAATAGCACTGATTTATTTATCCATTTGATGCATTCATGGGGTCAGCTTGTCTGGTTGTATGTGACACACAGACAATTGACAAAAAAGCTCAAATTTTACAGGACCTAACCCTGGTGGCAGTGAACCATCATTGCTACCCCCAGAAGGACAATGAAACCAGGAGCCCTAAATATGTAACTAATCAGTTTTTTACTCATCCTATATTTTCCTCAAGACCTCCCCCCTGGCATGACTCACTGAGCCTAGGGCACATTCTTCCACTAGCCATCCCTTACAGTCTTGTTGATGTGATCATTGTTTATTTATTTATTTTATCAAATTGGTTTTTGTAACGCACCTAATACCGTACCTGAGTTCGGTTTCTAAGCACGGATCCCGACCTCTGTTGCTCTAATGGTGCTGGTTTCCTTATGAAGGTTTCAGTACTTAACATGTTAACTGATTGAAGAGTTATTGATATTTAGTGTGTATGTTTCGTTCACTTAGATTTTCTCGGACCAGAGCTCAGTCTGCACAGCAGCGAAGGAGCAGACCCTTATGTTGAGAACTTGATCCCCTGTTCGTCTTAAATATGGTGCTTCCGTGGTTTTATCTGGATATAACTTCTTCCTTTCCACAAGGCCTTCCACCTACACTAATATGGCTGATCAAGGGGAGCCACTAACATCTAGGTACACCCACCCAGGGAAAGTATTATTGCCTTCAGCACCATGGGGTAACACCTGGAGACCAGAGGGCCCTTTGTTATTAGGGAAAAAGATGCCCAGGGTGCTAATACGATTTAAGAACCAATAAATATCTATTTGGCCTTTGCTCTCGTTTACTAATGAATTAATTGAAAAGCCATCAATTTTTCTGTCACTTGACAATTCTGGGTGTCCAACTCCTGGTCTCGAGGGCCACAGAACTGACAGGTTTTCAGGATGTTCCACATTAATATTCATGAGATAAACTGATAAGTAGGAGTGTCATTTGGGCTTTTGTTTCTAGTGTGAAACAAGATCGTTAGATTGGTTATTTATATTTCAGTAATTGAAACACAAGCATTCAAAGAGAGTTTCTTTGATTTCACCGCTGGCGCTTTTCTCTCCAGTGGTTGCAAAACAGAAGCCTATTTAACACCAAAGTTGGCAATGATTGAAGAGGTGGAGGTGGCAGTGCCACTTAGGATCTTTGTTGCTTTTAAAATGAAAAACCGCAGTAGCTCACTTGCAATAGCCTCTTACCCATAGAATTAAGCAATGCTAAAGAACATGGGTTTTCTAAGGTTTCAGCCAAGCTCTGAAAGAGATCTGAGTGTTTTATCGACCACAAATGTTGCAATCAATAGCCGCGGGCAAGCACTTTGTGCACCAATTTATCTTAACCTTTATTTTCCTATGTGACAAAGACTTCGTAATATGTGACTGCTCTCTATTAGCTCAATCAATAGTGTGATTAATTTGTGTAAGAGACTGTGGCTGGCAACACATATCACCAAATAGTTTCATTATTCTGTGTCTAGGACAAGCTCACTGCACGCTTAGTGTCCAATGAATGGAAACTACAGGCTTTGCACTGAGGAAAATGGCATTGGGGCTGGGACGTCATTTGACCCAAATGTCAGGGGTAACAGAGGTGACATCACACAACACTTGACCTATGATGACATCACAGGACAGGATGTCACTTATCATCACCCCCAAGTGACATCACGGGATGTGATTGCACACAACCTATCACCCCTTGACAAAACAGGAAGTGGCATCACATAGCACTGTTCCTCAGTACCCTAAGAAATATGTTTATGATATCACGATGATATGATATACATTTCATACCAGAATGGATCACAATAGATAGAGATAATATCATTCTGTATAAACCCATATTAACAGATTACTCTGAATGTAAGCAGACGTCCAACACAACAACCTGGACTATTGTATATCCCTTTGGCAAAACTGTAAACAGGCAGAGAATCTTAAAGAGGCTGGATACCCCCAAAGCACACACACCAAGTGCGTGCCACCTGGCTGACCACAGAGTGGAAACAGCAACTGACCAACACAAGTCTAACCAGAAAAAAAACAATGGTCTGGAGGGTTGCCCAGAGCTGTGCCAGTGGTTATGAATGATTTGAAACCTTCCAGCCATCAGCTTTCTGTTCTGCTTATTTGGTAAGTAACCCACAGCTTATTTTGTTAGATGGGATATAGAGGGGAAGGATGTGGTGCAGGTCACAGTAATTGCAGGTTTTTATTTTATTTTAAAATGTGAACAGCAGCAGCAGCTCCACAACATTATCCCTAGAAAAGCCTGCTGAGCCTACAGACCTAGGCTACTCCTCATTGATGAAGCTCAATGGGGCTGGAACATGTCTGGGGATGCTTGTGGTCTCATGCAGCACGGACAGAAGAGACCTAGCAGTTCGGACTGGACTGCCCCTTTTGGGGTGGGACCCAGCATGATTTACATATGGTCTTTCCCCTTCTGTAGTGGCTTGGCAGGCTGAAAAACAATGGTGTGGAGAGTTGTCCAGAGCTGTGCCAGTTTTTATGAATGATTTGTAACCTTGCAGCCATCATCTTTCTATCTTTCTGCTTTGCTTATTAAGTAACCCATAGTTTTTTTTTGTTAGATGGCATACAGAGAGGAAGGATATGTTGCAGGTCACAGTAATTGCAGGGTTTTTTTTTTAAATGTTATAATGTAAATAGCAGCAGAAGCTCCATGACATCACCCCTAGAAAAAGCCCATTGTATTATTTTCTTTGGTCCTTTATATCTTGCTTAATGCCAGCCTTCTCCAGCTTCTAAGCTCTGGAACAGGAACTGAACCCATGTTGCACTGCATCCTCTTGTTCCCAAAGCAAGTGCGTTGACAGTGAGCTATCCTACCAAATATTTTAGCTTGAGGAAGCAACTGATGGTTTACTTCAAAGGCAGAGGGCAACTTCATGTACATTATGTCACCTTGCATCTATCTACAGTGTGCCTGTATGTAGGTCTGGCAGATCCGGGTCTAACCACACAGTGCCCAGGCAGGATTGGTGGCGGAAGCCACTGGGGCACACCCTTTTCATCACAGGCCCAGTGCTTCACTGTATATGCAAAGCAGACAACGGAAAACACTGATGAGATGTCTGTTCATGCTGTGCTTTCACTGAGTACTGCAGGCTGCTCATACCCATTCCCAGCTAGCTAGACCTAGCCCCTATACCCTTCCTGTTGTCACAGTACTGGATACAATCTGTATATATCCCCGCCTCTGAACCCAACCATTCAGGCTTTCTTCACTAATGGACTGCCAATCTGTTAGTGATGGAGGCTTCATGGTTTTTCCTGCATCCCTGTCATTTCTCCAGCTAACGAGATCGAGAGTCCAGGTGAAAAAAAAGCTCTGGCACTTTAGGCTGGATTTACAACCTCCTTTTTCAGGTGGAACACATATATCTGCTTTGGCACTGCCTCTTTGTGCAGCTCCTACCCCTGGCAACCCCCAAATGATGTCCCTTCAGTGGGATTCTTCAGAGGGCTGTCTGTGGCTATGACTAACTGGAGCGCTGACATGTTTTATAAAATAGACATGTAACATTTACAGTGAGCGGCAGAAAGGCTCTGGGCAGTTCTGTGTGTGATCTTTCATCATTAGAAGCATTATGTCTTGTCAGTGACAGCCTGCAAGCTCACTTCAGGGTGATTCTATGCAGTCAGCTCCAGTGAAGATGGTACTGGGCTCTCGCAAGCCAAGTTCATCAAGCCTAGACGCAGATTTCCAGAGTCAGTTTCCTTTTTTAAATATTCGTCCCTTTTTGCCCGTATCCCCATGTGTGTCCGAATGTTGCAGCTTTTTCTGGGCACAAGCAGGGATTAAGAGGTTAAGATAAGAATCCTGCACACATTACAAGAAAATGCACTGGAAAGACAACTTAAGAGTGAATGTTTAGTGGCAGGCTGGCTGTATTTGTATTAATGAAAAATGAAACTGGCATTGACTCCATTTATGCCAGCACATGCGCAGACAGATGTCAAGAATAAAGCACAGTTTACTATACATATGATGGTATGATGGTTGCTTATGTCTAAATTTGCACTATGTTTTTAGATGACTGATCTTGGGGTCCAATATTCTGATAATGGGGAACGTAAACATGCTCATCTGTGTAACAGAAATATCTCAGATACAATCATTTATATCTTGAGCGCATCTCCTTGCTAATGCACATTAGGGGATATGAGAGAAATTCCTGAACTAAAAAACTATAATTTCATTCAATAAAACCCTTAGGAAATGTAGTGCAAAAAGGCCCTTGTGGTCCTATTTTTTCGTAAAAGGTGTTAGGGGGATGCCCACCAGAAAAAGGTTTACCTGGCTAAGGCCCAGTTCAGAAGTGACCCAGCTTTTACTTGCACAAAATATTGGAGCCTTAATCAAGTTGAGCACTTTTGCACATGGAAATGAACGATGTATTAGGGGAGGATAGCTTAGCGGCAACGTGCGAGCCTTGGAAGCAAGACAACACGAACCAACACAGGTTCGATCCCCTGGTCTGCGCTTAGAAACCTCTGGGTGTTTAAGCGCGTTATAAATAAGAAATTAAGACCAAAAAAAATAACAATTACACGACTAAAAAAACAATTACTGTAACAGCGCCTCGATGCCCACAGGCTGTGTGAGCGCTTTAAAAATACAAAATAAATAAATAAATAGCTCTGTGTCAGTGGGCTTTTCGAACACTTTGCCAAACTTGCCCACTCCGTACCCTTCCCCACTCATTTAGCCCTAAACCCCTGATTGTGTTCAGTGCCTGTGTAGTTAAATGTGTGTGGGCACAGATTCATACAATCAAGCAATGATTTATAATGTCCCATGTAGTGAAACACATAGCAGTTTTGGTTGAAACGGACCACTGAAGGGCTTAAGACTCTTGAATCCACAGCAATAGGGCACATGCTGGTTTAATCGTTTACTTCCTTAATGCGCCCATAAACCCGCGCAGAATGAACCCCTACCCCTCCCCCTCTTCCATCTCCTTCCCATTGTCTTCCAAGACCATCTACCAAGAATCCACCAAAATGGTAGACTTTGTGCTACATAAGACACCTCTTCATAACGGTACAGGACATAGATGTACCAACAACTTGGGCTTTGAATTTTACGTTAAGAGGGTAGGGATAAGGTGAATGCCGGGGAATTCCCTGCCATTTATCAACATTTACTCATTTACCGCTGCTGAGATTGTTACAGAGGTGGTATGCAGTGATTTTAATGAATGCAAAACAACAAATAGAATTTTTAACGAACTGAAAAAATCTAAAAAAGAAAAAGGGTTTCTTAAAACTATATATATATATATATATATATATATATATATATATATATATATATATATATGGTTGGGAATGGGAATAGTTAGTTTTGAGGGTGGGGACAAGTATGAATACAAAAAAGGGGGGCTGGGGAGGATCCCCCCAAAAAACAAAGAATAATAATTTGCAATTTTTTTTTGATGGTTTTGGTTAATTGAAAATGCATTGGTTGCTTTGTGATTCGTTAAAATCACCTGTAACACATTATCACGATTCCCATCATGGTTGGCCTTTTCACTTGTGTTCTAACATTATTTAATTTTTTTTTTTCCTTTTATTTTGTTTTTGTTGTTGCTGTCAAGTGAATTATATTTTTCATCAGTGGCCATGTAATAACTTTTGGCTGGTACTCTGGATGGTTCCACATCAAATCCAGGGTCCAGTGCCATGTGTGGAGCAAAACACACCTGATCCTAAGATATGTGAAAAACCTTCTTTTAAAAGTTTTCATTTAAAAGTAGGACTGTGTTTCCTCACCCTCTCCTTCTCTCCTCACATCTCTAACAAGTCAAAGTATCAGCTGCACCTCCTCAGAAGTATTATTCCTTTTCTCTCCTTGCCCCCAGAAGCTCACTGTCTCCAGAGCTCTGGTCCTCTCTAGGCTGAACTATTGCAACAGCCTCTTTCTAAATCTTCCTGCCTCTACTCTTCAACTTTTACAACTTATCCTGAACAGGACTGCGAGACTTGTCCTTAGCCTCAAACCCAGGGATTGTTTCTCCGCAGCTCTGAAATCTCTTGACTGGCTCCCAGTCGCTGCAAGGATCAACTTCAAGACCCTCTGCATTGTCGACAAGGCTTTCTGGGGCATGGGACCGCTTTTCCTCCAACTTTCTCTTCCAAATATCTTCCTTCTCGAGCTCTCTGCTCATCCACCTCCAACTATCTGAGGATCAGACGCTTCTCCAAGCAGAGGGTTGGGGGCAGATCTATCTCCTTGGGTGGGACCTCCCTCTGGAACTGCCTACCTGCCTCTCTCAAACTTGAGCAGGACCACCCCCGGTTCCGGAAGCAACTCAAGACCTTCCTTTTCGCTTCTGCTTTCTGTCTTCCTCTCCTCTGCTGATGCACCGGACTGCTCTGCGCACTGGTCACCTGGTCACCCTCTGAACTCGGGCCCAGACTCCTGCATGTCCACTTGCCTTTGCACTGCCTCCGGGCACTTAAGGGTCTGGATCTGCAACCATACAGTCCCTTCTCTCTGAGCCACCCGCTGGCTGCACTTGTGAGTTCCATTTCTGCATTTCCATGAGGAGGCGCTAACCAAGCCATGCAAACCTTGGCCTTTCACCAACACACTCTTAAATCAGAGTCTGAAAGAAAAGTTATTAAGCATTTGAGGAAGACACCAGGAGATTTTTCTGAGTATGGGGAACTTCTCAAATCTATGCCAATGTGCTTTCTAGAATACATTTTAATGCAGCCTAGCCAGCAGAAGAATCTTCCTTTACATAGCTCGGTGAAGGGCATCAAAAGTGGCATGATGTCATCGGGGCTAAATTCGTACAGAAGATGAAGTGTAAGTGAATCTGCGGCAGCCAAAGGAAACCCCCGACATAAACCTGACAAATTCACCTCCCCAGGCCTCACTGATAACAGGTCCATAATAACAACTTAAATGATCACAATAGTAGCACTTCCCAGCTCAGAATCTATACCAAAAAATACATTCATACAGTCAAACAATGAGAATCCAACTTTTTAAATTACAATTCTACTTTTGCTAGTTCATTATACCTAGCATCAGAACACGTGACATATTCTGACTGTGGGGTGTGTCTATATTAGACACCACAATGAAAAAGGTCAATTGTGTCTCAAGAAAGCCCTGTTAACATGTCAGATTGCCATTTTGCTCTCATGTGGCCTAAATCCAGCAGCACAGATGACACATTGGGGTACCTCAATGTTCCCATCAGGCTGCATTCCAGATGCCAAACAGTGTTACAAGAACAGATACTTTTTCTTTTGTACTCAAGACTGAAGTCACACTGAATAAGACCCCATGCCTAGCAGGAGGACTGACCACCACCTTGTCAAACCCTGCCAATACTTGTGCATTCCTCCTCATGTCTCTTCCATTACAAAACTCCACTTAACACTAGCATAAAATGTCCAGCTCACTAGACTGGAATCAAAGCATACTACATTTGCATTTGTCCTAAAACTTTCACATATGAAATTGAGATGCTCATGAGTGGTAAATTAGAGCCTAATACATTTCACTAAGAACCTCACACAACACACCTCCCTCTTCCCAATCAAAACCCATCTGGCAGTGTGTGCATCAAGGTAATTATTCTACTTGAAACTTGCTCCATATTATTCCAAATTCAAGCTTCATGGTGTGTTCATCTACATGCCGCACACATGTTTTTGGGAAATTGTAGATGATCCTTTAGGTACATGCTTAGATAGTTTTACCATGGTTATATTCCCAGTTTTTACAATATTCACCTTGCAACTAAACTTGGCGTCGAATCTAACTTTTGCTTAGTTGATATACACTCTTTCTCTAAATTCACTGTCATTCCTCTATGCTACTCTCACTCTGCTCATCCACTCTAGAGGCACACAGGAATTGGGATTCATTTCCCTGAGATTTTAAAAGGGAAAACAGTTTCAACGCATGGGAAGCCAGTCTGTTTGTGGCAATCTTCCCCATCTCAATGCGTTCCCAATCCTGACCACACTTTAATGCCATTTTAATCCCACCCATGAACATCCTATTGAATCTTTCTATTGTGCCATTGGACTGGGGATGGTACAATGACACTTTAGGTATGACAAATGACTTGCAGTGTCAGAAAGCTCAACATCTCTTGTGAAACAAGCTGCAGGTCATTCATTATCTGTGGACAAGCTAGCTTGTTGGTCTTCTCAGCAGAACTCACTCTCATGTAATAACATGTTTTGTGATGATCTCCTCCATCGCCTCCAATAATCTAGAATGTAATTGAATCACAGAAATAATGAATCTATGACCTACAACAGGTATTTTTATGGAGCCCACAAAATCCAATGCCAGATCCTCCCACGGTTCTTTGTGAAAGTTGAAAGGGTTCTTTCACACACCTCCAATACTTGGTGACTATCCTCAAACGGTTCACATGATCTCCCCATCTCATTCACATAAACAACCATGCTACGGCACAAATAATCAGACCATAATATGTCATTTGTACAAAGAGTCCTTTTGTGAGCCAATTGTAAACTATTTCCTCACAGTGCTCTGGAAAGCACAGTTTTGCCACGCTCACTAACATTTCATCAGTAATTACAACCTCATCCTTTAGTTTTATGATGTACTCCATGTTTGATGATTTGTTTAGCTGTTTTTCTTGTGGTCAAAAGTTATTTTTATAGCTATAAAACCAAAGAAAAAAAAATAATAATAATAAAAGTATTTCCTCATCTCTTGAGACAAGGCTCATCCTCACCAACCGCACAAGTGTTCTATAGACCTCATCAACTGAAATAATGTGTTCCAATTTCTGACAATCACAACACTGTAGCACAAATACCTTTTTTCTTTTCATCTTTCAACTTCATTACTGAATCTTCTTCAGTGATTGCACACCTGGAAATTTCATCAAGCACAATATTGTCTTTCCCTTTTTATAAACTCTATCATGTATTTCAACCGATGAATATATGTAACCCACTTGGCATTGCACATAAAAATTCCATCCAGGCCCTTCCCCTGAAAAACAACATTTCAAAGCGTATGACCTGTTCTAACGAAAAGGGCCTTCTCCAGAAATATAGCTTGCATTTTTCTGTCACCCATAGTCTTACTAATGCTTCTTTTTCTATCACAGAATAACATAGCGTTGTCCCTTTGAGCACCGTCGAGACACACACAACGGTCTTCTCTTTTCCTCCCTGAACCCGACTTAAGATGGCATTAGTCTGGTTTAACTGGCATCTGTTTAAACTATTGTTTCATAATCACAATCAAACCTCAACAATACTGTGTACATTCCTAATCATGTTTAAATGCTCGAGCTTATAACTATCATCTGTGCAGCGTGGCACACATTTGGCACCTCATTGGACTGTACACAGCACACCACAGAATGACAAGAACCAGTACCTTTTATTTTGTAGTCAGACTGAAGTTAGATTACCTTCAATTCATTCATTGCAAACATACCATTTGTCCATATTTAATCAAAACAAAAATGCAAATATTACACGGTACACAAAAAGACACAATACCAACATCACATAACAGGTATATTCGCTATGAATATTTAGACTCGACTATGATATGGTAATTCATAGATTCTAATTTTGTATTCACATACATAACATAAAATAAAATACAAAGCAAGGAATGCAAATAAAACTCCAAATGAAATCTCTTATTTGAACTAGCCATCAACTTGGTTCGTTTACAGGGTTCACTAAGCTTTTAGTTAACGACGTTTTTGCAGTGGGACATTATTGATATAAAACAGAGAACAGAACATTGACGTTAAAATCTGCTTCACACCAATATCCAAACATTAAAAGGTTTGAAAAGTTGCCTAAAAAGATATGATCAAGATTTTAGCACCTTTCGGGGAGTTTAAAAAACACAAACAAAAGCAGTGAGGAACGAAGAGGAAGTAATGCTGAAGATGATCGGAAGGAGGAAATGGGAAATATACGCCATAATATTTTTATTTTAAAGAAAATAAAAAGGTGAACTGCTGATCAGTAGCGTTTGTGAGATGGGGGCACCGTAAAGAAATGTTTTGAAAAAATCACCCTTGCTGGTAGCCTATGGCAAATGCGAGAAAAGGGAAAGGGGAATCTGGGTCATATTTCCATAAAACACCTTTGTACTGCATATCACACCCGGCATTCCGTTTTCACACCCCACAGGCTCCCCTTCTCTGATCCCAGCAAAACATGACCAGGTTCCGAAAAGGGAGCAGAGGACTGTGGTAGGAACTGATGAAATAGAACTCGGGGGATTCAGATATGCAGATACGCCTGAAGATGATAACTGGGAAATGATGGCAGGTGAATGCAAGTAATTCAGTAATCTCTCGTACGCCCTCACCTTCAGCAAATGGCCTTCTCTGTGGCATTGATGGGATTGCTGAAAGCGGGCCCTATCATATTTGGTCAGACTCAGCAGATAAATGCCAACATTTCTTTCATATTTACTATTAAAAACATTCACACTGAAGCAGTATACTTTGAACTTATCCATCATTGCATTTCAGATATCGTTGAGGCGCATCACTCCTCATAAAAGCTCATTCATGTCTTGTTTACTTCAAATTGAACCACATGCCGGCCAAGCCGTCTGTGTTACCAATTGCTCCCTCCATTTCGATTCCCCTTTCCCACAAGGCATCATGCCCCAAAACACCTACAGGATTCTCAGCCAACAAGAAAATCAGGCAATCTCGGTTCTCACAGGCCATGGCAAAGTTTGCTTTCACGATCCCCACCGCAAACGCCAACACCTTAATTGAGAAAAGAAGTAAAACCCAAGTAGGCTCTTTTTCTTCTGCACAATAACTTATTATTTGTACAGGATAAGAGATTAACAATTCTGTAAGACACGACCCTTCACAGGTTAATCAGCTAATGCAAAGAGCATTACAAACCACATAGCATCTATGTGTTTACAAGTTACACATAACTCAAACTAGATGCTTCACTGTATCACACTACACAGAAAGACTTGACCCTCACTATAAGGTTGGCGGAATGGGTTTACCGGCACCGGTAAAGGTGCCGGTGCCGGTAAACCCGTTCTGCCCTATTACGAGGTCTCCTCGCGGGACCCGCAGTGGGCGCCTGGAAAGACCAGGCGTCCTTACCGGGTCCCGCGAGGGGACCAGAGAGCTAACAATGGGCCCGTCATTAACAGGCCCGTTGTTAGCTCCATCCCCATTCCTATTGAGCCCTATGGGGGCTCGAATGGGAATAGGGATGGGCCGGGTCCGGGTTCCTCGGACGGGGAATTAACGGGTCTGCCAAGGTTGCGATGGCCCGGTAATTCCTCATTCGAGGAACCTGGGCCCGGATTGCGGTATGGAGGCAACCATTCCGCTAAAAGCGGCATGGTTACCTCCAACCTTCTAATGATGACCACACCAGTTTAAGACATACTTGACTCGATCTGCAAGACCGAGGGAGGTCCCACAGCTGAAAAAAGGTGTGTGTGTTGGGAGTGGGAATGGGAGGGAAATCGGTAACCATGTAGAGTTTCATTAATACTTAGAACAACTGGTTATGACCAGTGGCAAGCTACACCCGGATTCAATAGGGGAATATCCCCTATAATAGCTCAGCCACAAATGAGTTAATTTCTCACTTACAGAACCAAGATGGAAGTCATTCAGCGCCTGAAGGACTAGAAGTTTGCTTGAGAAAAATCATGACATGCAGGCAATGTCTGAAATTTAGAAGGAAAATGTTTTCTTTTTAACTTTTAATCTTTTTGATATATGATGTACTACATGACCTCAAAACCAGACAGACCCTGCATGATTTATATAAGTTGCTTCAGGGCAATGACCATGCCTGGGCATTCATTTGGCAGCAAAACACAAAAATCTCCCCGTATGAATTGACCTCTTTTTCTTCGGCATGTGCATGGGAAAGTGTAAAAGGAGCATTGAACTGTGGGTGAAAGTGCAAAAATACGAATGCAGGGAGTAAAATATGCAGAGAGAGCTCTGAAATTGATGATGCAAAAAATATTGGACACATCCTTTAATCAACTCGACCAAACACAGAGAGCTATTATGAATTTCGAAAATTACTTGCGGATTGATTATGGAAGAGGAAAAGCCTGCGAGTGCTAAAATCAATGGAATGGTTAGAAAAGTGAAAGAATTTAAAAAGAGCATTCATGGAAAACTGAGGAGATGGAGATAAAAACATTCAGATAACCTAAAGACAAGTAGAAGTAAGTTTGTCTGAGCGAGGGCAAAGAATATGATACAGAATTGGGGCAACCCCTCCTTAACTTGAAAGAGCACCAAACTGAAAACATGATTTAAAAAAGTTATATGCTAAAATAAATTGCAATAGGAACCAGATGTTCTTCGCTCGATGCATAGCATATTGAAGGGTCTTCAGAAAAATGCAGTAGGGAAGAGATGATATTCTCAGGTTCCTGAAAAAAATAAAATCTACTGTCTATATTTCAAAACAGTTCAAACAAACTGGAATCTCTATGTGATGAAACTTTCATGGAGGACGAGTCAATGATATGTGGTAGATGACTGTGTCTGGAGCATGTCTCAAATGTATGAAATTATTTGCAAATGGTTAAGTCTTTCAATGATTCTTTTTTAGCAGTCCAAACTTTTGTCCAGGATGCCGCTCCCCACTAAGGAGCCATGCCATTGTGACTAAATATCTATTAGGAATAACCTGCGTTTGTTTAATGAATGTTACTTCAGGTCTTACATGCTCCCTTGCTAGTGGACAAGGAAACAATCAACATGAGTACAATCCTGTTAACATCCAATAATTCCAGGTTTGCCGTCACATGCATATTTGCACCATGTCTCGTCTAGTTGGCGCGGGGCAGCCACCAAGCATAGGGCCCATTTATCCATCTTGATGTCCCCTTCACTGTACTTACCACCTTTCATCATTCCCACTTCATAGCACTTGCGAAGTCGGCATGCTTGGCAACTCTTTCTCCTGTTCTTGTCTATGGTGCACTGGTTGGTTGCTGGACACATGTAGTCATTATGCCCTGCGGAGATGAAGTAAAGAACAACATTTAGAGTCTAACATCAGAAGGTGTTCTGTAGTTCGGAAAATGTCCTTAACATTTTTTTCAATCTTTCAGGAACGTATTCCATCATCCCGAGGAACCAATTCCTCACAACATAGAACACAAAGTGAAAAGTTAGTCTCTCAAACACCAATCTTGCAAATGTGTTCCCTTCTTTGTAAATTATGCATGACTGAAGGTACAGAATGCATATGGAAAACAATATTGAGGTTTTAAGGCTTATGTCAAAAAATTGTACTTTAGTTGAATAACTACCATATCTAAGAAGGGTGGTTGTTCGAGTTTAGTAGATACACTGGGAACACAAATCATGAGGTGGATAATTGGGAGGTAGGAAAAGGTAGCAACCTATTAGCTTTATTGATATTTAGATAACGTGTATCCACTGCGGGCAATACTATTAACATATCCATTTGTCACTGTTGCGCAGTTCAGTACTTCAGAATTCCCACGTTTAGTCATAGTCCTGGAAACCCTTTGGATGATCGTCACCTACAGAACTGTACAGAATAAAGCCAGAGCACACCATAAAGTGCAAGGCATAAAATAAGCAGTGTCGCATAGCAATTTGCTATGTAATTCTGTAGGTTTGTATTAAGATGGATTTCTAAACTCTGGCCTGGTGGGCAGAGGTTTAGGAGGCCACCCTCAGTTTAGTGAAACAGGGAAAACTTCTGGACAAGCCAGGCCAATCTAGGTACCTTCGCAGGCAGTCAAGACTAAGGGCCTCATCACGAGTTGGGCGGTAACGCCGGGGATATTAGCACCGGCGCTAATAGCCCTACCGCCAAACCCCCCGGCGCTATTAGCGCCGGATCACGGGTTTGGCGGAAGGGTTATTGCCCATTCCCCATTGGGCCCATTCGGGAATTCCTCATTCCCCATTGGTCCCAATGGGGAAAATTCGCACTATTACCGCAGGCGGATTTCCCGCCAGCGGTAATCACGCTGGAAATCGGCAATCTTGCCGCAGATTTCCCCCTAGCTTACAGCTGGGGGGAAATCCGCCAAAGCCATAATCTGGCGGACCCTTAAATGCGGCGGTAATAGCGCTACCGCCACATTTAAGGGTTACCGCCAGACTCATGATGAGGCCCTGAGTCTCAGGAGGGGTGAGATTGATTGGAAGCCCACAATGAGAACACACAGTAACAAACCACAAATTACTCTAAGACAAGTGTATATGAAAAATATCTATACATTTATTGTCGGCCGGACCAAATAGACTCAAGTAACTTTAGCAATGAGAAAACAGTTATCACACAAATCCTTAAACTATACAATATATATACATTACATTTCCTAATGCAATTTGGTGATAAGATACAACCACAACCTATAAAGAGAGGGAGAAGTTACCACACAGATGGCATTAGGAAATTCTTCAGAGTTTGCACATTAACTTTCGAGTTCAACCCTAAGAAGAATGCAGCCTTGTGCTCAACAGTACAGTTGTGCGTAAAAATGTACGATCGCGCAGGAGAGACAAAAAGCGGGTCTTCTTGGAAGGGCTGTAGCAAATCAGGAAAGGGCTTGAGGTGATGAAGAATTGGTTCCCACTACTCGAGTAGGCTCTGCCCTTGGCAGCAAAGCAGTATTCAAATGGCGTGAATAGCTGAGGAGCGCAGACTTACCCAGCCAAGTTGGAATACCTTTAAGGGATATTTGTGCGTAAAAATGATTGGTTGTGCCAGGGGGCCACCGGTAAGCAATGCAAGTACTCACAGACCCTCGACACAGTCTGGCCCAAACTTTGCCAGTTTAGTCGAGGTCGCTTGGAGGTTCGAGGTATGAAGAATATTCTGGTGCAGCTGGCTTCAGGGCACCGGAGAGAAGAACAGCAGAGACCTCTATAGCGACTGTCACCACTAGATAGTGACGCAGGAATCATGAATGCGGGCAGTATTACGCACTCTCCTAATTTGAGACCCCGAAGGAGCTAAATCTGCGAAATCTGTCAGGAGAATACATGGGACCACAAGAAAGCAATGTCCTTAGTCTCAGGTTTGCACTTGAGATGGCAGCCCCCACGGTAGAGCTGGACAGTTCACTGGATGGCCCAGGAAAACTTCCGAAGGGGCTCGTTCGGTGACTAAGCAGGGGGCGCCTAGAGTAGTAGTTCCCACTACTCCAAAGGCCTTCTTGATCAAAGAAGAAAACAGGGGTCCGATGGGACAGCAGAGTTTGAAGGGTGCCAAAACCTTCCAAAGCATCCCTGGCGGTTTCACAAGTCTGTTTCTAAATGCAGGAGACTTGGCTCCTTCTGTTTTTTGGTGAGAACACAGGTGATCGACCTGGAATGGCTGCAGAGCCTCTTCTCTTATCCAAGATTAACTTTGCGCCCAAATCGAGGACTTCCAATGGAAGATTTGCTCTCTTGCAGGCATCCCATGCATTGGACCAGTCACTGTTCACGGTGGTCTCAGTCATTCAGGCACTCCAGACATCCTAGCATCAGTGATGTGGATTGGGATGAGACCGTCCCAGCCCACTTCCTGGGAACAAAAGACTTTGTGGCTCTGCAATTTTCGGACCTGGCCACAGTCTTGAGCCAAACACGATAAACACAGTTTAACTCAGTAAAAAGAAGTAAAATATTATGAAAAGTTACTGCTGCCACCAGCTCGTCCCAGGCACACTTGTACAATCACCAGAAAATCCTTTGAGGGTGTCTATGGCCATACAACAAAAAGGGACCCAAGCGCATGGTACTGGAAGGTACACTGTGCACTGTTAAAAAGTTACCAAGAAATGGCAACATAGACAAAAACTAAGGGAAAAATAGTTTCCAAGTACTGGCAGTGCAAGGATATGTCAGTTTCCCCATAACAAGTGAGCAAAAGCCCAGGGGAGTTCAGCTGAAGGCTGGCTCCAGTGGAAAAAGTGAGGCTAGGATAGCGAAACAACAGCAAAAAGTGTGGGGGTCCCATAAATGGAGGGAAAATTTCACATAAATGAAATATTTCTTAACAGTTTGCTAATTAAATGACCCTTGTGTAACACAGTTGGTGATTTACCCTGTTCAATGAAATCACAGCTCACCCTGCATTCCTCTCTTGTTCTTTGGGCTCTCTTATCTCTGTTCACTGCAAGTTTAAATGGGCTAAAAGAGAGAGTGTAGCAGTCATTATCTCCTCCACTCGTAAATTGCCAAAGGCCTGTGTGGGAGTGCTAGCCAAGAAAAGCTAACTTTTTTTCCAAATAATTGCAAACCAGAAATAATCAGGATGATACCTTTATTAAGGCAACTATACTATATTCTGTTTGGCAAAGACCAGTACGTGTTAACATGTTTCTTAAAACAGTCCTGCAATTTCATTACTAAAAATGAATGTTGTTTCTTAATGCAAAACTATAATTTTCTCCAAGGTTTTTCAGTAAAGTGTATCTAAATCTTAGTGTCAACAATATTTCATTTTGAATGGGAAGGTGCATCATACTGACTTGTAGGAGTTAACACTTTTGAAAATGCACATGTTCACACTGCCAAACACTTTTGATGGAAAATCTAGTTGTGTGACCTTCTAGTTGCATGCATCTGTGTGACTGGTGCTCAACGGATGGGCTAATCCCAAACCCCTTCACATTCGTATTGTCCTGTTGCTTTATACCAGCTACTCTGAAAGGGAGAGTTCGCAAACTACATTATTGCAGCTAGTTTGCCTAGCTCTCCGAGTACTATGCCATCCACTGTGCTTAGTCTCTTACTTTCTTTCCTCTTACATAAATACACAAAGCTTACTAGATGTTTACGCCAAGTAGCAATCAATAGTTCCATCCAGTCTGTAGATGTACAGGCACAATGCAATACTATACATTGAATTTAGGCTGTAAGATTATAATTTCAGTAAAAATTAGCACTTCGGGAGAGGGCTGGTGAATCAGGAGGCCAGGAACGCAATCAGAATCTGCAATTCATACCAGCCCACTGCGCAGGAGCCCAGCCTTCATTGTGCCCTTGGAGGAAGTGCCTCACCTCAACCCTCCCATTCAGTGCCAGAGTCCCCCAGCCAGCCTCCCTAACTGGTCACCTGCACAACTCTTGGCCCGACTCTAGGAAATATTTATTTCCAATCGCAAACATATGTGTGACTTCTTTTTACGGGAAGCATGCATTGTGCTAAGCCTGGCTCTGTTCAAAATAAACAAAAAAGTATCAGCACCCAGGTGGCAGTTCAGAGTGCTAAATACCACTTGTGTGTGTGTGCACAGGGCTGGAATGCTGCACTTGGGCCTTCCTAGCTCAAAATTGAGAGATATTACCTGCCCTGCCCTCATAAGTTGTTTTTAATGCTATATTGGAAACCGTTGATATCAATGACAGGCACCCAGCTGTAGATAACCTTGCAATGAAAACTGTTTTCATAGCCTTTTTATCATATCTGTTTATTTGTGTTAACTCATGCTAACCTTTCCAGACACTCATCTCACTAATATTTTCAGAGATATAAAAAACTGTGGTATTGTTGCTCATTCTATGTCTCGGGTACAAAGAACTTGTGGCGACATTAAATATATTAGTACAAAATTGCTAATCAAATAGGTTAGTTTGCTAATCATAAAAATTCGTATTAGCAAACTCTGCTAATCAATTTTTGAAAACTAATTCATGCCTTGTAGTCATATGTTTAACATGTTTTTTTCTCATTTTTCTTTTTTTCGTTAAATCACTAATGATACTTATCACCCATATGCAACATGTCAAAACAGAAGGCTGGCTGACTTAAGCTATTTTTAGTGGTCATAATTTGTTGGTGCGGTGTAAATATGACATGTTAAGTTCTCACAGTGCATCAAATACAATGCATGTTTCACACTTCTTATTTTGCATATATTTACTTTTGCATAGGTTACTTCGCATAAGACACACATAAGCGCCAAATAAACCAACCACTGGTAAGAGGTCAGAGAGGAGCCATGGAGGACACCCTTCAGACTTCCCCCGTCCCAGAGCCTGTGCTAGCCTTTCCCTTTGCTTCCATTTATAATCATCTTCCCTTTCAATTCCAAAGAAAGGCGAGAAGAAGAAAATAAATTATTGACAAAAGGAAGAAGTGAAGAGAGATGGAGAATAGGATAGGTGGATATAAAGGGAGAACATAGAAATACAGAAAGGACGAGAAATGAAGATTGAAAGAAAGGACAATGATAGCATATTCTCAGTGCTTTACACTAGCCTGCCCTGGGAGTCCAACATATACACTCAGATTAGCATAGCATCTCAGATTAAAAGCAGCAATAATTGATTGCCATTTTGCAAGAGTCACTAGCATAGAAAGACTGCAAATATATGTTATGCATTGTATTGTTATTTGCTCAGTGATATTTTAATACACTCAGATTTAAGGCACCCGTAGATTGCATCCATATCTGGTAATGTTAAGAAACCCTGATCCTTATTAACAAAGAAGATGCGTGTTCCAGTGCTCAGGCACATACGCATCACCTTGTGCAATTCCAGCCCTACTCACCTTTAGCAATACAATGTGCAGTCCCTGACAGACAGTGCAAGTGCCTGACTGGACTGTGCAGCACATACTAATGGAATGGCAGAACCACCAGAAGCTTCTTTACACATTTGTGCCCCATGCTCATTTTGGGAAAGAACCGGGGCTGCGTCTATAGGCTTGACATTTGTGGCATTATTCTCCATGGGTTCCTAGAGAATCAATATATTATTATTCATTTCATTTATTTTATTGAGCATTTTTTAGGTGCTTAGACAACAGAATTGTGTTTCAAAGCGCCAAAAGGCTAATGGGAAGGGAACAGGGGAGAGAAAAAACAGTAAATGTACAGTTGTGGTGCTACTAGGCCTTGTGGTATTTGTACGTACAAGTGCAGTGAAGAGAACTGCAGGAGATAGGGATGGGTGATGGGGGGCAAGGAATGGGCAAGTGCTGGTGGGGGCCCAGGAGGGAAGTGCTAAGGGGAGCCAAGGAGGAGGCCTCTGACTAAGTGCTAGTGAGGGGCTCCCAGGGTGGGATGTAGAGATGCCAAGCAGGGGCCCGCAGGGGCAGTGCAGTGGGTGGGGGGCACTGGTATCGACTGGGTAGAAGGGCTTGGTATCCTGTGAGATCCATAAGGACCAGGGCACCAGTCCCAGCTGCAGTAGGGTGATTAGCAGGGAAGGCAAAGAGGGAAAGAGGTAGAGAAAAGCAGAGTTTTGAGCAGTTTTTGGAACTTAAGGAGGTCCGGTTCAAGTCTGTGAGGGGCAGGGAGGCTGTTCCAAAGGGAGGCACCAGCTGAGGAGAGTTAGGGGAGCGGAGAGTTCTAGCAGGGGAGTATTTAGGGAGGGAAGTTGAAGATAGCGTGGTCCTAGGCCCCAAAAAGACTTGTGGATGATGCAGAGGGTCTTGAATTTGATCGTTTCAGCCACAGGCAGCCACTGGAGAGAGTTTAGGGCTGAAGAGATAGTCCTTGGGCTTGAGGCCAAGGATAAGCCTTGCAGCCCTATTCTGGATTGGTTTGAGGGGGTGAAGGGAGGAAAGAGGGAGATTGAAAAAGAGGCTGTGACAGTAGTTCAGCCTAGAGAGGACCAGCACTCTGGAGACATTGAGCTTCTGGGGAAAGGTGAGGAAATGGAGAATGTCTCTGAGGAGGTGGAGCTGGAAGTGGGACTTCTTGGTAAGGTGCATGATGTGAGGGGTGGAGGAGAGAGCGGAGTTGAAGATGACCCCAGGTTTTTGGCCTCACAGGATGGTGGAGGTAGAGGGCTCAGAGAGAGTGACCATGCCTAAATGGTGAATAGGCAATCTGGGATGATAGAGGAGGTTGTTTACCGGTGCAATGCAAAAGCAGAAATTTCATGGTCAATGAATGCAGGGGTCACTGCCAGTTTGTTCATTGAGGAGCATGGCCTGTGGGCAAGTCGATGGACCGGCGGCATAGAGAGGGGCACCTTCCAGCTCCAGACAGGGCCGTAGTGTGCACCTTCGAGGGGGCCGGCTCCCTTGGTTGGCTATTTTGTGGTAGAATATCCAATCAGTGCATTAGAGGCGGGCTCAGTGAGGCCGTGAATGCAGTGACACTGCAGCGGCCATCTTTGAAGAATTCGGCAAAGTGGATGACAAAATTAGCCCAATGCACACATAACTCTCTAGTTATATTGGTGTGCCACCTGCAAAGGGGCGCCCTTGAGATCTTCTAGTCCAATTGGAGCAGATGTTATGGTTCCTGTACAGTTTGTTTACTTTGCTTGTGCTTCAATAATCCGCACATGAACACGGCAACGAGGATTCTCTCATGCCAAATATGTAGGCATCCATTAGTATGTGTAACGTCTGCCTGTTGAAGTTACTTCTTTTTCCAGGCTATCATGGAAGAGAAGCGCGTACATTTGCCCCCTAAATGTGCTTGCCGCTATAAGCTTTGCAGAAATCCTTCGGTCATCTAGCATATTTCCCTCTTCAATTCTTTTACTGTTGCATAATCATCCAATTTGGTAATGTGGCCCAGAAGACAATCGACTTATTGGAATACTTGTTTCTAACATTACCTTACAGTTAAACCTTTCACTGGCCTTATGTACGCATGTTCCCTCGTTACCATAGCAAAGCATTGAAGACCTGGCTATGAAAGGTCAACATCAGCTTTTTAAATGTGGGCACGGAAATATGTTTGAGAAACAAACATTTACTTGGCAGTGGTGTATCACAAATACCTTGCATGGTGTTACAGTGTTTCAATGGAAACACTTGTTTCTATATTAATCTGCTTCTCAGTAATAGGATGAATTGAATAGCCACCCTGACACAATGGGCCTCATTCCGAGTGCAACGGTAAGGGGTTAACGGTGCCGGTAAAGATGCCGGTGCCGTTAACCCCTTACCGCCACATTCTGAGGTCCCTTAGCAGGTCCCACTAAGGCCGACTGGTAAAACTAGCCGTCCTTAGCGGGAGCCGCTAAGGGACCAGGGAGCTAATAACAGGCCCGTAATTAACGGGCCCGCTATTAACTCCCTCCACATTCCCATTGAGCCCTATGGGGGCTCGAATGGGAATGGGGATGGGTTTTTTGAATGGGGACTTTCCGGGTCCTCCAAGTTTGGAATGACCCGGTAAGTCCCCATTCAGAGAACCCGGACACGACTTTCGAGGCAGCAATGGCGCTAATAGCATAGCACCATGGCTACCACCAAACTCATAATGACCATAAATGTATTCTTAATGGGCAGATTGTCTGTCCTTGGGATACCAATGTTCTGGCAAGTCATAAAAACAGGCATAAGATCTCGCAAGGAACTGAAGCACAGCCCATCACTGCAAATGCTGGCGCCTGAAAATGCAATCAAAATGCATGTTATATCAAACATTTTAAAAAACGACTTCCTTTACTCACGGAAATAAAATGATCCATCATTTATTTTCTTTTTTATGATCACAGACCAACATCCTTGTCGGAAAAGGTATTTTGCTTTTAAAACCTTTGCCTTCTTTTGATCCATCCCAATATTATGCGGCTCATACATATTACTTTATCGAGCCTGCACCTTTAATAAATTTAGCCATCATCCTTTAATCATTTGCAAGACTAGAGCCTACCGCCTCTGCCCTCAAAAACTCAAACATTTCCTTTCAATAATTGACTGGATGCCTGATGGAGGAGGTTGGTGTTACCATGTGGACACACGGGGGCCCACTCAGAAAACGATTCTCCACATTTAATGTGTAAAATGCACATCGAGGAGGGTTAACAGCCAAATGCTGTAATTCCTTTGCTACCGCCATCAGAGCTGAACCCTCCTTTTGGACCTTTAGAAGCAAATTGAAAGGCTGGCTCCGTGCCTAGCACCTCCAACTGCCACCCCATTGACCACCATGCAGGCCCTAACTACTCTGTATAACTCTGCATCTGTAATCACAACGCCCTGCAGTCTACCTGCCTCCGTGTAATATGTATCTGTAACTGTAACAACCTCCCCCTGTTAATGTAAACATGCCTGAATGGCCATTGTAACTATTGTATTTTCTAGATCTGCTTGTGAATAATCTGTATACAACTTTATTAAATGTATTGATGACCCTTTTGGCATTGTCACTTCACCGCCCTAAGTATTTTATCTGTACCATCTGTATCTGTGTATATAAATTGTGTGCATATTCTATAACTATGTAAAATAAGCGCTTAGTTGCCCCTGGGCTCGGTGCGCTATACAAATAAATAAACTAAACTAAACTAAACTAAACAGGTGCAATTGGCACCTGGACTGGTTTATACGGCATATTTGTGGATGCATTGTGCATGGTGTGAATGCACAAATGAGTGTTCTTTTTCTGATCTCCAGGTGCAACTGTGTCATCTGTAAAAGGCATGACTAGGGGGCATGATCAGCACACTTGTTAGAACATCCCAATTCACTTGAATTGTGTGCTCAGAAATGTGCTCCTCTATCAATGGCTTTGCCTCCAACTGGCCTGATCAGATGGAGTTTTGCAAGGCGGAAACAAGTCATTTAGGACCCCCGGCAGCCTTGCCATGCCCCAGTCATGTCTATGCATGGCATGAGTATGTCTCTGTAGTGTTGCCTTTCCACATCTATGTTACAAGTGGAAATGCAAAAGTATAGATCTGAAGTATCGGTCCTCAAGGTAATATGCCCTATATTAAACGTCCAGAAACCACCTGAGTAAAAGCATAGAGAGGCTTGCAAAACGATTATGAATGTAGAGAAGGCTGCAGTGCGAAAGCCTTGAATGTGAGGGTGAAGTTTGAACTAATAAACCCACATTAACAAGGGGGGTCCTGGGAGTCCCTCTGCCAGACATTAGTCCTGGTTTCGAGAGACTTACCCAGATTCTTTAGCTTATTATCTTTTACAGAGGAGAAATTTCCAAAACATATCAGTCTTTGTCCTGCCCTGGGGCACTCCAGCACCGAAATGCTGGTCAATTCTCCTCTGAACAAGAGTACCAACAGCAACCCCAGACACGTGTTTCGGTCTGGTTGGACCTCATCAGTAGGGTGGAGCTATGCCTCTCTAAGAATCAACCCACACCAGGTCTGTGACATAGAATTAAGTAGCCATTGGTTTTGCAGCAGACGAGAAGAGACAGAGAACGTATGTGACTGCTGCCTCCTCAAACAACAAATCAACCAGGATACTGAAAGAGATCACAAAGTTCGACGGTTGTGAGCCCTGCAACTTGAGTACACAAATACCTTTCTGTCTTAACATGGGTCTGCAATTTAAGAAAGCTGGTTTGGTGGATCTGGGTTGTCTGAACGCAAGCTTTTTGTTTGCGGCCTGCCAGCCCGCAATGTGACTGTGTGGGCCCCCGGTTTGACTGTTCATTGTAAACGGGGGGCTGAGTTATTTTTCCCACCACCCCCAATGTTAAGGATGCGGGGACACCTCACACCACCAAACGCCCAAAATGCTGAACATGGAGAGCAGGGGACACCCCTGCAGCCCCCGTTCATGTTCGGTATTTTTGGCAGCAACCTAATTGGTAACACCCAAATTGATTACATTGGGTGTTACCAGTTTGGCTGAAGGCTTGTCCAGCTGACCATGATCACTCCTCTTAGCAAGATTCAATGGATTCAAAAGTACTATCAAAGACTTTAAAGGGAAAGACATAGCAAGATGCAGGCTTTCTTGAGTTTCTGGTTGCCCTGCTTTCAAAAGAAACTAGAGAAAAAGCATGCCTTAGCTTGACTTACAAAGCATGGCAGAGGGCCATGGCTCCCTATGTATATGGGCACTACTGCCAAATGATAAAGTGGAGTTACCTAGTACATTTGACACTTAAAATATCATTGGGCCTCATTAGGAGTGTTGCGGTAAGGCAACAACGGTGCCGGTAGTGCTACCGGCGCCGTTGTTACCTTGCCGCAACATTCTGAGTTTGCTCGCGGGTGCCGCTCTGGACGCTTGGTCAGACGAGGCATGCAGAGCGGCACCCGCGAGCAGACTATGATGGTAGCAGCGGCCCAATCAATCTCCTTAAAGAGTGATTCATTCAACTCTTTATAATTCAGGCCACGTGGATGTTTTTCAACCTCATAATTTTTCCCTGCCAGACTCAATAATTTACAGCGTGGCTCGGCCCGAGATTTCAGATAAAAGGCACCCCGGGCGCGAAGTGCCCTACCTCTCAGGGAGTTGAGGCCCAATTCTAGTCGAAGATATTGAATCGAACAGGAGGGACCCAAGCCAAGCCCATACGCCAATAATGGCCTTCCAAAATGTTTAGCCATGTAAGATCTTGCATAGCCAATGCCTCCAAGCCATATAATACGGCGGGTACAAAACATTGTTGGTAAAGTTTCAATATACCAGCCATACTGAAACCTGCAGTGCCCTTTGCACATTTACAAGCCTGAAGGGTGAGTAATTTTTCTCTTCAAATCTTATGTTTTTTTATGGCGTCATAATCTGTAGGTGCTCTAAAATCTAGTCCTAGGTAGGGATATTGCTCCACCACCTCAATTGTTCCATCTATCCCAGTACGGCCAGGTCCCTTACAAGCTATTGTATCTGTGTTGAAGAATCTACCAATTCATTCAACATGTTCTTTATACCGGCCATCGTACGGTCCAGACGGATCAAATCATCCACATATAGCATACCTATTATGGGGATCTTCCCTAATTTGGGGGGGGCAATTAGATTTTAGTGCCATACGATCCAATAGGTCAGCAATATATATATATATGTTGTATAGCATTGGCGCAGTTGCACAGCCCTGCTTTACCCCCATATTGATGATGATTTTATCAGTTACATCGCCTTGGTCATTTAGGCGGTCCCTAGTAAAGGTTAAATGAATCTACCAATTCATTCAACATGTTCTTTATACCGGCCATCGTACGGTCCAGACGGATCAAATCATCCACATATAGCATACCTATTATGGGGATCTTCCCTAATTTGGGGGGGGCAATTAGATTTTAGTGCCATACGATCCAATAGGTCAGCAATATATATATGTTGTATAGCATTGGCGCAGTTGCACAGCCCTGCTTTACCCCCATATTGATGATGATTTTATCAGTTACATCGCCTTGGTCATTTAGGCGGTCCCTAGTAAAGGTATTACTGTGCAGGGCTATTAATATATTTAGGATCCACTTCGGGCAATCCATAGCCTTTAATTTAGTCCATAGGGTATTCCTCCTCACTAGGTCAAAAGCGCTACTAAAATCTACAAAAGTGATGTATAACGTAGCGTCTTTGATACTCGTGGTGTTATTAATTAGTAGGTCAAGTACCCTGTTGTTATGAGTAGTACTAGACCCCGGTCTGAAGCTCGTTTGTGCATAATTAAGGATATGGTTATCCGTGGCCCACTTTTCTATTTCCTTAAGTACCAAGGTGTTGAAAATTTTACTAGTGACATCCATCATAGACAGCTGTCGATAGTTAGCTGGTTTAGTCCGCTCCCCTTTTTTATGTACTGGAATTAATATAGATTTCTTCCAGGAGGTCGTTATCTGGTAAGTTCTGCATATTCTGGAGAACAGAGTAAGCAGTAGCTGGGCCCAATTATGTGGGTCTTTCTTCAGGACTGCATTAGCTAGTCCATTTGGGCCCAGGGCATTAGATGATTTTAGATTCATAATAGATTGCTTTATGATCTTATAGCTCAGGGGGAGGGGCCATGTCCTTACACCCACTAAACAACTGCTGGAACTCATATTCTCTTTGTAGAATTTATTTGATTTATATTCCACCCATACATCCCCTGGAATGGGATTGAGGACCCTCAGTTTCGGTTCTCCCCCAGCCTGGGCCAGTATCTGCCAAACTCTGCGACTATCCCTACTACATAGCACTTCAGCAAACGTTTGCCATTGATTTCTTTTTTGAGTTTGGCGATACCCTCTAAGCCACCTCTGATATTTTCGTTTTATTTCTACTATCTCAGATTTTACTGCACCCTCATCACTTTTGGCGATTTTATTTACTCTTATACTTTTAAGCGCTCGTCGCATAATGCGTTTCTGGTCTCTTATATTTATATCAAAGGTTAGGGCACCAATCATATTCCAACTCAGCCCCGGGCCAGGGCTCCCTTTAAATAATGAGTGGGTAAGAGGAGTTATCCAGCATTCAATATCTTCGGGGCTCTTTCCCCACATTAGCTGTTTGATGTTAATATAGTTGGGGAAAGTTACACTGGTCATCTTTTCGATGTTTTGCTGGGTCCACCTAATCTTATTTCCCACATGGTTAGCTATAATTTCTCTACATATGCCTCCCTCTGGCCTTTCCCCACTTCTCTCCACACTTAATGTTAGCGTACCATGATCACTGTAGTTATTCAGCGTAACATTTAAGTGCACAGCATAATTCAGCAAATATTCAGATACAGCCATGTAGTCCAGAACAGAACGCTTTTCTCCTATTGCCCATGTTTCTTTACCCGGAGTATCCCCCCTTGTACGCCCATTTAAAATGGTCAGGTTCCATTCCTTGAGGATTTCAAGCCACAATCTCCCTTTACTGTTACTCTGGTGTAAGGGTATTTTGCTGATATTTTGAACAAAGGGATAATTCCCACATCCCTCGGGATCAAGGCATTTGGCATTCAAGTCTCTGCCAAGTAAGTACAGCAGCCGCTTCTTCCCCCATACACCAGGTACTTAGCAATGCATCCAATTTTTCTCCTAAGGCTTCCGTAATCAGTTCCCCTGGTGGGTCATAGATGTTAATAATCAGGACTTCTTTACATCCTGCCCAACCACCTGGTGGACTTATCTGGATCGCCAAGATGTTACCTCCAGGACTATCTTGATAGATCAGTTTAGGGTTGTAGGAAGTCTTAGCACTTATTAACAGACCCCCATTCGGTCTTCCCCGTTCTCCCCTTATAGCCATGTTTTGATAGGTTGTATATCCATCGAATTCCAGATCGAAGGTTTCCCACGTTTCCTGTAATAGAAATAGTTCATTAGTCAGAAGAAGTTCACTTGAGGGGCCCTCATTCATCCAATGTCTAAAGCCCCTCGTGTTCCAGCTACTGACAGTCGCGGATCATCCTCTTTTTTTCTGAGCAAACATTTCTTGCAGCCATTCCCTTCCTTGCTCATCGCTAAACCTTTGTGGAGTTTTTGTTAACTTTATTGATGCCGGTCTAGTGGAACATGCACATGTACATTTTTGACAATTTTCCGCTGTCGACTCGGTCGGAATAGGTACGTCAAACAAGTATCCCAGATATTCAAGCGATGATCGGTTTGCCCTTATCATCGATGCAGTTTCTGGTAGACAGCAAGGGATGGTTGTATGTTTCCCTCCTTTTATTCGTGAGGGTTCCGCGAAATCCACATCATTAGAGTTTAGGATTCTTAGAGACGGAATTCTGGCAAATAAGGCAAATAGTGTAGATTGATTCAACTGGTTGCCATTCTCTACTGTCAAAATAATCACGTTTTTAATGTCAACCCAGTTTGACTCCATTCCCCCCCCCCGGATTTTGTACATCAAGAGGGAGGGGGGGCAGGTAAGACAACCGGCTCCTGTTCTGGTATTGGCGCCGTGTGAGATACATCTTGGCCAGATGGAGTATAGGAGACCAAATGAACAGCAGAATGCTGGCTTGCCTTGGCCGTTTGTTCTTCCATAAGCCAGCTCGTCAGCGTACCCACTGTTTGGGCCGATCTTCTTTTTCTTCGTGCCGCTCGTTTACGCTGCTTCTTAGATATATTTTTACCAGGAGGGCGTGGGGTAGAATTCTGGGGCGGAGGATTATTTATTTTCTCTGCAAGTTTATTCACCAGTCTCTTCTGTTTCCTGGATGGGTATCCCCCCATTCCTGGTTCCTCCTCATGTTCCCCTAGTGGTTCCTTTTCCTCCTGGGCAGTAAGGTCCTTTTCCGCCATCTTTGGTTGATTTGCCCTGTCCTGATTATTTTGTGGTACTTCTGTTGCCGGTATCTCCCTCAAATCAATACAGGGGATCATGGGTGCTTTGTTAGTCGGTCTTAGAAGTTTGTGGAGGGCTAGGATCACCCTTCCCTGTGCTTTTAAGTCCTCATGCATCGTGCCACAAAGTTTTAATAGTATTTTGATGGCAAAGTTCAATGTAGCATTTCCCTGATTGTGAAGTTTGTGTGTGTATTATTCTGATTGCACAGGTTCACATATTGAATTTGTTGAGTCAAACGCCATATTGGGACTGGCTGACAGGCGTGGTGCTTTAGGGGCTGAGACAGATATAGAGACTGGTATGGGGATACTTGGAGCAGTCTCAGTTTCTGATGTTGAGGATACCAGTATGGGGGAGTCATTTTCCCTTGGTGTAAGGGTATCCATAGCCTCTTCCTGTGGAGCTACCAGGTCTCCTTTCCCTACCCGTTTGTCTGCTACAATGTCACTACTTGTTAGATACACCAGGGGCTCTTCGCCTACGGATTTCCCCTCTTGTGTTCCCACACGTTCTTGTAGTGCGTAGCACAGTTGCAGGAGGGAATCGTTGTCTAGATCTAGGGGGAGGTAACTGCCTTCTCCTTCCAATTGAGATACATTATTTTTATTGGTGCCAGTCACAGGCTCTCCTTCCCCCAATTTACTTGGAAAATAGGCATCTAATGGGCCCTTTTGAGGGGCCCCAGGCTTGTCTCCAGTTTATTTTGGTCCCCCGTGTTCTGAGGTCATTTTACTACTTGCATCAATGGTCCCTTTATTGGACCGTAAACCATAGGGTTTTTTCCCTCTTGTCGCCGCCGTTTTATTGGTTTATAGTGAAAATTTCGAAAACAATAATGTCGAAAGTCATTATTTCGAGAAAAAAAATGTCGAAAAAAAAAGTCGAATTTTTTTTCAATACGTTTTTTTTTCGAAATGGGGGTTCCCCCCCCAACCACCCTTTTTTAATTTTGTTTTACCCATTTTTTTTTTACTCCCGGACCCCAAAATAAATATATAATTTAAAAAAACAGAATTAGACATTTTTTTTTTCGACATTATTTTTTCGACATTTTTGTCATTCGACATTATTTTTTCGAAATTATGACTGACCACCGTTTTATTACGGTTAGCAGCCTTTCCTGGCATTTTCCCGGCAGATATGTACTGGTACACACTAAAAAGGCAATGGCCAGTCGGTGTCCGGCAATTTGGGATTTTGGACAGACCGCTGGCTATGGCAGTATACCTGTCACTCTCCCAGGGTCTGTACAGGATATTGTTATGGATTCGAGGTCTATGTCAGTTTACAGCTGTCACACTCCCAAGCTTCTCTTCCCCTTCCCAACAATGAAGCAGGCTAGCTAATTCAAAAAGAGAGCACCTTCCAGGTAACTCTGCTAAGGCCAGTAGTGGGGGCAGTTATTGTCGGCTATTCTACAGGAAGTATCTAACTGCTCACGCCGTACTGTAGCACTTCCAGGGCTAAAGAGAATCACTTAGCCCAAGTTGCCGTCTCCCGCCAAAGCTCTCCCACTCTCTCCTGTGCTGGCAACGAGGCGGACCCACAGCACTCCTGTGCGTGAGCAGGCAACTCCCGCGGGCGCACCCGCCAGCCCCAACCAAACTCACCCGAGCAGCGTGCCCACACCGTGCCCTCACCGTCCCTCACTGTGCCCTATATTAAACGCCCAGAAACCACCTGAGTAAAAGCATAGAGAGGCTTGCAAAAAGATTATGAATGTAGAGAAGGCTGCAGTGTGAAAGCCTTGAATGTGATGGTGAAGTTTGAACTAATAAACCCACATTAACAAGGGGGGTCCTGTGGGTCCCTCTGCCAGACATTAGTCCTGGTTACGAGAGACTTACCCAGATTCTTTAGCTCACTATCTTTCACAGAGGAGAAATTTCCAAAACATATCAGTCTTTGTCCTGCCCTGGGGCAGTCCAGCACCGAAATGCTAGTCAATTCTCCTCTGAACAAGAGTACCAACAGCAACCCCAGACACGTGTTTCGGTCTGGTTGGACCTCATCAGTAGGGTGGAGCTGTGCCAAAAGATCAAATTACAAAATTGTGAACACCACTTGTTTGCATTTTGTACTACATTAGGCTACTAACACAGTACATTTTCTTGCACCCCTGCTGAATCCAAAATCTAAAAATTAGCTGCCAGCAGCCTACCCCCTAACACTGTTGTAGGGTGATATATTTCTAAAAAAAAGCAATCCTAGATCTGGGATCCTTATACGCAACCCAAGACCATATTATCTTAAGGAGTGAATAAGGTATGTAGTGGGCAGGGGCTTTAACAGAAGTCCAACTGATCACCAAAATAAACCAAAGATCAAAGAAGATAAATGTAAAAAGAATAGAGGTCCCATAAAATAAGCCTGCAGAACCCCTAAAAAATTGAATACTGCACTAATACTCCCCAACAGATCTGAAATCACTATTGTGGCCCCGTACATACCACAGCCACACCACCTAAACTCTAACTCTGGTCTCTCCTGTTACAACTATGCAGATGACACTAAAATTACCAGTGGACGCATGGATGATCACAAATACACAAAATGACAAATAGGAAAAAAAACAAATCCTTCCAAAACAGAACTCATACTTTGCAGTGCAACCCCGTCAAACACTTCCCCAGGTCCCTGTCCCAATGAGCTGAGACTATGCTCAGTTCCATCACCCATTATAAGGAACCTTGGAAAAACAATTGATGGTAGCCTAATGCTAGAACCACAAAGGAGAGCTACAGTTAGAAGCTGGTTATTCAAACTCTCCACACTACGAGGCGTACTAACTTACCTTCCGTTCACTCACAGAACCATGCCCATAATAGGACTCTCCTTATGAGACCGGACCATTCAAATAGCCTTTGCCTCAGAGTCCCTGAATACCTAATGAAACATCTACAAAGAAAACAAAGCACTGTGACCCAGTTACTCCTCAGGATGAAAGGTTTCAAAGACATCAAATACATCACCACTGCACTTTGCATGCTGCATTTAGTCCCCATACAAAAAGATACACTGGAAAACCCTTTGCATTGCCTACTATGCTTACCATGGAAAGGGCCCTGTCTGCTTCACAAAGATTTTCCAGCAATAAACACATACACGCACAACTCGTCTCGGGAGGATATCTCAGAGGCAACGTGCTCACCTTGGAAGCAAGACGACACGGAGCACCACAGGTTCGATCTCCGGATCCACGCTTAGAAACCTCTGGGTATTAAGCGCGTTATAAATGACATATCATATCATAACAGGACACTTGGTCAAGTAATGCCGCCCTAGTTTTCCTGACGTAATGAAAAAGGAGGACATACTTTCTTCGTACTGGCTACCAAACGTTGGAGGTCCATACTGAAACATCTTTGCATGGAAGCAAACCTCTAGACTTTCAGGAAACAACTCTAAACATGGCTTTACAACTGCACCACATGGATATACAACAACAAACCAGACCCAACTGGAGTCAACTCCTTTGATGTAACTCAATTCATAAAGTGTAAAAGCACTCAAACAGTCAAACAACCTAAAGCTGACAAAGGAGACTCTTCTACTGTACCAGAAGCTTTCGGAAGCTCAATCCCTATCAGGGAAATCTCCCACAAATGGCCATTGACCTCTCACTTGCACTCTCCATTAGACTGCTATCCACCGAAACAAAGCAAACTTGTGATGAACCTTGCAGACCCTCATCCAATAATCCAAAAGGGAAACAAGGCAAGGAGACAGGGCCTGATCTGATTTCATCCCCTGCCATTGCGAGGGAGGGAGCCTGACCCCAAACAGACCTATGGGTGCCGAAATGTGTTTGGGCAGGCTTCCTCCCTATCTCACTCTACCCACACACCTGTGGCAGCGTCAACACCAGTGCAGCAGAGCACAGCTCCTGGATGCCGTCGATGCCAGGAGCCAGCAGAGGACGCCGGCAGCAGGATTGCGGCAAGAAAAAGCGACAATACCAGCCGCCGGAAGATGAGGCCCAATGAACAAACACCTTGGTGTGGGGAGGCTGGGAAAAAACCTGAGGAAAGCGCAGTTACAGCTGAGAGCATCAGCTGGTACCCAGGCATCAGGAAAACCCACTATACTACCAGGGAATTTGTTTTGTTAAAGGCCTACAAAAAGGTCTTAACCTGCTAAAACACTAGGGAAGTATCTTCAGAGAGAAAGGCCCTCATAGAGACCTTGGGGACGAATCCACTAAATCACCAGGGAGACCTTTTGATGGGCAAAGGCCGCCAGGGATGCCTGAAAGAACCGAGTCATGGGGGTCCCTACAGACTCCATGTCAGAAATGCTGTGAAGCCGTGGGAGGGAAAGGGGCAGGGCATACAGTCCCTTTCAGACTTTCCTAAGCCCATCTCATACCACACCACTCCAGCCAGGTAAATTGATTGGTCAGGGCGAGTTGGCCAACCCTGGGAAGGGTATTTGGAAGCATTGTGCGTGTGTGGTGTGGGTGAGTAGGGTGAGGACAGTAAGCAGAGGAGGGAGTCCTGGAGACCAGAAGAGGAGAGAGTGAAAGGAGTGCAAAGACAATTAGAGAGAGGGGGGTCTGTAAACAGTTTGTGTGTGTGAGTAAGGAGTGTGGAATAGTAATACAGTAGAAGGTAGTGGTATTACAAGGTAGCAGTGATTGGCAGTGGTGGTAGTAGCAGGTAGTGGTAGTTGTTGGAGGAGTAGAGTGGTAGTGGGAGTAGGAAGTGGTAGCTGGTTGTAGCGGACGGTAGTGAGTGATATTGAGTGGTAGGGACAATAGAGAAAGTGATAGGAGCGAGAGAGAGAGAGAAGTGGTGACAGTAGTAATAGCAATAGGAGTAGTAGGAATAGCAGAGAGGTAGTCGTAATAGCATGGAACTACCAGTAACAGCAGGGAGGGGGTAGAAGTTGGAGTAGCAGCAAGGAGAAAGAAAGGATATTGTAGCAGATGAATTAGTAGTAGAGTGGTAGCTGGAGGCAAACAAATAGAAAGAGTGGTAACATCTAAGGGTGGGACCACGAAGGCAGAGTGTGAAACAGAAAGAAGAGTAGGACAGCGGGATGAGAATATCTTAGCTACCAGTATAGCGAAGAGTCAGGCACGAGCGAGCATGAGAGAAGTAAGAGTGACAGTGTGAAAGAAGGCACCATCCCTAACTCCCTAAAAACTAAGCAGGATTGGTCAGGTAAAGTTAGGAGATCCCAAAGGAGTTAGGTAGGCACCGATTCAGGCAAAACACCAATAGATCAAAGTATATGAAAGACAGACAGGGGCCACTGATCAAATAGCAACCAACATCCTTGTTGTGGACGTCTGGGCAATGGAGGGGGTAAACTGACGGGAGCGAGATAGATAGGGACGTCCATTGAGTCAATTTACGTTAGGAACACTGAAGGCCCTAAGGAGCTTTATGAATCAGCAGTCACACCATTTGTAAAAGGTTTAATAAGCACCCTTGTACTGCCATTAAGCGTCAACATGTTTTTTTGTAGCTGGAGTCCCGTCACAGAATCAAAGGTAGAGATCAGGTTTATTCCCTACAACTGTGGAGAAATGTGCAGGGAAACAAGCAGATATCCCATATCAAAATTGTGGCCCCAGAGAAACAGAAACCTCAGAGTTGTTATAGGGTTTTGCATAATGAGTCCTATTCAGCAAAGTCACCAAGATACATATAGCCAGTTACCTTAACAATGTATTGCCTTAATGCACATCCTCGGTCCTTGACGCAGCTTTACAGCACCATTAGAGCCCTGAACAATTCCACTCGACCCAGTCACATCATACAGACCGCCTTTAACAGAACTGTCCATACCATGTAATAGCCTGATGCAGCACTTAATTTCCACGTGACCCTCGTTCCAGTTCTCATGTAGCGTAGTCCACCTTCATTGATGATGGCGTGCTGAGAATAGAAAGTACCTAAGCTCGGACAGAGCCTAACGTAATATGTGCACACCCTTATGGGATTTCACGTTTGCGCCAACCAATCAGCTTTCTCTCCAAACCACTTTCCCTGTCATGGCTGAAGTTGCCACGTCATTTGCTATCATGGCTGCATCTTTGCTCTGTCCATCGCTCATGTTTATCCATAGCTCATGTGGTAAAAAAATGCTTCCAGTTGTGACACTCGCCAATAACACACCTTAAGAAATCACTGACCTCCCCCCAAATTTTGACTGACCATTTCCTGGTGGTTTTTTTCATCAATGACTAAAAGACCGACCCCCACCCATAGCCAAATGGCCCGCCTATTCCCACAACAAACAAAAATAACATTACCACGGATAATCTACTCCCCCTTATCCCTAAAATTAACTCTCTACCAGATACCTTGGACCAGAAGCCTTGGTGAATGAGTACAATAAAATTATGTCCACCTCCCTCAACCTCGCACCCCTCAAACTGAAGCAAGGTAAGCCCAAAGGCCACCTTAACTCGTGGTACACTCCACAATTAAAAACCCTACGTACAAAAAAAAGACAATGCAAAGCTTTATGGAGATTATTACCTTCAGATGAAAATAAAACCAATCTAAGCAAGATAACTACTCCCTACAAAAAGGAAATAATATTGGCCAAACGTGACCCCTATAATACCAGAATCTCTCAAGCTAACTCTAGTTCTAAAGAACTTTTCATCATCTTGAAGGAATTAGAAACGCCCACACCATTACCTGACAACTCTGTAAAAGATAAATCCTGGTGCTCCAACATACAGTAAGTGTTTGCCAACAAAGTTTCGTCCCTGCAAGTTATAATTGCCAACAAAAGAACCGTCACTTACTACCAGCCCTTCCCACAACAGCTCCCTACCATCCTCCTCCATCAATACCTCTCCATGCTGTAGGCGATTTAAATTCTCTAAAGTTTCTATTAAGGAAACAGAAAAAACTATCCTCTCGCTCAAACCCTCTAATTGTAAGGGAGACCAATGCCCAGCCCAACTAATAAAGGATGCAGCTAGAGACGTGGCTCCTTTATCACTAAACTTATTAATGCGTCATTCTCCACGGGCACTATACCAAGCAACCTCAAAGAATCTTGGGTGCTACCTCTACTTAAAAAACAGATGCTCGACCCTGCCATAGCCACTAACTACCACCCAATCACTACAGTGGCATTTCTTCTAAAAATTATAGACAAAATGGCGTATTCACAAATACAGAATTATTTGGAATCCCACCACTTACTAGGAGCTTGACAGTCTGGCTTTGGCCTCAGTACGGAACCGAAACAGCCTTAATTGACTTAAAGGCCCAAATCGATGAGCTCAGGGATATGGGTAAATCAGCCCTACTCCTCCTATTGGACCTGTCAGCAGCATTTGACCTTGTGGATCACAATGTCCTCTGCAACCACTTAGTCACGGTTGCCCATTTCTCTGACAAAGTTGTGGTATGGATCCAATCCTTTCTTAGCAACAGGACTGTAAGAGTCTTCTTTCCCACAGCCTCTGCAGACCCTGTCCCCATTAGCTGTGGAGTGCCCCGAGGCTCATTTGTCTCTCCCACACTAAACAATATATTCACGAAGCCCGTTTTCGATGATCTGGACCATCTCGGTATCACCTACACTAATTATGCAGATGATACCCACATTCTCCTAACACTTACTGGGGATTATGAAAAGGATTTGACCTTGGTGAATAGCGTGTATCTCATCATCCAGGCATGGATAACCACATATGTACTATGCCTGAATGATGACAAGACAGAGATTATCATCCTGGGCATCTCATTCACACTTTAAAAACTAGGACCCAGTTATTCATCCTTCCACATAAACAATAACCTTATCGCTACCGCCAACGAGGTGAAAACCTTGGGCGTCTGCCTGGACTCGATCCTCACTTTCATTAAACAAGTTAATACGATGGCATCCTCCACCCCATATACCTGCAACCTAATTAGAGCAGGTAAACCTTTCCTTGCCAACAACAGTTATATTACCCTGGCAAGAGCGCTTGTTCTGTCGAAGCTGGATTAATGTAATGCTCTCTACATTGGAGCCAACAAGGCAACCATTAAAAGAATCCAGCTCCTCCAGAATATCGCCTTGAGAGCAGCGCTTGGTATTTCCAGGAGAGAGCACATGTCTGAAGTTAGTAAACTAAATAACTGGCTCTCCACTTATGAAAAAATCCAGTTAAAAGTCGCCTCACTCATATTCAAATGTCTGAACAATGCAGCACCCTGTTACCTCACAGACAGATTCATCAAAACCATCTCCACTAGACATACTAGCTCATCCAGCTCGAACAGTCTCTTAGTCCCTAGATTCAAACTGTCTAGAGTAGGGGGAGGATGTTTCCAGTTTCCAGTTTAAAGTGGCTTTACTTTGGAATTCTCTAACCCAACCTCTGCGAGTGGATCAAACATACCTGAACTTATGCCAGAATTTTATAACATTGCTCAAAGATTCTGACAAGTAAACCCAGACGTCACCACTTTGACGGACAAACTACTCTGACTTATGAAGCACCCTGTATTATTTGTACATTATCACCTCTACTGTGTAGCTAAGTTGTATACTATATGAGCCTATGATACTGTAATATTGATGCGTAACTAACTTGTATATAAGTACACTATCTTGGCTACTGTGTAGATGAGAGGTAAATTGTATGATATTATGTCACTTTTATATTGATGTGTAGTGTAAATTGGATAACACGACGATGTTGTGTAACTAAGCTGTAAGTCTTCTTCTGCAATACGCCTTGATACCTATGGGTCTGGAGCGCAATACAAGTGATAAACAAACAAATAAACTGACCACCCACCCTAAACCCCACATCTTCTTCTTCCTTACTAAGTACGCTCTACAAAATCTTTAAATGTTTTTACACCGCATCACATCAAATCACAAAACAAGGTGTAGCACACTCAACACACCGTCATACCTTATCCTTTCTCTATCAACAACCCACACCATTGTACTCCAATGCATACACAGGCATCCACTTGATTTCTGGGACTGCGATTACACCTAATAACCCATGATATCGCCCCTGATCGAACACTGTAGAACCCATATCATCAAACAGGCAACAGGTGATTCTAACCTGCACTCATCAACACCACAGTGTATCCACTCCTGTCTACCCAACTATCACACTAACACTACCCCACCTTCCTTTTTCCACAGAGCCATCTACATTGAGTGCAACATTATTGGCAGAAGGGCACTATGCAAGACCACTTTACGGTACCTTACATTCTTTTATGTAGCAGACTACAAGATAGCATAATAGGGTGGCAATATGCTCTCCACCTCTGAATTATAGTGTACACAATCATAATGTATGTGTCTATGCTATGTTTTGATACATTCCTGCATTTACATTTATACCATGGCATGGCTGTGAGACAGTCCCTCTAAATTGTAACTTAAAAAGCTGATATGCACTAGTCCTATTTTAATGGTAGTACAAACATATATCACAATATAAAACATGCTATGTGAGCAGTGGTAACAGTTTGAAAGCATGGCGAAATACCTTTTGTAGTCTCTGTCAACTTGTTTGGGTAGGCAAAACACAAATGTCAGCATTTTAAAAGTTTTTTTTTTAATATGTTGCTATCTACAAAAAAACTTTCAAGCATAGTAGGTGAGTTCCCCACCATTGAAAGAACACTGCACCAGGTTACTGAGTTCCAAATGAGACTGAAGAGAGGGTCCCTGTAATGCCCCTCCTCCCCCCCTGAACACGACAGTGCGAAGAGTCAAAAACACACAAAGCCACTCGTTATTCAGACAACCCCTGGAGGGCCAGTGACATATGGAGAAAGATATTCTCTTAGACAGCCATTCAAACCTTATCCAGTCAATGGGCCTCATTACAAGGTTGGAGGTAGCCATGCCCTTAAAAAGGGCATGGCTACCCCCAAACTCTGGTCTGGCTCTGGGTTCCGTGAAAGGGGAATTACCGGGCCATGCTGACCTCGGCGGGCCCGGTAATTCCCCTTTCGCAGGACCCTGAGCCGGTACGTCCCCATTCCCATTTCAGCCCCCATGGGGCTCAATGGGAATGGGGAGGATGGTAGCAGCGATACCGTTAATAACGGTACCGTTGCTACCATTCTGTTCTGCTCGCGGGTGCCGCTCTGCACGCCTGGTCCGACCAGGCGTGCAGAGCGGCACCCGCGAGCAGAACTCGTAATGTGGCAGTACAGTGATAACGGTGCCGGCAGCACTAGCAGTGCCGTTATCACTGTACCGCCACTGTTGTAATGAGGCCCAACGTCTTTATGTATATAGGAACTCCAACACTGGTCATGGACCCAAATGCCTCGATGGATGATGTTGACCAATGCTGAGAAACCAATGTGCTGATGTCATTAGTGACACCACGACATAGCAACGTTAGTCACGAAGTACACTAGCAGCCATGCACGAAGTTGCACAAACATACACGTGAACACACAAAGAACATGCTTAAACAGTTCTGTAGTTAGAGGGCAGATACAAATACATGCTGTCAAAAGCTTAAATTTTTTCTCATTAGCCAAGTGCAGAAATGCTGAATACAAGGCAAATGAAGAGAGGCAGAGCAAGCTTGCTAGATGCTTATGGCAACTAATCTTATGGAAATGCAGGACCAAATAAGGAGCCTGGAAGGACCAACTATGACTAACCTATGGGAAACATAGCATGGTATAGAGATGTATAAATCATAGTATATGTATAATGAGGATCACATGAGGCCATAAGGCCGCAGGACGAGAGACAAGGGAAAGCAGAACCAGGCTGCACAGAACAGCAGGCCAGGGCTTGCAGCCAAGGTCAGTGACAAGAAACACGCTCCAAACCTAAAACGACAAAGGGCCATCTGCAGAAAAATTGAATAAATCCTCATAAATTGCAGACCAGAAAAGTTTGATTTCGTGGTCCTCAACCACATGATGCAGCCGAGCTAGACAATAGTTATTGTGGTGGGAAGACGAGCGGTTCTCAGCAACACAGATATGAAGTGAAACATAGAATTGTTAACAATGTTACAACGTGGAGGTCACTCTCACTGGCAAAAGTGGTACTGCTAACAGTTACATTGGGAACACATAGTCATTCTCATCACCTTGAAGAGGTGCAGAGAGCGCTGAGAACAGAACTGGGTTTCCAGACCTGGGGAGACCAGTTCAAGCCAATCAGGGAGCAGAAACATTGTAACAGATAGCTTCTTCGGGAAGGGGCAGGCCAGCCACCTGACACGTAAGAGCCAATCAATCACAATCTATAGGTGCTATCTATAAGTGGTACCACTCCAATCACACAACCAGAAAGACTGATAGGTTTTTCAGGGAAGGCCCATATTGTGACGCAAGGGGGCAACAAAATGTCCCGACGTGAGCTTGGGAGCTGTGATTCTGGGAATTATCGAATGTCCTGTATGATCCCTGTCGGTTTGTGTAATAAACGACAGTTCTAACTTTCCCTTGGATGAGTCCTCCCTTTGTTACTGGGGGAGGGCTGTTGGGCCCTGGGAGCTGAACGGGTATGCTCATAGTAACCCCCAGACCTCTGGCATACCTAAGCCAACAAGATTGTCTACATGAGCCTCTCAAATTGTCCTCATTATTAAGGATTTTGAGAAAGAAATGTGTGAAACAAGCAAGATCACTAAAATGCTCAATTCATTGTTCTTACCTGGCCAACCAGTTAAGACTGTTTGGCCTGGTAAGAACAAGCTGATCAGCTTGCCTCTCAACCCAAAACCACCGTATTTGATCAGCCTTTGCATATTCATTCAGAAGGTGCTTCAACTGAGCTGAGAGCCACATTGATTTCAGCCCTGCTCCAGATCTGCTGTCTGCTGTTCCTGCCTAACTCCTCCTACTAGTGGATGCTCCTTGCCACCTATCTAACTTTACTCCTTGTTACTGAAGCAACAAAGCCCCAGGTGACCCAAACAAATGGCAAACACCTTTGGGCAATCTCCCAAGCTTTACTCCCAGACTCTTTGCCTATCAGCCTTTACATCACCTGAAATGCACCTAGTACATTGCCAGATACCCATGACTACTGCTGAACTAAAATGAATACTCTCTTCTTTCTCATCACACTGCTATTCTCTCCTTATGCTTTCTCCAGTCATGCTACACCCCCCACATTTCATATCCCTATTATAAAACTCACCACTCTCACTACATCATCTCCATACCACCCCCTTCTATCGAACAATATCAGCCAACAGACTGCTCCGCTCCTATCTCTTACCCACCCTTCCTCTCCTACTCTGAAGCTAAATACCTCTACTCCTGCCTGCTGCATCAACCAAACATTGCACTATGGAACGCTCAGTCTGTTTGCAAAAAGATTTCTTTCATCACTGATTACTTTAATTCTTGCTCTCCTCCCCTTGAATTTCCTTGCTATTACCGAAACCTGAATCTCTCCCTCTGATAGTGCTATCCTGATAGCCTGCACGACTACAAACTTTACTTTTCTCCCTCTCCTGGTATGACGGACAAAGGTGGTGGTGTCAGGAACCTATTTTCATTTTTTTCTGCCTTAACATCTTACACCCACCAATGCCACATCCCCTTCTACCTTCTCTGAATCTACACTCTCAGCTATTGCTCTTCCTCACGCTACTCACTTAATTTCTATCTGTCACCCTGCTCACCCCACTTGACCATTCTTCAATGAACTCAGTTTGTTTGATTCTCTCTCCCCATCACATTACCTATCCGCTTTGGTGAGTTTAGCCTTCCTTTTCCTAACTGTGCAGAAGCACTTAGAGCGTTCTAAGTGCCAGATTGAATTACCAATAAACAACCTCATACGCAAATAACCAGACAGACTCAAAGAATATGGAATAATACTACTTTGTCAACTCATATAAAGTAGGGAAACCCGGTGAACAAACAGATTGCAGCTCACCCACTCTCGTATGCATTTCGATTACACAAAGGCTTTATACCTCGATGTATGTCAACTATTAAGTCATCTGTGGCAAACAGTAAAGATCTATCAAAAGGAGGGATTGGTTAAGGGAACATATATACCTGTACTTTATTTAGGTGTTAGTAGCATAATTGACTTCCCCCTATCTGGTAGGCACGTCTTTAACTACCTCTAAATACGTATAATACAGATTAATAGCAGAATAACAGCAGCAGATTGGCTTTTGCAACAAAATATAGCACACTGCTATATAGGCACTCATGATTGATTGGCATTCTCTCCCAACCGTGGACATTCGGCTCATTAGCAGCACGTAAGTAAAAGGAAACCCAGGTGCAGGGAACAACATCAGACCAGTGCCCACTTGGTCAATTAGCGTACCGTCTCTCATCAGTTAGGTTCTAAGCCAGGCTTCTTCTCTGTAGATGACGTGCTGACTATTCTTTTCCTTGGGACATTTAAGGGAGTGTAGGTACATCGCTGTCTTCAGTTGGAGCTTAATGACCTAGGCCTTGTTTTCGAGTCTTGCATCACGTGTGAAAAGACCACGATTTTGACAACTTAAACCTTCTATTTAGTGCTATTTAATTAAATTAAGCTGGGTGCTATTACTCCTCTTGGGCTCTGGAGACATGATTGCTCTGTCTTGCAAATGCTTTCTACGTCTTTAATTGTTCAATACTTGGTGCTTTCAAATGTTTTCTCCTTCACTTAATTTAAAAGAAATATGTCATGCGTATGAAGCTTATCCTCTTTGACTCCTCTTGTGCCTTACAGTTGCCTCTTGATGTGACATCCTTGATCCAAGCCAAACAGATATTCTTTGTTCTTCTGTTTTTCCAGCACCTGTCAGCTCTGCAGTTCTGGTCTCTCTAATCAAGGTTTCTTGCTTATTGTTTATGCAGAGTCAACTGCCATCTTTTCACCATAGCCGCTTTACTCATTTTATATTTTCTCCTGCAGCAAGCTTCTATATGTCTCATCTACCTTGCGTTTCTGCATAAATACATTTGCTATTTCTCTTCTTACATATCTTCTTAGTGTATTTGAATTCTTCATATTTGCATACATGTTTCTCTTGTTACTTCAGTTACATGTTCATTCACATGTTCATTGTTTATGTATTCACATATCGTTCCAGTGTGTCCTAGTGTCTTTTATCCCTGACGTCACTTTACTCTGGTCTTATTTCATTGTTAGCTCTTCTATGCCCAGTAGTTTATGCAGACATCGTTCCACCAAGTCAGTGTGAGGGTACATTCGATACGGTTGTCTGAGTGCATAGCGTCTCTCATGTCTTCAATGCGGTATTGGGATGATACCTTGTGTCACATTCAGGGTTCTCTTGATGTTCTTCCATTATGACAAAGGTGAGCGGGCAGGTACTAGAGACAACGTGTGCATCTGCCTCTCTACACAACACTCTGCACAAATCTGACCTTCAATCCTTTGTCAATGAACATGTTAACCACTCTATTCATAACCTACTGACCCACTCTACAGGCAACTCTCTTGACCTCTTGTTCATCTCCAACTCTCTCTCAGCAACTGGTACTAGTGTCATTCCATCTCTTTTGGACAACTTCGTTGTATCCACCACCATAATCTTTCCTCCCTCTAACCTTTCCTCCCTACCTCCCACTCCCAATTGCAAGAACAATTGTAAACCCTCTGCTATTCCTCCCTTCCTCTCTGACCTTCAACTCTCCTCCTTCTCTCCAGATCCTTCCTCCACTGACACTGCATTCTCCAGTTTCCAGTCCCTACTTCATAACTCCTTCTCTTCTCACTTCCCATTGCTAACTTTCATCCCTAAATCCCAGCGTCCTCAACCTTGGGTCTCCCTATTCATACGATACGTGGTCTCAGCACTGCCAAGCGACGACTCCTGCACAGATGGTCGGGTTCCTACTCTTGTGAGGACCTGCAACTATATCTCTCTGCCCTTGACTCTTTCAAGTCTTCTCTTGATAGTGCAAAAAGATATTTCTACCTTTCTGTCAATGATACACAATCCAACCATCTTCACCAACTTCTAGGCACCCTAAACTCACTCCTTACTCCTCCTAAAACCACAACTATTTACTCTACTCTTTCATGTAGTGACCTTGCTGAAAACCTTAATTCCAAAATTTCCAAAATCTGGGAATTTCTTGTCACCCTCCCATTACTCCCACCTCCTACTTTCTTCACTCCACCTACTCTACCATCTTTCCCTGCCTCTATCTCACACTTCAGTCATACCAACACTGAGGAAGTCCTTGCACTGCTGATGAAGGCTAGCCCCCTCTTTGCCCCTTCAGGTCCTCTTGCTCTTCAGCTTGTCAAAGCTATTGCCTCCCCAGTGGCCTCTCACCTCACTAATCTCTTCAAACTGTCCTTTGACTCTGCCTGCTTCCCCCTTCAAAATGGCCATGGTCATCCCTCTACTGAGAAAGCAATGTGCTGATTCAGACCTGCCAACCACCTTCCGACCTCTGTCACTTCTTCCTGACTACTCGAAGGAGTTGGAAAGAGTTGTATTCAACCACCTTACTAACTTTCTTGAGAGGTACACACTTCATGGCCCCTTTCAAGCTGGTTTCAGCTCCTGCAACTCTCCTGAAACTGCTCTCATGAAAGTGTCTAACTTTATTGCCTCTGCTAGACATTCCAACACATGCCCAATCCTAATCCTTCTTGATTTATCAGCTGTGTTTCATACCGTTGATCACTCTGATCTCCTCAATACTCTGTCTGTTTGGGATTCATGATCAAACACTTGCCTGGATTGGATTGAGTCCTACCTTGCACCTCATCAATTCTTTGTTTCCTGGAACACCAACACCTCTCAACTCATGCCTCTTAGTGATGGTGGTGTTCTGCAAGGGTCGGTCTTGGGCCCCTGCCTGTTCGCACTGTACACGTCTGCTCTCTGGGCACTTATCTCCTCCTTTGGGTTGTCGTGACAACTCTTCGAAAATGACACATCTTTTTCTCCTTTCCTGAATGCTTCAATAACCTATCTACCAAAAACCCTGTCTTCTCAGCTATTAAGTACTGGATGGGCTCACACTCTCTTATGTTGAACACCTCCAAAACATAGGTACTTTTCTTTCCTGCAAAATCTTCTCTCCCTTCTCCTCCCATGCCTATCCAGTTCCCACCTCACATTCTTCCCTACTCCTACTCAACTAGAAATCTTAGTGTCATGTACAACCCTTCCTACGCGTTCTCTACCTTCATCTCAAAGACTGCAACAGCAAAGACTGTGCCAGTATCCTCTTTGGTCTTCCAAACTATGCATTCTGTCGCCATGACAAAATTATTAACTATGCTACCAGGACTGGCTGGCTGGCTAACTATGCAAAACAGGACCAAATTCCAATGTCTCCTACGAGTGCATAGATCGATCCAGGGTAAGGCACCACTGTATGTATCCTCGTCCATCACCCCCTACAACCTTCTCACAGCCTTCGTTCTGCCTCCTTGCCCACCCTGTGCTTCCTCTTGCTTCTGCTCTTTTGCTCTTTGTGCTCTGCTTACTTGGAACTCCCACCCCCCTGCAATAAGAAAAATACTGCCACATCGATATATTCAAAAGCAATTGAAAGCCTATTTTCCCACTTTTGAGCTATCCTTTTGACTCACCTCTGCAGCCTCACTACTTTCACCTTTCCTCACCGCTAAGCGGACTCTTCCCCCTCTTTTCCCCACAACACCAACCCTTAATAGTTTAAGGTCACAGCTCATGCTTAGCTGGCTAGACTGCGTACCCACTGACAATTACTTGTCCTAAATTTGGCCACTGCAGTGTTCCTGGTATCTGTCCAATTTACCCATTCTTAAACCCAGTCATCATGCCACGGGTCTATGTCCTTTCTTCGGCAGGCATTTCTATGCCTGCATTTTAAGCATGTATAAAATTACGAAAGGTTCATCTAATTTTTTAGGGGAGGGCCAAATCCCCCCACCTAAAACCTTCCAGCCCCTTATCTGCCCTTTACCACCCCCCTCAAAAAATGCAATGAACTTGCTCATTATTTTATACACATTTAAAATGCAGGCGTAGAAATGCCTGGCGATGAAAGGATGTCGTACCCATTCCACGCAAACTATTCCGATTATAAGAGGCTCAGTGCCTTCGCCTTATCTGCTATATTACATTTCTTACGCTACTTTGTGACCAAAAAAGCTTGTTCTCCATGTGTGTATGTATGCAAATAAATAACTGAACAAATTAATAAATAAGAAACCCTTTCTTAGGGGATAAGTTTGCCTCATAATAATAGATATAAATCCCTGTGGGGCTAAAATGGGAATTGTGAGTAATGCCTTCATGCGCCTGGCAATGGGGAAATACAGGGTCCGCCAGGGTTGTAATGGCCCTGTATTTCCCCATTTCCAGGCGCCGTAAATATTCACAAGTTAGGCGGCAGCCTGCCGGTTTTACCGGCAAGGCTACCGCCAAACTTGTAATGAGGCCCGCTGACAAGTCTCCTTTTTCAGCAGTGCCTACACGATAGGGGAACAGTGGCAGCTAACATCCACCCACGGATGCTTTAGAAAGTACGCAATATGAAGAAAAAAGTTTTACTTGGCTTGGGACAGGAGCTGAGGATATTGTTCTTTAAGTGGAATGTGAAATATTAAGGTTAAAAATGTTATTAAACAAGACCACTTGGAAATCTTGTTTTAATTCACGCGGAACTCCAAGACTTATATGAATGAATAACCTTTTGGTAACTACAGTGTCTACAGTAATTGGGCAGCCTCTCAGTAGGAAACCTAGTGAATAAAAGGGTCTCCTTTTTACCATTATGTAATGTTTGTTAGCTCTTCATAAGAGCTATTAAGTGGGGCAGAGGGGGTGGATGTAGATGACACCTCAAACAATGTGGTTGCTGTTTGGCTCACTCTTCACATTTCGCATAACATCAATGCTAGACAATCTATAGAGGTCCCCTCCGTTTTATGAGACCCAATAAATAATTTCTTGTCTTGAACATGCAAGACAAAGAATTTCAAAAAAACAAGATGACCCATGACTCATTTGACAAAATGTGCAGACAAGCCAACATCCTCTAGAAAAATGGGAATAGCATAGAAACCAAGCAGATGAAAAACTTACAATGTCAAAATACTGCAGCTCCGGGATGATCTGTGGTGTTGATCAATGTCTATTGTTAAGTTCAAGGACTTGCAGAATTTTGGGACACCAGCGAGTCCAATTTTTCCCTCACCACAAGTGTTTCTCCAGGTGACTGGTTTGCACAATTTTCCAAATTGTATGACGAGGAGGATTCTGCAAGTGATCACAACCAGGACTTTAACTACCATCTCTGGGAGTTGAGCACTGAATTGACTTTGCAAGTTGCAGCCCTCTAGGTGGCAGTCACCCTTTAAAGGGTACGACAGGCACAGGTCAGAGACTTTACCCCGTCAGGCGGAGCAGGGAGAACCGATCTCACCCTGGGGCAGGACACCTGCTAGGGTTTTCACCAGAGCCAGTCATGGCCCAGAATTGGGAGGGCCCCAACCTCTGCCCTCCAAACCATATGTGCCTTGTTGCATGTGCAAGGTGCCACTGTCAATCACCCAATGCCTGCTGTAATCTATTATGGTCAGAATCCTATTTGTGTTGTTTCAGGACTACCTGTCCCAGAGAGCCATGCATCACATGAAAGTTGGCGCACTATGCTGAGTGAAATCAATGGAGTCCCCAGAAAACTGGAAACACCAGCAACAGCCCAGCGAACCATTCCGACATCAAAGAAAGACTTGCTGCAGCTTGCGATCAGAGCACAGCCACCGAAACCGGGGCTCTAGTGCGACATGTGGAAAAAGGTGGAGCTAATGAGAGGTTTTAAAGTTTTCCGCTTCTATGGCATAACCCCAGATTGGCCCAAAGAAGCAGTTGAGCAGATGAACCAATGGGACGGGGGGTGGAGGGGGAGGTTTGGGGGAGAAGGGCACAGGAGGTCAGGGGTATCAAAACCCGGCAAGAGACAGAATGAGTGAAAGATGTTCAGTGAGATCAGTTAGAGTGAACACAGAAGTAGAAACTACAAGGAGGAAGTATGGTGGAGTGGAGAGTTGGGAAGATTGTAATGAACATTGTGGCAGGAAGGAGTTGGTTGTCTAAGGGAGAGGCACCTGATTGGAACAGTGTGGCTGTGATTGTGGGAATGTTTGCTAGACCATGTGAGTGGGGTTCGGTGTTAAGTGAGTGAGAGAAAGGGGAGTGCCTGCGGGAGTTAAAGAGGTGAAAGAAAGAGGAAGAAGGAGATGGTAGTAGAAAAGGGAGAGAGAAGGAGAGGAGAGAGCAGCAGAGATCACAGAGGAGATTGGAGGGGGAGAGGGTTGTGGGGAGTAAAAAGGAGAGAGGGGTGGTGATATGAGAGAGGAAGGAGCGAGGGGAGAGTAGAGAAGAGAGGAGATCCGTGGGAGAGAAGCGAGAGAAGAGGAGAAGCAAAGAGATTGTTTGACCATCAGAGGGATAGAGAGAGGACAGAGAAAGAGGGGAGGAGAAGGTGAGAAAAGGAGAGAGAGGGAGTAAAGCAAGGAAGAGAGAGGGGAGAGGGCATGGAGATAAGGAACATCACACAGGGGAACAAAAGGAAGTGAAAGCCAGTGCTTAATTTGTAAAAGGAAATAAGTGCCAGGGCCCAAATATTTGCTAGCACTCCTGCAACACTGCAAGTGGGCAGTTCCCCACCACTGCTGCCATCACCCATAGCGGCTCCCCACACCGTTGACGTATTTGGGGTTACACTACAGCTCACGCCTGTTCATTGGGGTTGATGGATGCACTGACTATGGCCACTTCATTATTAAAGTGAGCCTGGGACAATAAAGGCTGGGGCTAAAGAATAAGTGCCAGGGTTGATCCCTGACAAACACCCCCACAAATTAAGCACTGATGTGAGCCCAGAGTGAGAGAAACAGGGCTTTAAAAAAGGCCTCAGACCAAAAGAACCTATTGAAAACCTACTCAATGGAGTTGTTAGGGTAGGTTACCACCCGGATGACGCCCAGAGGGAGTGAGAGAGAAAATGTTAAGGGCTTTAGGTCATCATTGCAGATAGAATTTGTAGCTAATAGGTGTTACCAACATCGAGTTGACAACCTCGTGTACAAGGAGGCCTGGGCTACGAAAGTGGGATTCCCACAGGAGACAAGAGAGGAGCAGTCTTTTGTGTGCCACATTTCAGTCATTTACATTAGAAATACCGAAGGACAGTCCAGCACTGCACTGCAACGCTAAGAACTTCTCTTCTGAGCAAGAGCACAATCGCTAATGCAAAACACATGTTCTGCCTTGTTGGGCATAACATTGTGATGTGGCGCAATGTCTCTCTAGGCAGGAGCAGCAAGTGTTCACATCTGGATTATAGTCCAAACACTAGGGTAAAACCCAAAAGCATTGCAAATTTGTCAATATTTTGGGAGCCCATCCACCGAGATCAGACACAGACAAATAACCAATTTGTTGGGATGACTCCCTCTCAGGAGGGTTTACAACCACAATTCAGCTCACTGAACCTATCACAGATGAGAATTCTCCATTTGAATATCAGTCCAGTCCCACCCACAGTCCAACACCAAAATGCTACACAATGCTCCTCTAAATAAAATGACCACCAGCAGCCGCATGTTTTTGTTTTATTGGGTATCATTAGTATGGTGTGGCTGTGATTCTGTGTATCTCTGGTCACATAGAGCAAGCAGGACTGTCCATGGATTAGCTTCCAAAATTAGGCTGAAACTACAAGCATTGACATTTTGCCAAAACTGTGGGAGCCCCTCTACTGAGAATGAATACAGTAAAATAACCAGTTCGCTCAGATGGTTGTCACTCAGGTGGTTCTACAACAGAAACACTTGTCTGATGTTGCTAGAATTCTTGTTTACGAGAGAATTGTCTAATGTGTTGGTGCCGGACTGAGCTCATGAGCGGCGGGCGACCTTGTAGAAGAACAGGTTACTAAGCCATGTTCATTCTCAGTGGCAAATAACGTCTATCCGAACACTGACTTGAAATGCACTGGTCAATAGTTTGATGAGGTTAATATCTGATTTGTGTTTAGCCAATATTGTGTGTGTACACCTTTGGATAATCTGGTGGTCAAACAGGCCTTCTCGTGCACCAAAAAGGTGGGAACGGTTGTGTCCTGGTCCTCTTACTGTTCATTAATGGTTTTACTGGGAATGTGGCGTCCTTTCTGAGGATTACTGCAGATGTCTCTAGGAATCCTTTTAAAAAAACTATATTTATTTTGTGGATGATGTTGTTCTCCTGGCAACTACAGAATATAATGTTCATTCCTTGTTAAATTAGTGTAACAATTCTTGCAAGGCACTGAACGTGACATAGTGCTGGTCCAATATCAAGGTCATAGGGCATGCTTAAACTGTTATCCTTCTTCCTAAAATTAGGATCGCCATCTTGGAGATCGCAAATATGTTTGACCCTCTAGGGTTCATGTTCTGTAACTTAGTAGCATGCGCCACCAGGCAAATACAGCTACCTCCAGTTTAAAATGCAGAGTCCAGGAGTTGCCCTGGATTAAGGCAATATGGGGAAGAGCATGAGATCCGGATCCTATCGGTATAAAAGGCTAAAAGAGGTAGCTTGTGTACTCTATGGTGCAGAGTCATGGGGGATGGGCAATGGCATGCTTTAAAGCAGTTACCAAAGGTCCATATATCTTCATGCAATGTCCGTCTCTATTTTGGAGTTTGCATGACTCCAATTGTAGATCTAACATCAGTGGGCCCATGGCAGTGTTGGATTAAAATATGGATGCATGCCTATGCTGCCTCCTTCCCTAGGCAAGTCTTGAAGTTCTTCATGTCATCCGACAAGACATGCAGGGTTCCTTGGTCAAAGCAAAGCTTGTTTTGACCAAATCTGCAGAGTGAAGTTCTGGGACAACACCCCCATGCTTGCCACGGATATCACTGTGGTTCGCGCAAATGCATTCTTGTTGTGACTGCTCCTATCAAAATGTCTTCCGGATTCCCTATCTGTCATGGTTGCAATGGGGCTGGAAATGCTATTTTGCTCTCGACAGTACTGCCCGATGACAAAGCTGAGGTGGTGTAATGTCCTGCCCCTGAACCAGATGACATCAAGGTAGAGTGGCACCTGCTACTGCACAAGAAGACCCTGGAAACAAGAGTGAATTTTCTGCTGTGTTTCCCTGGTATTTGGAAACAGGTACTGGCCGGCTACCCTTAAAATGACTGGAGCAAAGCATTTCCCCTCCTCCTACAAATGGAAACCCCGGAAGTTGTCTAACCTGTTTCCGAATGTCTTGCGGCAGGTCTGAGCTGCGTGCAAGAAGGAGCGCCTTTTTTGGGCTCAGGCGCTATGCAGAGTTTTATCATTTAGAGCGTGTTGCACCTAATGTACGCCATGTTTTAAATGCAGTGGGTCCTGTTCTTGTTTTTATCAGGTTTCATCATTTTATCCCATGTCTAAGGCCAAACAACCTTGTATATTAGGCCGGAGATAATGCATCCAGGAGTCCCACCTGATGACCAAACCTCCTAATTTACTATAATGTGATTTTGTGAACTCTTCATACAGGCTTTAAGGGCTTGTTATAGGCAACGACATGTAATGAAACATTAAAAGAGTTCGACATTTCTGGATTATGACTTTCCCGGAGAAAGGGACCACAACAAATATCAGGTCTGAAAAATTATTGTTTAAAAAAATAAAATATTGTCTAGATCATGGCATCTTAAAAAGCCAACCAAGCAGGGGTGTGCCACAATCTACAAATTAAAAAAATGGGACCCGTAAGATAAAAATATATTACCTTGTTTTATTTAATTACATTCCTTGACATATGTTCCTTCACCAAAAGATGGATGCAAAAAACCGGGTAATGCACATGATACATGAAAGGGCTGCATACTTTGCATTGCGTGTTGGTGCATGTGGCAATCTAAGCAGATTCATGGTGCATACATGCCAGGCGCTACATATAGTAGCAAAAGTACAGCTGTACATTTTTTTGCACAAGAAATACATAGTTACGATTTAAATGAGTCTCCCCTTCCTTCAAACTGGTGATACTTGTGCAGGGGAGTGTGGGTTGAAGGGCCATAAACCAAGGGGTGGATCCCTGATGGTTTTCCCATACTCCTTGAGGTCTTTCAGTTTCCTTACGGTCAGTCTAGCATGAAAAAGCAGCAATAATCCAATGAAACCTTAGAGCCTCTGGCAGGCCTACCCCTCATCCACAGCTACACCTCAGGCATCCAGAACAGACGCCATCCTTTTCCATGTGCATCCAATCTTCTGTTTCTCAGGTCTCTCCGACAAGGCCAGCAATGCGGGTGCAAACCATTTGCAGTTGCCCCAGGCAGCAGTACCCCTGTTTCTGTCACGGTGCCAATCCTGAGGATATGCTCGCAGCATCCCCTGGGGCAGCAGCGCTGTCTCTACTTCTGTCCCAAGCTGCATCCCAGGGTTCCCCAGCCAAGTGATTTCGCCTGGGTGGTGCACTTACGGTCTCTCTCCTCCATGTGTCTGCCCTGGTGTGCTGAGACCATCGCAATTACCCTTTGGATGATGCTGTTCCTGCCTTTTTCCCAGCATCCTCTTTGGGGTTCCACAGCATTCATGGATGACTGTGAAGCAGCATTTGCCCTTTCACTGAATCCCATTACATGTGGTGTTTTAGGTACTCTTTGCTTCGTATCTTGCCACTTGTGTTACCTACTCACCAATGCTATCTGAGAGCACTCATTCTATTTATTTTCCCATCGTGGTTTTTCTATGTCTTTTCCTGTCATTTGTATCATGGCTTCTTCTGTCTTCTCTTTCCTTCCACATAACCCATTCTAAGATGGCTTTGGATCTATTCAGGGTCAAAGCTTACTCTGCGGACTACACAGGGCTGCCTGCTCACTTCCCTGCCTGTCTCAAAGGGGCACGATGCTCTTCCAAAAGGAGTACAGTGACGGCTTTTAGTAGAAAGTATATGCAGATATGGCATCTGGGAGGGGTCCATTACCAATACTTTAAGTGGGGGGGTTGGCATAAAATGTTTGAAATCCACTGCTTTTGAATGTCATTGGAGCCATCTCCAGAGTTTTTTTCAGGGTGTCTTCGCCTCATGTTTTCTTTCCTCTGCTGGGGATTGAATTGCAATTCCAGGTGTCCACTTGCTCTGGTGGGTATCTGATAATATTATCCCTATATATATGGTCGATGGGAAAAGGCTCTGGCGAGTTTATAAATGGTGACCATATATATGGGTTCAAGGGGAGCCATGGTTGCATTAATGTCTCTGCAAACAGGGGCATTTTTTGGCAGACAACATTTTTTGGCAGACAACATTTTCCCAGAGACATTATCACATGGAACCCTCTTGTAAGAGCCCCTCTTGTCAACAGATGACAAGAACCTCAGCTACCCCAACAAATAGAATTAAAACCTAGTGCATCGTTTTAAAAGAGAGGTCTACTGCAAGTACGTTTTAATGTACTTCTCAGGTATTTGCAGCATGGCTCTCTAACACATGACATGTGTTTGCAGCCTCCTTCCAGTGGAGGAAATGCACATGTGCATGAAGAGAAAGGATTATATTAAGACAGATTAAGAAACAACTCGTACAGGGGATTGCAATGCCAAGAGTGTCCTTTGACGGAAGGAGCTGTCAAGCAGAGCTCTTCGGCATTAACAGGAGGCGCTTTGATTGGTTGTGATCATGGTTGGAAATGTAATAGTTTGAAGTACAAGAATCATGCGTCATTAGGTGGTATTTTATTTTCTGCTCACCTCGCTTCACTGTCATTCTCTGGGGGATTTTAATTTGAGCCACTTTGCATGAGCGAGACATATACTACTATTCTTTTGACTGTTCTCGTTCCATAGTAGCATTACTAATGCATTAGCACAGACATGCAGTCTTCTCTCTATGAGTAGTGCTTGACCTAACAAGGCATTCGGGATTAAAAGGATAGGCCTAAACCCATCAATTCCAAGGGGTGCCAAATGTAAAAGAGGAAGAACCTGCGCACAGCAAACGAGCCTCAATTTACAAGCAATGGGTTGACAAATACCACTTCATCCAAGGTGGTAGAACTCCGACACCAAGGGACCAGGGTCTTCTGGATGCTGAGCAGATCATTCAATAGTGAGTCGGAGGAGCGCTGCCACTGAGGTCGGCTGTGCCCCCAGACACAACATCTACTGCTAAAATGCAGACATGTACATGTTGCACATGAGTGTGGCTATGCATCAGGAGATGCTCTTCCCGGAAATAGACACATGTGGACATCTGCTCAGCTGTGCCTACTTCTGCGCGTAGAAGCCACGACGGAAATGAGAGTTTCCTTCATGCATCAACCATATTACATACACATGCCTGCAACGCAAGCCTGGCGAATTGCCATCGTGCACAAGTTTTACTAGCATCGAAGGGTGCCTGCTGTTGCAGGATTGTTGCATAGGCGCGCATCTGTGATGGAGTTTAAGCCACGTTAACGTGCATTAGGAATAACTTTCTGGCACAGCTTTCACAAACCCTCCAAACTTTTTGAACCGCACTAGACTTCCTTCATTTATCTTGCCTCTAAATTGCTGCCTTTGCATTTGACCCTGTGACACCCACTACTAATCTGCTGCTGTGCAAACATCGAATTAATGTTCTAAGGTATTGTCACACCTAGCCCACGTGGGCTGCACTGCGTGACTTCTGCCACACTACGGGGTTGGGAGGGTTAGTTTGACCATCTTAGCCCCCTACCAAAGTTTTGCCCATGGCGCTGGTGTGCAGGGAGTAGACAGCCCTGTGCACAGCGTAATCTATGCACTCTCAAGGTTCATTTTCATATTTCGAAATTGGCGTGATGGCACCTGACACTGCATCCACCAATCCAAAGTTCTCTCTTTTACACATGGTGCGGATTTGTTCCGACCTCAGTTAACAGGAAAAGCACCGTTTCTGCTCCACTCTGCTATCACCTTTATCATGCTCCCAGTCTAAGAGATGATGGGAACAGCATCCCCACATGCAAGCAATCATCCGCCAAGCTCATGTCTGCAGATTAATAACAGTAAGTTTGCCAAATCCAACAATTGGGGAAACAAATCGTATCCAGCTCTGAAACATGCCAGAGAGATGATACAAATCCCACGTCCAATTCTCCCTTGCTATGGACAAGGCCCACGCATGTATCCTCTTCTACCAAGAAATAGGCATTGGATGTGGCATTTTTGCAAATGCTGCCTCCAGCATCTTTACTTCTTGATCCATATATCATTGCTGAATGGGCTGTTTTTTCTAAGTCTGCAACCTACCATAATGCAGCAACTCCATGAATCCGCAGGGAATTTCTGGCTTCCTTTCGTAAACATTTTACTTCTCCAGTCAGTCTTCAACTCAGGTGTAGACGCTGGCCTAACCTTCACTCTTCTAAAAGACCTTCCTTCACAAAAATAAACAATTCTACCTAGCAAACAACCATCAGGTCCTTGACAACATAATAGAACATTTACAACTCTCAAAACTAAATATGCCTTTTCTTACACATCTTCTGACAAGAAAAAAACTGCCCCCATTATAGATCTGAGACAGACACACCTACAGAAATGAAAGATGATTTAGATGTGCTGGAAGCCAAAGGTGCCTGCTCAAGTCCTTCTGGATCCCTCTGCAGGACGTGATGCACGTGGCACGGGCTTTCTCTTCCAGTTCTGCACCCATATGGCTGCTGGGGAAAAGGTGCCAGAGTGGCATTCATCATTTCTGCCATACAGGGCACAGTTCACTAGGACATACTACTTCAATGTAGTGTTTGATTTTGTTACGTGTTATTTAAACTGATCATAGACTAGTTCTGTGTCAAGTTGAAGCACACATATGTTTCCATGCACTATATAACTCCCATAAAACTTACCCAGACAAACACTAAATGAATACGTATTTCTCTCCCAACTCACGTCTACCTGTCCAGGAATGGTCTTTGGGACTGATTCGTCCCCCCACGCAACCCCCCATTAATCTCTGGGCTTTACATGAACAACAATGATAATTAAATGTTCTTACTGCAGTTATTGAAGTGTATCAAACCCTGCATTGTGGCTCTGACATCTGTAACATTGTACAATGAATGATCCTTTAAAGATGGTATTGGAGAAAAAACGTTCCTAGCCACCATTCAGCACCATGTGTTTCTTGAAAGCACTCTCTAACCCATAGCCTACCCGATTTCAGATACGACACCCCACATTATGCCCCTTGTATGTGGACTGGTTCCCCCTTGAAACTTTGTTTCATTGGGCCTCATTACGAGATTCGCGGTAATGGAAAAACAATGTCGGTAAGGGAATACCGGCACCACATACCGCTCCGGCCTATTACGAGTCGACAACCTGGTATCAGTGCCACCGCTGAGACCGTGCACCCCTGTACCGGCATGTGCGTGGGCACGCAGCCCTTGGGGCTGGCAATACCGGGATGGCGCTAACCGGAGGACATCACAAGTCATGCGGACATGCAACTACCAGCATCACAAAGGCGGTAATAAGGGATACCGGGATGGCGGCATCACCGTCATCGCGAATCACCCGTTAACAGCATTGTGCAGTGTTCCCAACTGCCATAGGTGCACACAATCAGCACAGGTGGAGGCAATGGAGTCTGGCCCAGCACAAAAGGAGCACACCCACACACCACATCCCTTTCCACACCAAAATGATCCCACTTGCAGTTGAAATATTGGGGCTGGAGGACATGCTTGCATTGCTACAACAACAACAACAGGCACCACAGAGGAGACGCAGGAGGAGAATGAGGGTGAGACAGGGCCAGCAAGTCCCCCCAGTGCAGCCAGTGGTACCACGCAGGCAGCCTCCAAATCTCGCATCAGAGCCAGTCCATTCAACCTAACCCCTGAGCAGATCCACACGCTGTACCGCCTGGACCAGGACACCATCACCACCATTGTGGACATGATACACAACGACATTGTCAACCGGATTGAAATTCGCACCGCCATCCCTCCTCTACTGAAGGTAGTGTCTGTGCTCCACTTCCTGGCCACAGGCACCTACCAGCACACAGTGGGGCAGATGCATGGCATATCACAACCTTTTTTTTCACGCATGCTGAACCAAGTGCTGGATGGCCTCCTAAAGCATTCAAGCGACTACATATCCCTACCACGGACTCGCCAGCAGATCTTTGACACTAAAGTTGGCTTCCATGCACTGGCAGGCATGCCAAACTGTATCAGTGCTCTTGAATGCACCCATGTGGAATTGGTGGTCCCGCATGCCATGGAGGTGGTGTACTGCAATCGTAAGCTATATGCCTCCATCAATGTACAGATGCTATGTGACTCTAGCAAGTTCATCACACGTTGTGCCCGATATCCCGGATCAACTCATGACTCAATGGTCCTGCGGAACTCCACGCTACCACGCTATGTGGAGCGACATGAAGGACGACGTGCCTGGCTGCTTGGTAAGTTGCATGACAGGCACATGGCCGTGTAATGGGGGGGAGAGATGCACACACCACCCTGGTGTGATTGGGGTGGTGACTGCACAATGTCCATACAGTAAAACACTGTGCCCCAAAGCATCCCAAACTGAACATGACACCCAAACCCTATAGCAAAGATGAAAGCTGCACACCAATGACAATATGCCTGACTTACAACCAGCCCACATCCCACAACACATCCACTGCACATCATCAGAATTTACCCTCTGTAACATAATCCAGCAACATGCTGTGAGTATGCACACTGTAAAGGACAGCAACAAAACACAACACAGGACAAGCATCCATGAGTGCACATAAATCAATCCCACCAAGGGAATACACAGCTTGTCACTGGGCCACCACCACAGTAGCGCTACATGTCACCATGGGAATAATAAGCGCTGAATGAGAAATCATGATGAGACTTGTGCCAATGCTGCTAGTAAATCATAGTAATCACTACACATCACATTAATGATAACAAACACAGCGGTAGGCATCCACAGTGCATGTACACCACCAAGGAAGTGGACACCCTGCATCATCTGGACGACGCAACCCACACCTGTAGACCATGGGACAGCACACATTGTGGCAAGTTAAAAAGTGTGCATACATCCAGGGACATGTGCATGTGAACAATGTAAAGGGATTTCAATCAGACACACACCCAAGTCTCGCCCAGCATGTAGTGCGCAAATGAAACCCTTATTTATTGGTATCTATAAGTTCAATATTCTGAACGAAGTTCCACTCATATCACACCCTTCTCCTGATACCCCCCCCCCGGTCAGACTGAACCAGGAATCAGGCTACATTGTAAAGGTAAATATTCATTTATTTGTTTAAAATTTAAATCACCATGGCCCTCATTAGGACCTTGGCGGAGGACCATGGCGCTATTAGCACCATGGTCCATGGCGCTAAGCTGCCAACTCCGCCATGGGGGTTGGCGGACTTACCGCCCCATTCCGAGGTTGGCGGGGCGGTAAGTCCCCAATCCCCATTTACCCTTCCCCATTCCCATTTCTGGCCCCATAGGGCATAATGGGAGTGGGGAAGCCGTTAATTACGCCACCGTAAATTACGGTGGCGTAATTAACAACAAGGTCCCTTAGCGCCATGGATTTTAACGCCTGCTAAAAGCAGGTGTTAAAATCACCATGGCGCTAAGGGAACTCGTACTCAGGCGGTAAGGGGCGCCATGGTTTACGCCGGCGTAAACCCCTTACCGCCTGGGTCCTAATGAGGCCCCATATGTTTTAATAGGTAACAACAATCACCAATGGGGGGATAGAACACTGAATAATATCTTTAATGCACTGGGAATCAGGTAATGAACACAAAAAGAATGCAGCACAGAAAAGAATACTTTTGGGTTGGTTTGAAACAGATAGCGCTGTGGTTAGAGGTTCCCCCTGCAACACCCCTCAACCCAACAATAAGCAATTCAAATAGATGTGAGGAGAGAGCAGGTACTCAGGAATAATACAGATCAAATAGAATATCACTCCTACCTTCCCCCTTTAAACAAAAGAGAAAAACGGATTTGACTTTTCAGCTGTCAGTATGGCTTTGGAATTGGCTTAGCAAAACCACTAAATGTGGTCAAAAAGCTTAAATTATTATAAAATTCTATGGGAGCCGCTTTGAACAGATACAAGCAATCACGAACAATGATTTAATCAAAAGAAAACATTTGAAATATCAAAGGCAAGGTAGGAAATAATTTAAAGGTAATTCACACGTGTAAAACTTTTACTACATGGAACATCGCGGCAAACTTTTACTTATGTGATTTTTGATATAACAAGTCAATCGCACTGTTTCGCACTGCCGTTTTGGGTTGTGGAGGTAGCTGAGGATGTTAGGTATGAGTAGGAAGTATGTTCTTACTCAAGACTAGAGCATGCAGGCTAGACAACCAAGTAGGGACACAGTAAGCTCTGAGACTGATTCATGACTTCAGTTTCAGATCCCCAGCGCCTTCCCAGGCGGAACCAGTCCACACACTCGAAATGGGATTTCGGGATGAGAGTTACACAACTAAAAATGACTAAGAAAATGATGCTTTGGCAAATAGACTGAATAAGATAGCGCTAAGATTTTGACACTGTTACTGGTTATGAAAGTCAAGATAGTTCAGAGATATAGGTGGGACAAGATAATGCAAGGTATACAATAGTTATCTAGCATCCTATTAATACCCACAATCCACTGGGATTTAAGATTTTAGGCCCGTCAAGATTCTTGACAATGGATCGTGTCTATCAAGGAAAGAAAGCACATCAGGAATGGGACAAGATCAGCTAGGCCGGTCACCGGAACTGCACAGGATCCGCCCTTCTTGTTTCTGAATATTTCAGATCAGCAGGATTGCGAGTTCATCAGGCAAGCCTTATAGTAGCAAGCCAGATAGTTTCAGAATGCTTTCCTACACCACAGCGCTTCACTGGGTTGTAAGGATAAGTTGAAGATTGTGGCCTAGCTGAAAATGGTTCAGCTACTGCTTGGCGTGGACCTTGGCATCTGGATCTGGAAGGATGTTAAAGCGGGATGTTGAATGCTGGAACAAAGTGCTTCGCTGGAATCAGGAGAGAGAGTGTCTATGTGTTGTCAGATGTCTCTATTTATACTTTCAAATGACATCATAAAAATGGGTGTATGGGCCGGCTTAACCAAACCTGCCCCAGTGAAATGGGATTGGATCAGAGCCTCATCTCTGCCTTGCATTCATGTGATTGGGGCAAACACAGATGATGTCAAATTTATGGTTTGGTTTTTACAATCCTTAGAAACCTCCCCTAGCCACGAGTATCAAAATCGAATTTTGTCCTAAATACATATTTACACATTTGTAACCTCTATGAAAATCTCATACAATGATTACATATATTATGGAGTATCTGTTCCTCAAAATCCCACATCTGTGAGACCTTGTTTCGCCTTTTTGCAGAATTTTGTCCATTTCTCCATGAACACATTTTCCAATTTTTCTCCAAATTTCCACAGATATGCATGTTTACGCTAGGCATGTGTGTGCAAAGTTTAACAATTCTAGCTTAAACACAGTTCACATAAACCGACATATATTGCCTGAGAGGAATGCCCTCCCCTTGGGTGAAAACCTGCTTTTCAACTCTGGCAGGCCCAGCCAGCCTAAAACAAACTTGTGACATCAACTGACATGGATAAATTACATTCTTAAATTTAAACCTGTGGGATCAAAAACAGCTGAGATCCGTGTTCCTTTCAGCAACAATCGTTTTATATTTGCTAATCCGGCATATATTTAGTTTTAGGCAACTTTAAACTTTAATCAGGAGAGCCCATTTGACAGGAGCTGTCTCTCAGGTAGCCCAGGGTGGCTGCACACAGATTTTTGACAGGAACTGTCATTCACAGGCAATCCAGTTTTGCTGAGAGAATGTTTTTCTCTTAACATTTTAGAACTTTGTAAATTGAAAGTGCTTCATTAGATTAAATGGATTTTAGCACCAAGAAAGATTCTGAGTGTTGGACAGTGTTTTGTGCAGGCATTTTGGAGTTTCAGCAGCAAAGTAAATGTCATTTACAGGCACATTTTTGGAGTTTCATTTGCAAAGTGCTGCTTCTCCTTCTGTACTCCATGTTTACTTATCATGGAGTCCACTGGCACTTTGTATGCATCATGTACTCTGTTCCACCGCACCATGGGTGGCAGGTTGTGCAACCATCTTTTTGTGTGTTGAAATGCGGTTTTGGAGGTTTTTGGCACGCACAAAGGGTTTTGCCGCCATTTTGTTGTTTCTTGCATCATAGATAGCAGAGTGAGGTCGCATAGTATAGCAAAGTGGGTCAATACATCCCTCAACAACAAATATCTGCAGGCACGTGAGTGATAAGTACAGGTGTCTTTTTAGGAATTGACTTACACATACCTTATTTTACACCCATGCAAGTGATGCTGGCTATCCCTTGAAGCCGTGGCTCCTCACCCCTATCCGGACCCCGCAGAACAGGCACAAAGAGGATTACAATTGTGCCCATAACCGTACCCGTGTGGTGATTGAGCAGACCTTTGGCCTGTTGAAGGCACAGTTTCACTACCTCAGCAGGTCGGGTGGGGCACTCCTGTACGGGTATGAGAAGGTGGCCAAGATCACCACGGCATGTGCCATGCTGCACAACATGTGCATCCGACCGAACGTGCCTCTGCCCCCTGATATTGAACAGCAACCACCAGGGGAGGATGAAGATGATGAAGAAGATGGGGTTGAACATCATTCAGGTGGCGATGCACAGGAGGGACGTGCTGTGTGCCAGTCTGTGGTAGGCCAATATTTCTAAGACACATTGCTGCAGAGGGTGCCATGAATGTGGGACTCAGGGCACTGGGTGTGGGGGTACATGGACACTATGCACTGTAAACCAAAAAGCACACATACACAATAAGAAATGTCCAGTCATGTGATTTTTTTGGTACACAACGGTTGTATTTAACAGGAAATATGAGAAAAGTGCTCTAACCCCCCACCTCACTCACCGCCCTCCCCCAAAACTCCCACACAAGCCCCCTCCCCCCACAACTCCCCCACACACTCCCTCCCCCTACAACTCCCCCACAAAACCCCTCCCCCACATATCCCATCCCCTCTCCCCCTCCCCCCACAACTCCCCCACACACCCTCTCCCCCTCCCCCAACAACTCCCCCATTCATGGCGTGCAATGGTATGCCACATGAGTCTGCATTAGTCTACACATGCAGGCTGACCCTGCTACTTCTGTCCTCTGGCGGACCCCCGGGGGCGGCATGTCAGGGCTCCGCATGGTGCACACAGACCTGCGCAGGGGGCTCGTCTGTGTGGAGCTGGACGATGACCCTGTGGCCACATGCCCCACTGTCGGGGCAGGACGCTGAGCCTCCAAAGCATCTTCAATCCTAGCAAGGACCTGCCTCTCTGCCGACAGCTCCTCACAGATTCGTAGTGTGCTGGACTCAATGGCCCCTTTCATGGCCGCAGTGTTCTCTCGGGCCTCCTTCCTCGTCAGGTCACCATCCGAGACTTATTGTTTTACAAGCCCGGTCAGCTCTTGCTGCTGCCACTCGATTAGGGCCATTCTCAAATCCCCGTCCCGGACCCCTGTGGAGGTGGATGCTATGCCTCGCAAGGGGCCCAATTCAGGTGGGTCCACTGTGGGGCTCCAGGACTCTGGTTCTGCCTCTCCTTCAGACTGGACGTGTGTAGGGCCATTGGGTGAGCTTATTGGGGTGTACTGGGGTGTTTGGGCGGGGTTGGGTGTGCCACCAACTTCCATTGAGCGGTTGTCCTCCTCAGGGACACATACCTCGCCTTGGGATTGTTCTTCATCCCCACTCTGGGGCACTGTGGCAGCTGCCTCCCCTACCGAGCTGTTAGCAGCAGACAGGGTCCCATCTGCCACTGGCTCAAATGCAGTGGATTCCACAGGTGTTGGCACTGTTGGTATAGTGGCTGTCCTTTGATGCCCCTGTTCCTTGCCATCCTGTGTTGCCTTTGCCCTCGTTGGCTGAAGTGCCTTGCCTGTGCCCTTGGGCGTGGAAGGCCTGTTGCTGTCTTCCCTGGCCATGGCCCTCTTCCATGGAGTGGTGTCCTGTGCAGCAGAGTCCAGTGCATTGCTGTTGGTATCAGGGCCTGTGGGGGACCGAAAGAGGGACGGCATCAGTGATGGTTGTACATGCATCATGCATACAATGATATTAGTGCAGTTGTACACATTTGATGACTTGCTGTCTTACAGTTGTGGCATACAGTTTGCTTGCCATATGGTGGGGTTATTCAGGCATACGTCTGGTTCACACATGTGTGGGGTGGTGTATGCTGTGTGACATGCCTTTGTGTTGTGGACTGCGTGCAGTGTGACACATGCCGTTTCCCTGTTTGTGGGGTGTGTCTCAGGTATGGCATTGGCATGCTGCATGCATGTGAATGTGACGGTGCTAAGGACAGCATCTAGGCAGGGATGTGTCCATGTGTGTGTGATGGCCCATGCATTGGCCATGTCATAGTCACATTGGTGGACCATCATCATACTTTGCATTACAGTGTTTTGTTTGGACACTCACCTCCATCTGCCGATGACAACGCTCCACGTTCCATATCTCCCACTCCCTCTATGGACTCCATTCCAATGGTGCTAGCACAAGTCTCTTCCCATCGGGTGAGTTTTATTGGTGAGTTTGACCCGCCGCCAGTAGCCAGACCCTGGCTCCGATTAGCTGACAAGATATTGCGCACATGGAGGCGCAGGTCCACCCAGCGTTTTTTTAATGTCCTTTACGGTGCAGGGGTGGTGCCAACCGCACTGACCTTCTGGACCACTAGCTCCCATACCTCTTTCTTCTTCAGCTGTGCAACCCTCTTAAGGTCTGAGGCAAAGACCAAGTCTGCCTTCTCTGCCAGTGTGTTGGCCAGCATGTTTAATTCATCCTCTGAAAATCTCTCCTTCCTCTGGTGGGATACACCTTTTCTTATTGCCTTTGGGATAGTGCTGGAGGTTTGGGTGCAGATGTAGCTGGTGGTGTCAGGCTCCAGGTCCTGTACCTAGAGGATTGAAATGGATTGTGTTTTTTAAAATGGCTGCCTTGCCATTTCCTGTTCCGGCGCAATGACATTACTTTCAGTTCCGGTATTGACGGGCCCGTTATTGCCAGGCCAGTTATTGCTGGGCCTGTTGTTGCCGGGCCCGTTATTGCCGGGCCCGTTATTTAGTGGTGGATGAAAGCGGAGGAGGTGTCAGCGCTTTCCATGATGCTGCTAACGGGAGTTTTGGAGTCATTTATGCAATGCCGGTACAGACGATACCGGCATGCCGCTACGTGCATGCACGCATTCTCATAATCGGCCACTGTTAGCTGCATCAATACTACCCGAACGCGGTATTACCCCCAGCCCGGTAAAGTTTGTTTTTTACCGCAAATCTCGTAATGAGGCCCATTGTGTTTAAAGATCTAAAACTAAGGCTGCTCAGCTACCTAGCATTCAAACCGTCCATATCTCCTGGATGCTCACTGTCCACCCACACCTACTTTTTCCTTGTAGTAGACCACCCGTGTTAAAAGATAACTTATGTTACCAAACCTTTCTGTGCCAGTGCCCCTTAAATCAGCTACGCCCTATGCCGACTATCTGTTGAATCAGGATTACCAGCCTTGTATTGCTACTGAAGATACACTTCTCCAATTTGTCTCGGGAGGATACCTCAGGGGCAACGTGCTCGCCTTGAAAGCAAGAAGACACGGAGCAACACAGGTTTGATCCCCGGGTCCGCGTTAAGCGCGTTATAAATGACCTATCATATCGTGGTTGGATAGCCTTTCTTGGCTATTGTTGGATGATGCACCTTCTTTCTCTTCAGGGCATACACATGACCATTTCTTATGTTGATCTGTCTTTTCTTGTATGTTTTTCTTCTCCTTCTATTTGCATTTGATCTTTAGCACACATCTTTGGTGCTATAGCCAATCACAATGTGAGGGACACATTATTATCTGCTGAGAGAAGACAGTATTCACCACGTTGGGCCCTCACTACTTCCTACACTGTATTGTTCCTTCCTTGATCCCCTTGCTTTTTATGCTTGCCCCTTGAGCTTTCCTCCACCCTGCACCTCACCTCTCTGCCCTTCACACTGCTCTTGCCTTGCTCTGGTGCCATTCATCTCCCTCCCTTCCGAGCCCCTTTTCCCAACCGTGTTCATTCCCTTTCTTTACCCTGTCTCTCGGGCTGCCATCCCTCTCAGCTTGTGTGCAAGGCATGTCACTGCGTGCACCCATCAGCCTTTTTTACTTTTCAAACTCCTGTCCATCCTCACTATTTCCCATACACCATATAGTTTCTTGTGTTGATAATAGTCTGAGTGGGTGGTTCCATCTGCTCGCATAGTGGAGCAAAATGAGGGTTGAGTTTTGCAATCATTAAGTAAGATGCTATGTTTTGCAGAAAACTGAAGATTGGAACCATGGTACATATAGACGTTTTTGTATCAAAAACGTAACTCTGTGGATGTCCAATAAAAGATCCACGTTTGGTGCACATTACTGTTTATATTTTATAGCATGACAAGAAGAGTTTTCTTGAAACTGTAAAATGTGACATCTGGTTATTTTCCAAAAGTATAAATGTTATTTATGCATGGGTAACACAGGGCTCAACATTTGCACTAGCCTTTAGCTTGTGATGATTGGTTTTTGGCGAGTAAGAAATGGCTTTGTATGTACGGAAATGAGGTGTCATGTGATTGTTGATGGCTGTCTAGTAACTTGCAACTTGATTTTATTTCTCCCGGGCTGTCCCTTAACGAACCACAGAAGTGCAATTATTTCACTTTTTGCAGGTATCAGACTGTCATTCCACACATGTGCTCTCTACTCCTTCCCACTACGAAATGTACCTTTTTATGACTCCTCCTCTTCAGAACATTACATTTGTTACAGGAGGACTAAACTATGTTGTGCATTTGTTGGCTGATCTGTCTAATTGATGGAGGATGGATTTATGCATAACAACAGGACTCATGCATTAACTTATGGGGTTTGTTTTGATGTTGGTTTTTTAACTGTTTCTTGTACAGCAAGACACAGTGACACAAAGGTATGATATTAGGTAATAAAATGTGTTTTAATCATTGCTACCATCAAAGTGGCGACAATCATGGCTATATCTGTGAATGGTTTTATTGGTACTAAAATGGATCCTGTAAATAAGGTGGCATGTTAAATGTTTGACCAGGTTGCATTTTTTTAACCTTGTAGACTGACAGAAGAGACAAAGCCCTCTCAGGTTTAAGCAACCCTACAGATAAGGGATGTTTCAGCCACTTTTACTCCGTAAAATAGGCACATACTCCCAAAGAATAAAAATACATGGAACAAAAAATTGGAAAAATACATAGGACACTATTCCCCTGATTTTGCCAGACAGCTCCATGGATACATTTAGACCAGTAGTTTACATAGTTCCACAGAATGAAACTACTTTTATTACAGGTTTAAGGAGAAAGTGGCAGAGAAGGGGCCAGCAGGGTACAGCGCATGGACGGCAACTTATGTGGCTGTGTAAGGGCTGCGGCTGAGAGCTTGAGTGGGAACCTGCCAAATTGCCCACTGGAAAATGGAATTAAGAAAAGAATGAGTTTGCTCTCAAACTGCGCACACACATAAGATAGCAAGCATAATGCAGATTAATTAAGTGGTTTTAATCAGTGCCGTTGCAGCCTGACACGTGTTTCGAGCTTCCAGCTCTTCTACTGAGGCTTAATCTTGGCTTGTATAAAGTCTAGGTACAGTGGTTGAGACTAAATGTTTAGGCAAATTAGACGTGGGCTCCCATTACTTTGCAGTTGCACGAAGGACGTATCTGTAAATTATTGTATTGCAGCGCGTTCACTGCTACATCAACCACTGTACCTAGACTTTATACAAGCCAAGATTAAGCCTCAGTAGAAGAGCTGGAAGCTCGAAACACGTGTCAGGCTGCAACGGCACTGATTAAAACCACTTAATTAATCTGCATTATGCTTGCTATCTTATGTGTGTGCGCAGTTTGAGAGCAAACTCATTCTTCTCTTACTTTTATTACACTCTGATACGCAGAGGTAAACATGTGTCTTTTAATATGCATGAATAATTAGGAGCAAAGAAATAAGTATTATTACAAAACATTTCGGTTTTCCAGGTAAAACATACTTTTACCCACTTATAAAATACACCCATTTGGAATTGGCCTTAATTTGTTTTACCCCCTAAAAATCATTTTGCACCCAACTTTAAAAAATAGTGAGTAAAATACTCAGACGTCAAAATCGTTCCTGGTCCCTTCCTCCCCATCAACGATGTACCGCAGATGTGAGAACTGTTATTCACTCAGACAGCCGTTTAGACACTATCCTGATGACATTGTTAAATAGATACTTTTGCAGTTTATGGAGCAAGTAGACTGAATGTAACCACGTAGACGGCTGATGACATCACGACTAAGACTATGACATAGATGCGTTACGCATGAAGCACATACGCATTCCTGCATGAAGCAACGCAGGCACTTAGATTAAATTGCTTTTAGACACGAAGAACATGCTTATGACTCAGACAGAGAATGGACACACTTTTACTATGCAGTAACCGCAAGTTGCACAAGAATACATATGAACTGCTTGATGACGCTTAACGCAACTAACATGACATGTAAATAAAGATGGAAGCCACACCTGCATCAAAATGAATGGAGGGTCCTGAAAGGTCTCGAGAATGCAGAGGGATGCCTGATACGTTGATTTCGCAGAGGGGCGCAGACCAAGCTGCCAGTACAGCTATTGTGCACAGCCTCCAAAAGGACACAGAGGGATAGGATGTTTCACATTAGCAGAAGAGATAGAACCCCTGCAAGTGTAAAAGCTGAAAATCCTCATAAATGCAAGCAAGGAAATGTTGTTTGTGGCCCCTACACATGTGACTTGAACCTGGAGGACAAAGCCTATTCATTCGAGCCAGACAGGAACCGTTGCTCCCATCCACCTAAAGATAAGATGATACAAAAGTAATATCAGGATGAAAGCTTAATGTTCTGTCTCAAAGCCTAGAGGATCAGAGATGGTAACTTGTTGGGTACAAGCAACACCTTTGGGAATGTTCCCACCATCTTGAATAGTTGCTCAGGGGCTGGTAACTTTCCAAAGGGCCAATACTGAGAAGACCCTTGCTGACCAATCCGTACCCATCTTCTGCGTTAACTCACACTCTGTTGCAAGGGCCAAAGGCAGCATGCTAACCTGACATGTCTGTAGTTTAAACATTTAGGAGGTGGTCAGAGGAGGAGCCACCAGATACAGTTTAGCCAATAAGGCTACTAACCTCATATTCATCCTATATGTATTCTACCACACTAACCAATCCCAGTTTACCTTAGGTTTTTGCAATGTATAATTTCTTTTGTGAGATCAGGTCGCCTTAAATGCTCATGACCAGCCTGAGAATGACGAGAAACAATTGGAGAATTGTATGTTGTCCATAACTTGTTCCCTCTTTAAAAGCTTTCAATAAACAGTAATATTTATCATATTTTCAGGCTCATCTGTTTTTGAGTACAGGGGATTTCCCCCGGCCCGCTTTCTCTTGCTTGTAATTGGGGAGATTAACAATCCTGCACCTTACTTCAGCGGACCTCGAGAGCAGTGGAGTGTTGTATAGAGTGTGAGTAGCTGGCATTTGGGCTGTCATCTTTTAACAGTAGTGCTGTACTTATGAGGTCTGCCTGTTGGAATGTGCGTCCATTGGTATTAGTCCTTGGTCAGATACTTTGAAAGAGCCATGTTTTGAGAGATTTGTAAATTGCTTTCCACAAATGTCGAAAGGGAGATTGGTGAAAATTGAAAAGTTGCACACTGTCTAAAGAATGCATTGTGAAAACCAATTAAGTGGTAAAACCATCACACACGCTAGTAGGCACGCAGAGCTGCACTGTTGCTTCTTACATTTTACAACTGGAGCTCAGAGGTAGCCACATTTAGTTGGCCTCCTTAGTGGATCTTTTTTTCTGGCATGGTAATATTTGTACTTGTAGACAGGCAGATCAATACGTCATTCATAATTAGCCCCTCCCCCACTCCAATATTGCACTGGTGACAAACGCTTTGCACTAAGACAACCATACTGGACTTTTCCAAGACAGATATAGGAAGAAATGGACTTGATGTAAATAAAGATCACAAAAAATGAGCAGCTCACTGTTAAATGACACATGCACATGCCATAGACACTAAGCAAAAATGCACTCACCATAAAGAAACACAGACACTAGGTCAAACATTTGTTTATAAAGAATATCACTTGCAACCATAAAGACATGAAGAATATAACACAAGCAATGTATAAACTGTAATACAACATTAATGATATACGTACATAATTTACTAGAGTTGAAACGCAACAGTGAAAGGCAGCCATCTTTGTCAAAATGGAAGTTACAGCACGCATTGAAATGAATAAAGGCCTCGAGGCTTCATGAAAACTTAAAGTGCTGAATTAACTGAAATACAGATCTGTGCCAAGCATAGACGGTAGCTGCACAAACCTTGCCAAGGTTACAGAGACATAATGAGTGCAGAGATGTTTCAGGAAGGAAAATGAGATAATAATTCTCAAGCCACAAGACACAAGAGATGTTTCTTTCATATTAATGAAAGAACAATCGGCCTTTGAATGCCAGGTGACAACTAAGTATAAGCTAAAAACTTCATAATGAACGGATCAACCAAGTCCCTAGTGGTTTTAAAAGTAATAACACCTGCACTCATATTAGCAAAAACCTCAATAACTGCAGGGTGAAATAATTCAAAACATGGTCCTCTCACACGTGACCCATAATTCAAGAACAGTAGCTATTCATTAGGGCCAGGCACAGACAAGCACCTGCATCGACTCCTCACATATTCTCAGAACCATGGCACCTAGCACCAAGCAAGGTCGACTACAAAAGGGTTACTCTGGCTCATGGCATAGGAATAAGAGATAGCATTTTATTTAATTCAAAGGAAAACAGCTCCTGGACGTCTCTCCCCTTACTCCCATTTTGGCTCATATGTTGATGGCCTGTCAATTGCTCAAGGTAAGCAAGTAAGATGCCAACCAATTGAAATTCTTGATACTGTCCCACCATGTACATTTTGAATTAACCAATCAAGTAAAGAAGAAATTAGATGTATTCACCATTATCAATTTAGAGGTGGTCTCAAGTGGATCCAGTATAACCAATGAAAAGACTTACCCCTATTTCTTCCATATGTATACAAATCCCTTAACCAAGCCCCATACCACATAGGTTTTTGTAACTAAGATTGTAGTATGACATCAGTTATGACGTATTTTTAACTTATAGCCCAGTGTTGTGCCTGAGAAAGGCTGAGAGCGTTGAGATTCTATTGCTTGTATGCTGTCCCTCCTTTATGTGGATTGTTAATAAAGTGGGTTTTGCCATTTACTTTGACTATTTCCATTATTGAGTTTGGGATTTCCCGGGCTACCATTTCTGCTTAAACTGGACCATGATTACATCATTCCAGAGCATCATTACAAACTTCTAAGCATGCTTCAGATATCAGTCAACTACAGAGGATGTGAAATTGTAGGCTGCAGTGTTGCTCAATTTGGAGAAACTGGTCTGAAAGAAGTAATGACTGCTTTCTACATGGCCTTTCCGGAGTGTACCAAACAAGGACATTTGACATTATTTTTGCTAATGTTGTTCCCATATTAGTAGATGGAGAGGATGCACTCACCAATATGCCAATTGATTGTGTCCACAGATCCTCCATGCCTAGACTGCCGCTTTGTGCACTCCGCCGAGTGATTATGATCAAAGTGTTGAGGTGAAAGGGAAGAGACTTTTCTCTGATAACACAGCAGCAGGCATCTATTATACAGAAACTTTAACTTGAGATGTGATTGTTTTTCATGTAATACTTTTGCTTGGGGTCCCTTTTTTGACTGGTGGTGAAATTAACATCTATGTCTGTCTCTTTTTCTGTGTGCTTTGTATTTGGCACACTCTAGTGGGTCGCTGTTCTCCTCCTTTGAGGTGAGGTAGGCGAATTGTGGATTTCCACTTTTTGATTGGGATTTGCTACTGCATTTGTTTTCCCTCGTTTGGGGGTATATGGGGTTACCAGGGAGGGATTTTGGATGCATATTGTTTCTTTGCTCTATGAGTAATAGAATGGATTTTAGCAGTAGACATATTAGTGGGGTGTTGTTCTATTTTCAAGGTCTGGATTGTCTCACAGTGTATGTTTAAGCTACAGCATTAGGGACATATGGGTGACTGCATTAATACCATACAATGTTAAGGAAATCAACCGTACAGTTAAGAGAGCAAGAGTGATACCTTAAGCTCCTCGCAGGACAGCTTCAATAGTAATTTTTCAAAAAGCATATCTCTCTGCGAGTGAGCATTGGAAGTTAGGTTGGTGGATGCCGATAAGGGTTCATGCCCCAATCCCTAAATCAATTGAAAAGGTGCATCCTCATCTGGTGGTTAACTATGTAGTTGTGATTGGTTCATTGTCTGCCAAATCAATATTATTACTTTGTTCTTAAGCATCCAACATAGGCAATGCTGATTTTGTTACTTGATGTTGAACATAATTAAACAATATAAGGATCTTGCACGCACTTGAGCGATCTGAATGACACCTGGCCTAGTAGGATTGTTGTCCGTCCTGCCGTTGTTCCCCTCCCTTGCCTCGTCGCGCCTTGAAACACTTGTGTATAGGCGCGTTATAAATGCCATATCATGTCATAGAATTTGTTGTTTTGAGGTGGGTATTTTAATAGCATTTTAGAAGGTCACTTAGATACACTGTGTCATGGGGGACGTGCTTTGGGCAAAGCGTCTAACACTTTAGTGCAACACATTAATGATCTATGTCTGGGGGAACTGTGTGATTTCATTACCCAGAAGTCAGCCTTTTTTCGTTAAACTTACCCTCACCTAAGTCCTATAGAAGAATTGACTATCTGTTTACCTGACTGAGTGAACTCCATTGTTTATCGGAAGCTATGTACTTAGATCATTCATATCGCCAATGGAGTATTCAAGAAATGCATTGAAGCGAGTGAGATTCCAACAACTTAGACAAAAGCCTGTGTGATCCCAATTTATAAGAAAGGAGCTAGAGACCAGCTGGGACATTACAGGCCTATAGCGCTGCTGGACACTCTAAAAAAAGTATTTGGCTCTCTTGCCCTGGAAAATTTTCAAAAATGGACGCAGGAATCTAATTTTTTTTGATTCTTTACAGGCCGGCTTTTGAAGGGTATGGGTTCCACAGCCAACATCCTTCTGCTGAGCGCCCTGAAGTCAAAGGTCTTGGAGGGAAAGCCAGCCGTACACTTGGTATCTGTTGATCTGGTCCATGCCTTTGACCGGGTCTGTAGAGAAAGGCTCTGGGACAAATTGAACCATCGTAACTGCCCTGAATTAATCCTTGGTCCCATCAAGTCACTCTACACTTCAACATCTAAGAGATTGAGATTGAACAGAGCAGGCCTATTGTCCAAGGAGATACCAAAGGCTCGTGGAGTCAAACAGGGGTGTCCCTTAGCCCTGGCTTTGTATAATTCCTACACAGCTGACTATATGGATATGCAGATAGGGCTTAGAACATTCCCTCCCACAATAGGCAAGTCAGCAATATCTAGACTCCTTTATGCTGATGATATAATTCTTATCGATCAGACATTGGTGGGCCTCCAAAGGCAATTGTCCAATCTCATTGTCTATTTAATGGACAACAATCTGGAACTAAATAAAGCCAAAACAAAAGGCAAGACGCTTAGTAAGTTCGCACCTGTACGGAAGCCATTAAAACTTTACACCGAGGAATGTCAACTAGAGACAGTAAAAAGCTTCCAATACCTAGGAATAATGCTAAATAATAGCAAGAGCAAACAGCCAATGCAGGAATTTCTGGAGGGAAACATTTCTTCCCTGGTAGCACAGTCCAAAGTCGTCAATTGGAAGTTTGGCCGCTTATCCCTAAAACCTACAATTGATTTCTTCAAAGCTAAAATTTTCCCTAGTCTAATTTACGGAGCCGAAGCCATGCCCCTCCTTCCTGACACAGTCTGGAAGGAATTGGAAGGACAGTTTTTGAAGCGCGTTTTGACCCTGCCCCAGTAAACACCAATGGCGCTAATCTGTAGAGAATTGGGCACAACTTCCATCAAAGCAATTATAGAAAGGAATGGTCTGATGTTATACAGGAAAATCATAGAAGTGCCCTGCAAATTTCTTTTCAACCTCATCAAAACCGAAATGGAGGATAAAAACAACAAAATGCTCATGGATTGGAGGCAAAAAAAAGGACCATACCCGAGCGAATTGGCTGCACGGATGAAGAACTAATCCAGAACCCAGAAAAGGGCAACAAAAAACTACTCGAACTGGACTGGATTGAAACCTTGGAGGAGGCAGCAGGATATAAGATCAATAAAGATATCCCTCCTAGACACAAACAACTCAATGAAATTCCGTCTTACTTATTGAAATTTCCAAGTCAACAACTTCGGCAAAGTTTTTTAAGGATCTGATTGAATTTAATGAACACCAACGAGATCCGAGCGATAAGAGGCCTTGTGAAGTCTAAACTTTGCCACTTCTGCGAGACGCCCAACCAGGTGGAAACCTCCAAACACCTCCTGCTATCGTGCCCGGGATTGATTATAGAAAGACACACCTGGTTGAGTCATCTCATGGAAGACGCCTACGCCTACGACAAATAAGAGTCTTGGGCCCACCTAATTGGAGGAGAAAAAACGAAATGGGTGATAGCAGTTGTTGGCTTCTTCAGGCAGATTGGCTTGACAGACATGAAATCACAGGAAACAGTGTCCTAGGCGAATGCAATGAGGAGATCTGTGGAATATAGAGATTTTCTTTTTTAGGGATGTGTCAATTAAATCAAATAAAAAAAATAAGGCATGATTCACTCCTAAATGTAGTGCACTGTGATATGCATGTGCATGTGGGAGGTGGGAGAGTCTTCTGGGAAACACTGGAGGATGCTGGGTATTCCAGGGTGTGCCTGAACATTAAACATCTATTCATAAACGTGAGGTTCAAGTTTGTTTATAACAAGCCTATATTACCCCGACCAAGTCTCTTAAATTTGACGCGAGGTAATCAAATGTATGCCCTAAAAGCAAGTTCTGTTCAGGTTCATTCATAAATATGCAGTGGAAATGCATTTATGTACAAACATTTTGATTGGAAATAGTGAAATGTATGGCAAGGTTTTCTGAATTGCTATTGATTCCATCTATGAAGTTATGCTTTAATACTTGATAAGAAACATGGCAAATCAATTAACCAATGCAAAGGTCTGGCCTGTTTCTTGCGATAAGATGAACTGTGATGCAGTGGAAATCTTCTAACAATATGAATTCATTAGGGTGGAATGTCGATATGAGAATATGGGTGGGGGCTGAACAAGACCCTCACATTGCAACACATAATATGCTGATAATGATCAGCTTTATTGCAAATGGGTCATTATCTTGCAGGACTTGGAACAGGACTCGGATCTTCGCCCTCCGTGATGATGTTCTGTCCCTCTGGTGTAATTGTATCCACATCATAAAGTTTGTTTTCACTGTATGGTTGTGTAAGATATGTATGCTTATTGTATACTTTGTTCTTTGTTCAATAAAAAGAGTAAATGCAACATCTTTACAGGTTTATCCCGAGGTTATATGTATAAGGCTCTACTGGATTCCACCTCACGTCTGCATAAAGGCAGGTGAATAGAAACTCAGACATCCGCTGGCTGGAATTGGAAGAGGCAGGAGCGGCTCTGAGAAGAGAACTATAGCTAGGATAGTTAGGTTAGAGTATAATAAAATTGATAACATGGCCTAGGTAACGTTACGGAATTAGTTTGGAATTTTTGGGGGGAGTTGAGAGGACATGATTTTTGGGTGGGAGGCAGTGTCAATTGTGGGAGGAGGGGCAGTGTACGCAGGGTTAGGCCAAACACTGAATACCACATGTGGATTTAGTAGGCATAGGAGAAAGCCAGAACACTGAGAATCCTGAGTGCATATACTAGGCAGAGAAGAAGGGAAATGCACTGAGAAACCCAGATGCTTTTAATAAGCAGAGGAGAAGGCTACAGCACTGAGTACCCAACTCGCATTTAGTAGGTGTTGGAGAAGTCCAAAGTACTGAGAACCTCATTGAATTTAGTATGCAGAAGCGAAGGACAAACCACTGAGACCCCTATGTGCATTTAATATGGGTAGATGAATAGAAAAGAACTGAGAACGCTACATGCATTTAGTAGGTGAAGTAGAAGGTTAAATCATTGTGAACCCCATGTGCATTTATCAGGCAGAAAAAAAGACCAAAGCAGGGAAGCTCAGATGCATTCAATAGACACGGGAGAAGGGCAAAGCACTGAGGAATCTATATGCATTTAGCAGGCAGCGATAAGGCGAAGGTACTGAATACCCCCACATGCATTAATTAGCTGGTGGAAAAGGCCAAAGCACTGAGAATCCCACTTGAATTCAGTAAGTGGACAAAAAGGGAAAAACACTGAGAACCCAATGTATATTTAGCAGATGAAGGAGAAGACTAAAGCACTAAAAACTGAGAACCTCATATGGCTTTATTAGGCTGATGAGAAGGGCAGAGCACTAACAATGCCATCTGCATTTAATAGGCAGAGGAGACAGGAAAAACTATGAGAAACCCCATGCATTTAGCATGCAGTGGGGAAGGGCATGAAAAATGTGAACCTCACATGCATTTAGTATACAAAGGAAAAAGACAAATCACTGATAATAGAGTGCGTATTTATCAAAAGAGAAATGTTCAATTAAATTAACATATCTGAATCTGCTGCAAAACCCCAACTTCGTGGGGGCAAAGGAAACTGTCCGGAGGAACAATGTATCTAATGGGCATTTTTTCGCTTGCTACAGCAGAAGCTGTTTGTACCAGAGAAGCCCACACAGTGCAAGGGTTTCTGTGGCGTCCAAGCTAGTCATTCGGTAGCCTCAGATCCCTTCCTCTGCAAAATGTGTCTCAAAAGAATGCAGTGCATCAGGAAGCAATGCCATTGCGCATCTAGTGCCTTTGAACAAGCATCTGGTGCCAGAAGATGGGTTCAAGAGAAGGAATTTAATCCACCAACAACCAAGGCACGAGCGGCAGAAGATGCTGCATCAGCTCAGCAGCAAATAAGAGTAATCTACGGTTGAAGAAGAGGTACTATTCCCCACCTCTGATTTCCTTAGGAGATGACACTGAAGAAAATGACACAGATTATGCTCCATACCCTGATTTAAGTTTGAGATTCAGACGCTACTACTTTGATGATACTAGAAATAGCGATAAAGACCAAGAGAGAGAAGACGAAGGCACTGATGAACACATGCAATTATCAAGTGCAAGTACTACATGAAACTGGCAAGATTCAGACACTTCATGTACACCAGTACACAATCTTTTTTTTGAAAGGTATGAAAAAAGCAAATGCTCGCGGTGATAAAACTTTGCAATCGATTACTTCCACAGAACCAGCCCCTCAGTCAACAACATCCACTGCAAAGTACACCAAGTAGACGAAAAGAAGGAGAGGTGAGATCTTATCTTAGCCTTACATAAAATATGAGTCATCTTACGTTGAAAAAGCAACAAGCTAATGTTTGCATCTGCCATAATTGTTTTAAAGGGGACTTGCGAGGGATGCTGGGTACCGATTTGGCTACCTCTTCCCTATGGGCCCACATTAGATGGCATCATCTGCATACCTGGCAAAAGCAAAAGTGGACAGGACTATTAATTAAGGGACATGGAGACTGCCTCAATTTAAAGTGAAGATGTGCCAGAATAATGCATTCTTTTATGTATTTGTGCTTATCACATGCTACCATGAAACGGATGCACCAATAGGATGCAGGTAGTTACTGGCTCCCCTGAAAAACATCATATGCAAATGGCCTAGAGTCTCACACACACACCAGAACCACTCCATTGATTTGAACCAGGAAAAAGGCTTTTAACCAGCTTTACATGTTATAATAGGACATAATGAATGTGTGAGTTCAAAATGGAATTCACTGCATTCATGAAAAACATTGCCACTGTTACAATGAAACCATGTATAATGCCAGAATCAACAAGCCAAGAATGCTGCTAAAGGGCAGAATAGCATTGTGTTTCAACAATAATCACACCATTGCTTAAAAATCATGGAGCTGCATATCTTAAAAGGTGAAAAGGCTAATTTGTCAGAACTTTCCAATGTAAACAGTGTTTTCATTTTTTAATAGCAATTGAATCCTTTGTTTATTCTTTCAAGAAGAAAGACATTTGAAATATAAAAGTGATCATTTTGTAAATGAATAAATAAGCCTACTGTGATTAGACAATGATTTGAGTGTGCACATTTTTAGAATAGTGACTTCGATACAGTTTAAATCCATACAAAGTCAATTGTTTTCTAATGTGGGATATGGCAGTGCTGGTTCGTTATCCATTGAACATCTATGACAGGCTTGGTTCTTATGTTTGAGCCCTGCATACATGATCAAATGAGAGGAGGATTGAGTGTCCCAGGTGACTTGCTTTGGCCATTTGGAGTAGATGCATTTGCGTGTCTTTTATCATGAAAACATATTAAGGTTCACAGATGAAAGGGTCATTTGGACCAAGCCACTGAGTTAATGAGATGTCCCCAACCTTGTGAGATTCACAAGGGTGAGGGTATCTCATTCCAACTCATATCCAGTAATACATTCCAGCTAAACCTAATCCACTGTCCTCTGAAGAAATAAGAATCTGGATCAAACACAGTACATGAGCTCTGTATTTAGGCTCAGGACTTCAAAAGGCCTTAACACACTTATGGCTTGATCGCAAGTTTGGAGCTTCAGTAATACCACCAAACCTGTTTACTGTTACCATATGCAGTAATTACAGGGAGGTATGGTAGGCCTGAAAGATTACTAGTCTTGCAGGTCATACCTTAATTCCACATTTTTGAGTCCCATATGAATCCTTGAGGATAAGGAAATGACCACAAGCGATAAAACCGCATCTGGTAAGTGCAAAATGTGGTACTGGTTTTGAGTTACAGTAAAACTCACCATTCAAAACCAGACAAATTAATGAGCTTAGTAGATAAACTCATGATTTGGCAGACCATAATCTACCCAGTAAACGCAATTACTGGGTATTTACCTCTACTGCTAAACCTGTTATCAGGCGCTTAGAGTATCATTGCTTGGCATGAAGTTAGGTATTTAAGTCCACATAATGGCCAGCCAAATGGAAGAATGAACAAAGTAATCTGTCATTTATTGAAATCAATCATTGACTGAAGGCATTACAAATATCTGCTCACATGAGTCCTTATACTGAACATGAGGTTTCATGTCTACAGTCAAATATAGGGTATTATTTAATTCTAACTTGACGTGATGCAATAGAAAAAACGTTTTAACATAACTGCAACAGCATGACCTAAAATCAAATAGAAAAGTGTGATACATCCATGAGACTCCAAATTTCCTATGTTTTTAATAATGAACACATTTATGAATTTTAATAAGTTCATGAAAAATCATCTAATAAACGTATGTTGATTGTTCATACATGCATCTGGATGGTGGTTCCCAGGAATCCATGTTTCATTAATGTACCCTATTGTTACAAGAAATTATGGACAAAAAAATGACTTAAATTCAAAGGTATGAGAGCAGGTAGCCTCCACGTTTTCACATGTATAGAAACTATTTTCAACCTATGAAGACTGTGGGTTGTATCCTCTGTGATTGGCTATTAAGCAAGCCAATTGAAAGATTGCACCAATCAAAAAGTGAGATATAAAAATGACAAAGTGTGGGAAACGTTACCTTAATAAAAGTAGAAATACACAGGAAATAGAAGACCCTGCAATCAAAAGCTGCATAGAAGGATAACACCAGTCTCAATGAGTGTTGAACTTGGATATTGGCAGATGGAAGGTCCTTGCCATGAGGGAGCGTGAAACAGATTAACCTGGGGCAGATCTGATTTCCAGAAAACTGAGAAAGGGACACTTGAGGGTCTCTACTGACTCTCGGCATGAAAGAGGTATTCAAACGTGAGTATGAAATCTCCCGAAATGTAATTAGTTAATTCCCCTAGAATCATTCCCCTGCTAAGTCCTGGGAATGGGAAGGAAATGGGAAGGTGTTTTTCATTAGGTTAGAACTGCATCTAAATAGTATGGGCCTGATTCACAGAAGTGTTTTATAATGGTGCAGTCTCATAGCAAAACGCTGTGTGTATCAGGTCCTATATGTTGATATTTTAGTGTGACATGCACGAGTGTGTTCTCACTATATCTAAAGCGAAGTGAAAATATAATTTGTTATACAAAACATAGTATTTTTCTGTGCACCGAGTGCAGGTGCTCATATATTATTACTAACAGAATGAGAATAGGAAATTGGAGTGTCTTAGACTAAGTTATAGCCAGCTTTCACTGTATTAAAGCTAAGTAAGATTACATTTCTATTAGAACAAAATTAATTTCTACCTGCTGTGTGCGCTCAGTAAAACAGGGAGCATTTCCCAGCACAGAGAGTGATGCATTTTGTAAACGATAGCTACAACAAACTGAATCCTATGATGTTCACATTTATAGTCCACACATTAGGCTGTGAATCGGAGAAGCAAGCTGTATAGCCTAAATAAAGAATTGAAAAATCAACAACTGTGAAAGGCATAGATATTTAAAAAGAGAGACTGAAATGGAAAGGAGTTTAGAATTTGTATTCCTATAGAAAAGATGCAGTTGCAAATAAATGCTATGATTTCACCAATGATTTTGTATTGAAGTTGGAGGACCCCAAACTAAATATACCCAAGAAATTCAAGTGGACTGGGGGACATTGTTGTTGTCCTTTCAGAAAGTCTGAATCTGGGGAATAAATAGCACAGTTTCCCTAAACACATGCCCGTATATCCTAATGGAACCTATCCTAGTGTGTATTGTATTTTCACACATATTCTAGAAACCAACTGTCCCACATTCACACAAAGGGGGAATTCACTTAAATGTGCTTACATAAATATAATTTTCTATGCATTCATCTCTGATACCAGTACTTGTTTTGATATTGGAGAAAATAGAGTTTCTAATCTATTGCTTGTTTGAGTCTGTGATGTTGAAGAGCCAGGATTTTAGTAATTTCCTGAACTTTAGGTGAATTTTAGGTGATCTTTGGTGTTTCTTATTTCTTTTGGGATGTTATTCCAGGTTTTCGCAGCTAAGTGGTAGAATGAGGTGCCTCCAAGTTTTTTCTTAAGGTATGGTTTTAGTTCCAGGCGGATTTTGTTGCTTGACCTGAGGAGTCTTGTTGGCTTGTAGATTGTTATTTTCCTTTGTAGGAATTCTGCTCCTTGTCCACTGATTGCCCTGTGCGTTATGCACATTGTTTTGAAGGTGATGCAATGTTTTACTGGGAGCCAGTGTAGTGTTTTTAGGGCAGGAGTGACGTGGTCTCTTGTGGATAGTTTGAGGAGTAGTCTGGCTGCTGTATTTTGGATCTGTTGTATCAGGAGGTATTCTGGTATTCCGAGGTAGAGGCTGTTTGCATAGTCGATTCTTGACATGATGAGGGCAATGATAGTGAGTGTTTTGTGCGTGAAGGAGAGGAAAGGTAGGATTCTTCTTGCTGTGCGGAGGAGGAAAAAACATTTCTTGACTGCATTTATCTGTGGTTCTAAGGTTAGGGTGTTGTCCATCAGGACTTCCAAAGTTTTTACTACCTTAGATGGTGACGGTGCGGTTCCCATTTCCGTTGGCCAAGGGATGGCGGTTTCGTTCTCTTGGTCTTTGGATACGATCATGATTTCTGTCTTTCCTGGGTTGATTTTCAGGTCGTTGGCATTCATCCAGTCGAAGACTTCTTTTAGACAGTCGATTAGGGTTGAATGATCGTCTTGGATGTCTTTGATTTTGTAGATGATTTGACTATCGTCTGCGTAGTATAACTGGAGTCTGGTAGATGTTGAAGTACAGTGGTGTAAGTGAGGAACCTTGTGGTACTCCACAGTTGTTAACTCGTGGGGTGGATTTGAAGGGTTTGATCCATACGGTTTCTGTTCTGTCGGCTAGGAATGATTTAGTCCAGAGTAGTGCTGTGTCTGTTATGCCTATGTCTTCTAGTCTTTTGGTTAGGATGTCATGGCTAACTGTGTCGAAGGCTGCAGAGAGGTCGAGCAGAATCAGGGCTGAGGTTGTGCTTGAGTCTGCGTTAGTTTTAAGGTCGTCCCAGATGGATAGTACTGCTGTTTCTCTTCCTCTAGCGGGTCTGAAACCGACTGGAGCTTGGTCTAGTAGGTGGTGTTTCTCTACGTGTCCTTGGGTTAGTTTGCATATATAGGTTTCCAGGAGTTTTGCCGGGTAGGGAATGTTTGAGATCGGCCTGTAGTTGGAGAGGTTGTGAAGGTCCTGGGTACAGTTCCTGTTGCTAGTGACAGAGTTAGAAGGTGTCTGTAATATTCTGCTGGCGTTCCTTGTGCGAGGATTGATTTGTAGATGTCTGGGGTACAGGGATCCATGGGTGATCCAGCTTTCTTGCTGTGTTTTACCAGCATTGTGAATGCCTCTGCTGATATTTCAGGATAGTTTTTGAGTTTGTGCTGTGGTTATGTGTTATGTTCGTTTAGTTGTATGTTGTGGTTGGTTTGTCTATTTTGTATGGTTTGTCTGATGTCATTGATCTTTTTCTTGAAGTGGTCTGCTAGGTTGTTGCATAGTTTCTCTGAGGGGGTTGGGGTATTATCCCAGCTGGTGGGTTTCTCATCTCTTTAATGATGTTGAACATTTCTTTTTGTGTGTTGGTGGCATTGGTGATTCTGTCATCATAATGCCTTCTCTTCGCCTTTTGAATTTCCTTCTTGTATGTGCGGATTTGTTTCTGGAACAGTGTTTTTTTTTTCTGGGTTGTATTCTTTCCTCTATTCTAGTTCCATCTTTTTTGTTTTCTTTTTTCATGGTGCTTAATAGCGGGGTGAACCATTTTGCCCCATTGCTCTTTTTTTTGATGGGGTGAATGGGTTTTCTGGGGTGATCTTGTCAATTGTGTCTGCAATCCATTTGTGTAGTAGCTCCGCTTTCCCGTCTAGTTCTGCTAGCTCTACTTCTGTGGTTGAGGGTTTGGTTAACTTCAGTTGTTCGAATAGGTTGCTTTCTTTGACGTGTTTCCAGTTTCTTTTTGTGGTGGTTGTAAGTTCAGGGGGTTGGATGAAGAGTTGAGTAGGCAGAGTGATCACGAATGGGAAGATGAGATGGTCGCTCCACAGTATTTGTATTGGTGGTGCCGTGGTGATGGGTCTTTCCTTGGCGAAAATTGCGTCGAGGGTGTGTCCTGCCTATTGTGTTGCCCCTTTGACTAGTTGTCGTAGTTTCATGGTAGTGAGTTGTTCAATCAGTGAGTTCTGGGAGTTGGCATGACTGTCTTCAAACCAGATGTTGGAGTCCCCCAGGATGATCAGATGTTCGTGGTTGATGACTATGCTGGTGATAGCTTCTATAAAGTTGTCGATGATGGTTGCATCATATGTCGGTGGTCTGTACACCAGGATGAATGTGATGTTGTTTTTTGGGCTTGCTGTTAGGTGTATTACCATGGTTTCGCAGTTGAGGATGTTGAGCGGTTTGTCTGTTTTTATTTTCAGGTGTCCTTTGAATGCTATTGCGATGCCTCCTCCTTTTTTGTTTTTACTGTTTATTTGAAGGCATTTGAAGTTGGTTGGAAGGCAGAATTGTAGTGTAATTTTGTAGTTGTCGTCCGGCCATGTTTCTGTGATGAACAGGATGTCAATGCCGTTGTCATCAAGTAGGTCGAAGATCTCTGTTGAGTGTTTTGACATGGATCTTGCGTTTATCAGATTGCAGTGGAGTTTGGAGGTTTTGTTTGGTTTGCACTTTCTTGTTGAGATGGTTTTCTTGTCGGTTTTGAATGGGTAATGAAGTGTAAAATGAGAGGTCCCATATGACCACAATAATGTGTCATAAAGTTTGGATGGAAAGTACAATAAAGAACATATCCCCAGGCATACCCCAAGTGACAAGAACAAAGGCCAAGGGAGTGAATCATGACATCTGGGTCAGACATGGGGGGGTCAGGAAGATGGTTGGGCAGGCCCACCATTAAACAGAACACCAATATAAACTTAAAAAGTCAGAAGAGAACATGCATGTTCTAAAACATTGGAGTTGTATCAAAACACAAAATGTATCTGTCTCGACTGTGGTGATGGTAGACCTGTATGGTTGAGATGTTGGCTATTTATTATCACTTGGTAAATTCCCAAGAGCTGAGTGCACTTGTAGTTGATGACCCTTTGCTTTTCTCTGACAGGTTTCCTAATACTTTATAGGTGCCTTGTGCTATGTTTGGCTGGCTGTATGTGAATTAGACGACTTAGATTGTAAATAAACAATATTTATTGAAATGCATTTTGTGTTTTGATACAACTCCACACAGCTAGATGTGCATTTTTGTAAATATGTTTGTATATGTATTTGTTTTTAGATTCACCATTTCTCCTGGTGAAGACATTTATAAATCAATTGTCAACATCGAAACTTATGTATTGCTCTCAGAGTCTGGAAGACAGGGACTCCAGCCTTTTTGTTTACCTCTTGCAAAAGAAAAACATCTGATGCCCTCAACAACCTTTGTCCAGAAGAATTGGTTACAAATTAATTATACCCCTCTGTATTACAGGTTATAATTTCTAAGGTATCTTGTGAGAGACATATTGGTCACACCGGTCTTATTGGCACATTTCTCTTATTTGTAGTAGTGGGTATATCTCAAATGTCAGTAACACCCTCTAAGGCCAGGGTCAATGTACCCATAATGTTCTGTAGTTCACAACTTTGGGGGCAATGTGGTATTCTTTTCTTCTGCTCCACACACAGCATTATAGTTTTAGGGGCCAGTTCTGGTACACGCCAGAGGTCATAACCTCCAATTAGGAATTCTTGTGAGTTGGACATAATGAATTCAACAAGAACCAGCGAGACCAAATGAACTAGTCCCCATTTTTCCTCTGTATCACAAAGTGGAAGTTCAACCTGGACAATATCTTTGCTCAAGATTAATTGCAGTTGTGAAATACTATGAAAGATCTCTAGTATTCAAGTTCAATTTAAGAAAGCACATTTATCAGTAGCTAAAACCTAATGAAGCATCATTTTGAAGAATATTTCTCTCTGCGTCAAGATTTCAGGATTAATAGGCTCACTAGCAATTGAGCAGCCATGATCATGGGCCTCATTCTGTGATTCAGACGTTGGTCTGGTTCCATGCATAGCTAGCCAAGTATCCAGAGTTCGATTTTGTGCACAAGTCATTGGCTGTTTAATGTTAGAGTAATGTCAATCCGTAGTCAAGGTGCTGAATCGACAAGACACCTCTAATTGTGTGATAACTACCGGTTTCTGGGTCACTTGAGGTTCCGGCAGGGACTTAGCCGTTGGTTGAATACTCACAGTTGTTGATTGATCCATGTTGGCCCGTAGCCATCTTAATTCACCTCGTCACTTTTTTCCGTTATGCTGATTATACTCAAGGCCAGCTTATGCAACAATGTTACTATCAGTCTTTTCTTTACCATTTATTTCTGATGTCGCTGTAAGCTATTTGATTTTTTTGTATTAACACTTACTGAAAATTTAAAGAGGTGTTGTGATTTATGTAAAAATAGGAGTATTCAGGTGTATATATTACCCTGCCTGTGGAAGATATATACATCAAGTGAGAGTGTGAATGAATGATGGAATTAATGGTGGTATATAGATGTGGATGTTGGAAGTAAACAAATATTTGAAAGTTATATACAAATAAATATATATTTTGACGAAAATTGGTGTTGTCAAAACTAAGAAATGTTCTGATCTTGTTTGCCAAGGTCCGTTTTTGTTGTTGTTCTGATATATTTAGCCTAAAGGACCTGTGGTAGTTTAGGAATCCCTTATTTTGAAACCAACTCCTAATGTTCCTGTCTGAGCCTGTCCGAGCACAGACGAGTCACACTCAAGCTCGCTCCCCTTTACAACGGCACATCCACCCATAAGTCGGACACCCAACATGTTTGGTAAGCCCCTGTCTCCTCATTTACACCTAGATATACCCATGCCGTTCAAAGCACTACTTCCTCACGAACTTAAGGAATACAACCGTTCCTCCTTGCGGCACCAATACAATTTCCCCACCCATAATAAAGAGCTGAGCTTGGTGCAGTGCCTCCCAAACACCTTCCCAGATGACTGCTGCTGTATAAGCAGTCTCATATATGGAATCCAATGTATGCTCATAACCAAACTCAAGTTGGCACACATTGAATCTAGCTGTGTCTTAAATTGATTTTAGCTGTGCTTTCTGACTGATTTTTAGCCACGTTTACGAATTGATTCTAATTGTGATCACATTCCACACTCACACACCTTCCAGCTGAGTTCCCAGCCCAAAAGGAGTATTAACATAGTCCAATAATTCCCTGCCGCTCCTTGCTGTGTCGCCGCTGCAGCCCCCAAACACTATCATCTTACCAATATGCACCATCCCTTGCTGGTCATCCAAGACTATGAACTGGTATATCAGACTACACTCAAACCCAGACCCGCACCCACCCACCTACATGGTTCCTGCCCCCCCACCCAGCCTAACAATGCAACCACCATCATTGCCCTGCCCCCCGCCCTCCTACTGTCTACCCACCCCACACACACTATCAAACCCACAACTCTGGACCCACAACAACCCTACCACACCATCAGATAGCATTACCCTCCATCAACTCATCCCCTTGCCTCTCAAGCTAGCCCCATGCAACACACCCTGCACCCGTGCACCCCTAAGCACACCAAGTCTCACACATCCTCAGTTTCATACTCCCCCTTCCTCACCCTCCCATCCCACCCCACGCTACCCTCCCTCCCTACCAGCACAGCATCCCCCTCCCCACACAGTCACCACCCAACCATAGACTCAAAATGTTACACGCTCCTACTCTACCCACTGAACGCCCCTCTCACCCAAGAAGCACGTCCGCAAGAAACTACCTACTCGGCCTGCGCACCCAAACCTCAGCATCCAAAAACAACTTTGCTTGCCTAGCTCGCCACTTGCCCCATAGCAAACCAAATACATCCCTTCCTACACAACTGCAACACCTCTCTACAACAGCACACAATAACCGCAAATCACTACAGTCACTCTTTCCACACCAGCAACCACCACCCACACCCACACAAAAAGAACTGTCAGCACAATTGCTCTCTATACATCCACTCCAACGCCCCCTGGCCCTGGACTGGCCACATCATCCACTTCTCCATCCCTTTATCCACAAAACAAAAATCTCTCCCTACTCCACTAACACCAGCCCCAGCTCATAGATCCAAGAAACTAACCAAAGGGAGAGCTCCCATCATTCTAGCGGATCTATACAATTCCACATTGAAAAATGCTGTCAATGGCACAGCACCACTGTCAGCAAGGAAAGCCAAAACCACCAGACACATAAACGCATGGCTCGCCCCAGAATTACTGGAACTCCACTCCTTAAAATGCAACGCCTTCTCCTCCTGGCAAACCAACCCACTCAAATCTACAAAACTAGAATTCAACAAGATAGCCACCCAATACAAGAGAGCAATCATCTCTGCCAAATCTGCCTCCTTCAACACTAGTATCACCATTGCAAAATCTGGAACCAAAGAGATCTTTGGCATCTTCAGGGAACTAGAAGCACCAGCTCCCACTACGCAGGTCATAACCAAATCTGAACCATGGTGCTCCAACGTCCAAACTGCCATGCTCAAAAAACTTGACCTTCTGCAGCACAGAATCCAAACCAACCAGAACACTCTGCCCCTACCCTCAGCCACACACGCCACCTACCCTCCTGCCATAGACGTCCCCCTATTCTCCTTCAAGGATGTCATGGAACCCGAAGTCTTCGCCCTCCTGAAACACCTCAAACTGCAAAGGTGATGCCGCAATCATTAAAGACTATGCTATCACACAAGCCCTGTTTCTCATCTCATTTATCAATGCCTCCTTTGCTGCAGGTCTGGTACCCTCTAGCCATAAGGAAGCCTGGGTATGACCGCTTCTAAAAAAGCTGTCACTTGACCCTGCCTCCCCAAACAACTGCAGACCCATAACCACAGTCCTCTTCCTGTTAAAAATCCTTGACAAAGCTGCCTACACCTAGGTCCAACTCTTCCTCGAAACCAACCATATCCTGGGCATACGCCAATTGGTATTCCGCCCTGGTCATGGCACAAAATCTGCTCTGCTTGACCTAAAAAGCCAAGTTCATGACATAAAGGATGTGGGCAAGCCTGCATTACTCCTCCTCCTGGACCTATCAGCCGCTTTTCATCTAGTGGACCAAAACATTCTCTGTCACCACCTCACCTCATCAGCACACTTCTCACCCAATGCCACAGCCTGGATCAGATCATTCCTACAGGGAAGAACCATGAGAGTCTTCTCTGACTAGGTCTGCACAGCTCCCGCCATCATCCACTGCGGAGTCCCTCAGGGCTCCTGCATCTCACCCACTCTCTACAATATTTTTACTTAGCCCCTATTTGACATCCTAGACTCCATTGACATAGCCTACAGTAACTATGCTGATGACACTCAAGTCCTTCTTCCACTCACCAGTAACTGCGAAACCTATGCCAAGGCCCTCGACTTAGCGGTTATGCCGTCCCGCAAAATACTGCAAAAACAGCTGTTTTGCGCAAAATGCTGCAAAAACGGCCGTTTTGTGCAAAAACAGCATCTTTACAACAACAAAAAACATTTTTTTTACATTTTTTTTTAAGTAATCTGCAAAAATTACTGTTTTAGTAAAAATAATCCTCAGGGTGCCAGGTTCTCAACTTTTTTTTTACACAAGAAATGAAATCACTTGCGCTCCAAAAAAGTGCAGCCCAATCCACAAGGTACACATGAATGGGCACATTTGATATGCGCGTCCATTCAGATGGCCTTTTTCACCTCCTTGATCAAATAAAGTGGCGTTTCTGTCAATTTAAAAGCGCATCCCTCATTTCCAAGCAAGATGCACTTTTAAATGTGCAGAAATTGTAGGCAAGGAACAAGTTACTTACCTGTAACTGTTGTTCTCCAGCATGGGTCTGGCATGGATTCACATGCTCATGAATATTCCCCGTCGTCAGGCTGGGAATCCTCGGTAAAGAAAAAATCAGTATCAGCTTAGTTTCTGATCTATCTTTCTTAGTAGTAACCAATCACTGATCTCTGGGTCATACTGCCCCCAGCCAATGACTGCCCTCTCCCTAAGGCCCGCCTCTGGCAGCCATCCTCAGATTTGGTAGCACGCAAAGTGGCAGTATGACCAAGTGAAGAGCCGCAGAGGGGTAGGTGGGAGGGTTCGCATGTGAATCCATGCCAGACCCATGCTGGAGAACAACAGTAACAGGTAAGTAACTTGTTCCTTCTCCAGCATGGGGGCTGGCATGGATTCACATGCTCATGAATAAAAGAATACATAGCAGTACACACATGCACAACCACGGGAGGTGGCAAAGGCTCAACATTAAGCATTACATCCAAAACTCAACATTAAGCAATTCTTACCTCCTCACCAGGCTCACCTTAGGCGAACAGGTTGCGCAGCACTGCTTGGCCGACCCTGGACTCCTCCCTGGAGTCCCGATCGACGCAGTAGAATCTTGTGAAGGTGTGCGTAGACCTCCACGTAGCAGCCCTGCAGATGTCCAGCAGGGGCACACCAGACAGGAACGCCGTAGTAGCAGCGATCGCTCTGGTCGAATGGGCTCTCGGACGGCCGGGCAGCGGTCGGTTTGCCAACCGGTGACAGTGCATGATGCAGCCGGAGAGCCATCTGGAAATGGAAGTCTTCGAGAGAGCCTTCCCTTGATTCACAGACCCAAAGTTCACAAACAATTGTGACGTCTTCCGAAAACTCTTTGTGCGGTTCACGTAGAACTTCAGCGCTCTAGCTACATCCAGCGAGTGCAAAGTCCTCTCGGCCGGCGGAAGAAAACTGGTAACACCAAGGGCTCATTGAGGTGTAAGTCTGATGGCACCTTGGACATGAAGGAGGGGTGCGTCCTCAGCACCACCCTCATGTCATGAAAAGGCAAGTATGGAGGCGGAGGTGATGGCCACGAGGAACGCTGTCTTCCATGACAGGAACTTCAAAGGCGCCGAATGCATAGGCTCGAATGGGGCCCCCATGAGCCTGGTCAGCACCACATTAAGCTCCCACGCCGGGGCAGGAGCCTTCACCGGCGGGAACGATCGGAATAGTCCCTTCATAAATATCCTTCACCAGGCAATGAGACCACAAGGACGCCCGTCCCGTAGTCCTGGTATATCGGGAGATGGCAGCCAGATGTATTTTGATGGAGGCGTGAGCCAGTCCAGCTTTGGCCTGTGACAGTAGGTACGGCAGTACATGAGGGGCCGTAATCCGCAGAGGGTTAATCTTCTGTGCACGGCACCAGACGGAGAACCTCTTCCACTTATGACCGTAACACCCAAGAGTTGAGGACGCCCTGGCTTTTGCAAGAACCTCTCTGCAGTCAGCCGGGATATCGTACCCTCCAAACTCTAGTGCTGCAGGAGCCAGGCCTGCAAGTTCAGGGACTGTGGGTCGTGATGGAGAATGGCGCCCCCTTCTCTGGAGAGAAGACCCATGTCTGCCGGCAGCTTGACTGGTGGGAACGTTGAGAAGTCCAGAAGGTCCGGGAACCAGATCTGCCTCGGCCACGCCGGTGCGACGAGGATCATTCTGCACCTGGACTTCTTGAGCTAGTTGATGAGGCGGAGCAGCAACGGCAACGGAGGGAATGCGTATAGTAACAGGCCGTCCCAGGGGAACGAGAAAGCATCGCCCATGCTCCTCGGCTGCGGGAACCTGCTGGCGAACCTCTGGCACTTGGAGTTCGTCGCCATCGCGAAAAGGTCGATCCGGGGTTTGCCCCATCGTCGAAAGAGCCGATCCACCTGGTCCTGACGTAGTTCCCACTCGTGGCATGAGCGCAGCTCCCTGCTGAGTGAGTCAGCGATGGTGTTTTTTATTCTTGCCAAGTGGAAGGGAACCAGAAACATCCCCTGGGTGACGGCCCAGTGCCACAGATCCTGGGCCTCCTTGGATAGGGCTGGGGATCTGGTGCCCCCCTGCTTCCGTATGTAGAACATCGTGGTGGTGTTGTCGGTGAAGATCCTCACCACTTTGTCCTTGAGGGACGGAAGGAACGACTTGAGCGCCCAGAACACTGCTCGGAGCTCCAGAATGTTGATGTGGAGAGACCTCTCCACCGGGAGCCAAAGGTCTCTTGCGTGGAGATCTCCGGTGTGGGCCCCCCAAACCTCCAGAGAGTCGTCCGTCGTCACCGTCTCCTGAAACGCCGCGGTTTGAAAGTCCGTGCTTGTAGTGAGGTGAGCACGGGTACCCCACCATAGGATCGCCCGATGGAACTCCTCGTCGAGAGGGATCCTGTCCTCGAAGCAGCCCGTCGCCTGAAACCAGCGGGCGTCGAGGAACTCCTGTAGCGGACGCATCCTAGGTCTGCAAAGGGGTACAAGATAGATGCATGAGGACATCATCCCGAGGAGGGACTTGATGGACCACACCCTGGCCACGTCTGTGGCTAGCAGCCGCTGCACCTTACCAGGATGGTCTTGGTCCTCTCCTCTGACGGGGAGGCCAATTGCCCCACTGTATCGAGCTTCGCTCCCAGAAACAGTGTTACTTGCGACGGAACCAGGTGGGATTTGGGGTAGTTGATGGCAAACCCCAGTTCCGTGATCAGCTGGACGGTCCTCGCTGTGTGTTCGGCGGCGAGTTCCCTTGCCCTTGCCCGGATTAGCCAGTCATCCAGGTAGGGGTAGACGTGGATCCCCTGCAGGAGCAGCCGCGCCACCACTGGTGCCAGGCACTTGGTGAATACCCTGGGTGCCGACTTTAATCCGAACGGTAGGGCTCTGAATTGGTAGTGGCGTCCGTGAACCACGAACCTGAGAAACTTCCTGTGCCATTTAAGAATGGGGATGTGGAAGTAAGCATCCTCCAGGTCCAACGACGATAGGGAGTCGCCCTCCTCCAGCTGTCCCAGTACGTGCTGGAGGGTGACCATCCTGAATTTCTGCGTCTTGATGTATTTGTTTAACCGACGCAGGTCCAGAATGGGGCGCCAACCGCCTGTCTTCTTTCTGATGAGGAAGTACCTTGAGTACACACCGGAGCCCCGGAGCCTCCTGGGGACGAGCTCGATGGCACCTTTCTTGAGCATCACCCTTACCTCCAACAGCAGTTGAGGGACGTGATTCTCCTTCCTGGCCACGGGAGGAATGCGAGGGCACTTCTTTTGGAATTCCAGCGAGTGCCCGTTGGCCAGGGTGTCCAGCACCCAACGGTCAGTGGAGATGGACTCCCACACGCTGATGAACTTCGTCAGCCAGCCTCCCACCAGGGTGCTTCGGTGGGGGCCCGACGACATGACCGGGTCAGTCTTTTGTTGAAGTACCCCTAGGGTCCGGGCCATCTCCGAGTCGGTCCTGATGGCCTGTAGAGACTCGTCCACTGCCTTACCAAAAAGGTTGTTGCCGTCGAACGGCATATCCAACACTCTGGTCTGGATGTCCTGGCGAAAGTCTGTCGCCTTGAGCCATCCTTGTCGTCGAAGGCAAACTCCGTTGCCCAGTTGGCGAAATACGGTATCGGCAATGTCCGTTGCCATCGTTATGGCGTGATCCGACGCCACCTCGCCTTCCTGCAGAATTTACAGGGCCTCCGTCCTCTTGTCGTCAGGTAGGAAGTCTAGCAGGGGAGCTATCTTGAACCAGAGCCCCCTGTCGTAGCAGGCCACGATCGCTAAGGCATTGGCCGCCTTAATCGTCGTCGCCGCCGACGAGATGACTCGTCGTCCCATGGAGTCCAACTTCTTGCCCTCGCTGTCTGGCGGGGAAGTGGAAGTTGAAGCCGCCGCACCCGCTGCTTTCTTCTTAGCCGCTGCCAAGACGACAGAGTCTGGCGTGGGCTGGGCCCTGAGGCACAAGGGGGCGGAATCGGGGACTCGGTACTTCTTCTCGTACCTGTCCCTCTTGGCGGGTTTCGTGGAAGGGTTCTTGAGGACAGCAAGCCCCTCGTGCCAGATGTCGTCGAGCAAAGGCACTGCGAGGACCGTCTTCCTCTTGGCCTCTCGTTGTTGGTAAAGAAACCCTTCCTTTTTTTGTTCTTCAGGGCAGAGCTGGAAGAGCTTGGATGCCCTGGTTATCATGGCGTGGAAGGAGCCAATTTCGTCGGCTGGAGAAGCCCGAGGGGGGGTGATGACGGGATGTCCGCTGTGTCATCGCCGCCGTCGTCGTCCGTCCCCGTCGCTGTATCCGTCGCCGTATCCTCTCTAGGGTCCGGCGAGGGAGATGAGGGGTCCACAGGCCTCGCAGGCACGTAGGGCGGAGAGGGGTGGACTCTCCTCCGCTTGTTTGGAGGGTTTCCCGAAGGGCCTGGTTCTGGATCCTCTGTCGGGGTCAGTGGTAATCTCGTCCTTATCTTGGTACATAAGGATTGGATCGCCAACAAAATGGCCGCCGAGCTATCCTGGGGCTCGGGTAATGGCTGCAACGCCACAGGGCCCTCTTCGTCGCCATCGTCGCTATCTTCGATCACGTCAGCGGGGACCGTCCCCTGGGATCGAACCTTCTCGAACCTCTCGTTGAGGCCTATGAACCTCTCGTTGAGGCCCTTCTCGGTTTCCACCAGCTCCTCTTCAGAGGCTGATTCCGAGTCTGTAATGGCCACCGCCCCCCCCTCTTTTTCCGCCGGGGACTTCACGGGGGTCTTAACGATGGGCTGGAAAGAGGATTCCCTCCGCGGTGGCAGGGATACTCTGAGCCCAGAGGCCGTTTCCACTGGCATAGTCTCAGCCGGCTTCGCCAGTGTAACGCTCACCTGATTCTCGCAGAGGCGCCGGTCTTGACTGGGCGACTACCGTATCTTCAAAGGTGATGTGTAGCACCCGGTTGGCTCTTTGGGCTGGACCTCTGTGCACTGTATGCCTGACTTCAAGAGTAAGATGTCTGCAGATAGAAAATATGGGATTAATGAACTGGGGTTATTGGGGTGTCCCTATCTCTTTCCTTTTTTGCTCTCCTGTAGACCCCCAAAGGTTAACGCTCTCACCTTAGGTAAGTGAATGCCGAGCTCTCCATCTGCCTCGGGGCAGGGTGCTGTAACCAGTTTCTTCACTGGATCGGTAGCGCAGGCCTCTTGACTTCAGAGGACTGCGGTCCGTCGTTTACTGCACGAACGGTAAGTTTCGAGTAATTCTATTGTCTTTAAAGTCTTTAGTAATGATGTCTCTTGTTTTGCAGGTTCCGGCGATGGCGGATGACGGGCTGAAGTGAGTTGAAGATGGAGTCCGTGTGATGAATAGAAGCGCCTGGAAGCAAGTAAGTAAGCGCTTGTTGCCTGCTTCACGATGCGCTCTAACTGTCTTTTATTTTGCAGGTACGAGTTCGGAGCGGCTGCAGGGTGCCGGAATACCCACTGGGTTAGAGTAATGGCACGTGAGTATTAAAGTTCCCCAATGTCTTTAAACGCACCTTGTTTTGTCTTTCAGATGCAGGATGCAGCGCCGAAGGCCTCCGGAGCGTGCGAAGAGTTGGTAAGCTTTTGTCTTTCAGATGCTGGAATGCAGTGTGAAGACCTCCGGAGCGCACGAAGAGTAGGTAAGCCTTTGTCTTTCAGATGCCGGAATGCAGTGTGAAGACCTCCGGAGCGCACGAAGAGTAGGTAAGCCTTTGTCTTTCAGATGCCGGAATGCTAACCTGTTCTTTCTTGTCTTTATAGGTGTTGCTGAAGACTGGATTCAGGATGGTAAGCCTTTTTCCTTAGGCCCAGGATCCGATGCAGAAGACACGATGAGCGTTCTGCTGCAGAGGATGCAGAATAACGCAAAGCAAGATTCATCCACCGGGTGTGGTTTAAATAGCCTCCTGTAGTGCTTAGGTGTCTCCTTCCACAGCCACGCCTTGGTAAGAAAAGAGTTCCTGCTTTCCAGAAGAGTTCCAGTGTTCTGAATCTAGGGAGTGGCTCCTGCCCCACCCAACAGGAAAAGTAGTTCCAAACAGAAGAGGATCAGAGGCTCTGCTGGCAGGCAAGTAAGCAGCATGGTCTGCTGCAGGTAAGTCCACCCAAGCATTATGAGCCCGGCGCTTCCAGCGCTGGGACTGGGCATATTTATGAGCCTGGTGCCACTGGCGCCAGGACTGGGTCCAAAAGGTCCCAATTGGGACTGGTTGGCCCTCGGAACCTGGGTTATGGATCTGCTTCCAAGGGAGTTGGGAAAACCCTGACCTTTTGGAAGCAGAGATCATGACAGTACCCCCCCTCAAGGCCCCTCCCAAACCGGGCTTCTCCGGGGGTTTTGGCTTGTCAGGAAATGTTCGGTGAAATCTTTTGATTAGGCGAGGAGCGTGGACATATTCAGCAGGTTCCCAGGATCTCTCTTGGGGGCCGTAGCCTTTCCAGTCAATTAGGTAAAATAGTTTAGATTTGGAGATCTTGGAGTCCAGAATGCTTTTGACTTCAAACTCGAGTTCTCCATCAACTAGGATGGGTTTTGGAGATTTAGTTAGTCGGGTTTGAGGTTGCACGGGTTTTAATAGAGAGACGTGGAAGACCGGATGTATCTTCATGTGCGCGGGCAAGTCCAACTTGACCGCTACTGGGTTTACTATGGTAGTGATGGAATAGGGACCAAGGTATCTTGGGTTGAATGTGCGTGGCCCTTTTAGAGGTAGATATTTGGTGGATAACCAGACTTGGTCCCCTACTTGATATTGAGGGGCTTCCTTCCGATGTTGATCTGCTCCTTTCTTGTATTGTTCTTTAGCCCTTTGAAGGTGAGAAACAGCTTCCTTAAAGGCTTGGGTGATTGTAGAATGCAGGTAGTCTACTGCTGGTGTTTCAAGATCTTGGAGGGGATCCAACTCCGAGGTTCGAGGGTGACTGCCGTACAAAAGAAAAAACGGTGTTTTCCCAGTTCCTGAATGGACAGAGTTATTGTAGGCATATTCGGCTATCCAAAGGATGTCTTTCCAAGTTTTTTCAGTTTGTTGCAGCATGCAGCGTAAATACTGTTCCAGAGTTTGATTGGTCCTCTCGGTTTGTCCGTCGGTCTGAGGGTGGTGACTGGTCGATAGTCTCACATCAATTTGAGCCGACCGACAGCAACTTCGCCAAAAATGAGAAATAAATTGACTACCTCGATCCGAAATTAGAACCGAAGGAAAACCGTGTAGTCGGACGATGTTTTCGAGAAATTCTCGGGCCAGAGTTGCTGCTGTTGGCAAGCCTTTGAGCGGAATGAAATGCGCCATCTTGGAGAATAAGTCCACGATTACTAGAATCGTATTGTATCCAGAGCATGGAGGTAGATCGGTGATGAAGTCCATAGAAAGCGTATGCCAAGGGCGAGGTGGGATGTCAATAGGGCGTAAGAAGCCTGCTGGTCTTTCCTTTTGACTCTTGTTTTGGGCGCATACTCCACAGGACATTATAAAGTCTCTGATATCTTTTTTCCAAGACGGCCACCAGAAGTAGCGCTTGATCTTTTCTGAGGTCTTGGCCATACCGGGATGACCTTCCATTAAAGAATCGTGATAACAGGAGATTACTTTTTTCTGTAAATCTGTGCTGGGTAGGTATAATCGTTCTTGGAAATACAATAAGTTGTCCTTTACTGCAAAGTCCTTTCCCTGCAGATGCCAATTCTGTATGTCTGCTGGAGTTACAAGTTGCCTGGCTTTATCCTTAACTTCCTCTATGGATTCTGTGGCGATTACACCCAGAATTCTTTGTTCGGGAATGATTGGTACAGGTTTAGGGTTGATCAAGTGTTCTTCCACTCCCATCCGAGAAAGGGCATCAGCTTTACCGTTCTTTGTACCAGGTCGATAGGTAATTATGAAGTCAAACTCGGCGAAGAATAATGCCCAACGGAGTTGTCTAGAGGATTGGGCTTTTGCGGTTTTCAAATATTGCAGGTTTCGGTGATCCGTAATCACAGTAACGGTGTGTCGGGCCCCCAGCAGATAATGCCGCCAAGCCTTAAAGGCAGATTTGATAGCCAGAAGTTCCTTGTCAGTAATCGTGTAATTGATTTCAGGAGGCGAGAATTTGCGGGACCAAAATGCCACGGGATGCAACTGATTGGTTACCGGGTCCTTTTGTGATAGAACTGCCCCCATGGCAAGGCTTGAAGCATCAGTTTCCACGATGTAGGGGAGTTCGGGGCGAGGGTGTTTTAAGATTGGTGCGGAGATAAATTTAGTCTTCAAATCCTGGAAAGCTTGTTCCGCCTCGGTAGACCATTCAAAACGTTTGTTTTTCTTTAACAAGGCAGTGATGGGCTGGACTATTCGAGAGAATTCGGGGATAAACCTGCGGTAAAAGTTAGTGAAGCCTAACATGCTTTGCACACCTTTTACGGAGGATGGTGATGGCCATTTGAGAACTGCATCGACCTTCTTTGAATCCATACGTACTCCGCCAGGTGATAATATGAATCCCAAGAATTCAACTTCAGTCACGTTGAAAACACATTTTTCCAACTTAGCGAAAAGTTTGTGTTGATGCAATCTTTCGAGGACCATTTTCACGTGTTTTCGATGTTCAGATTCCGATGAAGAATAAACGAGGATGTCGTCAATGTAAACAACAACACACACATCTATGAGCTTTCTGAGGACATCGTTCATAAAATATTGAAAGGCGGCCGGGGCATTGCAAAGTCCGAAGGGCATGACCTGATATTCAAATAGCCCATACTTGGTGCGGAAGGCAGTCTTCCATTCATCACCCTCTTTTACTCGTACCAAGTGGTAAGCTCCTCTAAGATCCAGCTTTGTATATATGCATGCTTTTCTGACTTGGTCCAGGAGTTCAGGGATCAAAGGTAACGGATATCCATTCTTAACGGTGATCTGGTTCAGGGAGCGATAATCGATACAAGTTATAAGGTCTCCTTCCTTTTTTGGAACGAAGAACAAAGCTGAAGAAGCAGGGGACTTGGAAGGACGAATAAACCCATTCGCCAGGTATTGATCCAGGTATTGTCGAAGGTGAAGGTTCTCAGGCTCGGTGAGGGCATAAATTCTACTACAAGGAGGAGTAGATCCAGGTATCAGGTCTATCTGGCAGTCATAAGACCTATGAGGAGGTAGAGTGTTAGCCTGATCCTTCCGGAAAACATCTTGGTATTCAAGGTATTCGGGAGGTAACTGGGGAGTCTCTGAAGAAATTGCTGCCAGTGCAACACCAGGTGGAGGGTGACAAGTAGAGACACATTCTGGAAACTGGACCGTTCTTGCTCGCCAATCGATCAGAGGATTGTGTTTCTCTAACCAAGGTATTCCTAGAATAATCTGAAACTGAGGGGCCTTGATCACATCGAACACGATCTTCTCATGGTGTCCATCTTGACTTACTAGCGTCACCTCTTGAGTGGTATGCGTTACAGGCCCGGAGGCTATCTCCGTACCATCCACTGTAGTAATGACGTCCTTTACAGCCTTGGGACAAAGAGTTAGATTCATCCTCAAAACCATTTCATGATCCACATAATTGCCGATGGCACTGCTGTCGACGTAAGCTTCAATTGCATGTAATCGATCCGGATTATCAGGGCTAATGAGGACCATAGGTATCACGAAATGCGAGGTCACGGAACTGGTTTTCACGCTCGGCAAGAGGACCTCTATTCTTGTCGGGCGAGGTCGTTTCCCTGCTCAGAGTTTGTGACTTTGGTAACTGCAGCTCCTACTGCCTTCTTGGCAGGTTTCACCGGACATTCTCGAAGAAAGTGCCCTGAGTTTCCGCAATATAGGCATAATTGCAACTGTTTTCTCCTTTCCCGCTCCTTTTGTGTTAGAGGACCTTTCAGACCCCCTATTTGCATGGGTTCCCCGGAGTCTACTCCTTTGGAAGGAGTTGGCGGTTTGGAAAATACTCGAGCATCAAACTTGGAACGGTCGGCCTTCCTGTTCTGAGTCTATGATCTATTTGAACGACCAAGTCTATATAATCCGAACAGTCTTGTGGGGGATTCACTACTTGGGCTAAAACGTCTTTGAGCTCTCCACGTAGACCTCTATAAAACAGCGTAATCCTTTTGTCCTCAGGCCATTGAGTTTCCACTATTAGTCTATTGAAAGATGCAATATAAGCCAAAAGGTCTTGATCACCCTGTCGCAACGAAAGAAGCTCATTGTCCAAGGCCTGCCCCTGTGAATGTTTTGCGAACAGTTTTTCCATACTAAGCTGAAAGGCTTGAAAATCATGGAGAACCGGATCATCTTGATTAACTAGAGGGATCGACCAGTCTGCCGCATTGCCACTAAGGTACGAAAGTACAAAAGCTACTTTAGCTTGATCAGTTGGAAAGGCTGTTGGCCGGCATAAGAAGTGCAACCGGCACTGATTGATAAATACTGCAAACCTCTTTGGGTCACCAGAAAATCGTTCGGGCGGAGCCAGAGGTACATTCCCAGGTAGGTTGATCTGCACTGGATTCATAGAGGATGTTGAAGGAAGATTTGCCCCTGATGCGGGTAACGGGGTTTGTCCGGCTTGTGACTGTAGCAATTGTCTAGCAAGACCGTCTGTTCTCTCCTTGGAAATAATTAGTTCCCTTCTTAGAGCATTCGTTTCCTGACGAGCTGCATGCACTTCCGCCCTTAGTTCCCCAAGTAACCGGGCTAGGTGGTCAGTATCCGAGTTTTCCATAGCGCCTGGGCGAGAGTTTTGCGGTAGGCTTTGCGTTCTGTAACGCTCACCTGATTCTCGCAGAGGCGCCGGTCTTGACTGGGCGACTACCGTATCTTCAAAGGTGATGTGTAGCACCCGGTTGGCTCTTTGGGCTGGACCTCTGTGCACTGTATGCCTGACTTCAAGAGTAAGATGTCTGCAGATAGAAAATATGGGATTAATGAACTGGGGTTATTGGGGTGTCCCTATCTCTTTCCTTTTTTGCTCTCCTGTAGACCCCCAAAGGTTAACGCTCTCACCTTAGGTAAGTGAATGCCGAGCTCTCCATCTGCCTCGGGGCAGGGTGCTGTAACCAGTTTCTTCACTGGATCGGTAGCGCAGGCCTCTTGACTTCAGAGGACTGCTGTCCGTCGTTTACTGCACGAACGGTAAGTTTCGAGTAATTCTATTGTCTTTAAAGTCTTTAGTAATGATGTCTCTTGTTTTGCAGGTTCCGGCGATGGCGGATGACGGGCTGAAGTGAGTTGAAGATGGAGTACGTGTGATGAATAGAAGCGCCTGGAAGCAAGTAAGTAAGCGCTTGTTGCCTGCTTCACGATGCGCTCTAACTGTCTTTTATTTTGCAGGTACGAGTTCGGAGCGGCTGCAGGGTGCCGGAATACCCACTGGGTTAGAGTAATGGCACGTGAGTATTAAAGTTCCCCAATGTCTTTAAACGCACCTTGTTTTGTCTTTCAGATGCAGGATGCAGCGCCGAAGGCCTCCGGAGCGTGCAAAGAGTTGGTAAGCTTTTGTCTTTCAGATGCCGGAATGCAGTGTGAAGACCTCCGGAGCGCACGAAGAGTAGGTAAGCCTTTGTCTTTCAGATGCCGGAATGCAGTGTGAAGACCTCCGGAGCGCACGAAGAGTAGGTAAGCCTTTGTCTTTCAGATGCCGGAATGCTAACCTGTTCTTTCTTGTCTTTATAGGTGTTGCTGAAGACTGGATTCAGGATGGTAAGCCTTTTTCCTTAGGCCCAGGATCCGATGCAGAAGACACGATGAGCGTTCTGCTGCAGAGGATGCAGAATAACGCAAAGCAAGATTCATCCACCGGGTGTGGTTTAAATAGCCTCCTGTAGTGCTTAGGTGTCTCCTTCCACAGCCACGCCTTGGTAAGAAAAGAGTTCCTGCTTTCCAGAAGATTTTCAGTGTTCTGAATCTAGGGAGTGGCTCCTGCCCCACCCAACAGGAAAAGTAGTTCCAAACAGAAGAGGATCAGAGGCTCAGCTGGCAGGCAAGTAAGCAGCATGGTCTGCTGCAGGTAAGTCCACCCAAGCATTATGAGCCCGGCGCTTCCAGCGCTGGGACTGGGCATATTTATGAGCCTGGTGCCACTGGCGCCAGGACTGGGTCCAAAAGGTCCCAATTGGGACTGGTTGGCCCTCGGAACCTGGGTTATGGATCTGCTTCCAAGGGAGTTGGGAAAACCCTGACCTTTTGGAAGCAGAGATCATGACAGCCAGGGTCGCAGCGACCACTTCGATAGAGGCCTTTGCTGGCTGGATCAAAGCCCTCACCACCTTAGGTGCGTCCTGGGCCTTCACCTTGGGGGGAGGGTCAGCGCCTCGCTCCCCCTTCGAGATCGACCGGGGCCGCTCCAGCAGCTTACCTGGGTTTTCAGACTTCCTCTTCCCCGAACCAGAGCGCTGGCTCGTGGTTGAACGTGCCGGGGAAGTCGCGCCCTGCCTAGCAGCCGAAGAGCCCGACCTTTCGGCACTCCCGGTGCCCGCGGACTCGCGGTGCTTGGCCTTCTGTTGGGCCCCCATCGCCGGGGCGCCCTCACAGGACTTAGAAGCCCGCTCAGACTTTTTCTTCGCCTTCTCACCTGCTGTGCCCTTCTCCAGCCAGGCGGCGAGGCGGGAACGACGATCTTGTTTGGTCCGTTCCGAAAGGTTCTTGCAGAACGCACAGTCCTTCTCCACGTGCGTCTTGTCCTCATGAAGGCAGTAGAGACATCGCAAATATTCGTCCTCCTTGAAAATGTTTTGTAATCTGCATCCAGGACAGCACCTGAACAGCTTGGATCCGGGCGTCGAGCTTCCCTTGTCCTGGGCCATGTCCATTGAGGTAGGCCGCAGATCTTCCGGAATCCTCCAAGAAGCGTAAACTCGACGAAAACTTCACCCTTGAGGGACATAGAAGAATTCCGAAACGGGTCCCCGTTATCGGAAGTAGAAACGGTGGAGCTTGAGGCTCGATTAAACCGAAAAAATGAGAAAATCTCCTGAAAAAGCACGAAAACGCAGCAAAAAACTCGAGAGCTAAAGCACGAGGACTCCCAACACTTGAGCATGCGGTAAAAATCTAAGGATGGCTGCCAGAGGCGGGGCTTAGGGAGAGGGCAGTCATTGGCTGGGGGCAGTATGACCCAGAGATCAGTGATTGGTTACTACTAAGAGAGACAGATCAGAAACGAAAATGATGCTGATTTTTTCTTTACCGAGGATTCCCAGCCTGACGACGGGGAATATTCATGAGCATGTGAATCCATGCCAGACCCCATGCTGGAGAACCCTACGTGCACGGGATGTGGGGCTGCCACTGCATGACAGGGTCTTTCCTGACCCTGTCATGCATTTCTTTTAAGGTATGAACCGCTGCTGAGTCGCTTGCATTTCTGTTCCTCAAACAGGATAAAAATGCATTTTTTGGGTCGCATTTTACAGCGGCAGGCACCTGGCGGGCCTGTCCCTGTGAAAGGCACTGGGAGCTTGCAGAACACTGTCGGGAGAGCGATTCTATTCAAAGTACTGCCCATTTTGATAACAAAAATCTATCGAATGTTACAATTTGACCAATTTCAACCAGTACTATTCGATCGATTTTTATAAATACTGAACATGTGTTGCGGTGGTGTCACCCGCTCCCCATGTTCAGTATTTTTGGTCTAGGGTGGTTGCAGAAGTATTTTTGGTCTAGGGTGGTTGCAGAAGTGTTTTCCCCTTTTTCCTCAAAATTGGAGGCGGGGACAGAAAAAAAAGAAAATAACGAAAAAGGGACCCTGCGGAGTCGGATGCGACCCGCGTTAGAGGGACGGATCTGGCACCGCAGGGTTGCAGGGGAAGCGACAGCGACCAAGCAGTTAAGTAGGGGAGACGGTGGGGTGTTGGTGAAAGGTACATTTTGGGTTGTTTGGCTGAAGTGCAAATCAATTCGCAGCAAAATTGACTACGGTCAATTCCGGCGCAAATAATTACACTTCGGTCAAACAACCCAGAACACCATTCAAGGCAGCTGGCCAGCGCACAATTTGCGCTACAGCTCAAGCCTGTGGAAATGCGCCGGTCACCTTTGAGAATAAGGTGACCTGCTCATTTCCAAAACTGGGTTGTCTAAAAATAGCATATCCTCCATTCTTTTTTTAAATGCCTCATTATTGGAGGAACTGGATCAAAATCTACATTTTAAAAAACTAAAAAAATGGTTACACTATGAGAGAGAGGGAGAGTGATGGGTGAGATGTGAAGTGATAGGCAAGAAAGCAGAGGGAGAGCAGTGGGTCAGAGGAGGAAGCGCTGCACAAGAGAGCAGAGGAAGCAGTGATGCGGTGGGCCAGAAATCTGAGAGCGAGCAGGGGTACAGAAAGTAGAGGGAGCGTGTGGTCAGTGAGCCAGAAAGCAGAGAGGAAGCGGTTGGCCGGAAAGAGGCAGTGAGCTGCAGATTGGGAAAAAGGATGAGGGAAGAGTGCGATAGAATGGGAGAAAGGATGCAAGATGCAGAAGCAGCGCAAAAGAATGAAGGACTGTATATTGCGGGAGGAATTGTAGAGTCTAAGATGTGACTTGGGAGTATGATTTGGAGTGTGGCAGGGGCTGGGCAGTGCAAATTGTGACTTGACAGTGTGAGATAGCATGTGAGTATTTGTATGACAGAGTGAGAGGTTAAGGAATGTAAATTGTGATGGAGAGTTGGTGAGATGTGTGTTGGTGAGAGAGGTGTGTGGGTGTTTGGGGGATTGGAGAACTTAGAAAGGGAATATTTTCAGTGTTACAATTGATAATGATCAATTTAGTTAATACTATTAAATAGGCATGAACATTAAACCAGAACTGTAGCCAAATCAAACACTGTTCTGCCAAGCCAGAGACATCTTGGACTCTTCCTATTAAATTAATACAAAAGATACATAATAATGATACCCTGGCTCTCTTGTAGCCTTGCACTCTGCCTATTTCCTGCAATGTGGCAATCTTACACCCTCCAGTTAATACAAAATGTCCCGCAAAAATGCTGCAATAAATAAAGATTTGTGCCGCAAAATTTGCCATTTCATGCTGCAAAATTTGCCATTTCATGCCGCAAAATCCTGGAAGGTCTAGACCTGGATGTCGACGAAGCCCTTTGCCGCAACCACGATAAAACTGAAATCCTACTACTAGGCTCCCAAGATACCCTAAACAAACTCTCCAACCAATACACTATGTTCACAATCGATAACACAGAGATCCCCGTCTCCCCATCAGTCAAAACCTTAGGAGTCCACTTCAATGCCACCCTCTCCACCCACGCCTCGTCAGCTGCCTACTACACCAAGCTGATCAACGCAGGCAAACCATTCATATCCACTGAAATTGCCTCTCCATAGCCAGAGCAATAACAGGCTCAAGAATGGACTACTGTAATGTCCTCCTTGACGGCACTACAGCAAAGAACCTAAAACAACTCAAAATAATATATAACAATGCACTTTGCGCTGCTCTCTACATCCCTAAAAAAAGAACACATATCTGCTGCCAGATGCCAAGTCCACTGCCTCCCAATTAAAGGATGCGTGATATTCAAAACTCTCGCCATCACTCATAAATGCATTAATCACACAGCCCGAGTAACGAGTACAGGCTCATCTAGACCCACGAGAACACCTTACGCCTACCGATTCCTAATAGCTAGTGTCAAATGAGCCAAAGCAGGCAGCGCTAGCTTCCCCTTCATTGCTGCCAGACAATGGAACTCCCTGCCACTCACCCTCAGAAATGAACCCTCACACCTTGCATTCCAAAGAGCACTTAAAACGTGGTTGTTTAACTAACCCCTGTTTACCACTGTAACTAAGCAGCCCATTTACCTGTCATTCATCAATGTAATCATTTCCCCTACCTCTGTAACCAACCCACCACAGTTATTATTTCTTGAACACTCTCTGTCTGTACCAATGTATCTAAGCAGCCTACTTACCTATGTAAAAGCACCACGATGTCTACGGCTATTTGTGCGCTATACAAATAAAAATAAAAAATTACAAAAAAAATATGTTCAGACCTCAGACTAGAATCTTGCTTATGAGCTCAATACCACATCCACTAATTTTGCCAATCCTGCTTTAACATTTGTTGGTCACTATATTATGTGACAAAACCTGCTTACATGCCGTGTCAGGGAAGGGAGAGGTCCACCCCAAACATTCCTTGGTGCTTGCATAAGTGTCTACAAACCCCTCCGATCCCCACCTTACCTTTGTTGATGGTAAACAATGACAGGGGAAAACCGCAGCGGGAGGCAGCAGAGGGAATCCACCATGCAGCAGCAGCTTGCACTTCTTTGTAGCACACAGCCAGCAGCCTAACACCGCCATGTGAAAAAACAGTGTAGCAAAGTCTCCAGAAATCTACACACCATTCAGGAAAGAAGGCCTTATTAATGTGCCTCCCACCAGCTCACCAGAGATATTAGGATTGTAAAGGCCCATTAGAAGGCCTTATGGAACAGGGACTGCAGTTCCTCAGAAAATCTTACACTTTCATTGCTAGAGATGCTTCCAGAAAAGGGGGCGGGTCTTACAAGCCCTTTTTGAAACCTCCCTAAAAACTCCCCTGCCACTCTCCTTTGAGCCAGGTAAGTGATTGGACAGGTTGACTGGCCAATCCTGGGTGGGGTGGTGTATTTAAGGCGATGTGTGTGAG